>NW_026900661.1:611291-1222583 GCF_033783945.1 Neopsephotus bourkii
TCCATGAGAATTTTCAGTGTGCTCTGTAAGCAGCTCTGGTAATCGTAGTTCCCAACAACCAATGGAAATATCTTCTCACCACTACAATCACAGCGGGTATGTTGCTGCTGCATTAGTTTTAGTTAATGAAGCTTTAGCGAAGTTAGAGCCCTTGAGTCCATTAAGGCTCCACAGCAATTTGTTTTCTTTTTTAATCACTTCATTTATTTTTTTTTTCCCTCTTTCTTTTCAGAGTCCTGCCTTATGATTTGAACTCTAGGGTCTTTGAGCAAGCAGGACATCCTTACCTGCCATACAAATACAGCTTTTATTCTTCCTGGATCTTTAAGACAAATAAGCAAGCAGATAGTAGTAATGTGATAACTAACACGCTGTTAGCCTCTTCAGAAAAGATGCAAGGCCTGCCTTAGTCTAATACAATTCTGCAACACTGTTCCTATGGCAGAATTCCAATGGGCACATTTACCACCTGTGGAATAGCTTTGTCATAAAGATCTTCCTAAAATGGAGTAAAGCCAAACTGAAAGGTCTACACATTCCTCCTGTAGACCTTCAATTTGCAGGGGAAAAAAATGGAGTAGTAAAAAGCATGTGTTTTTTTTCAGAACTACAACTGCATAACTACATAACTTCCTGAGAAGGGAGAAAAGAGATATAAAGTTCAACCATGCAACAGTTCTGCAGATTTAAATTACTTCAAATTGCTTAAATATTGTTATAAGGATCCTCATAATTCAACAGAAACTTGAAATTGTATAATAAAACTTGCAAAACTCTTTTGGCTTGTATTTGTGTATGCAAACTACACATATTCCTACAGTCTACGAAAACTGATCTCAGAGTAATTCTAGAAGTAATATATGATTTTGGAGGATGGAGCTAAGGTTTGAAGAAACAGGTAAAACCACCACAAAAATAGCTGGTGAGACCACTTTTTGAATCTTGTGTTCAGTTTTGGACCCCTCACTGCAAGGCAGTCAATGAGGTGCTGGAGTGTGTCCAAAGAAGAGCAAGAAAGAATTGTCTAGAAAACAAGTCTCATGAAGAGTAGCTGAGGGAACTGGGATTGTTCAGGCTGGAGATAAGGAGGTTCAGGGGGGACGTTATTGATATCTACAACTACTTGAAAAAAAGTTGTATTGAGGTGGTGTTGGTCTCTTCTCCCAGGTAACAAGTGATAGGACAAGAAGAAATGGCCTCAAGCTGTGCCAAGGAAGGTTTTGATTAGATATTAAGGAAAATTTCTTCACTGAAAAGGTTATCAAGCATTGGAACAGGTTGCCCAGGGAAGTTATAGAATCCCCATCCTTGGAGGTATTTAAAAGATGTGTAGATGTGGCACTTAGGGACATGGTTTAGTGGTGAACTTGGCAGTGCTGGGTTAACCGCTGGACTCAATGACCTTAAGGATCTTTTCCAACCTAAATTATTCTCTTATTCTCTTATTCTGTTTCTGATATTTCCTAATGGAAATGGAAATGCACAAATACTGGAGTATGAAAGGAAAAGAGCAAAATACTCACAATTCAAAACAGTTTCAGCTGTGATACAATTCTGAAAATGGATATGTATAAATATGTGTCACTGCTTCCTCTTTCTCCCACTAGTTCATTTTGTCTTCAGACAGAAATACTGTTTCCTTAAGCAAATGGCACAGGAACTTGAATCTCTATCTTCTGTAACTCAGTGTCAAGTTAGTCAAAATACCCAGATTATGCCAGTTCTTTGCTCAGACTGGTTCTGCAGCACGGTTACCCCTGACTTAATGGAATATTTAGGAATTGGGCCATAACTGGATTTTTTCATTTTACAATGGTATAATTCTTCTGCAGTCTGGAATGAAAAATAAAATCGTTAGTGGATTCCTAGTGAATCTCAGTGTAAAAGAACATGTAGCCTCCTTCCATGTTCATCTATTTTGTCCACTTCTTAAGGATTTGGTATATCAATAGATTTCTAACCTGACAGGAATAAAGATTAAAGTGCATTTTCCCTATTTTTCCTCAGTGCTTCACATACACAGTGGTTCAGTGACAGCGCTGTACTACACCAGCTTGTTATAAAACTTATCAAAGCTGCAGGCACGGGGATGAAATTCCCAGGAGTCTTTTATTGGCATTTTCAACAAATGCGACGATGCTTAACACTTCCAGGGGCCAGCAAACATTAAATGGCATTTTTCAGAAACTGCTGAGGCAATTTATTTATTGTTGCAGTGAAGTTCCAAAACCAGCATATGAAAAAAACAGCATGTATTCTGCTATACTATAGAAACTCTCCTTTTCCTGCCTTATTTGCTCAAAGTCCCCCCTCTCCCTCTCATCTTACACAGTTCGATTCTGCTTTCCTTGAGTCAGTGCAAACCCAAGATGAGTCCCTTAAAGCCACTGGGAAAACCAATGCAGTGGAAAGGAAAACAGTCAAATAGAAGGCTGTTGAAATAATATGAAGCTTCTATGATAGGGGCCATTTTGGTTATAGTTACTTATTATACAGACTGCTCTCGGCAAGCACACAACCCAACTCCTTTGTGCAGCAGAAAGGCTGATCTGACAGAGATCATTGATGAGATGCTCAGGGACAGAGATGTGCAAAGCCCTTTGGGTAGCTGTAGAGGAAGGAGTGCATGCACACAGACAGGAGCTTTTTCTTAAGCTGTTTGCTCAGGAGCAGTTTAAACAGCTGCTGAATCAAAGGAACAGAGAGCACTGGGCTTGTGAGATTCAAAAGCCGCTGTGGGTTGGACTCAGGACATGACCAGAGCAGCCACAGCAAGTCAAATTGCTCTGGCAGCATGGCCCAGTGCCTCTTGGGTCTGTAAATCCTCTCCTAAGGGGCAGACACAAGTTATCTCCTCATGGACATGCAGCACACCAGTCCCCATAATTCAGAAGCAACAGCCATGTGCTGTACAAAGCTGACTTTGCCTCATTCCTTTAACCTTCATGTATTAATCTTTCTGTGGCAGGTTGTTGTTTGAATACCCTAAGCAATAGTTTGCCTTTCCCTCAGCAATCACCGCAGAGAGGTTTCTTCACACCCCTGCTAACAGGTACAGTTTCTATTGGTGAAGGTAGTCAACTGGCACCATCTGTTTCGAGGAATAAATAGAAGGATATTTTCTACAGCAATTCTGTAATATCTAGGTACTGTCCTCCTATCACACCCATCCCTTTCTCCTGCCTACCCACCCATCCACCCGCCTCCACATCCATCCGCAGGAACATGTTCTTGCAGAAAAAAACACTCTGGCTCAGAAGAGATTCACTCTAAGAAACGGAATTGGCAGGTAATAAATAGGCCTGCGCTATGCAGCTTTCACAAAAACACTCTCTGGGGCTAAGGCTTTTAAATGCGAACACAGATTATTGTGAGTGCACAGCTATCTCGGGTCTCTATTATCATGCACCTTTTACTGCATGTTTCACCGAGTGTATTAAAAAAAAGCCCAACACCAAGAAGCCCCCCTTTCATCAGAGTAAAGAAATAAAATCAAGGAACTGCCAGGACAAAATTGACACTGTATAATACAAACTCTGCACACTAGCATAGCGGGGGTTCCCACAGTAAGCGATGTTGCTTAGGAACAATAATAACATGTAGCCCCAAATCATTCCCTCTGATTATGCAGGAAGAGACTCAGTCTCCCACCAGAAGCATAGAAGTGAAGAATAAATATCACACACCTCCTTGGGTCTTGTTCTTATCCTTACCTGGGATGGGTTTTCATCTGGAGGACATGTGGCAAGTTGGCCCCCTGTCCTGCCAGGAACCCCTCCACAAGCAAATGCTATCAAAGTCAGTAAGATCATCAGAAACACACAGGAACGGAGAACCAAAGCACAAGGTGGGGATGATGTCTGTCTAAAGCCATTCCTTCTACACGTACCTTTGCCCACCTATGCAGAAGGCCACTAGAAGGGCCTTCTTCCCTGAAACACTATGCTTGGAATAACCTTGCCCTGACCTCTCCCATGTTTGTGGCATCGGGGGCTGAGGGACCCTTGGACTGGACCCTTGTTTGCCACATCACATTTTTGCACGTTGCTTCCTTAAAATTTGGTCCTAAGGGCGGATGATGGGTATGTAGGTCTTTCACAAGTAGGGAAAGAGAAGCTCTGTTGTGCCTGGCCAGGCACAGCTCCTCAAAAGTACCAGAAAACTTACCCCGTGCTCTACCTGACCTTCAGTTAGAAGCCCAGTGCAAATTGATTGTTCCTAGAACAACAGTTTTTCCTCCTTATGCTGATGAGGTTCCTTGAGTTTTGTAACCTCTGCAATTTCTTTGGAGTTGCGTGACAAATTATTAATTTATTTTGAATTATTACATTTAGTAATCATATTCATTTTTGTGCCTCTTTGGGTCATTTAGGGTTTTGTCTCTTTCCTTGATAATTGTTTTCATTAACATAAGAGTAGTCTTGGAAACAGCTAAGCAGAGCTTTAAAGCCATCACTTGGATTCATGCAATGAATTGAGCAAATAAAAATGTGCTGCTCTGTTGCCATACACAGAGCAGTTCTGGGCAACTGGTGTCTATAGTTGCCATGAGTACTTTATTTCCTAAAAAAAAAAAACATATCCCAGGAGCTGGGAAAACCTTTCCCTAGCCAGGGTAACTCAGTTGCAAGTGTAGGATGGGAAAACCTTGGGTTTAGTTCCCTAATCTGCCTGAGTAGTGTGCAGTAAAAATTCCGCCTTGTTTTAACCGAAGGAGGGGGTTGAGCCTGCAGAGGCCAGTAATCAAATTGCTGGGTAGCAACCATTTCTTAGAATCATAGAATCATAGAATAGTTAGGGTTGGAAAGGACCTTAAGATCATCTAGTTCCAACCCTCCTGCCATGGGCAGGGACACCTCATGTTGAACCATGCCACCCAAGGCCTCGTCCAACCTGGTCTTGAACACTGCCAGGGGTGGAGCATTCGCAACTTCCCTGGGCAACCTATTCCAGTGCCTCACCACCCTAACAGGAAAGAACTTCTTCCTTATATCCAATCTAGACTTCCCCTGTTTAAGTTTTAACCCATTACCCCTTGTCCTATCACTACAGTCCCTAGTGAAGAGTCCATCCCTAGCATCCCCATAGGCCCTCTTCAGATACTGAAAGGCTGCTCTGAGGTCTCCACGCAGCCTTCTCTTCTCCAGGCTGAACAGCCCCAACTTTCTCAGCCTGTCTTCATATAGGAGGTGCTCCAGTCCCCTGATCATTCTCGTGGCCCTCCTCTGGACTTGTTCCAACAGTTCCATGTCCTTTTTATGTTAAGGACACCAGAACTGCACACAATACTCCAAGTGAGGTCTCACGAGAGCAGAATAAAGGGGCAGGATCACCTCCTTTGACCTGCTGGTCACACTCCTTTTGATGCAGCCTAGGATACAGTTGGCTTTCTCGGCTGCAAGCGCACACTGCCGGCTCATGTTTGTTTTCTCGTCAACCAGCACCATCAAGTCGTTCTCTGCAGGGCTGCTCTGAATCTCTTCTCTGCCCAACCTGCAGTTGTGCCTGGGATTGCTTCGACCCATGTGTAAGACCTTGCGCTTGTCATGGTTAAACTTCATGAGGTTGGCATCAGTCTACAGTGGAACATTTGGAAAGCTTTCATTTTGTTTTGATGTTGAAAACAAGCAAATTTAATGTCTTGGAATGTCTCACAAAATTGTACCTTCTATAATCTGTGTTTTTCTCTCCTTTCTTTCCCCGACTCCCACTTCTCCCACCTACTTGCCCAATTTGCTGTGCTCCAACTCATATTTACATTGCCAAATGTGTGTGCAAGAAAGGTTAACATCGCTGCCTATGAGCTGCCACCCTGGCAGAGGGCCCTATACATTCCCTTTATGGAAACAGCAAATAATTCTACCTCTCAGCGCTCTTTAAGCAATGTCTGAAATGCATAGATTTCTTTAAAATCATCTCCATAGCATGAGATATTGTCATCTTTGCTTATGTGTCTGAGCGTTCAAGGTCAGTGATGGGAAGGAGGTACCATACCAGGTGAGAAATGTACCAGGTCGGTGGGACAGCTTTTCCTTGGAGCAGTAGTAGATGGCACCTCACTTGCTGGAGCTCAGTGATTAACCTTTGAGTGTGCACTGGATGGAGAAAAGTGATGGGCCTGAAACACAAGCCAGTGTTGACTGGGAATAAGCTACCTGGAGTACAAGCTCTGCTGCAGAAGAGTAATCTCCAGCCATGATAATGACAGAATCATAGAACAGTTTGGATTGAAGGGAACTTCAAAGGTCATCTAGTCCAACCTGCTACAATGAGCAGGGTCATAATATGTTGACTAAACAGATTGCTGGCCTCAGCAACCAAGACACTTATGAGCAGCAGTTCTCATTGTTTGAGATGAGAGGATATATCTAGTAAAAATGTGCCAGAAACACCTCTTTAAGTCCGTTTCATAAAATACTCCATTTTCTTTGAGATTATGTATCTGCTGTTTCTTTCCAATTATATTTCAAAATTGTGTTTGTAAACAAATTGCTAACTTTAACAGGTTTATGCATAACGGCTTAAAAAAGAGTATTGCTTTGAAAATTGTGGAGGTTTTCTTTTAATTACCTAATGTTAAAAAATCAATAATCAAGGCATATTAAGAGGATTTACAGATCATAAAACCAAATAAAGGGAAATGCTGTGATAATTTATTCTGACTTGATATCAAAAATGGCTATGATATTATTTTGCTTGGACTACAGCATAAGGAAAATAATCAGAAAATTCAGTCCTGAGAACAAAGAAAATCTTATGCAAGGAATCTATTGCAGGGGATCTATCAGATTTGTCCTGGCTATTTGCTTTCACTGCTGAAAAAGGTATGACTCATTTCTGAGCACATTTCATGTATTCAGCTTCAGCTTCACCCAGGGGAGGGGATTGCTCACACATTTCTTCATCAGATTAAAGAGTCAGTTACCTAAATACTGATACTGTAAACTGTCAGATTAAGTCCACCAATTTACAGTCCTTAATTTAAGCCCTTTCCAGTTCAACATGTGTTTCTTACTATTAATCTGCCTTCCAGATGTGCTCACAAGTAATACCCACCGCACTGATTATGGACAATATTTTATTATATGCTGAAGGCTTATACTAAACATCACACTGCGGCATCAGATACAGTTGATTTCAAAATTACTTGAAAATCCTTGTTACAGGACTTTCTTCCCAAGTTCAGAGGGCTCCTTCTTATCAATATAAACTAGATTAAGTGGCCCTATGGGTATAATATTACACTGGATGCTTTAAAGCATACACTGTAGAGTACTTTTTATGTAGCTGATCTGGACTGCTCTAGGATATAGATCTCTCTTCTTCATTGTTACTTATCTCCATTCTCTTTTTGAGATGAAGCTTTTATCAGTGATCTTATATTATCTCCCAAGTCCCTGATCAAAGTATTAAATATTGCAGACCAAACCCAATTTCCCATGGTATTCTCTAAGAAACAGCAATTTGATGGTACTTCTCAACCTAAAACTGACTTTTATGTAAATTGGTTTTTATAATAACTATCTCACAAATAAAAACTGACAACTTTATTTTGTTGCTGGAGAAAAAACCCAACTTTTGTGAAAATAATGATTGAAATCCTGACATTTCTACACTCAGAATCTCCAAATGATGTTTTTGAATATAAAGTGACGTGAAGGATGATTCTGCAGGTTGAGGAGCAGTATTGAAACAAAAATAAGAGTTGCAATCTCAGAAAACAATGTGTGCTGTTTTATAAGACTAGCATTTTTTCAGATGATGCTGGTTTCTGCTGGAGGCATGAGGAAGTTTCCTTCTGAGAGCTTTATTCCTATCCCTTTCTGAATTTGGTGCAAAACTGGTTTTGCATATTTGAATCTGATGAAATTCCTGATTACTCCAGGTAACAGCAAAACAATATGCAGATCCAAGAACAGTGTTTCCCCATCTCCAAGAGGTGATCAGCTCATACCCATTCCCTCTTCTTACTCCAGGCTCAGCTGGCAGAGCAGCTTTCCAGCAGCGCTTAAGCCAGCAGCTCTGCTGAAGTCTCAGTTTCCTGATTCCCAAAGGCACTCGGTAAGATTAAACTGGAGTGACTAAGCATGTACCTTACTTTTCCAAGCAGGTCTAACAGACAAGCATTTCTGCTTAAACTGCTAGTGCTTTCTTCTGGCTTAAGTAGAAAAAAAAAAAAAAAGAAGAAAAAATAATGAAAAAATACATTTATAATAAAAATGCTGAATGTGGGAAAAGAATCTAGTTTACTAGGAAAAATAATGTCCAAGTGATCCAGTTTAAGGTATTTTCTTCAGTGGTTTATTTGCATTTTACTTATATTTCTGCAGTTTTGTTTATACTTCTTTTTTGCTACCCTTGTCTTCTGTCCTTGATGGTATAAGTAATAGGAACAAAAAAACAAAATCAGAATTTAAGTCTTTTTTTCCCCTCTGGGAATGCATTTATTTGGCCACACTAAGAATAAACTGCAGCATCCCAGCATCTAGTTCTACCACTGATTACCTTTAATAATTCCCAATTTACACCGTTAGTGCTGCAGAACAAGAGGTGTCATATTGAGAGTTCTTTTCAGCTGGCTAAGCATTAATGGATGGTGATGAACAAGAAAACCCCTCTGCCTTGCCAGGCCAGGCTGAAAGCAAATTAGGTATTTGGCCAATGCATGTGTTTACTGTCCACATACCTGAAAAAATGGATAGAAGTAGCAATGCAGCCATATAAATGTACGTTGCATTAGTGGACTAGCCTAGGGTCTTTTCTTTTTTGCTTTGTTCAGATTAAAGTTCAGTTTCAGAACTTGTTCACAGCCCTGTTTTCAAGTTTGTACATTGAAGGTTCTTTGTTCATAACTATTTGCTATGAAGCTGTACCCAAACAGACAAATACAGACTGGTAAGTGCTGTTCTCTATTATCCAGCTGTTTGATAGCTGGGCAGAGGATGGGACAGTAAACAGAAGATAACAAATAAGGCCATAATAGATCAAGATACTCAATTGGTTATAGCATTTCTCATTACCTTAAGTTTGAACTCACTTGACCCATTCCATTTGTGTCACTGGAAGCTGAGCGTGCTAAGTCATTCACTAGAAAGACTTCACATTTTGACAGATCAAACCTACATTTTCTCCCCTCTTTTAAATGTGAAGCAGAACCAATCCCCCAACAACAGTAAAAGCTTACATTACAATGCCTATAAGTACATGAACACCTGACAGCTTTTAACACAATTTTTTGATGGCAAAAAGCTTCATCCCTTGTAGCTGCTACAGAATTCTCAAGACACTGATGTAACAAGTTTTTGCATATAATGAAATAAGGTAAATGGGAATGCAAATATATAATGTCATTTATTATGGTATCTTAATAATACAGTTACCGATTATAAATGGCAACCATTTATTTATGCAATATTGTTCTTTCATTGAAGAACTCAGATTTATCACAGACTGAAGATCTAGCATCTGGGAGGGTCCTATGAAACAAGTGACATGTCATAAGGTTGTGTCAGAGTAAAACTACAGTGAAACGGTTGAGGAATGGTTCTTAATTTACATGCTCCTCAGTCTAGGGATTGTGTTCTCGAAATACGTATTTTGAATACTAAGCAAATTCTCAGTGGTATGAAAAATGGTTATTTCAGTGAGCTTGTAATGGATAAAATGCCTTTAAATATTTTCAAGGAGGAAAATATCTAGTACGTCTTTATTTTCATAGAAAATTCTGCAGGTTTGGGTGTTTCAGTCTTTTCCGGCAGTCAAACACAGTTCAGATTTTGTTTGGGTTTTTTACTTCTCTGAATTTCCTCGGATGTGTTTCAGGCAATGTGAACAATGTGACCTTTAGGAAGGAAAGAGTCATCTTGAAGGTATAGAAAAATTACATCCATGTGACTCGTATTTCTGGAATGCCAAGAGATGGCTCAAAGCTTCCCTGTACAAACTGCTGTTCCACCATACTTTTTATGTCCCACAGGAGAAAGAAGATGATTTCAAGCAATAGTAGTGAAATAATTCTGATTAGCGTGGTTAATAGCTAGAGTGGCAACAAAATTAGTCCCATTGCATCATGACTTTGCATACACAGTCTGAAGACACTAGATTATTTTGTTCTTGTATCATCTTGCAAAGTTTTGTATAAGGCACTTTTCGATTATTGTCAATAAATCATTACACTTTTCCATTTTTTTGTCTCTCATTGCATTTTTTATTATTAAGTTCCTTGTTTTTTTGTTTTGGTTTTGTCTATTTGCTGTCCAAATTAATCTTATTTCTAATCTCTTTATACTATAATTGTACTCTTTTCAGGACTTTTGATCTCTAGACCACAAAAAGATTATGAAACCTCTGAAAAACTGTATGTATTTCAATCTTTCCAGATTTGGGTTTCTCTTTTCAGCTAATATTGAAGAATTTTATACTTTTAAATAGCATAATGAGAGTTGAGTAGTTGCAGGCCCTACAGTCTATACCATGAGACACATATTCTATCACTGCCACATGTTTACAATCTGCCAGGTAGTTTTCAGCTCACATGAATATGCTGCTATCCAAGCCAATCTGAATTAATTTAGAAGTAAGATTTCATGAAACACAGTGCCAAGTGCTTTGCTGAACTCTAAATATGTAACATCTTCAATTTTCCCTTCACACATTTATATTAGAATGGGTGGTGAGAGAAATTTTCAGACACATGCGTATTTAAGCATGGAACCCATTAACTTTCACTTACAGTTTCACTTGGATTTACAAAGGCATGTAGAGACCTGGTTTCCATTGGTGTCCTCTTGTGACTTGGAAAAGATCAGACTTGTATTAAAAAAAAGAAACCACATCTGCAAAGAAAGGGTTAGTCTTCCTAACCTTTCTCTGTTCAGTGCCTTCCCATATATGCTATAAGAAGAAAATGGTCTTTCCAGCAGATCCTGGGATCATTTCAACCCAAAATAATGTATTATATCCTCTTAGGAAGAAAGGCAGCCATTCCTGATGGATTTTTTTCCCCCACATGAGCTGTGCAAACAGGTGTTAATCAGTTGGGTCAAAGGTGCTTTTGTCTCACAGCCACAGTACCAGAGAAGATTGTCATGCCTTCAGTGGTCCCTGCAGGAAGGCGAAGCAAACTTCATTGTAGTCTTCCAGGAGTGGTGCGTCAGTGGGGGATATGCTTCACTCATGACTTCGAGCAGCACATGTGAAAATAGGATAAAAATAATCAAATAATCCCTTGAGAAGAGAGTGCGTGTAAGGTCAGAGCTCCGACAGGCACAATTATTTGGCTGAGAACCACTGCTGCTTTTGCAGGAAGAGATCAAAAAGAAATGAGTTTAGCAGGCATAACTTTTGAACCACTCTGGCTCCTAAACCACTCCATGCAGTGTTCATTATAAGTATGCAATTCAAGTACTGGACTTCACCAAGTTGCTTTAACACGACTCTGGCAACATAAAGAGGGTGGGCTTGAGAGTGAAGGTACAATCAATCATTCTATAGAGAAAATAGAGTTTATATAGAATACACAGATTTACATAGATTTAATATATATATTTAATATAGAATAGATATGTTGAATAGACTATATATGTTGATATCTATTATATTATTACATATATAATATATAATATATAATATATGATATATAATATATAAATATATATTAATATAATTATATATTGCACATTATATTATATAGAATATATATCTTGATACAATATATGTTGACTATATTATATATATAGATTATATATAGAATATATAAAATATATTCTATATTTTATATAGAATATAGAAAAACAGAGTAGCTAGGGATCAGTTTAGGAAATCTAAAGACCTAACAGAACTGAAGCTGGCCAAGGGCATTAAGGGCAACAAAAAAAACTTCTATAGGTACACAGGGGATAAAGGCAGGGCAAAGGAAAATGTGGTCCCCCTCCAGAAGGAAACAGGAGACCTGGTTACTCAAGAGGCAGAGAAGGCTGAGGTATTGAACAAGTTTTTTGCCTCGATCATCAAACCTTTCTATCTTTAGCTTTCCTAGGAAGAAAGATCATTGTCTTCCCTCCCTACTGGGACTGAGCTGGCAGGTAGGATGAGAGAGATATTTGAACTTCTGTTCTGTCAGATTAAGGTCAAGGTTTTATCCCGTATCTCACTTATTCGTTCAGATCACTACAGGCAAAGTTCTCTTCTTCCACTTTACCTTAGCACTCCTCTCTTCCCTGCTCCCCCTGCCAAAGAACATTTATTTTCAAGTCCCATCAGGATGGAGACAGAGGTTGAAACCTCAGTTTATGCTTGTGAGATGTTTGTTCCTCGGTCAGCTGTATTTATAACCTGTAATTAGAGGCATTGTGGTCTCTATTTCCATACCTGGTGGAGGATCCATACCTGTTTGATCTGCAAATCACTGCTGGATTGAATCTCCATGTTTAGTAGAGTAATCTTTGATTGAATTTTTCGATGTAGTCTTTTCTTGACACTATTTAATACCCCTTGTATCCCAGCATTATATATTTTCTCTCTGAAGCTGTGTCCTTACTTTCATCACATTCCTTACACCGCATTCCTCCAGCTTTAAAAACCCCCACATTTTCTGGTAAAACTTTCAAGTGCTCGGCTTTAGCTTCTCACAGGAATGAACCCCAGGCTGGGATTAAACCTGACAAAACACCCAGTCATTGATTGAGTTAGTGTGTATGAAACCAAATTTCATGAGTGGACTTGAGGTATCTCAGTGAAGGACATCTTGCTGATATCTTTTTAAAGTAGAATTCCCAAAACATACTCATCCATGTCAGCATTATAGATAAAGGCATGTCTTAAATGAAACACTGGGTCACTAGTTCAGCTGTGTGCTTCAGCAATGTAAACAAGACACGGAAACACTATTTCCTGGAGAAATAGTCTTGGCGACCACATCTGAGAGAAGTGGAAAAAAATAAACAAAAAATGGAACAGAGAAGTCATAACACAGACAAATCACTGCTTGACAGTAGTGATCATACTGGTTCTGGCAACTTTTACAGTAGGCTGTGTTGTGAAGGAAGTCTGATGTTTGTCCATTAGTCCTTTCCAAAACGGTTGCCCTTTCAGTAACAGGAGTTTCCCCTTGAATAAGACTGCCAGGCATAGCAGGTTATTGGGTTTTTGCCTTCCTGCATAGTATGAAAAAAGACCTACTCACTGAGCTGGTTCTCCTGATTATCTTCACCTAATAAATTTCCTACTATTGTAGGCATTTACAACACTGGTGATGTACTTAATATCTCCTCCTCTCCTCCTGTGCTACACTGGGTTTTGTGGATGTTGGCCTTCCATGGTAAATGTTTTAAATGTATTATTAAGATTAGTGAGAGTTTTCTGACTGCAACAGCTTTGAGGGGCAGGTATAGGAACTGCACTTATAGAGCCTCCTGACATTCACTACATGCGTATGCTAGCCAGTGACCACAGGGCTATATACATAGTACACAATGTAAACCCAAACAGAACAGCATTCACTCATCTCAGTGCTGATGATCTAACCTACATTACTCACAAATTCGACTTTTCAGCCAATTAGTATTCACTGTGTCACTTAGATATTTCATAGTCTGTGATTTTTTTTAAAGTTCTCATGTATATACCATCCTCACAAATCTGGACACTTGCCTAACCCTTTGTACATTTTAACTTGTGACCATCCACCCAAGAAAGCGTTGTTACCATTGAAAACTGATCAATTTTTATAATTCAGGTCTCTATTACTTTTATTTCTCCCTTTCTGTCTATTATTCTTGCTGCAATTATAAGCATCCCTTCTGTGCTGACCAGCTTTTGGCATCGTGGGTTTCTATTAACTGTGAACAGATTGAAAGTTTCAGAGCAACTAAAAGACATTGGCAAGAGTCATGCATAGTTAAAAAAAAATAATAGCAGTCTTTTAAAATCAATTGCTTGAAAATGGCCATATATACAGAGAAAATAAGTATCTACAGCTATAATGTTCCTGCTTCTCTAATTTGACATTTTCCCCCTAAAATCAGTACTGATTTTCTATTCCTTACACCAGATCTTAACAGTTTGTTCTTTTCTCATTTATTGATATTAAAGCTCTTGGGTTTTTCTTGGTAATGCCAAAGCATGTTAGTCTGAGCATGTGCAAACAAACCTGCACTGGTTGGATACAAATCCGTAGCAGCTGCAAAGCCTGGTGCTGTGTCTAAGCATTCAAGGAAGAACACCTTTGCTCTCAGCAGTGCAGGGAAAGCTGATTGACATACAGTCTACAGTGGGGTTACCTTCTACACCTTTCCTCAGTGGTGACATTGATTTAGGTTATGTCTCCTTACTCTCTTTAATAGAACTAGTAAAAACTGAATTATGGCCAAGACTTCTCTTTCATTTTTGGCTGAAACTGGCCAATGCAAGCTATTAGATGAGAAATGACAGACAACTAGCATGACAGCATTTCTTTAGGAACCCATGTAAAATATTAATTAAAACAACCCTGGTAAAATGCTAGGAGCAGGGAATATACATTGTTTTGAACATGCTAAGGAAGTATGCGTATTTTCTCAGTTTTGTTCTTCCATTCCTTGGTCTGGAGAAGGGACTCAAATTTGGCAGAGCCAGGAAAAAATGTGGGCAGGGAGGAGAAAGGAAATAATGACCCACATGTGAATATTAATCTTTAATGCTTTTGAAACGTGCATTTTGCCATGCCTGGTGAACTTGCATTTAAACAGAAATCAACCCCCTTCTGCCTCCCACAAGATGGGCTGCTGGCCTGCCTCCTGCCAACAAAGCACCTGAGCACAGAGCATTCCCAGCCCTGCCATCACAGAACTGCAGTGCTCAGAGCATCCCCTGTCCAGGCATTTAGTACAATACTTGACTCTGTAAGACAGATGTTCAATGCTCTGGGATGTTGCAAAGCCTGATCCTGATATTGAAGGCCATAACTTGTTTTACCCATGCTTTAAGCAATGGGCAACCAGGCAGGGCACAGGAGGCAAAGCATTTAATTTGGGTGCTAAGGGCAGAAAAGCCAGAGATAAGGACATGAAGAAGAGCAAGCTGGCAGAAGGAAAGCAATGAGCCTATTATCAAACTGATAGCCTGTAATATGACCAAAGGTGACAGAATCTGGATTAACTAAGACAGTAGTCAAAATATTCCTTATCAATTGGAAAACCACAAAGTTAGCAGCTGTGAAGTCCCAACCGAGTATGCTAACATTGACACTGGGGAGCGGACCAATTGCCTCTTCAGGAAGCAGCACTTTCCCGTTTGTGAAAATGCCAAGAAACACAAGGCAACCGCTTCATGCTGAGAAGTCCTTTACAGTCACACAGATTTATACATTTGATTGTAATTTCACAGTATGTTTCTTATGTGCTATGTTATAATGAACTTTCCCTCTTTCTGTCAATTGCCACCTTTTTTCCCTAGGTCACTGATACGTGAGTGCTCTGGTGTGCATCAAAATGCTCACCTCCATAGGGTGATGTGAACTGAAGATCCTCTGCTTCCCTTCCTTCTCACAGAGATTTTCATTTCTGATCTTTTTTGTTTTTCACTCCTCCTCGACATTACACATTTTCAGGGACATTACCACAGACACACGAACCTCCCGACAGCTGTTATTAGCTCCTGGCTCTACCGCATTAGAAGGAACTCCATAGCTGAAAATAAATATACGTAATTTTCTGTGCATAGATGTTAAACACTTTTCAAAATGTGATTCCATTCCGCCCCCCCTTTTTTTTTTTTCAGAAAACGTCTGGTAAGAACTTGCAGGCAGCTTTTCCCTGCCTTAGGCCAATTGTTTGCACTGTTGAAGGATCTCTCTGTTTTTCCAAGCCACTGACTCCAATCTGGAAGCAAACACAGGGCTCTTCACATACTGCCCATGCCTTTACCCTCAGAACAGACACTGGGCTGCAGCATGTGGGGTCCATGACACACAGAACTTTCCCAGATGTAAGATCTAGGTTTGCAGCTTCCACCCTTGGATCACTTATTTAGTCAGCTGTGGAGGGAGTTTCTTCCCACAGCGAAGACTCTTTGAGAAGGCATCTGGAGAGCTATCAGGTCTCTTTGTTTATTTTCATTCTTCAGGAAGGCATTCAAAGACACAGTTTAACTTCCAGAATAAACTGAGAAGTGGGGTTATACGACTGATTGTGAATGTATATGTATGTGTATGTGGGTTGTAAATATATGCATGTTGTGTAGGTGTATGATTTTCTATATGTACATACCAAGAATTCCTGAAGTTCCTCATTTTAGGAAGATGGACATATTCATTTCATGAACAGATGGAGATGTGAGTTAAAAATAAAGGAAACAGTCAAGCAAAAGGAAGTCTGGAAGACAGGACATCCCTATGGCAGGCCTAGAGGCAATAAACAAAGCCTCCAGTCTTGGATGCTAACTTCGTTAAGGAACAGATGCCACTGCTTAGGTATTTTCTGCAGCTTGGCACCTGCCTGTTGGAGTTAGCATCCAAGGAGAGGACCCCTGAATGCGACTCCTCACCCTTCCCATGTGAGGACTTACTTACAGATGAAAAGTCCAGATTCAGACCTGGATCTCGATTGTTTAAGAAAAGTGACTGAAATTGTCAATTCATTCTGTTCCCAGCAGCAATGCTTCCCAGTTCCCCTGTGCTGCAAAAAACTGAAAAGCAAAAGCTCTGCTTTTTTCCCCCAAGTTGTGCAGAAAGAAATACAAGTACTAGAGTTGGTTTTAGATAGTGTTTGCAAACACCTAACGAAAAAGGATAAAAAACTAGATCATGTGTCTAACATTAGCTTAAATTTAAGGAAAGAGAAAGTTAATGTTTCTAAATAAATCACATATACAGCCTGGTCTCTATCTCCTGCCTTTGAAAGTGAAAACTGAAATTAGTCTTGTCATACAGGGCTGTCTTCATGGGTTTGCTAACGTTGAGCCAAAGCAAGAAGACAAAAAGGGCTATCTAACAATGCACATCCAATTATTTTCCTCTTCAATCACAAAAATTCCCATTCTTAAGACAAAGTTTAAACAAAGTGCACAACAGATTAATTTAAATTCATTTATGTAAGTTTTAAAATGAAAAAAGCTTTATAAATGTTTAATTTGGAAAGCAGTTCCAAGCTGTTCTATAAATATGGTTATATTACTGCCTCAAGAGTACTCATAACAAACCTCAATACACTTCACAGAGCTGAAACATGAAGTGAAAAATTCAGGAAAATTTTTTAAAAGTATGATAAAATTAAGCATGGACCTATTTTGTTTATGAATATTTTACAGAAATATTAAATTAAAATGTGACATTTTTATTTCTTAAAAATTATGCCAAGAAATGACAGTAAACCGTAAGAATATGCAAATACGAACACACAAATGTATGAATTTTCAATAGAATGCTCAGAACCATTTTTAAGCTTGTACAATCTGTTTTATACCTGCAGTGTTTCAGAACTTGCTTAATATGTTATACATTTGACAACTAAGGAAAAATCCAAAGGGTCATGGAATCATAGAATGGTTTGAGTTGGAAGGAACCTTTAAGCTCATCAAGTTCCAATCCCCTGCTGTGGGTAGGGACACCTTCCATTAGACCAGGTTGCTCCAAGCCCCGTCCAATCTGGATTTCAACAATTCCAGGAACAGGGCATCCACAGCTTCTCTAGGCACCCTGTGCCAGCGCCTCAGCACCCTCACAGGGAAGACCTTCTTCCTATACTGTCTAATTTAAATCTCCCCTCTGTCAGTTTAAAGCCATTCCCCCTTGTCCTTGTAAAAAGTCCCTCTCCAGATTTCCTGTAGGCCACCTTTAGGTACTGGAAGCTGCTGGAAGCTGTTCCATGAACCTTTTCTTCTCCAGGCTGAACAAGCCCAGCTCTCTTAACCTGTCTTCATAACAGGGTTGCTTCACCCCTCTTACCACCTCTTTGGTCTTCTTTGGACTCAATCTTACCAGTCCGTATCTTTCTTATGTTGGGGCACCCAGAGCTGAACATAGTACTTCAGGTAGGGTCTTACAAGAGCAGAGTAGAGTGGGAGAATCATCTCCCTTTACCTGCTGGTCAGTCTTCTTTTGAGGCGGCCCAGCATAAGGTTGGCTTTCTAGGCTGCAAGCATTGCTACATTGCCGGGTCATGTTGAGCTTCTCACAGACCAGCACTTCCAAGTCTTTCTCCTCAGGACTGTCATCAGTATATTCCTGAAGAACATCAAGAATCAGCAGTTCTTTTTTCTTTTAAGGGGAACCTTTGCTTTTAAGAGAGAACATTTTCTGAGCAATAAAAAAGCAGGTAAGCAGTTCCACTTGGCTTTAGACAAAATGTATTCTTCTAAAGAGCTATATCAGAGTCCTTGATATAACTACACTTTTTCTGAGTCTCTGTCCTGGCAGAGATTTAGCATATTATATGACCCAGGAGTCTGTGGTGAAGAACTGCTTTTATCACTCAGCATCATGCTGGTAGCTATAAGTTGTTAGTGATAAGTGATGCAATTAAGTGTTTCTTGGAGTGATCTTCATACATAATTATGGTTCCATTTTGAACTATGCATCACCAATAACACTGTACCTACTCTGTAATTAGGTGACTACCTTGTATTTTTGATGTACTCACAAGCTGTACAGCAAGAGCAAGCTACTCTGCAGCACTGTAAAATGCCATCTCTCGCTGAGACACAATAGACGCCATCTAGTCAATACAAAATGTAATTTAAATACTGTTTCCAGAGTTAGCAGTGATCAGAACAACTTCCTCCCCCCCCAAAAAAAAGTACAATTCCGTTTAAAACTTGTACATCTTGTTGACTTTCAACAGTTTAATTGCAGCACACAACCTTTCTCAAGTGCAGAAAGTGGTACCTATTATTTATTATATACATCACAGTGGACTCTAAAGAAAGACTTCAGTAATCTGACAAGGAAGCAGTTACTCACACACAGCATCAATGATCCTCTACCTCTCATGGTGGGACATGACCAGGTGGACCAACTGCACAGGGAGGAGACCCATAGGATCTATATAACTGTGATGCATTCACAGCTGTCCAAGGCATTTGTTATGTTAAATTATAATACTTCCAATAAAAATAAAAAAGGAACTATCGGTTGGTTTGAGAAGGACAAAGATGTTGGAAGATATATTTTTATGTAGATAGGGTTTCATGGTAGGGTCTCTGTTTCTTTCCGAGAAGAGTAAAGGAGACATTCGTTTTGTTATAAAAAGTTGATTGACAAGAATGTTTTTACCAAATGGCTGAAGATTTGGGGTTCATTCCATTATTGAACCAGTTCAATTTCCCATCACAAGAACTGTTGCAGCCTCATATTCCTGCCCACACCCACCGATCTGTGCTGTCCCCCTCACCCCTTCTCTCACCATGTCTGTCACCAGTGACCATTCAGGAGAGCCAAATTATCCCATCTACCCACAGGAATGACTGGAAAAGAATGTTCCCTGAGAAGTGTCTGTGGCAGGGGAACCTCTCTTTGGCACTAACCCTGTTAAGGCAACCGTTCTTGAGCTGAGGAGGTCTGATGCAGGCAGGCAATGTGTGTTTCTCCAGCAGGAACACACCTTTTATCTTGTGATGCTTATTCTCACCCACATTATACACAGCCCAGTGATGGTCACTTTGACCTGGAGGTAAAAGCATATCTCTATATTGTCTGCCTGAACTGTGTGCCTCAGTCCTGAGTCTGAGTGCAATTTTGGTAGGTATCATAAACATTAATAAGAGCAGTGAATATGGAGACAGAGTGCTGCTCTATGAGTAATTACAGGTTTTTCAAATAACATAATTTCCTAGTTAGCATCAGAAAAGTGACTGAGAATTGCTATAAATGTAAACATATGGATGTGGGTGCCTCTTTCCTCATATCAGCATTTTCCTGAAAGCAATTTTAATGAGAGAAGTGCAAAAGGGATTTATTTTTAGAGTGTGCTTTCCATAAGTGTTTATAGGGCTGAATGAAGTAATGCAGAAGAAGTTTTCAGAATAAAGAACACAGTCACCTTGAAATGCACACTAATATGAATTCTAAATAAAACTCACAGCTCCATATTAGTGAAAACACTTTACAAAATATTGAGCTGAAAAGCGGAGCAATATTTGGACCTTTCAAATACATTCTTTATAACCTGAACACTCTTTCTGTTGATCCATCAATTAGACCTTCACAGAAGAATGTCAAATGGCACAGTAGATTCAATGGCATCCCAGTGCCTGTCTGAGGTGAAAGACATCAATAAAGCGTTTTGCTATGACCATATAAGATTTTACTTTCCTCTAAGCTGTCTGCCTTTCTGCTCACTCTGAACACAAGGCCATGTTGCAGGTTCAGGTCTGTTTACAAAAATGCACTGTAATCAATGGACTATACATGGGAAGAACTGAGGAACTGGCTCACATACTCCATTGCTGGCTTGGCTGTGGTGTCCCTTCATCTGGGCAAGTGTTAGGTTTGTCATGCTTGGACATATGCAGTGAAGGAAAGAAGGGCACTGAAGTCCTAAATCCACAGCTCAGACATTAGATGGAACCATAAATATAAATGAATCTTAGAATATAAATTTCCAGAACTTCAGTTTATAGAGGTTTTCCTCCAGAGCAACACATGGTGTGGGGAGATGTCATTGTGAAGAGGATGGCCTTTGTTTGATACCGTGTGGATTTATTTCACTTCACCAAGAAAGATGTTATGGTTGAACACTCTCTTTAGGAAAACCCTAAAGGCCTGAAGGAAGAGACTTGCAAATGAAAGGGGTAAAAAATATCCTGGGGATGGCTTGCAGTGGACGAAATGTGACCAGTTCACTTGTATTATGTATGAAGGTTGACTTACTGAAACAAACAAGACCACAATTTTGAAACAACATTTTCCTACTAATAATTTACATTGCTCAGGTATCATTGACAGCATTTACTTTGATTTCAGTGAGCTGGGATCAAATCTTTCATGTCCTCATCAGACCTGTTGAGAAATCAGACTGACAAAAAGTAAACTCTCCAGAAAGATTACATCTTAGACTTGGTTTAAAGAGTAATCCCTTTTTTTTATGCGTGGGATACAAATGACAGAATCATACCAAAATTCACCAAAGTTATAAACTTAAAAGCAGTCACCTCGGGTGCTTTTTGAGTCATGGGAATATTTTTGCCTTTCTTAGTCATTAACTTTTTTACCACCGGTGATCAGTGTCAGGTTTAAGTCCCACCATGAGGCTTTCTTTTCTTTTTTCACTAACACCAGGGAAATGAAAGAAAAGGGTTACTGTCTTACTAGGAACAGTTATGAATAATGGTAATGTACAGTGGCTAAATGTAGTTCTGCTATTAACAGAAAGAAACAAAGTCCACCCACTTGCTGAGGATGAATGGGTTGATGCTGTAATAGAGACAGCTGCATTGGCAAATGAAACTCTAAATTTCAGGGTGCAGAGATTGAATCAGGCAACTGGAGAGAAAACTTCTGTCTTGCAGGTTAGAGCCTGTTCAGAAGCCCACTGGGCTCCTATGACCTGGCTTCCCATCAGGGCTGAGGACCTTTAAAATAAAGCCCAAATTGAGGAAGCCTTACTGGTTTCCAAACACAAATGCAAGGCTTCCATCTTATCTGCCCAAGTGAAATCTGTGTGGGATGCTGTCAGCTGAGCCAATGTGTCTTAACAGGAAGCTGACTGGTAGGCAGAGATGACTGAATAAGCTGCTTGGTGTATTGGCATCTTGTAAAGCCATGGAGAAATGGGAGTCATCACAAACCAGATTGTTCCTGTGCTGAAGGGAGAATAGACAAGGTCTCTTTCTGGTGACCCCTCGAGATGAAGTTAAGTTTCCTTTTGAAGAATGCAGAATCTGGATTCTGAGTCTGAAAATGAATACTGTGGGTTTAATGTCACAATGTGGGACAGAAGCAGAGAGGAATGGAGGCTACAAGGCCATACCAACAAGACATTAACAAAATCAACAGAAGGACCTTCAAAAGATACAGCATACATGGACCCCATCTAACGTTTTTTCACATCAAACTCAGCTGTCCCCAGTCTCAGTGCTGAGTTGAGCCAAAAGGTCATGGAGGCAAAGCTGGTATTCTTAACTCCTGATCTTGGATATGCTGAGCCCTCCCTGGCAGGGAGACAACTCCAGGAGAAGATTCAAAGCGTGTAGACTAGGCAATCATTAGGCTATTAAATTAGGTGTTCTGAATCATGCTCTGCAAGAACCAAAGAGTTCCTCTTTACATTCTTTACCTGTGAAGCTCAGATTTCTAATTAGTCTATAGCAAACATCAACCTGAGTAACTAAGACTACTTACAGCTGGGATTTATTCTTTTAGAGTCTAGTGTAAAGTCCAGGAAAATAAAGCCTACTTCTGAAGATACCAGTCTATGACCCCAGGCACCCAAGTAACCTTTTTGACTTCGTTGTAATGACTTATATGTGTGAAGTGTCTATAGAACTGGTGCTTCAGCTGAACTTAAAATAATTCACAATCAATACAAATAACTACTTCTTTCTTTTTTTTTCCCCCCATGTAATAGCATTCATCAAAATTTACATGTAAGATATATAAATCAATCTGTTGACCCAAAAGAACATTGCACTGCTCCAGTAAGTATTGATAGGGTGTTTGTTGGTCGTAATTTTCTGAGAAAAATGTAATCTTTTGGTTCTTTCAGGCAGTCTCTTCCAGAACATTGTCTTGGAATGGAAAGAAATCCAGTTCTATCATTCCATACTCAATTCATGCAGTTCATCCTGGTCATCACCTGTTTCTCTCCCTTTCTGTCCTTTTTTTTAGGATCTATATTCTCTGTGCATGTGCAAGTTTTCCTGGGAGGCTCACCAATGAGTAACTTTATTTACAGCAGAAACAGCCAGACAGAGAGACTCACGTTGAGACAGGGCGTAGGCAAGCTTTCTTGGCAGGAGCTTGTCATAGTTGTATCACTCAGAAGCATGAGCTTCAGCAGCATTTGTTTATATTTGAGGCACAAATACTTTTTCAGTTCCTGGATTCCTGCTTTTCATGTCTCAGTTCCTGGATTCCAGTGTACTTTAATAAAATGTAAAACTAAATAGAGACGCACAAGATGAATATAAAAATAAAACCAAAAACAATGTGTATCCTGTCAAGATGGCATGAGAGCATCCACCTGTAGTGCAAAGAGGCCCAAACCACCCCCATTTATTCTGTACATTCCCTGTGCTCCCCATAGAAAGAGAGGTTATTGATTAAGGAATGGCTGGTAGAAATTACAATTGCTTGAACAGTGCAATATTTTTATGGGACAAGACCATGATGAGAGCACATCCGTTTGCCATTTTCTTCCAAGCAGGAGGCAAGGGAAATTGTATGGAAATTTTGCTTTATCATATTTTGATGCAGGTTTTTAAAATTATATGGAAATGCCTTATGCTGTGAGATTTCCATCATACAATGTGGTTGGTATCTGAAGAAGCCATAGAAAATGATTTTTCTGGTCTTGTAAGAGCTGCACGATCCAGATGAGTATGAGTAAGTATTTATTTACAAAATAAATGGTGTCCCCAAATCTCTGATGAGTATCTGTCTGTTGCTGGATGGCACCTAAGATGCCTCTTCATTCTCACTCATACCCAGAAGTGAAGTACTGAGGCAGCTGGGATTTCTGCCCCATCCAACAGGCACAGAGCATGGCCAGCACAGCCAGGAACACTTCACTGAAACAGGGTTGCAGTTGTTTTTTCCTTAAAACTCAGCCATAACAGTAAAATACACTGAGATTTGGAAGCCAAGGAGGGTGAGATGTGAATTGATGTGTTTTTCTGTACTTGCTGCTGGGACTGAGCAACAGTGTAGAGAGGTCAATGGGACTGGAAAAGAAAAGGGAGCACACAGCTATCTCCTTGTGATACATACACACTGATTCTGTGGGCCTGAATTCAGAACACCCCTTTGAGCATTACATATTCAAGAGTCTTTCAGTACAGAAGCAAAATATCCCATATTGGAAATTACTTGGAAGAGAAACTCGAAGGACCCTTAGTGTCTTGTACTCATATGGAAGACAAACTATAAGACTGTTTTCCACTCCTTTCCTCTCAAGGCTATTTTATGGCACAGTATCCATAGAAAGATGGGAAATAGTCCTCCCCATAAACATACCTTTCTCTGGCCGTTCTTGAGAGAAGTTTTCCTCCTTTGGACTGAAAGACAATAAATGTGCATATCTTCTGTAAGAGACATTGTTATTAGGCAACCATTGAAAATAACAAAAAAGGCATCGTGGAAAAAAAATAAAAGGAGAAAAAAACCAACATTTCCTTAATTCTTCTAAATTATTAGATCTCCCTTAGTTCTTTGACAAGGATTACTATGTGCATGGCATAGAGCTCAGCATGGATTACAGGTGGCTAAAGACCTGAGTCAAGCTAACAGCTGAAGAAATACAGAATTGCAGTGACATTCCTAATACCTATCTAACTTGAAATTCTTACTAGCTGCATAAGTTTTTCAGACCATCCAGAGGTTTTCTGTAAACTATACAAATTGTAAATTATATATATGTGTATGCAAATTACATACATAAAGATATTACCTACTTAACTCTGGATTTTAGGTACTGCCTGTGGACGAGGTGCTTAAAAGCAGAGGTACTTTCATACTCTGATTTTACTCCTAATCCAATACACAATTCCATTTATCCATCAAATGTAATAACCAAAGAAAAGTGAAGCATAATGTTGTTTATGAAAACAAGCAGTCCCTCTAGGCTGCGTGGAGTATTCTATGTGGAGTTGTTCGTTCTCATCAAAAGAAATCTAACAAAAATCAGCAACAGTGATATAAGTTGCATCACTGCTCTTCCTCTTACTCAGCAGGAAACATGCACTGGAAGGAAAACAGTGAGAGCTTTTGTCTGACAAAACATTTCTCAGCTGTCAGACATAATGAGAAGTATTATTTACGTACAGGTTATAATGTATAACAGAGTGAACAAACATTTAAAAGTTTCAAACTTTGCACTGGAAGTAAGAATTTAATCATATGGCTTTGCAAAAGACATGTTAAATACAGTCTTCAATTTTTTCAGTTTAGTTTATGCACTCAGCTTTTAATATTAGAATCAAGATTAAATCTCTTTCTTTGAAAAACAAAGTCTCAGCTGTCTGTTAGCTTGATACAGGAATTACTTGCTAATGTTCTGTTGCCTGTATTTTCTTTTTGGGTTTTTCTGCATGCAGGAAATCAGAGTAGGTGATCACAATGGTCCTGCCAGGTTTAATATATGAATAGAAATGAACAAATCTGACATTATAATGGAAGCTCTTTTCTTTCTTTCTTTTTTAACTTGAAAGGCACAGAAATGCAAATTCAAACCTAGGACAGCACAACATTTAATGTCTGAGCACCAAACTCTTTCATATCTTGGCTATTTTTCTTGTCATTTGAAAATAAATTGGTTCCAGTTTTTGCACTTAATAATTTCCTTATCTAACAATTTATTTCTTCGAAACAGAAGAACACCTACATTGAAACAAACCACTGAAAAATAATCAAACAAAGTTTGCATGAAATGGTATTAGGGTTCTCCACACAGCATGAGACTTTTTTGGGCCCAGGATTGTTGAAGTCTTGTGTTAGTCCCTGGGACCACAAGTTGGGACCCCAGGAACACACACAGGTGGACTTCTGCATTAGCTGGAACATTGGCATAGAAGAGTCACTAAAAATGGCTTGTAGTGAAGACTTCATTCAATGGAAATGTTTCTCAATGCCTGTTGGAAATGACTCCTTTTTTCATGATATTAACTAATTACTCTGTTCTTATTGTTCAGTGCAACTAGTTAAACAGCTCAGTGACACCTAGCTCTTCCCTAGGAACTTTACTGGGAACTAGATTTCCCAGAAAATCTATGATTTTATTTTTCTAGTAAGTCTAATTAATCATATGTTAAATACTCCACCATTTCTTTTCAATTGGACATATAAGCACAATTGATTCAGACATTAAAATAAAAGACTGGAAATACCTATAGTTTCTTATTTCACAGTAAAACCAGAGAGCACTGTGTTTTCAGCATGATTAAGTTCGGTTCCTTAACTCATGCTTCCTTGGACCCTACCTCTTACTTAAATGAGGGATGTGCTTTTTTTTTTTTTTTAAACTTAGGACATTATGCCATATAAAACTCACACTGACTTCAGAGGTCAGGCACAGTGATGCTACGACCACAGGATTTAACTCATGAAACATTATCTGCCATCTAAGCTTGGATATCTAAATAACGATACACCTCAGACTAAAGCCTCTGCCCCAGGAATCCAAAGAGTTTTGACATTAATAGGCATATTTGAGAAGGTTTTCCACACTTACAGCTCATGCTATTATAAATGAATTGAGAAGTGAGCTATAAGGGCTTAACCCTCAATACAATAAAGAGGGACAATCCAAGTAAAGGGTACAATTTATTTGCTTTTCTGCCAGTTATGCCTTTTTCTGTCAAGAAAAAGCCTGCACACAGGCTTCTTGGTACATCCTGCAAATGGAGACTTGCAGAAGTACAATGTAATGGGAACAAGTGAGAAATAATTTAAAGACATGAAGAATAGATTTTAAAGTGTTTTTGTTGGTGAAGGATGAAATAGAATCAATAAGTAGAACAAATAAAGAAATGTAAAACAAATGGAAGCTGAATATGTAACCTACTGACTCCATTAAAGCATGGTGGAGGGGGGTGTACGTTATTTTAAAATGAACTCAGATGTGTTTAACCTGCATATCATTGACAAGTATCATTACCGAATGAGGTCTACACATTTTAATCTATTTGTTTCTCTTGTTCTAGAAACCTCCTGAATTAACCAGTTGCTTCTAAGTTGAAAATTAAGGACAAAAATTAATATGAATAAGTCACTACCACAAGATCCTTTCTTACAGGAAATATAAGGAAGTGTTGGCCAGGGTCAGAGGTGTAAAGGCTCATGTTTTTATTCATACATCTTCCATAGCAAAATAATGCCTCTGAATCAATACTGCTGAAAATCTGAGTCAGATTTACAAAGATGCTTGGTTCGTTGCACACTTTGCATTGCTCTCCCAAGAGCTATCAGAGACCATTGGAAAACACAACAAACAGTGCAGGTGGGTTGATATTTCTTCTGGTAGGCATTGTCACTGACAGATATATATTATTTGGCTGAAACTAATGCGTTTTTAGAGATGTTATCATTCACATTATGGATAATGCTAATCTATTAAACCTGCAAGAAAATTCAGAATCAGATGGTTCTTCACTATTTGTGTTATTTTATTATTTCTTCTTAATTTGCAATAATGGTAAATGGGTTTACGGTTTATAATAAGCTTTTAATCAACATGTGTGTAAAATTGGCATTGGTAGAATTTAGAAACAGCCAAGCCCATAAACAGTGCTAAGACTATTGATTTAGTAATGGATGAAGCGGTATTAACTGTAGTCAAAATATAATCTTGCTTGCTCTCTAGGGATAGTTCCAAAAGAAGAATGAAGGAAGGCAAAAGCAATACATGTTGAGAGTGAGGGCCAGCAAGCCACAGGAAAATCCCTGCCCGATACTTTCCTGAGTAACGCTGAGCAACTTTCCCTCCTACCACTATCAAGTGGCACAGAGCCTCCTGTCACCTGATAGCAAAAGCACTTCTCAGACCACCTTGCAGGGCTGACCTGCAAGGACAGTAAATTTAAATATCACTAATTCCATTGATTGTAATGGATAATCCATCCACGTTTGCCCATAGGTTTTTGCTTCCACTGTTTTAAAAATGATAGGTGTCAGATTTCCTGCCCTACAAAGCAAGCTTCATTATCTAAAGCTATTAAAAGACTGTTTCCTGGCAGTCTGTGGGTTACAAATTTCTGGGCTGAAGCCTACCAGGGATCTATATTTGAAGGTTGTTATAAGATGCTGAAAACCCTTTGCACCCTCTGGCAAGTAGAGGCAGGGGGACTGGATGTTCAACACATCCTTTTGAGTTACTGCTAAACCCAGTACATCCTTTTGAGTTACATGCCCAGGGCAGAGCTCCCTGTCAGTGCAGTGAAGAGGATGTGATGATCTCTGTGGTCCTTTTTTTTACTATGTTATTATGTTCTCAGATGAAAGTCGAATAAGATTCTTCTCCCATGGACTCTTACAAAGTCTGTAAGAAGTGCAAGTAGAAATCACTGTCAGATTAATAGACAAAAACATGGTATTCAGAAGTAATCCACATGGCAGAAAAGCATTTATGGGAGGTGTTGTGATTTAAGCCTAGCTGTAAATCAGACCACACAGTTTCTTGGTCTTAAGAATGGGAATTTTTGTGATTGAAGAGGAAAATATTGGATGTGCATTGTTAGATAGTCCTTTCTGTCTTCTTGCTTTGGCTCATGTCGTGGTTTAAGCCCTGTCGGGAAGCCAGCCACAAAGTTTCTCTCTCCCCAGCCCTCTTTCTTCCCTTCCCCCACACCCTCCCCCCAAGAGGGATGGGGAGGAGAATCTAAAGGATGTAACTCCCACAGGTTGAGATAGGAGCAGTCCAGTAACTAAGGTATAACACAGATCACTACTGCTACCACCAATAATAATAATGATAAAGGGACATAACAAGGGAAGAGAGTCAAGGGAAGATAATCAACTGCTCACAACCCACCGACCTATACCCAGGCTGACCGAGCAGTGATCTAACCCTTCTGGGTAACTGCCCCCAGTTTTACATCCTGGGCATGAAGTGCTGTTGTATGGAATACCTCTTCGGTTAGTTTGGGTCAGGTGTCCTGTCTCTGCTTCCTCCTGGCTTCCTCCCCCTCCCTGGCAGAGTGAGACCCACAAAGTCCTTGGTCAGACTAAACATGACTTAGCAACAGCTAAAAACATTGGTGCTATCAGCACTGTTCCCAGGCTGAAAGTCAAAACCACAGCACTGCACCAGCTACTAAGAAGCTGAAAAATGACTGCTACTGCTGAACCCAGTACAGGAGGGAAGACAGGAATGGCGCAGGGCGACTGAAGGATAAAAACAAAAGGTAAAATTATACTTTTTTAAGAAATGTGGCAGCACATCTTAAAAATGGTTAAGAATAATTGTATACAATCACATCTGCTATAGTTGCTGAAGATACTGCCTATTTACAAAGAGATGAGTCTACAGATTTTCTATTTATTAAGATACTACCCACAATACAACAAGTTTGGGCATTCCTGACTAACAGCAGCTTTACAAGATGTCAAAATGACCTTGCTATATCTGCCTACCTGTTTGTTTTCCACTTTGAAAATACCACTTCACTGGAGAGATGCTTATGGCTTTTAAACATACTCAATAAGTTTCCACAAGCCAAATCACAATCTAAAGCACTTTCATGGCACCCTTCACACCAAGCTCCATAGAATTTATGTGATGACTTTCAGCAGTGACCCCATCACTTCTCTGGTGTTGTGCAGCCTGAGAAAAGCTCTGCGATAGCTTGTGTTTTATTAATGGGAATACAGGCAGGGTCAAATTCACTTTCTCAATATTGAAAACATTTGATTCCCAGCATGTTTCTTTACCTGTAAATTTTGAATCTATTTTTCACTGCATATTGAGCAAATAGAGTCCAAATGAAAAAAAACCCAAAACAACTAACCCAACTCAAAAAACAATTGAAGACTTGATGGAGGTTTTATCCACAGTTTTTATGGAGCTTGAGCCTCAAAGAGAGACTTGCAATTTGACCAATGCAACAGGCAAGCTAATTTAGGGGTGATAGACCCTCATGCTTTCTCAAACAACCAATGTTAATCTTATTTTAACAACATTCGTTCACCACTTACTGACCTCTGGAAAGGACTCATGTCTTCCTTTTCATGAAAACCCCTCAAACTACTTTAAATAGATGTCCTATGACTGAGAACATGCATTTTTCACCCTTTCTTCTTTGTGGCATCTTAGAGATACTTGTCGCCCTAGTCACCAGCAGTGTTTTTCAGTTATATTCATGTTCTGGATGCTGACTTTAGGCTTTCACAAAAACCATCTTAACCAGGCACTTTTTTTTCCTGAAACAGCATGAGAATAGATAAGATCTCTCAGCAGTTTGAGGCAGCTCGCCTAACCTTCCAGTGTATCTATAATTCAGCACACTGCAAGATCAGATGAATTTTGACAAATATAAATAAATAATGCATGCTTTAAGGGAAAAGGAAAAGTGAATGGAACAAGAAACAACATGCTTAGGAAAAAAATAACCAGATGAAAAAAAAAGGAGAAAGATTCATTACCAAAAATAAGAAGATATTGAATAGTGTAAGTTCAGAATCATCAAAATAATCTACTCATAGCCCAGTAATTAAGCTTTTCCTTATTGTACATTAAACATAAAATCTTAGTAACAGTAAAAAATATTGTATTTAGTAAAAACTTCATCCTTTTGTCTAGCTGCTGCAAAATTCAGCCCAAAACACTACGAAAGAGTCTGAGTTAAGCTGATTCTTTTGTACTCTTACACCATGTTTGTGACTTCTGGTCTAAAGCCCAAAGTGCTAAATTCTTACCATTAAACACCAGATGAATTCCAGATAAACACCAGAAATAGAAGAATTATCTTAAAAATAATACAGGTTTTTCAGAATTTCAAACTGTGCTGTTATATAGGAATTCAAGTTGATTCTTCCTTTGTGGAACTCTGTAATTACTATTTTACCTGTTTTCTATGAAAACTCTCTACATAATGGATGTGACTATTAAACAGTAGTTGCATATTCAATTACTTAGTAATATTAATGCTGATGTACTCAAAAGGGAAATGGTACCTAGGCTATGTAGTTCATAGTCTAAAGTGGATAGAAGAATCGTTCAAGGGTATAAGTCAACATTTTGAGATGTAGAGATATTTTTCTTATTTGGTTTCCTAAATCAAAGTAAACAAGTAGTTAAGATTCATACAGAAATCTATCTATATTATTTCTAACAAATTGGAAAAACCTCATTTCAAGAAAAGTGTAAAGGAAAAGAAAAAAAAATAGTTTATGCATGAGGACTAATAAGCTGCCACGAAGACATAACTATAGAAGAGATATCACAGGAAAATATATTTCAGATGGGAGGAGAAAAAGCAAACAGACTATGGATGCAAAAATATGAAGTAGACCTAAATGAAAAAAGCAGATGGCAGGTCAAAAATCATTTGAAGCAATACCAAAGGAGCTGTGGCGTTCCTTGCTACAGAGGAGTTATCATGACTAAAATTTTGCTTTCTTTCAAGAGGAGACATTGCAAATTCATAAAGAGAAAACTGCGTTAATAGGTCTTTAAAATAAACCCCAATAATGCAAACCACCAGAACTAGAGAGTAGCCTGCTGTAATATCACTGCGAGTCTGTCTTGTTTGGATATAGTTTTCTGTCTTGTGTAGGAAGGGCCGAGAAAATGTGACCGCTAATTGTGGTTTTAATATGAGAGGCAGAAAAGGCAATTCTAGGTGTGATATGACCCCAGCAGAACATCTCAAGTAGGTTTGAAGTCTGTGCCCTAAAAAATGGGCACCCTGAACAATGAGAAGGTGTGAACATGCACAGAGTAGGAAAGGAAGTAGGTTTTGAAGGTATCACAGTATCACAGTATGTTAGAGATTGGAAGGGACCTCAAAAGGTCATCTAGTCCAATCCCCCTGTCGGAGCAGGAACACCTAGATAAGGTTACACAGGAACGTGTCCAGGCGGGTTTTGAATGTCTCCAGAGAAGGAGACTCCACAACCTCCCTGGGCAGCCTGTTCCAGTGTTCCGTCACCCTCACTGAGAAGAAGTTTCTTCTCAAGTTTAAGTGGAACCTCTTGTGTTCCAGTTTGTACCCATTTCCCCTTGTCCTATCATTGTTTGCCACTGAGAAGAGCCTGGCTCCATCCTCGTGACACTCCCCCTTTATATATTTATATACACTAATAAGGTCACCCCTCAATCTCCTCTTCTCCAAACTATAGAGACCCAGCTCCCTCAGTCTTTCCTCATAAGGGAGATGCTCCACTCCCTTAATCATCTTAGTTGCCCTGCGCTGGACTCTCTCCAGCAGGTCCCTGTCCTCCTTAAAATGAGGGGCCCAGAACTGGACACAACATTCCAGATGGGGTCTCACCAGGGCTGAGTAGAGGGGAAGGAGGACCTCTCGACCTACTAACCACCCCCCTTCTAATACAACCCAGGATGCCATTGGCCTTCTTGGCCACAAGGGCACAGTGTCGGCTCATGGTCACCCTGTCGTCCACCAAGACCCCCAGGTCCCTCTCCCCTACACTGCTCTCGTTCCCCAACCTATACTGGAACCTGGGGTTGCTTCTGCTTGGTCGTTCCCCAACCTATACTGGAACCTGGGGTTGCTTCTGCCCAGATGTAGGACTCTACACTTTCCCTTGTTATATCTCATCAAGTTATTCCCCGCCCAACTCTCCAGCCTGTCCAGGTCTCGCTGGATGGCAGCACAGCCTTCTGGCGTGTCGGCCACTCCTCCCAGCTTAGTGTCATCAAAGTAAACCTGAATGGGAACTGAAGAGAGCCTAAACAAGAAAGGTGCTTTTTAGGCACTACATGTGCAATGACTAAAAGGCCATAATTGTTGCTCCCCATGGTGGGGACGAAAGCTCCAGGAAATACAATGGAGATATTATATAACAAAACACAGTGAGACTTAAGGCAATGCAAAAAACATGAAAAGGACTAGAATTCACAGTGTTTTGGGTTTCTTTTTCTTTTCTATACACAACAGATGATTAAAAAGAATCCCATTTAGTGACGTAAAATACTAATGTGCATTGCAGAATAGGTTCTAGATTGTATTCATAAAACAATGGTTAGAGAAATAACTATTCTTTATATGACTTTGTGAAGACATGCATTTATGTTTACAGACACATTTTACCCAAACTGAGATTTAATTGGGGAAGAATTAGCCAGTGACCAACTCTTGCAATTTTGTGTCCAATCTGTGTAGTAGTTGTTAGATATGTGCAATGAAGTGCAACTGGCTGTTCCTTCCCTCTGGACACTGTGAATTATTAATTGTTGTTTATCCCTGCATTTGCCATTCCTTGAACGATATCATTAAAGAAAATGACACAGTGAGAACAAATACTTGAGATACTAAGTCCTCCAATTCCAGGCCTGTTATTCAGACACATCTGTTCACACAATAATGTATATTCAAAGGCATTGAACCTTGTTTCAGAACAGCTTTACAGCTATGAATCTCTATGAAAACACCAATTCACAGGTGTGACACAAAATTGATTAAGCCATAAAGAATATACACTGCAGGGAGAAGTTTTGAAAAAGCATGAAGCAAAATGGATGATCAGGTATTTTAAAAGAGTTCAGCACTTCAGTTCCTTTGATAATCCATTGATATTTGAGGGAAAATTTAGACACTTCTTTGTTTTAGAACCCCACTTTTCTTTAGGTCTGAAAGCTGAGCTTCTGTGAAAATTTCACTCTGAAAAATGAGGCCCATTGTATGCAGATCTCACTTCACGTTATAAGAACCTGATTTAATATTTCAAAAGTAATAGTCTTTCAGCACACATTATTTCCCAGTGTTCAATTTACGATTATTTGTACCTCCATAAGAAGATTAACATGATGTAATGACACAAAGTACAGAAGTAATGAAATGCTGTCTACTTGGCAAACCATTACAGAGAAATCTATTGCTAAGAAGTAAATATAATTTCATGTAAAGTTTTCCCAAATGTAACAGACATGAACAGTAGCAAAAATAAAATAGGATGACTCCAGTTTCAGAAATATTTCCTATTGCAAGAACAACAATAAACTGGAGCAGTTCCTCTCTGATTTACACTTGACTGATGATACACTTTAAAAGTACAATGCACTAACTTCATTGTCACATATGAGAGAGAAAATGCAATTTGCTAAGTTCACCAGGAAAACATTCCTCAAGAAACTTTGTTAGGAAGGGAGTCAGAGGAGCTCTCATTCACTTCCTTGAGCTACTAAGAGTAACTACATAAGGTACAGGGTCATAGTTTGCTTTAGATTCCCCTAACCCAACAATACAGTTGTTCCACTGCAATCTCGAGGTTGTTAAACAGCCACATAAAGCTCAGTACTGAAATAATGCAAGCTCCACAGTAGCTTTGTGACATCATACAATATTTTAGGCAGTTCAGTAAGAACATGCCTCTTCAAGAACCCTAGGAGACAGCCATTAATCAAATCTTATTCACTGCCTGGTAATTTAAAGAGAGACTTATATCTGACCACTTCTTAGACATGCTTATTTTAGCTCCAGCTTGGGCTGAGAAGAAACAATCAACATGGGTGGTATCAATATCATATCTGTGTCCCTCCTGTATGAGAACTGCATCTTCCTACAGCTACCTCAAATCCACAAATTTTATTTTTTTTTCCACCTCTTTGAATTTTGCCCAAGTTAGGAAATATCAACTGAACACAAATCAGGAGAGCCATCTTATCTTTGCACTCAGTAAGTCCATAATAGCTTCAGGGATCCAGGTCAGTCTGGTTAAACCTTTGTTACTCAGCTTCATCAGCACACGTAGCCTATGTTTTGGAGTGCAAGTTGTTGGCAACCATGGAATACTACCCACTGGGACACAGCTAATATTTCTTCTTCCAGACTTGGTGAGCTCTTCCTCCTGCCTGCAATATTATTCTTCAAAGGGCACCAATGCAAACAACTGCATTAACCCAGCTCCTGCTCTTGGAATAAAAAGCAGAGCCAAAATTCTCAGTCTTCTTAGAAAGGTTTATTATTTATTTGTATTTATTTTGTAAAGAAAACGATGTACAAACATAGAAACAAGAAGGCTGGAAAGGGTCTCCAGAAATCTAGTTCATCTTCTCAAAAGTGAGCTAATTCCAAACTCGACAGTACAGGGCAGTACTAATGGCCCCACTGTTTCCTGGATACATTGGCAGTGCTTCTGGTGCCACTAAGGATTTAGGAATACAAAGCACAGACCTGGAAGAAATCTTCTTGGTCAACACAACCCACCCACATCATGGCAGAAAATGATCACATAACCAGCTTCAGAAGTGTCTCAGGCTCAGTTTGCTATCCAGTTTTGTTCTTGCCTCCAGTATTTGTGCTGGAAAGTCACTCCAAAGTCACACTAGTATAACTTTCACCATTAATGCAACCATAAAATCATAGAATAGTTAGGGTTGGAAAGGACCTTAAGATCATATACTTCCAATTCCCCCTGCCATGGGCAGGGACACCTCACACTAAAACATGTCACTTAAGGCTCTGCCCAACCTGGCCCTGAACACCACCAGGGATAGAACATTCACAGCTTCCTTGGGCAAGTCATTCGAGTGCCTCAGCACCCTAACAGTAAAGAATTTCTTCCTTATGTCCAATCTATACTGCCTCTGTTTAAGTTTTAACCTATTACCCCTTGTCCTATCACTACAGTCCTTGAACTTGAATGTAGACAAGTCCATGGGACCTGATGAAATCCATCCGAGGGTCTTGAAGGAGCTGGCAAATGAAGTTGCTAAGCCACTGGCCATCATATTTGAAAAATCATGGAAGTCAGGTGAAGCTCCTGACTGGAAAAAGGGAAATATAACCCCCATTTTCAAGAAGGGGAAAATGGATGACCCAGGGAATTACAGACCAGTCAGTCTCACCTCTGTGCCTGGCAAAATCTTGGAGCAGATTCTCCTGGAAGGCATGCTAAGGCACATGAAAATCAACAAGGTGCTTGGTGACAGCCAGCATGGCTTCACTAAGGGGAAATCCTGGCTGACCAATTTGGGGGCCTTTTATGATGGGGCTATGGAACTGATGGACAGGGGTAGAGCAGCTGGTGTTATCTACCTGGACTTGTGCTAAGCGTTCGACACTGTCCCACATGACATCCTTGTCTCTAAATTGGAGAGACATCAATTTGATGAATGGACCACTCGGTGGATAAAGAACTGGCTGGATGGCCGCACACAAAGAGTTATGGTCAATGGCTCAATGTCCGGCTGGAGACCAGTAACGAGTGGTATCCCTCAGGGATCGGTGTTGGGACCGGTCTTGTTCAACATCTGTGATGGTGACATGGACAGTGGGATTGAGTGTGCTCTCAGCAGATTTGCTGATGACACCAAGCTGTGTGGTTCGGTTGATAGGCTGGAGGGAAGGAATGCCATCCAGAGGGACCTTGACACGCTTGTGAGGTGGGCTGATGATAACCATGGTTGAAGTTCAATCATGCCAAGTACAAGGTCCTACACCTGGGTCGGAGCAATCCCAGGCACAGCTACAGTTGGGCAAAGAAGATATTCAGAACAGCCCTGCAGAGAAGGACTTGGGGGTCAATGAGAAAATGAACATGAGCTGGCTTCAGTGTGTGCTTGCAGCCCAGAAAGCCAACCGTATCCTGGGCTGTATCAAAAGGAGTGTGACCAGCAGGTCGAAGGAGGTGATCCTGCCCCTTTGCTCTCGTGAGACCTCACCTGGAGTATTGTGTGCAGTTCTGGTGTCCTTAACATAAAAAGGACATGGATCTGTTGGAACAAGTTCAGAGGAGGGCCACAAGGATGATCAGGGGACTGGAACACCTCCCATATAAGATAGGCTGAGAAAGTTGGGGCTGTTCAGCCTGGAGAAGCCTGCGTGGAGACCTCATAGCAGCCTTTCAGTATCTGAAGGGGACCTACAAGGATGCTGGAGAAAGACTCTTCAGTAGGGACTGTAGTGATAGGACAAGGGGTAATGGTTTAAAACTTAAACAGGGGAAATTTAGATTGTGTATTAAGGAGGAAGTTCTTTACTGTAAGGGTGGTGAGGCACTGGAATGGGTTGCCCCGGGAAGCTGTGAATGCTCCATCCCTGGTGGTGTTGAAGGCCAGGTTGGACAGTGCTTTGGTTCAACGTGAGGTGTCCCTGCCCATGGCAGGAGGGTTGGAACTAGATGATCTTAAGGTTCTTTCCAACCCTAACTATTCTATGATTCTATGATTCTATAGACCATATCTACCCATTAGTAGCTACATTGAATTCAGCTTAAGTAAGCTTTCCTTCATACCACTGTCAGTTGCTGCTTGTATTGGCTACCTGTCTCTCCATAATGTATTTGTAGAAGACAGTAATACTGTCTCACAATCCTTACATACTCATATTGCTAGGAGAGATAAATGAGGACCTTTAGTCATAAACCAGTTTTGCACTACCCTCACAAGATTGACTTAAATATCAAATAGAGGCCTCTGTCTGAAAAAGAATGACCTAAATTAACCATGCATGTACCAGCCATGCAGGATGGAAGTGGTGTCATTACAGTCACACCCATAAGGAAAGACATTGAAATGAGCAGACCCTGAGTGGTTTCATGACATTCAGCTGTGCAAAGAGACTTCTGCTTTGTTGCAGCTCAGCACAGCCATGTCTGACAGGCTTTAGCTGTGCTGGATACAAAGGCAGAGGTGGTGAAATGTCTGCACAAGACACTTTTGAAACTGCATCTAAAAGTAAACTGGTCCCAAAAGCCATATGAATCCTTCCGTTTATTTTGTAGTAGCCTCTGTTTTCATTCACCTTTAAACCAGTGTGAATTAAACTGAAATATGACACTTCTGTAGACAGTAGCATAGGTTTAATGGCATTTCCCAGTGCGCCCATTCAGCTTTGCCAAATAAAAAAAGCCCCTGGAGCACGAAGATACAGGAGTATCTATAAGGAGTTCTAAAACAGTTCCTGAGGAGAGGGCACTCTAGGAGTTTAAAACATATGTACAGGAACCACCTTTATGAGACATCCTGTTACAGTACAAACTAGAGGACTAATCAAAGGCAAGTGCATTCACTCAAGCACAGGGGAAATCAAGCAATATACCATGGAAGAGCAAAGGACTTGTAGCATTCACACGTTAGCTGTACAGGAGTTTTCGTGGACATAATGTTAATTGCTCACTAATTGCTCACTTTAGAGAAAGGCCACCAGGTATCTGAAGTCTCTTTTTAGCTGTAGTTGGTTCTGAGAATCAGGGATTATAAGTTTCTTTCCTGCATGTTATCAACTTTACTATAAGGTAAACTGTAGAGCAGACTCTAAAAGTATACTGATGGGGGATTGACTTTTTCTGTGTGGATGTTGTATGTGTGTTTACGTGTGTGGAAGAAATAGGCCGAACTAGTCTGTAACTGATGAATAGAAGCAATCAATCATAGCCAGGAAAGGAGAACATTACCACACAAAGAGCCACCATGGGAAGGGGAAAAGAAATTTTTCATTTTTAATTTGGTCTCAGCATTACCTTGGGAATGAATAGTGCTTTCTTTATCACTTATGTAATGCTTTCTTATCAGCAGAGAGAAAGCAACCCCAAATAGAAACAAATTTTGTGTTTGCAGTTTGCTCACTGTAAATCAAGAGGAATCAATTCATTTTCATATTCCTGTTTACTGAGCTGCTCAGTGAAACACAAAAGTTGAGTGTTTCATTCTCCGAGGCACATAACAGCATCCTGTTGGCTGGAATTGGCTGAAACAATCTCAAAACAGCTAATGATGCTTATAAGACTCTGGCAGCAATGTTTATAACACTGAATGAAACCCTTTCTAAAGCCAAAACCATAGCTATCTTTAAAAAGAAGAGCAATGTAGAAAATATTGATTAACCAGTTATTCTTAGCAAGGAATCAGGAACTTAGAGAGTTCTTAACACAGTTATCAAGTATAATTTTTTTGACTCTAAAAAAAATTTTCTTTGCACGGCAGCATCATCAGTCTTTGTGGACAAAAAGACAAATTAGGTATTCCATATGTAGGTTTTGGTAAGTCTATTAGCTTTGCCTGAGGACAGACTCCCCATGATCTAAATGAAAATGCTAAAAAAGAGTTTGGCTACTCATTTCCAGAGAGTAATTCATTGGGTTCACTGACAAAATTGAAAGACTTGTCAAGCAGCATTCTCCTAAAGCCTGTGCAATATTTTATGCTATAATCTGGATGATGGATGATCAATATGCCTATTAAAAATGCAGGTAATACAAAGCTAGAAATGACTGTGCGTAGGTTGTAGGATGGGATATCAGCTTAGTAATGATCCTGACAAATTGGAGGAATGGTCCAAAACTGGAATGAAATACAGTGTGTGTGAAATGCAGCAAGTGCAAGGTTCTAAAGATAAAGAAGAATAATCAAGATGACAGGATAGGGAGCAACAGCTTGTCTAGCTGTTTTGCAGAAATGTCACTCAGAAGTAGAGTGCAGGAAGAGATGAAGTCCAGAAAGAACCAATGAGACTGACAGAAGTCTAGAAAATAATGCTTGTGGTTGCATGTAAGGAACAGCTTGATGATTCAAGGTTGTTGGAAGACTGATGGGGAACTGTAAACCATCTGAGTTCAAAAAGACTTTAAAGTCTTATAAGTAAGTTTTCAAGACCCTTTTGCAAAAAGAAAAGGTTATAAAGTGTTGTTCATATCTGAGGTAGATAGGACAAAGAATATTTAGACAAAACAGTAGGAAAACTCTTTAATTAGAAAGTGACTTGCAAGGAATTTCAATTTACTGCTTGTGGAAGTCATAGTTTCTACCCCAGAGGTAATTTTAAAGGCTAAACAATCTTCTGTAAGGAATGATAAATGTATTGTTGTCCTGTCTTTAGGTAGGGAATGGATTAAATGACCTTTCCATGTAATATTCTACCTTGTTAATGACAGTTTAAAGTGTCAATTTTTAATATCCTATTTGCCAGAAAATATTCTACTCTCAAAGAATATTCTTTGGTGTGTCAGCTGTAAACTAAGTAAAATATCATTTACTGGGGTAAGAATAATACATATCTTCCCATTCCCGTATTTTGAGAGACATTGCAAAGTTATCAAACCTTCAAAACCAGTGTGGATGTATAGCATGTCATCTGCTTCATTCCCAGGAACACTCCTGCAAGGTAGTTTCTATGCTTTTAATCATAGAATCATACAGTAATGCGGGTTGGAAAAGATCTTTATGACCATCGAGTCCAATTTTAAACATTGAGAAGTGTATTTCTCAAATTTCCTCATACTTTTCAAATGTAAAATCACACAAGTAGAAAAGTTCCATGGGCAGCTGATACTTCTAAAATGTACAACCCTATCATATCTCACAGTAATTTATTCATGCAGCCATATCCCTGTGCTCAGTAGAGATACAAGGTCACGAATTCAAAACTCACACAGGCTAAATAATTAATTTGACTTGTAACACCATACTGAACTCTTTAACATGCACCTGGGCAGTTATCAGAGACTGCACAGAAAGGTACAGCAGAGGGAAGGAGCAACTCTAGCAAGGCTGCATATGGGTCACACGATTTGGAGGTCACAGGCCCATTTCCACTGCCCCTATGCACTGCTATCACACAGTTATCTGAAGATTGCCCTCATACATACTATAATTCAAAAGGACTGTTTTTATTTCTAAAAACAGAGTGGTGACAAAATACTCTGTGTGAGAAAAGCAACTTTACAAAAGGACTTGGTGGTCACAGGATAAGATGTTGCCAGGTCGTATTTCAGGTGTATTCCTGTAAAGCTACTCTTCTAGCTTCTATTTTGTTTTTCCTTCACTATGCCTCTTGCTCCTTCAAATATTCTGCATTTCCATCTCACTTGAATAATTTCAAACAATGTTATCTCAGTTTGTCAGATGCAGTCTTTTCCCATAATAAATGACTTCTCTGGTGACATGGGGTACTTCAGTACAGTTCAGTTCAGAATCACAAAGGTCACAAAACATACTCAAAGTAACACAAAACCCCTTAAAAATCTGTAGGTCTATTTGTTGGGTAAGGTATCATGCAGTAAAAGTAGTATAAAAATAGTGAGTCATGCATATGATATATTGCTTTCCTATAAAGTGCATAAATATACTACCCTAAAAACCACCTGTGAAATTTAGTGACTCTGTTTTCCTATTTTGTTCAAAGGGCTTTTTGACTGCAAGGAAGAAGCCTTCAGAATGATAAGGATTCAATACAGAACTGACATTCTGCCTAGAAAGCAGCTAGGCTTTCATATGTAAATTCTCTAGTATGTTTTGATTTTTGATTTTAAAAAGTGCATTGTTCTGTGTATAGAATTAATATTTTTAGAACAGTTGCATAACATTAAATTTGCCCTTGGGTGAATTTTTCTTTGGTTTCTTGAAGTACTATTGCTTCATTTTAGTTCTTCTGAAATGACAGATTCATAAATGCCCAAAGGCCTATATACGTTCTATGATTAAGCAGTTAATATGAGATGTCACCATGATTAATGAATGAGGTGTTTTTTTAAAAAGCAGTTACTTTCATTATTGGTTTTCATGGCAGGAGCCTGATATGACAGCACTTCAAGGTGCATAAGAAAAGTAAGAAGAAAACTTTTTTCTGCAAGATTAAGATAAATCACAAAAAAAGAAATGCATAAAGAAGAATATCAGGATAAGCAGATTACAGTGTGAGATATGCTTGGGTTTATTCTTGAATGTAAAGAATAATTTTTGACATTACATTTAAAAAATGCTGAAAACCAGATATGAGGTTATTTGTGAATAGGTGAGCTGGAAACAAGGCAAAAAAAAAAAACAACAGTTTCAGTTATATTTTCCAGCTATCCTTATTTAAAGATAACTAGAGAAAACAAAACAAGCGCTCGTGGAGGATGCTGCGCTGAAAGCTGCTGGCTGACATCAGAAGAGTCTAAGACATAAGTCTAGGGATGAGGTATATAAGTCTAAGATAGAAAAACCATGCTACAAGCTAAATTGTCAAACTCAGAACAAGCAGCCAGCCCACCCTGGAGTTAGAAGCAGATGTGGATGGAGGACTGACTGTGGAAGGCACTATACCTGCAAAACAAGTATAGCTAAACCAGGGCTAGTAAAAAAGGACTTCAACAGTTTCAAGCACAGGAACTAGGGCTTGTTACTACTGGAGGCAGAAAGTCACTAAAAGGAATTATCACTATGATCAGAGGTAGATTTAATGAATGAGAATGATCCTGCCATGTACCTGGAGGCGTAGTGTAGCAGCTCTACTTTGCATGTCAGGTAGAAGCTGAGATGTACAATTTCTCTGTTCATTTGCTATGACCCTTTTTGCACATGCAGCCCACATCAAGTACAGAGAGATCACAAAGAGTATGCCAAATTCTAATTTCTGTCTTCTCAACCCCATAATAAACTGCTATGGAACACCTAACCTAGCTCCAAACACTGAAGCACTGGCGGTACAGATAATGGGACTATCTGACAGTCTTTTCTTGAACTGTTCATATAAAAGGCTCCTTACCTCACATGGCTTCATATAATTTGGAGGCAAAGATAACGAATGTGCTGTGCAAAGTCATGCTGCTGAAGAAGAAAAAGGCAAGAGAATGAGAAATTATGAGAATAATGATCAGAAGTTATAGGAACAAACTTGTCAAAATCCAAAACTCCAGCCCTCTCCTCCTCTCTGGGTACCCACTTTTACAAAAAATTGCTGGAACTGTGTTAATTTTGAGACACCAAACCAGCCAGAAATAAGCCACCAGTTTTAACACATTCTTGGTAAGAGAACAGACATTTGATAGTGGTTGTTTCTGTAACAGACTACAATAGCAAACTCTTTACAATGCTCACTTTGGATGTGAGAATAATTCTTGACAATCCAGTTTCTTCTGCAGCAGTAGCAAAGTAATGTAGATCTTCAGGATCCCTAAAAGTAAGGAAACTATTGATCACTTCTGAGAAATACCCTCAACTAACCTCAACTCAACCCTTTTTTTTTTTTTATGAAAGCTTCTTTTTCTTCCTTTCTTTCCTTTGAGTTCTCATCTTTATAGGCTACACTGTTTCTCTCTTCATCTCTCACTGTTACCTTCCTTATCTGGGCCCTGCTGCTGCATCTTGTCCTTTCCCTCCCCTTTGATAAGTGTCATCTCCTGCTCTTTAAGGTGTGTGAACCCATGTGACAACTAGTTCAACGGCACAGCATTACTATGGTGGCATCACTTTGCTAGTGTCAGAGAATAAAAAGTACTTCATTATCATGTAAAAAGCTAGCACATCTCCATAGCTGGAAAATTTTGTGGGAGGGAATAACAGCAGCTGCTGCAATACTCACTTTTCTCTCCCCTGGAGCCACAGGAAAAGAAAGTTAAAGAGAAGTCACTCTGTGACTCTGGGATGTTTAATCTTTGCAGCAGTGATTTGCATAGAAGAAACATTACCAAAAAGTTAATGGCACTTTGACATTGACATGACTTCAACCGTGCAATACAAGATTTCCTAGAAATGCTTTTTAAAATGGCCCAGAGTCTTTCAGGATTTCCAAAGGCATTGCAAATCATCCTGCACTGGAAGGAAAACAAGTTTCCAAATGTCAGAATTCCCTATGAAATAGAGCTACATTGAGCTTTTAATACCATCCTCACTCACTGCAGCTTTGAAAGTGCAGCTCTATCTGGTAGTACTATATGGTAGTACTAGTTAGGGAAGTGACAAAGAGATTTCCCTGTTTGATGGTTTTGTCCACAAAGAATGTATACCTTGCCTTCCTTATCAGTTACAAATTAAAGTCTTGAAGATGGTCCCAGAACAACAATTAAAAGCAATACATGCCATTTACATGTTGCTTAGTCACCTGAGTCAGAAAAAGCTCAAAAATAAATCTGATTGCAATGATTACTGAAGCTAAAGACCAACAGAAAGTGAGTGAATTGCCATCTTTCTGCATAAATAAACTCCCTAGAAACCATAATAAGCAATCATGGCTCTGTAAGAGTGCTTATTGGTTCACCTGCATAATGTATTTATAGCAGTTTTTAAAATACAGAGGACCAATTTGTACCTATACTGCCTGAAATTCATGATTAAGCTTTTTCCCTGGATTTCAAAAACGCATGTGTGAGTGGGAAGGCAGCTAAGGCATTAAAAAGAGTGGTTGTATGCCTTTCTAAATTTCAGATGTTTATAGGCATGGTTCTGCTTCTAAAGGTCAGCTTCACCCCCATGTTATGTTATGTTATGTTATGTTATGTATGTTATGTGGGTTTAACTTGTGTGCATGAAAGAAGTGCTTTAACTCCTTTCTTACACTGTCAACAGTGGAAACATGTTCAGCTGACATCCTTCAGTGATCCTGCCTGCTATGATAAGGCAACAATTATCTCAAGCTCCTGACCTAGTCTGCAGTTAGCTGCTCTCTGCTTTTTAGCACCCACAGCAGTATGGAACCCAGGTGCCAAAGCATGTTGTTTGTTGCAGTAGTAGGAAAGGCCACTTTACTTACCTGGGTTTATCAGTAGCTGCAGGATCTCACGACAACACACGGCAGAGCAGCACCAAGCTATGAGTACACAGGTAAGGAATTCACCTGCCTCCTGGTTGCAAAGCAGACACACCAGATGCAGCAATCTCCCAAAGGCCTCTTCCATCCGTCACAACATGGTCAATAGGGAGTACGGAACAATAAATTGAGTAAATTAGTGATTCCTTTTCCCTAAAGGGGGGTGGTTGAAAACTCAGCTTTATGAAGAGACTTGGGACAGAGCTAGACTGATGTTACTTTGGGCATCAATCACCAAATTCCATGGTTTACAAGTCAAGATGCTGCTGTGTTGAGAAGACATGTGGGCACTGAGATCTGCACCCCTGGCACTGCAGCCAAGGGCCCTATTAAATTCATTTTTTTTTCCCATGTGTTTTTGACCTAAAGCAGGAGTAAAGTACTTGTTTTAAAGCTGGTTATACTGGCTTCCCACCAGCACAACAGTCTGCCCTTTCACCACCTGTAGAGGTTCTATGAGGAAGAGCACCCATGTCCTCCTGGGGTTTGGCTGCCAGGGCTTAGGGGCACTGCAGCCTGCCCATTGGGGTCTGCCCTGACCCACACCATTACAGAAAAGAGCCTGTACATTTATATAAACATATATACTTATTTCTTCCCTTTAAATAACTGGGTAGCATGCCTCGCTCTGCTGCAGAGCAGTAACCACACTGCCTGTTAAGTAATGCTTACTTCAGTTCAAAGATTCAGGCAATATAAAAGGACATGGAAGAAAAACCAAGGCAGGCTTAGAGAAATAGTCAGAGACACAGCCAAGCTTATAATGAACACCACAATGCTAGCTGGCAAAAGAAGATTATATTCCTACCTTCATTTCAGTGAACAGCATTGTCTCAGAGAAGGACAAGTTGAGGAACTGCAGAAATAGCTCTGGCAAGTTGCCTTGGTCTAGTTCTCAAGAAAACTTTGATTTAAAATTACCTCCTCCAGAGGGGTGGCATTTGGTGTTGGCTTTAGTGTAGATCTATTTTGTTCACTGCAGTTATTTTTATACAGCGAGAATGAGAAGAAAAATATTCTGACTAATGTCAATCCAGTTGTTCATCCACAGGTTCTCTAATACACATGTCCATCCATCCTAATGAGTAGTTTATGTTTAGACATCAATTATTTCTGCTTCTTTCCCATAAGACAGCAGCCAGTGTCTGAAATGATGTTTCTTTTCCCAGCTCTGTCATTCTTATTTAGTCTAGAGAAGCTGAAAAATAAGTAGTCAATTCCTACTCCTTTCCTTTGCAGAATTTGCAGTAATAACCTAAAATTACAGTTGAACATCAAATCTTTTTCAGGAGATTGCTTTCAGCAAATAAATAGATGCAGCTTGCCAAGCTTTGTCCTTAAGTACAAAAGCTATCCACATCAAACCAGAATTTTGGGACTTTTCATTTTCACATCCTGCTCTATATTTTGTTCATGAACCAGAATGTGTGGTGAGATGTAAGCTCCTGTTTGTTGAAATTTACATGATGTTTTTCATATCAGGTGCAGATCAGGGGGCAGGAGGTGGAAGCAAAACAAATTGTGAATGGGCCAACCTTGGCACCAATTTTTACAGCAGCTACTCTCATGTGTTATACCTTATAACAATAATCAGCTTCTTTCTACATCACCCAACTTCTTATTAAGGATCAGTCTATCTTTGAGAAATGCAAAAGTGTTTTAGGAGGTTTTTAGGGGTAACAGAAAACCCAAATGCCCCTAAACCACACACAAATGAACTGAGGAAATAGATATTTTCTTACATCCATTGTAGGAGACTAATGTGTTAAAACCAAACCAAACCAAACCTAACCAAGAAAATCACCCAAGACTGTACAGTGGCACTAGTGAGATCTATAAGGCATCAGCTTAAGGACAATGTAATTTAATAGCTGGCAGCTGAAAGTGAAGTTCACAAATCTCAAGGCAGAAATGAGGATTTGAGATTTTCAAGTGAGATTAATTACCTATTAAAACAAACCAGCAGAGGACTGGAAATCCTCCATTCCCCAACTGGCTTTCAGTTCTGATCTCTTTACATTGCAAAAACATCCAGGAACTTCCTCCTTTACGAGTGAGTCTCTGAATACTTTCCCACAGTGGTTAGCCTACCACTGTGGTAACTTGTGGCTCTTCTTAAGAAGTATGAGCAGATTCAAACTCATGTTCAGATTTCTGTGTGTTTACCCAGACTGCAATGAATTCCCAAACATATCCGCTTCCCTCACCACTGTCCCCAGCCTCTTTTCCATTTCCTAGGACCACCTACAAAATCACCTACACTATCCTCAGACCATTGTGAACACCCACATGTCTGGCAAAACATCAAAACCATTATCTACCTTGACAGTTATTTCTTTCCTCTCTCAGACCTGCCTTGTTCCACCACGCACTTGTCCCTGCTGAGCAGATGTACAGTCTTGCTGGTGAGTTTTCTCCCTCCTCCGCTCCACTTTTGCCCTTTCTGTCTCATCATGTTTTCTGTGGCTGTTTTACTTTCAGAAGCTCTACCTCCAGGCAGTCTGTGCTACATCTTTGAGAACTACAGGAGATGTCCCTTGACTCCCAGCAAAAGGCCTTGTTACAAGACAGAGAAACTATAAACATAGACAATCTTTTAATTTGATGGAAATGTGAATGATTCTCTAAGGTTTAATCTTCAATCTTTTTTCATTCTCTTAAAATGTCTACCAGCACTTGCCCAAAGCTAAACAAGAATGAGGATACAGCATTAGTACATGAGAAAACGTGTTCTGTTAAGTTCTATATCACGCTTGCAAAATATCTCTTTTTAAGAAAAAAAGGTAATGAGTATTGAAATCTGGGGTTACAAAAAAAAAAAAAAAGGACAATATTGTGCTTTGTATCTGATTTTACTAAATTTTAGGGTTTTTTTAATTTTAATTTGTTACGGAATTATGTCGGGCATTCTGTACCCCAATACCATAAGACTCCCTTACAGCTGTACTTTACAACAATTTTACTTTTGATATACATTGTCAGCATGACATGCATCTTACAAATTTTCATCTTGCCACACCACACAGAGCTTATGATGCATCTGATAAGGTGGAAACTCATGGAGTTCGGCATGAGCAGAAGCAAAGTCTCAGGCTCATGCTGGACTCTCAGCTGCAGACAGAGGTTTTACATATTGGACCTGTAATTTAGAGGGCAGGGGTTAAGTTAAAGCTTCAAGTAACCTAAATATTTAAGGATGTGATCAAACGCAGTATACGGAGCAATATACTGGGTTTAAAAGTCTCTGTACCTGGAAGATCTAGTAACCGCAGTACAGATGGGCATTAGGCTGGTTCCTGTGCTGCTTAATAGAACTGCTTTCGTTTTCAGCTTGGAGCTCTGACGTGCTGCTCTTATTCCCACCAGCAGGGAACACCACCAACAAGGGGTCAATCTGCAACCAGGAGTCAGGATGGCTCAAGGCTTTTCTGGACATATGTCCTGCCCTCTCACCTCACCTTGCCTTCTGCACAAAGAGAAGACGAAAGCACCACCCTGAACTGGGTTAAAGTCAGGCACCTTCTCTTCAGAGATAGCCTTTCCTGAGTTACTGCACAGGGGAGTATCACTACTATCATTCGGGTATACAGTCATTATGCTTATGTCTGATATTAGTTATGCAGAAGATATCATGGGCTTAAAGATACTATTATGCATGAAGCGGTTTTCATGTGAAGAGTTATCTTCCTCACCAGCCATCTGCGAAAGGACAGCCTGAAGAGGAGCTCCCCAAGCCGTTCACTGCAAGCTGGCTAGCTTCTGTGTCATGATAGACCTCAGTAATTATCACCTTACCAGCGAGGTTAGGTTGCAGGAAAGCAGAGATGATACCTGGGGCTGAAAACAGAGAAAAAGAAAATACATAAGAAAGTCATTTGGGGACATTGCACTCACAGAGCCATCCAGTGCCATGCAGGATGTGTTCACTGAGTGGAGACCTGCACAAGCCTGGCAGAATAGCCTCAGGACCTACAGAAGATGTGGGCATGCTGAGTGAGAGCTGGAGGCTAGGTGGGATAGCCTAAGGCATGCCAGCTGGTCCTCAAAAACTATTTTGGGCAACTGATTCAAGCTCTGAGGAGAAAAGATTTATTTCCAAACACTAGAAGGAATTCTAGCCATTGCATAAATAAACAAACAAACAAACGAATGGATAGATAGGTAATTTATTCCTTATTTGCTTGTCACCTCATCTGTTTATTTATTTACCGCACATACTCTATATACTATGTGTCTAAGACTTGACTAAGATAAAATGAAGTGTCTAGCAGGCAGGATCAATGTTTGCAAGCCTAAGAATGGCTTATTTACAAGCGTATAACAAAACCTGAGGTAGGGAAAGGGCGCTTTGCAGGGATCTGGAAAGGGCAAGGACATGCTAGTCCAAAAGTTTGATTTGAAAGGCAAAGAATGACTTGGCTGCATGAAATTCCCAGTGGATAGGAGTTTGTCTTGAAATAATTGATGAAAATAAAGAAAAACATAAGCGTAGGGTACCTGGAATACTCCTGGCAGGTGCTTTTCAATTGAAGGCAGATAATGGGAAGTTCATTTTAGTTGGATACATTTAAAGCAGAAAAAGACACTGAAAAGGAGGTGATAAATTTAATGGATTTTCTTTTTTTTAATATAACTGTCACCATTTGTGTCTGGAGAGAGTGAAATGACCAGTTACAGCTCCTCTTCTCCTAGTCTTGCTAGAGAAGAGGGACACCACTTCCAAACTTCAGATTAACATATTATGGCAGGAACTCAATCACACCAACTAATACCAGTGGGGCTGGAAAGAGAGACTGTGCCTGAGAGGAGATACCTACGTCTCTCTGCCAGTTGTTCATGTGTTAGTACATCAATATTGTGTGATCATGTTGTGAGCCAGCAGTTTAGTCTCCAGTGTAAAAGGAAGCCATTCTTTACAATGCAGATCTCTAAGTTTTGAATTTCCATGCTACAAAAGGCCGTATTTCTAGTTCTACTTGCTACACATCTGCTAACTGGCTTTACCAAAAGTTTGCAGAATAAAACACTGATTAATGAGACAAGGCAGCAGTCAACGAAAGCAGCAAATGGGTGGGCTCAGGAGGACTGACTCTTGAGAACCAATTAACGTGTGGACATGCCATATGGGCTGGTGGTGCCCAGCGTAGTTCACTACCTGCTGCCACTGTTGGCACTGCACCAAGAAAGATCAGAGCATCTGTCAGTCCCCAGGATCTGTAACAGCAAACTGCAGTGCAGAGAGTTTAAAAACAAGTCTTGAACATCAAAACTCTTTGATAAATCCATAGCAGAAACAGCCTAGAAACAGTGTAGAAATAACTGTATAAAGAATAAAATGTGGAATTGTTTCCTATGCAAAATAAAGTCTTACAAGTCTGCCCCTTTCCCTGTTTCTCCTCTTTGACTGCAGGCTCATGTCTTCTTTTTGGATTTCTTTTGATTATTTCAATTGACACCACAATCACATGTTTTCTCTGTGAATATCTTAAAGCTTCAGATTTTCAGCTTTCCCATCTTCCCAAATTCATTTTAAAAGGTCAAGGTGCTTACCAGAGAGGTGTATCCATTAGGAAAACATGTAATATGAATGGATTATACTCAACTTAATTGCTTGCCATTAGTGTCCAAAGACTTCTCTCTTCAACAAACTTCCTCTAGCATTGCTGGTTATTTAGCCAAAGTGCAGGGATAGGGATCTCCGTTCTGCTTCCCTTTGCCAGCTGAAAGACATGCAGCCTAGTTACAAGAGACTGGCAGGAGCTGACACCATCACTCTTAAAAGGGGAAAATTGATTATTTAATCTGACAGTGAATCACACCGAAGCAACAGGCTAACCAAAGGTGTGGTCTTGTGCTCAGCAGAAACCATTGACTGGGTTCAGTAGATGGGTTTTTGTAGGGTGGGAAAAAGAGTGGAATCAGGAATCAGTGTCGAAAATTAGAATTTTAGTGCCTGTCTTAATCATTGTAATCTACATTTCACAATAGAAAATCTGAGTTTCACTTGAAGACAGCTGTACTGCACAAAGGCAGACAACGCTGAACACTGGCAATAAATTAGAAAAAATGGGCAAAATTTCCATTTGTGTTCTTCTTTCTCCCAGGCTTCATCATTCTGACCTTACTTACAGAAGTATCAGACCTAACATCAGCATATAAATACAATGAACAAAAATCTACCCAGCATTGACTCTGAGTCAGTGACCAGGCACAGCTGCAGACTGTGCTTCTATCCGAGTTGGAAATGAAGGAAGTGCTACTAGCAGTTTATTCTGCAGACCCTGCATTAACCTTTCTCAGGGCCAGATCCAAATTATTGCATCTTCCTAAATTATTGGAAAATATTCTGTCATCTACAATAAACTTTTGATTGGGTTAACAATGAAGAGAAACAGCTGTCTGCTTGGACTGAAGAGATAAACTGTCTGTAATATTTGCTTCAGAGAATGAATCAAAGAAAATACAGCTTTCAGCTGAAATGTTTGTGTCTGTCTTATGCATCAGCACGCTTGATCATAGTGGAACTTTAATGAGGTATTTGTGCAGAGCAGTTGAAGTTGTCTAATTACAGACTCTTCTAGGAGCATCTTCCCAGTGGGACCTGGCCTATTTTCAGAGCAGTGTGGCTGGAAAGAAAGGATTAGTTTACATGTCTCTATTACTGAAAGGTAACATGACTGAAGCCAGTAGACAGTCCTCCTTTGTACTTGCTGAGAAAATTCTCTCCAATCAGACATTAAGCTCAAGTTAATGCTTTAATTGTTGAACATTCAGAAACTGTTTGATTGAAATTCAGCAATAAGAAGAGATGCAGCTGAGAGAAGTTTGCAGGCTTATTGAAATTTAGGAAAAAAACCCAAACTTCTGTTATTCTCAGGAAAGAAAATCAGCAAGTTTTATCTGAGCAGATTTTGCCATTCCATGTCTTCATAAATGAAAAGCACAGGATGAAGACATCATGGATCTGCAACTTTCTTTCCTATACACAAAGGGTGACCATTTTAAAATCCACTAATTTTGCTGGGAGTACTATCATTAGACCAAATTACTGGGTAAAAAACTCACAAGAGAAGCTTCTGAAGAAAGAATCGAGCATGGAGTTGCATAGTTGGACACTGAGTTGTATGTAGAACAGGTGACTCTTCCTAAAAGAGTATTCAGAACGGCCAGTGGTCATATGTCAAAGAATTCTGAGCACTTTGTGTGCAATGATTTACTTCGTCCGCCAAAATGTTGGCCTTACTCTGGTAATTCTAGGAACCTCTTTTGGGAAGAAGTAGAGGTAAGGTCTTATTGCTTGTTTTGCGCTAAGGTCTATGTTTTTTTATCCAAGAGGGCCACCATCACTTTTTTCCTTGTTTCTAAGGAAAGTTCTTGCAAGCAGACTCCATAAAGGACTATATTCTATGCATGGCTGATCAGGCTCCTCTGGGAACAAGTGAAGAAAATCAGAGTGTGGCAGTGCTCTGTTGAGCAAAAATACTTGCTTAGAATAAGGTTGGGGAAGCCTCACAGCTGTATTAACTTAAAAAAATCCATCCAGACAAATCAAGCCTGCTTCTTAGGAAGTGTGATTAGGGAGGGTAAAGCAGTAGTGTTCAGTGAGTGGAGCCTGTCAAGCATCTAGGCTTGCTTAGCAGCTCTTTGGGCATTTCTGTGTGCCCCTACCCTGTACTATACTGACACGTTCTGAAGGGCACAGGCTCAGCTAGAGCTGTCTCGGCACATACAGAGGAAGAATCTTGGGTTTCTGGAGAGCATTAAATGCAGACAGGCTGCACAGCAGATGAGTCAGGTACCCTGGATATCATAGTTTCAGTTCTGCTTAAACCATTCTTTAAATGTTTAGGTCCTGTATAGGATTTAGCATGGGATCTTGAAATATTAAGTCCGTATGTTTCATGGAGCTGAATACTTTCTCCTCAATAAAGATGGTCAAAAGAAGCTGCAATATTTCTGCTGGAAAGTGTCAAGAAAACCTACTTGCCATCATATTTCTTAAAAACAGATTCTGCAATTATTACAAATAATATATATCTAAATTGAAACCTGCCACTAACAGGAATGGAAGCCAAGCTACTGTTTATAGGTTTTGAACATCTGACACTTTGCAATCAGTTCTGATGTTTATAATCTACAAGCATGATACTGCAACTTTTGTCTTTGCCAGGAGATATGTGTTCAAATCTCCCCAGGCATATGTGCATTGAAGAATGAGCAGAGCAGCTTGGCAGAAGGACCAGGAACCATCCAGAGATTAACTATGGCAATTACCAGACATGTTCAGCAGCTATTTTTGAAGCTCTATGGGAATATATGATAGCAGCCATTTAGCCTGACACATCACTCTCTGGCTTTTCCTGCCAGTACAGCCAGTCAAAGCATAGTGGAAAGTTTATAAATATAGGAGTTAAAAATATCTCTAGTTTAAGGGTTTGATCAATGCAAGGCTGAGATTTGTGCCTCGTCTGGGGGTTGAGATGCAATACTTATGCCACACTCAAGAAATACAAGTGCTTATTTGTGTTTCACCTGCTAGGGCATCCTTCTATAAGTGTACTTTCAGCCTTCAGAAACTAAGGGAGCTTCCCATATTTGGAAAACATATTCCATGTTTACCAGCTGTATAGGCTTCTCCAAACATACACCAGAGTCAGTCACAGATTATAGCATGGTTCTTGAAGCACAGACGGATTAATGAGAGACTAATTAAAAAAGGTGGTAACTGTATATCTAGAGAAATATATGCATACTGAATTTCATTTGGTATTAGATTTCTCTCTAAAGCAATTCATAAGAACTTTCTTTTATGCTAGGATATGGAAACCAGCAATAGCGTATGCAAAGCTATGCTCTTGCAAGTCCTCCTGCCCTTTGAAGTTCCTCTTCCAGATTGAGTCCCTGTCCCTGAGGGAGTATCATTTACTGAAAGATGTTATCAGATCTTTATACAAACATTTAGTTGCCAGATATTCCTACCTGTAACAGGTTACAAAATGTTCATCTATACCAACAGGAATTAAAGAAGCTGAGTGACTAGTACTCAGACTACTAGAAGCTTGAACTGCTGTTTATGGATCCTATCTTCCATATACTGCAACATCAAGCTGGTTTTGCCAACATCTGTGGGGGAGATACGGGCTGGAGAACTTAAGAGTGATATCTTTTTGTCCCAGCCCTTGTCCCAACCTTCATTCTCTTTGGCCAATCATTGGCAAAGTGAATTAATGTCCCACTGAAGGCTATTCCATGGAAGTACGGCAGAAGTATGTTTTCATTATTTCTGCAGCGTTACCAACCTGCACCTTCAACAGAAAAGACAGGGAGACTTGCAAGAAATGAATAAGGAAGATATCTTTCTTAGAAATACAAGATACAACATTGGAACAACATTATTCTCAAACACTCTAGGTGTGCCAAAGTAGGTTTATACGACCACTGCGTTTCACTTTCTCTTTCTGAAGGCAACATACCCAGAATAACAGGAAAGTCTTCTCTAAATGCTTATAAATCACAAGTTCTTCTGCTTAGTAAAGGATGGTATCTTCAAATCACAGCAACCTTGAAACAGTAATTTCAGAACAAACCTCTTCATAAATTTGAACTCATAAATGTTCTCAGTGGGACTGAGTAAAGGCAGAAAAAGAAAAAATGAATTTCAGGCTATGGCCCAATGGGCTTCAAAGTCTTCACTGCCTTTTGGTCTACTCAAGAAAGACAGCTCAGACTGTAGATATCTATACCTGAGTGCCTAAATACAGGTATCATAGTGTCTATGTTTCTACTGCAATCAACATTGACTCCAGCTGGTGAGTCCAACGAGGTACTGGGCTCACCATGGGATACATTTGTCTCAGCAAGATCAATGTAGCTTCAAAATATCCCACTTTCTGCTCTTTCTTTTACTAGTTTCAGGTCAAAGCAACTTATAGAACTCTGTGACATTTACTTTCAGTACTGCCTTTTTGAATTAGAAGAGCACCAGTTAAACCACTTGACATGGAAAACCTTATTATAATCTTATAATTACAACTATTAACAATCTACTAATTCTCATAAGTATAATTCATCCAAAACCGTATGGACTGGTGTAACGGTAAAAAGACAGAATTCGTAGTATTGGCATAGATTGCACAGCAATGATAATAAATCCCAAGCACCAATTACTTTTAAAAAAACCCACCACGCTAAACAGAAAATTGTGTGAATGATAATGAAATCAGATGGAGTCAACTACAGTGTTTCAATCAGACTGCAGAACCATATAGCATTAGATCATCAGTGCACTTTTTCTGATCCACTGAATAAAAGATGATATCTGCCTAATTATTAAATTGACAGACACGTTTTCATAAACAGCAGAATATCTTTGCAAAGGCCAGTAGCTCATGTGGAAAGAATAGTAATACTCTTCTTTTGTAGCCAGAAGCTGTTTAGGTAAAGAAAGAAATTCCCTATGTACTGGCTTTCAACATTCCTCTGAGGAGACCTAGAAACATCCATCTCTTCTTGACAAGTGATAGTAGGATGTAAAAAGAAAAATAATCAGTAAGCATGTTTTGCCAGAAAACACTCTCTGCTAGACTTGATAGAGAACAAGTTCCAACACAGCCTTCATTTGAAAACGCTCACCCCGCAGCAGGACTTTTCACTGTGATAGCAGTAGTTGTAATGTACCAGGCATTTCTTTTCAGCTCCTATGAAAGTGGTCTCAGACATTAACAAGGATCATCATATGCACTAGTTTAATATGAAATATTTTAATTGCTCCCAGAAGTGGAGTAGAAAACCAGTGTCACAGATGTATGAAATACAGTCTTTACATTGAACAGGAGGACATTTATACTCAGATAAAATAAGAGCTGTGTGGCATATTACCAAATCAGGAAGAGCAGTTGGGCTCGTATCTTCTTCTACATTGCCACGTCCTGTGTACATTCACATCCCTCTCTCCCTGCAGCCAGTACATCCTTCAACATTCATTACGTCTTGTAACATGTTTGTCACTTGTCTGTTCACTCAGTCAATCCCAGCAGGAGGAATATTTGCAGTAGTGTCTTCTGTAATAATCCAGCTGGTGTTTAGAGTCAGCAAACGACTTTTTCCCTTTGCTGCAGAGTTCAGTTTTGTGTGGGTGGAACTCATCCCACCCAAATATAGTCCACAGAAAGAAATAAGCACTGTGGGGTAAGATTTGTCTGCACTATTTTAGGCATCGACCTCAGGATGAGAAGATTTCTGCTATCAAGCACCTATTTCTCTTCACTGACAGTACAGTGAGCCTGTGATGACTCACTCAGATGTAGGAGTCTACATCTGGTCTGATGAATCCTGCCTGGAGTCTCTTGAAGATAAGGGCAAGACCCTGAACTGGAGGCAAAACTCTTACAAAAAGCAAACGTAAAAAACAAATGTGCATAGCAGGCCACGCTGCTGAGGAGATAAACTACGTCAGAACTGAGGCACGCACTTACCTACTATTGGTGGGTTTTAAAACGTCCCTGATACAGAATGTTCTGTGATTCAGAAACACCTGAACTTGTTCCTGCTACATTTAATTTTGTTCTAGTGCGTATTTCTGCCCAAGTTGGTGTTACACATTGCTAAGTGGAAAGCTTGATGCTTCAGTGGCTAACAAGGACTTGTTGAAATTTGATAGCTTCTAAAAAAGATGAAATTCATTAATTTAAAAGGCAACAGCTATTCCTAAATTGCAGCTTATGTAGCAAAGAGGTAGATGGGAGAGTGCATAATTGAACCTCAGAAACATAGCAGAGGCACTCTACCTGACTGGTAAATTTGTATGACTGGGACATCTTTCAGCATCTCATTTGGAATGACCTATATCAGTGTTTCCATAGAAATCTTTTTTTTTGTATATTGGAGAACAAACAACTGCACATTTCTGACTATTTGTCAAAACATCTTAAAATGCATTCTTGCACCGATTCCAATACAGTTGTTCGATTTTGGGGTTTTGTTTGCTTCTTTTGTGGAGGTTTTTGTTTGGTTTTACTTTTGGTTTTGTTTTGTTTGGGGTTTTTGTTGAGGTTTTGGCTTTTTTTTTTTTAATAAAAAATCTTTTGGATTCCATTTTATTTAACTACAACAATGTCTTTATGTCTGCCAGTTTTTCCCAAATGCCTTTATGCAGACTACGACATTCTCAGCACTCATCAAATCTGTCACTAGTGCCAGCAACCGGAGCTGACTATAGACAAGCCATTCAAAAGATTTCTTCTACAGATAAATAAAAAGTATCTATCATCTCAGCAATGCAACAGTACGTTTGAGACTCAGGAGTATCTTGGCCAGGAAAAGGCTTTAGGCTAATACCCAAATCAAAATGATAATGAAAAGCTTAGTACTTCTGAGGGGAAAAAAAACACATGAGCTGTCCATTATTTATTGAATAGGGGCCCTCAGTGGTAACATAAACAATCTGTCTCTCAGCTACACGGACATGAGAAAACAAGGAACAGTTCACATAGATCAGGAATCATATTCTATAAAATCTCACTTCTGAAAACAGGAGAGAGTTTCTTAAAGAAAAAGTTGGAAATCCTTGTGCAGGCACCATGCACAAGTCCCTGTGCACCTCCACCTTATTCCAAGGGACAAAGCTACTATACTTTGGAAGCAGAAGCTGCAATTAGAAAGCTAGATTCCTCTTCCTCCAAAACTTCATTATAAGCTGAATGAAACTTGAGGCATGGTATAAGATATAAAGCTGAAATCTGAAACTGAACACTGAAATGTAGTAAAAGTTAGATTAAGTAGTTAGTTGAATAGCTTAAATGTTTTAATGATTGTACTCCCACACATGGTCACCAATTGGTGCTCTAGTAGTATTAGACAAAAAAAAAAAATCTATTTTATTTCTTTTTATTTTAATCATACCTCTTTCTTCTCTGACTGTACAATACGCGCAGCCCTCTTCAATATCAATGGCTGTTGCTCCTATTTTGTAGTTGAAGAATTAGACCTAATTTTTTTAAGGGGCTTTTTGAAGGCTTCTTCAACTGCAGAAATTAGCCCACTTTCCTCATAGTGGAGATACCTGACACAGCCAATATTTTCTTTGCCATAGCCACAATAGAGTTTATAAGAATTTTTGTGCAAAGAATCAACGTCAATTTCTATAATTAGATACTTCATGATAGGATTGCACTTCAAATTAGTTCATGAAGCTTTAATATTATTAGTTATTTTTTTCCAAACCAGACTACAGTCTCAAAAATAATGGGGATGATGTGCAACCAACTGATATGATTTTCAGAGTTTTAAGCAAAATATTGGACTTTGTTTGCATGCACAGTTGCATTGAGAGTCCATTGAACAAGCATGATTGAGATGCTGCATTCAGATGGGGTTATTCAGCTATGGGTATAAGTAATGGAGCTTTCTTAGACACTAATGAAATGTTGGGGTTTAGTGGTTCACACAACTTTCTTTGAATCTTGCACTAACATTTAAAATTGGAGTATCTGAGGCCTTGTAGTCAGAAAATCTTCACTTTTGACAGTGAAGAAGTGAGTAAAAGGGAAAAAAAAGCCACACAATATAGAACAAATACATGAACTTTTACTCGTTTAAATCCATGCAGTATTTTCTGCATGCATTTCACATGTGAAGTGTTATACACGGTACTTTAAAACCACTCACTCTCCTGACTCTGTGGTGTTTTTCCCTAACAGAAGTTTCCCCTGTTAGTCTTTGATATATAAGACCATTTGAAAATGACATTTTCTACGATTTTCCTTCCCTTTATGCCATTTACTGGCAGTTGACAGGTTCCCACTTCCTTTCTGGTTTAGGGGGAAAAAAAAGAGACAAGAGAAGGGTAAAGGAAGAAAGAAGTAAGAAGGAAAAAGAAGAACGAAGAAATAAAAGGAAAAAAAAGAAGTAGTTTTATGAATAATTATTAAGCTCTGAATGTAGCTGCATTTTCATCTTTTACATGAAAAAAAGCTTAATTCTATACATGACTAGAATGGCATTACAAGGCATGGAGTTAGATACTGATGTCACAATATTTTCCCTTACAAAATGGAATTGAATGAATTCAACACAATGCAATATTGCAACATCCATTTTCAGTCAGCTTCTGTATTTTTGCTTTGCTGGAAAGAGAAATGATTCTGTAGAGCTGAACCCAAATGTATGAAGACAAATATATTTATTACATTTGCTTTACCAATGTAGAGGTAAATTACTTGGAATGCTCATGTAACAGAAAGTGATATGTTTAAATGGGAAAGCTTTTGTGTTTTCCTGTGAGACATGGAAACGTACCTCTGAACACATGACTCTGCTGAAGTAACAGATATTTGACACCCAGCCCAGCATTCAAATAGCTGTCTACAGCTTCAACATCCACAACCCTATCAGCAAGGCTCTGTTCCAAGGCAACTGCCGTGTCAAGAAACAGTATTAATTAGTCCACTATAAAGCAATTCTAAGGCAGCTTTACTACTTTCAGGACTCAAATTACTATATTTGTGTGCTAGTTAACTTCAAACTCACTTGGACATCACATTGATTGTTGTAGACATATTATTTGGGGTTTAGAAACCACAAACAAATGGATAAGAGCATTTGCCCGAACACTTAAACACCTAAATGACCGTAAATTCCAGCTCTGAAACTTTTTTCTGTTTCTCATAGTACCTGGCACAGCTTCCATGCCAGCAGCAATGTTAACTAGCTCCTTTGGGTATGTGCATCAGTCACCCACAGGTCAGAGTGGTGCCATTCCCAGAAGACATCCAGAGCAGTTAAAATTGAGTGTCAGCCTACTTTCCCAGGCAAAAATCAATGTGAGTGATAATACATTTCATTAATAAAGTTAATGTCCACAGACCTCATTCAAAATCACATCATTAGAAATTATATTGATATTTCTTTGTGAAAGAGATAAATCTGAGGAGGAGCTTCCAATGCCTACTCTGTAACATGATTGTCCACCATATTCAAGAGATTAATATAAATAAAATTTGTTATTATACTGTGTCGATAGGTGATAGGCCTGGAAATAACTCTTGTCCGATGAAAGACAGGAGCAGGGTGGATTTTTTCTGTATAAGTAATTATTGAACAACTGCCTCAACACTCTACATTTAAACAGATTAAGAGCTAGCAGTACAATAAAAACAAATCTAGATAAAGATTGGAATGTATTTCTGGTTTTAAAGCTACCCCAGCAAAAAGCACCTTGAGTTTTATGGTCAGACTATTTTAAGAGGCACATTCTTGACACATTTTTGAGGACTATATTGAGTAACAAAGTAAAAAGTGAAAAATTAGCAAAGTATTTAAGGAAAGGAGCAGCTACCTTTACATTGAAAAGAATAGGAATTTTTAATAATTGTTCCTTCAAGGAACAAATACAGACTGAAGTAGGAACCATCTCTCTGGAGAAAGACTTGGAATAGTTTGGTTACACTTCTAAATACCTTTACTTTTCTAATATCATGAAAAGAGTGTTTTGATACTTCAAGTTACTGAAGAGGAGCATGAGATACTTTCTGGATTATGTAGAAGCAGAATGACTAACAGGTGGTTCATTTTCTTTTTTGACAAACATAAAGGCAGAAATACAGGCAAATATTCAATGAACACATTCTTTAGAAAAAGATAAAAGGACCAGGTTCATCACTCCTTGAGACTAGAAAGCTAATAAACAACTTTCTGGTGTTATTTTCTGTTTTGTTTAGTCTTCTGGAGTTTTAGTAATCAAATGGCTATACCAGTTAACCTCAGTAATACAAAGGAGAGAGCTGAAGCATGAATGGGAGGGGGAAGGAGAAAAGGCAGAAAATACTTAGAAAAAGTCAAGTTGGTCCTATGAGCAGAAATTGCAATAGATGACCTCCAGAACTGATTTGTAACCTAAATTATATCTCTATAAATTGCCTTTCCTGGCTCAGGCTGACCTGATGGAACTCATATTGATGTCTATGGGGAACTGAGTGTGGGTCTTCAAAAGCCAGCGACAGCAACATGAATTTCTCAAGGCAAACTGATTTCGAATAATGCATTTTATTCTACAATGGATCCAAATCACTTCAAGTGGATGTGCGGTGCACTATTTTTACTCAAAACAAAATGAAAATCCCAAAAATCTGACATTTTTCAAACCAGCTAGAGGAATGCTCTATAGAGGAGGGGTTCCCAGGCTTGGTTTCCTAAGCTACTACTGACAGTAATGGTAAAAGGTCCCTTACTCTCTGCTGGGCACCATTCAGGTAAAAAGGAGGCATTTTGCTAACAGTAAGTTTTTTTAAGTAGGTTGAATATTTTACTGGAGGTACTCAGACCATGATTTGTAAATCACTTCCCTAGCTGAAATTTTCATAAGCTATATAAAATTGCCTGCAAACTCTATGCCAAAAATTATCAGTGCTCACCATTAAACTAGAATGACGTCTTGTGGCTTTCTGCAAAAATCCAGCTTGCTTCTGGTACTTCTCAGTATTTCCACGACTGGCTCATAGGGAGTGCTTTTTATGAAATTTGTGTGCAATGTGAAGTTTAGTGTGAGTTGAAAACTCTCTGGACATAGAATTAAAAGGAACACAATCTCTTTATTAGCTGGAGTAGGAGCATGAAATAAACAGACCCACAGAATCATGGAAAGGTTGAAGTTGGAAGGAACCACTGCTGGTCATTTAGTCCAACCTCCCTGCTCACCATCCACTTACCCAGCCTACACTTCCTGAGCTTGCCTATGAGGATATCATGGGATAAGGTGTCGAAAGCCTTGCTGAAGTCCAGGTAGACAATATCCCCTGCTCTTTTCTCATCTATCCAGCCAGTTGTCCCATTGTAGAAGGCAATCAGATTGGTTAAGCACAAGTTCATTCCGATGAATTCATGCTGACTACCTTCTGATTACCTTCTTGTCATCCACATACTTAGGGATGGCTTCCAGGATAAGCTGTTCCATCACCTTTTCAGGAATTGAGGTGAAGCTGACTGGCCCAGGGTCCTCCTTCTTGCCCTCATAGAAGACTGGAATAATTAGCTGTACAAATAGAAGATGGGAAACCACTGGATAAGCTTTGGAAAAGAGGGTCAGACCTACAAATTGAAGAGTTTACAGTGTCACACAGCTGCACTATATCTACCTACCTCCTCCTGGAATGTAGAAACAGGTGGGTTTTATGCAAGATATGAAGTAATTCTTACCTTCCTTCCAGCTCTGGAATGGTCTCATCAGGAATCCTGCCTCTTGTACAGAATACTGTAATTAGAGAAAGAAGGGTGTAATAGGTGTGTCAATGACAAGAGTTGCAAGGATAATCAGAGCCCTAGGAAACATGGCTTGTCAGGGGCAGTTGAATGAAGTGCAATTGTTTAGGTTAGGGAAGACTGAGAGGAAACATGACAGTCTTGGGATACATAAAAGGTTATTGAAATTACTTTAAGAGCACTTCCTGGTGAGAGATGTTATCTTCCAGGACTCTATAGCACTGTATTTCTGGCAAGACAAGCAAGTATTCACCTCATAAAAGCCTAATTTTAGGTATAGAGTGGATCCATTTTCCACCACCTCAGCTGTCAGTACAGCAGTGTTCCTCGAAAGGTGGTCTACAGGATGTTGCAAAATACCAGTGTGCATGCTCAGTTATAAGCAAGCAGGCAGACCAGTGAAAGGCTAAATTTTCTAGTGAGCGCAGGGTGCTGTGTATGAAAAACATCTTTGCCTCAATGTGACCCACAGATTGTAACTAAAAGAGGACACATAGCCTGCAAACTGTTAAAAGGTGGGTTCTGTGGATATACAGTCAACCAGTGGTGGTAGCTGTCTTTGTAAACCTCCAATCCATTTCAGCTCTTTGTTTTTTTAAACTATATCAGATGAAAACTGAGGAGAAGAGGAAGATAAGGACAATGAGAGTATAGATGTCAAGAATTCAATTAACATGTCAGATTGCACAGACTGAGACCCACCTGACTTTTTATGACAGAGAAGCTCTAGGGCGAATGCTTTCCCTCAACACCTATGTCTGATCAGCTGCCCTCTCACCTCTATTAACTTTAACAGGGTTTCAAACACCTAGTTCATGCAGAGACATCCTGAAACCTACCCTTAGTGCTTGCACGCACCTTCATGGTGGCATGATGTACCCGTACCTGTTCTTTTTGAACTTTTTTTGTTCTTACCTTTCCAGTATTTTCTCCTGTTCCTTTTCCTTCTTTGCTCCTTTCATGGAAACAAGTTTTCATATGAACAGCCAAAAAACATCACTCACATACTCTTTGCTGGTGATATGTGAGATGCTGGAGCAGAGACCCTCACCAAGATCTAGAAAGGGTCTGAGTTACCTAAAAGAGGTCTAAATAAATGAACAGGATTACAGATTCCTTAGCTGTAGGACTTATGTATGTGACTATTTTAGTGGCATGTTTTCTAGTGCTCTAGTGTGGATGAAGGAAAGCATGCCTGACAGCTGTATCTCTGTCCCTTTCCACTGCTGTGGAGAAGGAACATCTTGCAACAACTTCATAGTAAAGAGAGTCCTGGCCCCATGCTGAGTTATCTGCACTCTGCTAAGACGTGTCCTGCCTCCACATTCAATTCATTTTGTGTAATTGAGCAGCATTTGTTTGCGTTTCCTCTTGCCCAAGCATCAGACAGAATAGCTTTTGCCTCCCACCTTTCATAAAGAAACCGCTTGTGTTTTTGGAGATGTTGTGGGCTTCTGGGGGAAGGATAACATTTTCCAGCAAAACAAAGAAGAACCTGGTCACCAAGTGAAGCATTTAAATTCCAAGTGTTGTGGAAGGGAACAAAGAGTGGGCAGAAAAGAAAGTGCTCTTGCATTCAGCATGCATTTTTCTGCAAACCCTCCCCATAACCCTGGGCTTGAATGGCAGCTGACTGACAGCGCTGTTTGCAGCTGAGAAGCAGTGGGGCTTATTTCCACAGGCTATAGCTCTCTTTTTAACTTTTGCAAAACCACTGTCAGCCAGTATTAACAGAAGGATCAGAGAATGAGCAGAATTGTAAATATTGGTGCTCTGGCTGTAAACAGACAAACTAAAAAGGCCCAACTACACCTCTGAAGTTCTTGGAAGGTGAACCCAAGAGCTGTGAACCCACTCCACAAGCTGGTCCCCTGAATGTCTGTATGCAGACAGTTTGTTTCATTGGCAGCACAGTATTAATCATGATGAAAGCCGATTTCACTGCAGTCAATAAGGGATACACTATCACAGAACTGCACACACATACAAAGTTCATTATTTCCCCTCCATTTATTTATTAGATCACTCCCTATAAAACCCGCATGCAGAAAGGCTCTTATCTGGCAGTCTTTCAAGTGGAAATGAGAGTCTGTCCATATAGAGGGCTGCTACAAGAAACCACAAACAGAAATGTTGTCATACAGTGGCCTAAAGAATCTCGCATCTGTACTGTGGCCAAGAAAATCCATACAAAAGCATCTCTCAGACTATCTGAGGGGAAAGGATTAGCATATTTGATAAACACATGGTGGGACAGTGGTTTCTGAAAAGGCTGGTTAGAGATTTATGACCAGACCTTTCCATCCCACCCCCAGTTCAATAATTTGCATATTTAGCAGGGACATGCTGGTTTAATTTAGCCTTTCACGGCAAATGTGCCTCCCTTCCATCACTTTGCCTTTACTGCCCATAGCAGCACCCAGAAAATGCATTTCACAGGGCTGACAGACTCCCCACCATGCCTAACAACCCTAGAAGTCTGAGCTCGACTGGTGACTGGAGGAATTTCAGCTTCCATATATTTGCCTTGCAAGTATTTTGAGCTCAGAATCACTGGGGAACCCTCTTCATTTTGTTTTCAGTCACAAGATATGCTTGACATGTGAAGCAAGAGCCCTGGTTGTCTTCACCCTCATAAACCTTCAAAAACGAGTATTCCAATGCAGACCAAACCCATGTTTGTCACAACAGAAAAACCAAGTAGGAGATCCTAGGTTCAGACCTGTCCAGCTCCTCAGGGCTGTTACACATCAATAGGCAACTGAGGACAGGTATGTACCAGAGCAGTTTGCTTCAGGAGGTAGCAGAATCTCCCCCACAAGGGATCTTTTAAGAACAAGGCCAACCCATATTTGTCAATAATAGTCTAGGAAAGGCTGACCTTGGTGCAAGGCAGGGCATTGACCTGACCTCAGCAAGCTCCTCTGAGCCATGCTGCTTTTATTCCAGGTCACCAGACAGAGCAGCATCTTGTTCCATTTCAGATTTCTGGATGCTGTTTACATCCTCTGCATTTGAAGGTTTTGAGATCCAGGCAGCTTTTAAGCATGTTATTTCCAAAGCACACCTTCAGAAAAGGGTGCACAGGTTGAGTGATCAGTTTGCAGAGGAAAACCTGTGTGCAACTCCAGCAAATTCTTGCATTACCACTGGGCTCACCCTTTGCTCTCTCCTCCAGTGGAATAAATCACCAGGAGCCCACAAATGAGAAAACTGCAAGCAATTTAAATGTAAAGGTGGGGATGAGAAGGGAGAGAGGCTGCAGGGTCAGCTGCCTCAAAAATGCATAAACATGTTCCCTGACAGCTATTTATAAGAGCAGGTCTGTGGAGGATAAAGTATTTAGGTCTTTCACACCTAGATATTCATGACTAAGAAACAGCTCAGTGCTATATACCTTGTTTAAATGATATGAAGCTGAAAAATGTAAGCCTTCTTTTGAGGCTGTAGCCTGCAGTATACTCACACAGAAGTCAGTAGTCTCAGAACAATTTAAACAGGGAAAATGCTAAAGATACTGCCTACAAGGCCAATACAGCCCCAGGAACAGTTCCCACATGCAGCGTCATTTTAACCCTCTTTTTCTAGGGTCCCCCAGATGTGAGTGGAAGCAGGACAGTTTCTGGTTAAAGTCATCTAACAGACCACTATCTATCACCTTTCCTATTTGCTACCACTTTCACAATCAAAGAAGAAGTAGGCAAAAGAGTCCTCATTCCAAACCAGATGGGCATGTATTGATGTGATGGGAGGGAGGATTCACGTATTCAAAATATTCATGTCTGCCTGCAAACTGCTTACAATTTTGTCATACAAGAGACCCAGTGAACTCAGTGGAGATGTAGGAACCTAACCAGTAGGGTACTTGAATATTTAGTTGAAATTGGACCATTCACTTTATTGTAAGAAAGCTCCTGATTCAATATTAGAAGTAGTTGATTCTTTACTGTTATATATATAGCAACCCATCTTTCCTTCCTCAGCTAACTTTTACTAGTATGTCAATTTTTCACCCTTAGGCCCAAATTCTGGTTGGCTGCATAGGGGTGTTACTCAGCTGTGTAACAACATTGGCTCTAACGCAATAGCTCTCTATTCATTGTGGTGTAAGCAAGATAAGAATCTGGCCCTCAAAGCTTAGTTTAAACTTGACCTGCATGATTCATGCTTTGAGATCTCAAAATGAGATTACTGCAAAGTGCTTTACAGTGGGCTGCCAAAAGGGCTAATCCATCCCCTGAAGCTAATGTACAATACAGCTGATTGTTATCAGAGGTGGGCAGAGAGGTATCTGCCTACTCACTACTTGTCTGTCAGCATTTGCTGCTTTTTAGTGCCTAGAAAAGGTCTACAGTTCTGCTTTTAGCTTTTAGAGCTATTAACATGCTGGAAATTGATGTTGCTAAGGACATCTGTAAATGTGCCTTAGGGACTTATAAATACTTTATAATATTGAGTTGTTCCCGCTTTTGCTAACCACAGGAATCCTATCAGACCAACAATGGTAATTTCCAGTGACTTTTGTCAAAATGAACATAAAAATGAAATGGTGGACTTTGCCATGACTTTTGCTCGGACCACCTCTGGAATGGTATACTGTGAATAGGCAGATCATGAGCTGCCTTTCTGACCAGAAGTCCTCCGTAAGTCTTCGTTATCAGATTTAAATTAATTCGAATTTAGATCTTCCCATGGGACTTTTCTTCTTTCGCTAGAAAAATGAAACCATTTCTATCGTATTAAAGTTCTTCTCACATTTAATTATTTTCTGATAAATGAAGATTGAAGTACAAGCTCACACAACTTTGCACTGTACTTAAATGACTCCAGGCTGGCTTTGCAATATTCTCTGCAGAGCAGCAAGCTCAGCAGAGGTGTGCTTCTGCCTGTGGAATGATTTGTCTAGAAATCCTTTCCTGTGAGTACAGGAGAGAAGCTTTCAGCTCCTCTACCCCTGTGCAATGGCATAAGGCTGGATATAGCTGTGAAAGTACTGGGAAACACACAGGAAAAAAGGTAAATTGAAGTCTTTGCTGCAATACAGAAGACCAATACAGTGCTAGACACAGGAGATGGGAAGGTGGGCAGAGATTTGCAGGTCTATTGTAGCACACTGAATTTCCCCCCCAGTGTACATGATAACTTTCTGTGAAGCTTAAATTAGTATGCATTTTGTCAGCCCTTATTCATTAATAATGTCTTTTTTAATAGGGACAGCTGGATCCAAGGCAATCCCATCAATCAACACTCTCAGCTATGCCTATGGTGTTTACACCATTGACTCTGGTCTGCAGTTGCAGAGCTCATGACTTTGGAATTACACGCCCAGTTTCAGGCTTCCAAATTTCAAATATTTGACAGCAGATCAGTGAGATTTGCTGTCATTAGCAGGATCTAGGAACAATAATGGGTGCCAGCTGCTGGATGTATCTTTTACTGCACTCAAGCGAGGCAATCAACTGATGCCCTTTAAAAAGTGGCTCCAATCCTTATACTGACCAGAAGTTTGCTTATAGAGGCAATTACAAAGGCAAAATTGCAAGTGTTAATGGTTACATTGGCCCTTAGTGGAAAATATTAGCAGTGAAGTGAAAGTACATTGTATTCCCATGATTAAAAGTTAGCAAAACCCCTATTTTTTACCTCCATTTCTTATATGCCTGAATTTAAGGAAATAAGGCTATGCTATAATATCAATGATAATGCCAAGAATGCAAACTTACTTTTCTTCCACATCCATTGCTATTTTTTCCTACTTCAGTGTTCTTTGTTGCATTTTATTGGCAAAGTAGAAATCCTAAATTATTTTTATTTTAATCTCCACTTCTAATTATTTTTTAATCATGCATTACCTTGCTCCTGTTATGAAGTAAGGATATTGTGGCAGAAACTGTGGAATCAAGTAAGTAAATAAAATCCACATCCTTTACTACATTAGAAACATTCATGGCTAAGTTTTCTTCAAAAAGCAATTAAAAGGATGCTATTTATTTATTTGGAATCTGGCTTTGGATCATGTTATAGTCTTAAAGAAGGACCTAGCAACAACTTGTCATTGCCCTCTATTTGACACTGACCAGGCTACACCTAGCACTCTGTGTGCATTTTTGGACCCAGAGAATACTGTACAGAGGGAGCTCCGCAAACCAGAGTAGGCTCTGCTGCAGGCAGCCTGGGGCTAAGAGCACGATGTGTGAAGCATGGCTGAGACAACTCACCCTCTTCAGCCTGCGCAACAGCGGGACTGTGACAAGGTGCAAATTATGGGAAACTCCAGCTAGATAAGGAGAGAAAATTCACAAGGAAGGAGATTAAGTGTGGAAACAAGCTGAGAAGGCTGTGGAATATCCAGCTTTGGAAATATTCAGAACTTTGCTGAATAAAACCATGAGCCAACTGACCTAGCTCTGAAGTCTGACCTTTGCTCTGAGCAGGGTGTCAGAGTAGCTGACTGCACAGGGCCCTGGACTAAATTATTGTATGATTCTGTGCATCTGACCCTTTTACTTTTAAGTCCTCTTTGAGATTACTATTTTGGGAAAAAAAAACCCAAGGGGTGATATAGGTCTTCCTTCTATAAAGCAATCACTATTAATGAAGCTGGCACCCCTCATGTAAGGAGCATGAATGAAGAACAGAAACGTACACACACGCACACACTACTGTCCTACTGAAAATGGAAACAAGGAAAAACACCAATAGATTTTTAAAAGCTAACACAAAATCCTGTCATTTCACCAAATTCTAGCAGAAACATAAACGACCTTGATCGTAACTATCATCATTTTGCTTTGTCAGATGAGCCTTGAGACAAAGGAGAACTCATGTCCCAAAAATGAGTAGAGAAAAAGAGCTATACAAATCTGAAGCCATATGAGGGATCACTGGCGGGCTGAAGCTACTTTCACAATGTTATTTTAAGGTGTTTCAGAACTTTTTGGCCATATCACATCGCTTGTTAACATCCTCTTTCCTTCCTCTCTCACCATTTATTGTGTACTTTCCTGTGAAAGCTGTACCTTGGCTGTTTTGCAGAACTGTGCCAGTGTCCATGTCTGCAAAGCAATGAATGCACAGCTTCCCAAAGAATGGATCACCTTTGGTAAGTTATGACTGGAACAGCACTGAGTTTGGGAGTCCCAGAAGTAGTCAAAATCTTCCTAAGAAATAAAAACTGAAGAAAAAATACAACCTAAATGAAATGGCAAAGTGTAGGGTTGTGAAAAGATCCGTAACATCTCAGGCTAACAATTTTGTTTCCTACAGATACTCTTCTTGACACTCCTCCAAAAGAATTTTGGGAATTCGCTGCATAATAACTATCTCCAAGGCCTAGATGGCATTCAGAGGTTTCAAAATAACCATCTGTTACACAAGTGGTTTGTGGTTTCTCTGTCTTTATGTTCTAAATATGTCCCAGTGGAAGCACAAACTCTCATAGATTGGGAAGACCTGAGGGACCCATGCAAGAGCCCATCTCATCACTTGGACTTTGTCCTGTTCTTTTCCAAGAAAAGAACAAGCTTTTGAAAGATTTTCTTCACATTCCTAAAAGGGATTTTTGCATTCCAGGCACAATTCTCAGATTTCCTCCCACTCTGAAGCTATTTATTGTACCAGGCTCTGTGCTTTTCTTCCTGAAATTCCCCCACTTCCTTCAGATGGGATTTTCTTATAAAAAAGGCTCTTTCATGCCCAGAAAAGGTTAAAGGCATGCATCAGCTGCACTGTCATAGCTTTTCATATGGATCTTCCTAGCTTGCGCTAAACACAGCACAACTCAGCAGAGCTCAATGCCTGTTGGGTTTACTCTTCGCTCATCATGAGTTAAGCACATGCATGCAATTACCAATAAACTCTTAATCTTACAATATCCTAGTCCTTAGAGAAAATATTGCTGACCAGCTTTCTGATTTATGACTAAAGACTTGGACTGGCTTAGGCACTTGCCTTGCACTGGGGAGAAAGCCAGGAAGCTGGAATCGTTGCAGCTATTCTCGTGAGCAACTGCTCGCCAGCCTGAGCAAGGGGTTCATCGCAGGACTCCTATCAGTCATCATAACCAATCTTTTCAAGAGCAACCTGGTAACAAACAGTGGTTTTACAGATCTGATTTCCTATTGAAATTCAATGTGTTGCCATCTGCTTGCCAGATTTTTACAGCTATGCAAACACACTTTGTATCTGAAGGGCCTTCATTTACTTTTTCACCATCCTTCCACTTTAATGTACTAAAGATGACTTATGGGCATCTGACATTTTTCTTTGGTAGAGAAGATTTAGCAAATTTATCAACAATTTCAGTCTGTGGACTTAAAAATGACTTACAAACCCCAAGCCCTTATCAGTTCACCTTGTGTTTAATCCAATGTCTTCAAGGAGATTTTTACACTGATAGAGGTGAAGGTGACTTTGTTGATTTCTGGAGAAGATTTAGACCATATCTTTGAGGTCTGGGAGGCTATATATTCAAAATATCTAGGAAGAGGTACTTGAAACTGTTCTGAAACATAATATTTTGGAACTTTTCAATGCACTGGATCTCCAATGGACATCCAACATCATTGACAAGAACGAGGAGATGCATGAGATAAATACAAATACATGGACTGCAAGTTCAGAGGCCAGATTTTCTTATGCCCATGACAAAGCTATAATTATGCCTCTCTGATTAAAAGAAAGTCTGCTATAGCCAAGCACTGATATTAGCTTCAACAGCCTAATGACTTCTCTAGCATGTGTCATTTCCTAGCATCCTCCAACAAACCACTAATGATGCAGACCTCTCTTTTCGGAAGGGAGCGATAAAGACTCCTGTTCTATCAGATTAGCTTCTCCATACCAAGCTACCTGTGTAAGTAATGTGAAACTCCACGGTTGAAGCAATTTAGCTCCTAAAATTTTCAGGCTGAAAAAAATAGACCACATTAAATAATGGAGAAACTTACATAAGAATTCATTTTTCCAAACCAGCCTGCCCCACATTATTGCATGTATTCACTGGCTGTGTTTACCATCACAATGAAGAACTGTATCTCCTCCAGTGTGAATATCTAATTACACATAGGCACAAGCATGCCCTTCTAACATATTTCTACAGATAAAAATTACCTCTATATTTTAATTAGGAAACAACAGTGTCTTCATCTAGAGAACTAGTAAATTCTAATTGATCTTAAATTCATAAATAAACTTTGGTTAATTTTAAATTGAAAGTATTTGTTCTGTGATAAAAGTGGTTGGGACTCATATTGGTGCAAGTAGCTACCAACACAAAGACAATAGTTCTCACCTTCTCAAACATCAGTAATTCCTGTTTACCTGTACATGGTTATCTGAGCAGAAAGCCACAAAAAAATAATCCCATAGTGACTATGAACTGACTCATTCAATCCCCAAATGGCTTGAACATACACAGAATGCCTGTACAGCAGTCCCCTTGTTGTATTTGCTGCCTAAGTGTCAAATTTATGTTCTGGAAATGTACTCTCCATCACATGAAAAATCTGGGAAAAATCAGAAGCATGGAGTTGAATTGGGTTAGTTTTACTCTTAATTTCCATATCCTTTAATATAGCAATAAAATGAAAGCAGTTTCATGTAGGACGACCCAAAGGCTATGTGGCAATAAAGACAATTAAGGTTAAATAGCAATCAAGCCAAAGTAGGTGTGTCAAAGGCTTCTAGCAGCTCCTAAGGGCAGAAAACATTCAGTAATGCTCTATTTGTATGAATTTGAGTAACATAAGCATTTTCTCTGAGGAATTTGCATGAACAAAAACTTAGAAATTAACTAAATATTCAAACAAATAAGGTGATTTCAAAAATTAGGCAAATCCTAAACACTTATTAATTACACTGTTGAAACACAAGTGCTGATAGCACATTTTACCTCCCCAAAGCAGATTCTGAAGTTGGGTAATCAATAGTCAAGCAAACTTCTAATTTGTTCCATAAATAGTAGTGCATTCACCCACTTTGCAGTGTGCAAGGAAAAAGCGACGTTCCCAGAAAGTGGGTAGCTTGAAATGCTGCAACTCCTGGTAACAAGAAGTTTGAAATTCTTCCAGCTGGATGCATAACATAACCTTACATGACTGGATTTCTAGAGGTAGTAACTGGCTGGTTTCTTTCCCTGCAACAGATTCATCCAAACATAAATGTTTTTGCCAATTTTTCTACTGAAGAAACTGAAAAGCCAAGAACTTACTGCTTTTGGGGAAGGGAAAGGAAGTATGCAAGAAATATGACTAAAGGCAGCGTGGAAATTTTAGAGGCAGATGAAATTATGGCAGTATTTCCTCAGGGACATTTCTTCAATAACAGGTAAGTAAAGAATTTCATTCTGGGCCTGACTTTCTGCTGCCTAACAGCCTAAACATTTACATTTGGACAAAATCAATGCAAAATACCACTTATTTAAATCTGATGTTATTTAAAGCTTCACAGATGGAAGCTATTCCGCAAAACATAAAGCAATTGGAAAACAAAAGCTGCTGTTTTACATCTCCAAGTGAGCATCCAGGCAGACTCACCGAAATGATGATGCTCAGTTTAACCAGACTACCCAATAGAGAGAGATGCCATTTCCACCTGAGAAAACTTATCTCCACAAGGATTTTAATCAGTTTTAAAGGAATCAAAATCACAAAACAGGACTCCCTATGCCAGAAAGGGCAAAGGATTCCCCTGTACTGGGCGGTTAACCCCAGTAGAAGGGCCAGAGAAGTGAATTTGCTTCAGAGTCCTGCCACAGAGTGAAGAGCTTTGAAATTCGATCAGGTTTGGTCAGCTGCAGTGAAAGGAAACCATTGTTTTCTGTGAGTGTGTACACAGAGCAAAGCTTTTTGTAGTAGCTGGGGAAACAGGACACCTTGTGTATGCCTGTTTGAGATGCTGCTAATTCCTTTGCAGGTAAAGCACTGAGGTTCCTGTCAGTACATCCGAACTTCATACTTGCTTGGTGGTTTTCCAGCTCACTTCCCACCCAGCTTGGAAGCTTGCCTAGAGCATAGCATTAACCACTTGCTGGATAAGGAATTGGCTGGATGTTCACACTCAAAGAGTTGTGGTCAATGGCTCAATGTCCAAGTGGAGACTGGTGGCAAGTGGCGTTCCTCAGCAGTCGGTATTGGGACTGGTACTGTTCAACATCTTTGTTGGTGACAAGGACAGTGGGATTGAGTTCAACCTCAGCAAGTCTGCTGATGACACCAAGCTGTGTGGTGCAGTTGATATGCTGCAGACAAGGGATGCATCCAGAGAGACCTTGACACCCTTGTGGGTTGGGCCAATGCAAACCTTATGAAGTTCAACCAAGCCAAGTGTAAGGTCCTGCACATGGATTGGGGCAATCTCAAGCACAAATGCAGGATGGGCAGAGAATGGATTGAGCTTGCCCTCCAAGCCATCTCCCTTGTGGGAACAGCCAGCTCACTGTAGAGAAGGGGTTTCCAGGGCGAGAAACGGAAGGACTGAGGCAAAAATTAGCAGTGGTCAGAGCCAAGCCACTGTGTGGCCAGCAGAAGGGCAGTTCAGGGGAGAGGCAGCTGATGATGCTTCTGGTAAGTTCACCCTTTTCATACTCAATCTTGGGCACCTTACCTCAGCCAATGTCAAATGCTCTTCTGCTAGTGCAGAGCCTTTGGGGAAGCTCCTCTTGCTGGGAACAAAAATGTTCCCCCATCCGGATATCCAAACCATACCTCTTTTGTCCTTCTTCTGACCCCCTGGGTCAAAGAGAGGTTGTTGCCCTGCTGCTCTTGCCTAACAGGTCCTCAAAGACAATCAAAAGCCACATCCTGGCTGGAAGACCCTGTGTCCATCTCCTCATGGCTGTGTGACATCCTGCTCCAGACAAAGCTGGTCTCCCTCCACTCTTTGTTTTTGACTTTCTATCAACAACTTCCCCAGCCTTTCATACCATCACTCCTGGAAAAAGTAAAGATTGCTTTGTTCTACTTCAGTGACATTTCCGTAAACTATTTATAAATCTGTATTTGGGTATAAATGACTGTAAATAGCTGGCGCCACAAGCACAGCTGAGCCACATCTCAGGCTGAAAACAAGGGCTTTCCTCTAACCAGCAGCCCGAAGTCAGTGTTTTCAATTTCCTAACTGTATTTATTTATGGTAGCATATAACCAACCCACAGCCCCCAAATGCTTTTATTTTGTTGGTATGATAAACCATGCCTGATTGCAATACAAAATTTCATGCAATACAGAAGGATGAGTCAATAGATGTTCATTAACACAAATAAATTAATTAGCATGAGTAAAATGCCTTTTTTTCATTTGGATTAAAGTGGAGAAGAAAGAGGATTCAATCAAGACTGCTTTAGGAAAGGTACAGTACATTCAATTAGTTGTTACTGAACTGAAATGAGGTGTAACACGAACCACAAGACTTTGAAGATTCTTATTATTTTGTGAAAAGAAGAATAATAAATGGTCATGAGGAAACCACTGCAGCTGCTCTGCAAAGCAGTGACTAATATTTCCCATATGAACATTCCCTTTGGCCTTTACTAATAGAATAGTTTGACCATCTTCAGCTCTGAGGATTTTCACCAGCAAACATGCTGAACATACTCCAGACCAACATGATTTTAACTGTCACAGGTACAGATGGCAGGAGGGAGTGAAACAAGTCCCAGGCAGTGAAAAGACACTTCCCAAGCTGAAGGTGAGTCTCATAATAAAGCCATATGTCATGTAACAAAAGCACATGGAGCAAAGCCATAGGGAGTCAAGCAGAGCATGAAGATTTGGTCTTTTCGTTTTTTTTACCCCACATACAATACGAGCCCCCTGCTGCTGCTTTAGGCAGAGATCAGCTGGGAGAAGGCATCCTGCCAGCCTGAAATATCCCGGAGATTCCCATGCCAAGCATTAAGTGATAGTTCTTTCTCAGCACAGATGTGCTGGGAATAACAGTATAAACAGACCGCATATTTTTCCCCAGCAGTATTGATCAGGAGCTTCCTACCTTGCTGCTCACATCTATGTTCCAAATGTAGGTTACAGGACGACCCCACAGCTGTGCTGAATTCCATAATGTTATTCTATAACAGCTTATGGATTTAACAGAGAACTCAATTTGATTAACCAGAGATACTCAGTATCTGGCAGACAAAAAGGATGCTGAGAGCAGCACCACCTGCAATGCTGATATGGGATGGTGGTGCAGAGGGGCAGAAATTTGTTTGCCACTGCACGGCCACAAGGTCCACCAAGAAAAAGCCACCGCAGACATCTTGAGTATTACCAAACCCTATAGGAGGCACACCCAAGAGGCAAGCCCTTCACAGCTGTGGTTATTGGACCACTTCACTGTGGTTATTTAACACTTTACTGTGGTTATTTGACGAAGACTAGTTTAATTAATTAGTAGTAGCAGATAAGGAGTAAACAAGACCTTACTGCGCTCCTCCACAACTCTGCAGTAGATTCTGCCTGCATCTCTAATAAAACCGCCTTTATAATCCTGAATTTCAGAGGTTGCTACTGCTAATGTGTAATCCCAGCCACAGAAATGCAAAATCCCAAGATACATTAAGATAACTTGGCCAAATATATGTGACCCATCTTGTTCCTTTCTTTTGAATTGTCTTCTCAGCATAGCTGCAGATGGGATTGCTGCTGATGCTGAAAGTACAAATTACATGTTACCAAGCACAGGATGAAGTCTCAAAAACATCTGTTTATTCACAGCATAGTTGGCCTTAGATAATGCCGTGTTCAATTAAAGGTGAAGAAGTGAGATTCCCCATGTGAAAATAGCCACCCTTCTTCTGTAGCCCCATACGCAGTTTATTCTTTAATATTTTTGAAAATACCATAACCTCCATTGGAAGTCTTAGCCAGGATGCCTTGCTTCAGCTGTCCTCCTTTCTGCATTTGGTATCAGGCAGCACCATTTTGGACGAAAGGAAGAGTATGTTAATATTTATCTGAGAGAAACCCTATAGACCTGATCCTTATTAATCAAAGTCAGTGAACCTATGCAGTTGAGAGTGTGATTTAGTGTTTACAAATATACATTTTGCAGCTGGACTGTTTTTGTATAGTTTCTTCTCCAGAAATGGTATTCCCATACTTCTTCATTTATTCTGCTGAGTTTAACTGGGTATTTAGTGACATAATTTATATAAAGAAAAAAAATGGCATTGCATCCTCAGCTTTATGTGAAAAGAGGTTGTCATACTTCAGAGAAACAAATAGAATTTGTCCACCCACAGGCAGGAGAGTTCTAAACTATTTAAACCAGCTGCTTATCTCATATTTGAAATTCAAGCTTCATCTTTCAAAGTGAGAGGGAAAGAATATTGCAGTCTATCAGCTATATATATATATATATGTAAGTGTTTGAATTAATCTTTGGATGTCTCCCAGAGAAACTGAGAAAGTTCTTGTGTTGTCTACAGAATACATACAGTTACCAGAAGCGGTTATGATTTGCCCTTATTCAACATGACCTTGTTCAAGTTCTCTTTCAAAGATAAGACTTTTCTAAGGTCACCCAGCTATTACTTATATTCTCTCTTCTAATCCTGGAAACTGCTTCATATTGAATTTAAATATCAGGCTTTTTTAGACAGCAAATGCTTAATCATCTTTTTTTCTAGTATGAGAACCAGGAGAAGCATGGTGAAAGACAGCAAATTAAAGCTGAATAAATATATACCCAACACTCTGTATTTAGCCTGAGTTACCTAGAACTAAGACCACAGTTCAAAAACAAGCAGAAAACTTAGATTAAGAATGAAGTGAGAATTTAAATAACAATTAGAAAAAAAAAAATTCTGAGGAAGTTGAACTGTGAGCAGTCTGCAAATGGCTTTTTTTTTTTTTGTTCTTTTATTTCCTGGGACCTCCTTCTGGTTCCTGGTACTGTCTGTTGACAGAAATAAGTTACTATAGTAGATAGACTCCAGGTTTTAAAGTGGTGTTGAAATTCTTGTGCTGTTTCAGAGTGACCAAGTGAGCCTTTGACACTGCCTAAACTCTGAACAATTCTGCTTCTCAGGGCCTCTATCGTTGCTTTTGGAATTAAATTGCAGTACTGTTACAGAGCTAAAACTACAGCTGTCATGAGCATGCCTTGTTTGTTCAGGTTTGAACACTAGCTTATCATCCCCCGCTATGGAAGCTGTTGAGAGAGATGGTCACTAACACAGATGGCAGGTCTGGGGGTAATCTTGAAAACATGAATCAGAGCAAGAAATCGTAGAGCTGCTCTTCAACCACAAAGCACAAATTATTATCATTTTTATCAAATCCTGTCTAACACCTCCATGACCTGCAATCAAACAGTAACATTAGTTAAATGTATTGATTTATACTCTGTTTACACCAATTTCACGACACTCTTCGGATATAGGAAATATTGGCAGGTGCGATTTGAGGGCATGATTCAGCCACCTGGGGACTTCAGCTGGGCAGAAACAGTATAAATTACCTTACAGGCAAACCCAAAACCCAAAATTCCTTACTGAAGTGACAACAAATTATAAAGAGAAAGCAGCTGCCTAGACTAGACCTATTAGCCATGATTCTAAGGTAAATAAACATATTTAAAGCTGTTAAATCTTTAACAATCAGAATGATAACAGAATGAAGTTTTACCCAGCATCTTTAACAGGGAACTGTTCTTCTACATTGGGTACTCCTGAGTTACTACACAGAACAAACTGAGGTATCAGATCTCACATAATAGCTTCAGTAGCATTATAGACATTCTTTATATACTACAAAGATACCAGTAGGTGTCCAGGCATGCAAAATAAAAGCTATCAAAGAGAAATGTGTAGACACACAAATGGCTACAAGTAGAGGACAAGAGCAAAAGACAGCACGCTACAGCAGAAACAATATCCTCCTAAAGAGATATCCTGGGGGAAGATCCATCAAGTTGCAAGAATACTCAAGAATGATGTTTAAGTGCTTATTAGTGAGACTCCCACGCCTGCAGCAGCATGGATCTACTTCTAGGTAGTTTGTGTGAAATCGTCATGGAGTTACGCCCACTGGGAGAAGGTGCTTCAATTAGAGGTTACATTTTTAATGTAATTAAATGCCTAATTTATTAAAAGGAATGCAAATCACATCAGTTTCTAAGTGGCAGCAGTGGCATTTAGAGCGTGCTATGCAACAGCTTGGTTTTAACTACATATGCCCTCAATGATAGCAGCTCCAAAACGGCATGTTGCTCACTGCTCTCCTGAGAACCACAGTGGGCATAAATAGTGAGAAATGGGGTCATAACATTTGTGATAAACAATTGGAATAGTCATAATAAACTGTATTTTGAGGGGGGTTGTTTGTTTGGGTTGGTTGGTCTGTTTGTTTTGGGGTTTTTTGTTTCCTACTTTTGTCATCAAGAATTTATTTAGCACAATGATTTACTTTTTTTAAATATTTTTTACATCAAAGCCTTTAAGAGATTTCTTAGTATTTCAATGTTTTACATCATAGTGGTTTGCCTTAGCAAATGTGCTGTTCCTCAGTAACCCTCTAGTGTGCATCTGGTTGATAGCTATAACTGCCATTGCCAGGTAAATTCAGATTTTTTTTCTAAGTCCTCTAATGTAACAACAAAAGATTGGAGACAAACAGCCTTGCAAAACTACTGAAAATACATAATCATTTGTATTGGTGCTAAATTGATATTCCATGTGTTCTACTGTTAGGAAGGCTGCTGCATCACCTTAGGAAGTTCTTTGTGCATTAGATAGATAGACATGCTGAAAAATGAAAAGGCCAAGCTACACCAAAATTTACAATATTAAAATAAGATTTTCCTAAACCAACAGGGTGCCATGTATCTTCTTGGAGAATGTGAGAAAATGGGTCAATACCTTACAGGAAAAAGTCTGAAACGAAAGAAACAAGGATCAAACACTGCGACTGCACCTTTTTCCTCTCAGCCCAGGAGTGAAGCCATGGCAGTGTGGAGATTCAGAGCTGGTCCCTGGTGAAGCTGTTCTCTCCTCAGTTTTTCACCTCTTTTCTGCATGTCTGAAAGTGAATCCTCCCAGGATTGAGGGTGTGTGACTCAGTGGCTGCCCACAGAGAGCCCACTGAAGTCAGCTGGACCGTTTGTTTTTGTAGAGATGAGTGTCTCCTGGTGTCCTGGAGTGTCTCCTGGTGTCCTGGTGTCCAGTCTGCAAAATACAAGTAATAAGGGAACGGTTCTTAATGCATTTCAATTTCCAACATGTTTATCCTCCTGACTAACTCATTTGAGTCAAATAGATGATTTAATCAGAACATAAATAAACCTTATGAAAACAAAGTAGGCAGAAAGGTGTTCTGGTTAAAATGTTTTCTTCTTCGAACTCAGTAATCATGTCTAAGGCAACTACTGAAATCCTATTCTCCAGATAAAATGTAAATGGTCTGTGTAGGCCATGCTGAGAATTTACAGATGACATTTTCAAGTGCTCTATCAACTGTGTATGTGATGTCTATTGACGTATCAAGCTTTTCTCCAACTCTGTAAATGTCCTGATACAGAACGATGGGTTTTTTTCACTGATTATAATTTAATTATTTAGGATTTCAGTAACTTTATTGTTTTATATGCAATAAATATTGTATGCTGTTTATGTGTGTACATTTACCTACTTATCTGAATATTTTGTTGTGTTTCCAGTGTAATATTTTTTAGAGAGATAACATTTTCTCTACAATTTTAATATCTGGTATTCCATTCTTTTAATTCTAGGTAACCCACTCTTTACCATATAATAGAGAGATCGAAACTGAGGATCGCAAAACCAGTGTTGAAAAATAAGGAAATCTCATACCTAACACCATGTACATTGAGCTTGGACCTTCATTTCAGATGCATTTTTCTTTGCCTCTTAACTCAGCCCAGGGATGGACCTAGAAGACTTGTAATACAAAATGATGATGAAGCAATACCAGTTTGCTTTGGACAAATAACAAATGAAGAGTGCTGTCAGATGTCTGGCAGGTGCCAGATTCCCATAGAGTAGTGCCCATGAACATTTCTGAACTCATTTTACCTCAGTTAGAATGTTACTGTCATAATAGACAACTTTGCAGCTTAAAGAATAGACAAAAATGCACATGAAGTGGTTTCTGGTTTGTTTTGTTTGTTTTTTTTTTTTTGTCTCCATAAAACATTTAAAGAGTCTTATAACATTGGTTTGCAGAAAAACCTAGGCAGGTCACCTGTTGGCTTCTAGGTGAAGCATAAACATTTGGCTTGGGATGTTGCAGCTTGAAAGAAGAGCCCCAGTGGAATACTACCACTAGAGCACTAAAAGTATTCCTCTTTACATAACGGCCTGGTATTATGTTAGGAAAATAACTCATCTCCTGTTCTGATAAAATACAAGCAAGTTGACCCAAATTACTTTATATGTTCTCATAATGTGCACCGACAGGACTTTTAATTTGTGCAAATACAATTGAAACCCTGGAGGTTTTTATCGACTAAACAAAGAAATATTCAAGGAATTTATTAACATGATGGGATTACAGAACAGAAAGAATGACCACTTTCCTACTGCAAACCTCAGGTTGCTGTCAAGGACATGAAAAACATATCTATTTTCAGGCTAATTTTCAGGTCCGGGCAAATCACAAAAACTAACCTAATGTACCACATAATTAAGTAAAAACTGTTAAACCTTTCAGACAGTCATGATGGGGGTTTTACCTGTACCCACAGACTTGATCATCTGCTCTCACAGGATAAAGCCAGTTTATTCCCATCCATAACTTGTTCTGAAAATGGACTGATAGCAATGCAAGACACTGCAGACTGAGAATTTGCCAAGTAACAAATTTTTCCATAAATATGAGGAAAACTCTGTATATATATATTTATATGTAGTCCTACTAGCACTTTCTGCATATTTTCATATTCCTCAGTGACATTTACCAATCACAACAAAGAGGATGGTAACTCCTGCAGGAAAATAGGAGTCAGATGGCAAATAAAAGTCTTAAATATCACTCATAAAAAAATAAATTACAAGGCTTGCCACAAATTTGGTTAGTTCTTTGCTGTCATGTGCCTCACTCCAATTAAAACATACCATACCACAGTAATGGGAATAGCACTACTTGGTTAACCAAGGCTCTGGTGCAAGGGCGGATGCTCTGCCTCCCTACAGACTGCAGCTATGAGTCTCTGCCTTGTCTCATCTTTCAGTCTGGAACGTGGATGCCTCTTCCAAACATGGGGTCTCATAAGGTTGCTTTGCCTGCACGTTTAATAGCTCTGCTACTGCTTTGGCTCATAGAAGTGCGAATTACACCTTTACCATGACATCCCTGATGAAAAGGAAAAATATCTGTCTGAAGAGTAGGACACAGAGCCAGGAAATTAAGGAAATGAGACAGAACAGGGACTTATTTCCAAGAGCACACAGTCAGCTGGTGAAGGCACTGCCAGGAGGAAAAACTATTCTCCCTAAAAGATTGCTACCAGTGAATCCTGCTTAGTGGCTAGGGGACACCCAGGAAGGGTCGCTTCCCTTGCCTTAACATTCTAAATGAATTATTCATCTTATTCCCTAATAGGAGCTGGAAGTTTTCTCACTTCCACCTGAATGTCACAGGCATTATTTGGAACTCATCTTTGGAAGTGGGCCTGGGATCCAATAGGATATCAGTGTTAAATAATAATACAAAAACTGCTGCCAGCATCCTGTTACCTCTGTTTTGCTCACATAGCTCTGCCTGAAGCAGATATCATCAGTTATGGTGCTGGTAATGTACCAAACATTCTCACTCCACATTTAAAGGGTTCAAAGGAACAGGTATGGTCTTGATTTGTGCTGTTAAAGAATGCTTCCTTTTTCTGATTCAGGAGATCTTTGGATTCAACATCAGTGAAGAAACTGTAACCTAAAAGAGAATGACTGAGATGGAGCATTTTCCCCCTACCTTCTGATTTTAAATGACAAGTGAAGATACGTCTCAAGAGACTGTTTTCTTAATGTGGTTTGCATTGGAAAGGCATGCGGGGTTTGTATTTGAGAGTTTCTTTATTCTTTCTCTTGCTGTGTCAGTGAGGGGGTTTGGAAGTCAAGCCTTGTAAATCACATAATTCCTGGAAATGAGTTTCAGACCTCTGAATGCTGACTCACTGGCAGTTAAGTACATTTTCATAAGTAGCTTGGTAACTTCTAGAGCCAGGGATTTCAGAAACAACCTTCTGTACTGCAGAATGTTGACAGGTAAAATTATGTGCCAATTTAAGGGAGGACAGAGGACTTTTCATTACCCATTTAAATTGCATTCATTGTACTGATGAATTCAATGGTTAGAAATATGTAGTGTATACTTTACCCATAGTGACTGACTGCATACTTAATAGAAAGTATCTCTACATCTATTTTAAGCAGCTCATCCAATATTCCCATTTCCAGCACAGATTAGGAGTTCATTACATGCAGTCCACAAACAGCGCATCTGGCCTCTCCTTCTGTTGTATTAAACCACCATAAACCACAAGAACTGCCAAGACTGCTCATACAAACAAATGGTGGCTGGGGGCTTCCCTAAAGGTATCCATGATCAGTGGTGACCCTGAGCTTGAGAGCAATCTTGGGAGAAGGTATGTAAAACTCATGGCTTTAGCTGAGGCTGACTGATTGCTTAACTAGAGTACAGGGTTTGAGATTCTCTTCCCTTGGCTTACAAGTTACATGCGACAGTGAAAGCTCTTCAGTGAAGGGAAGGGGTCCCACTCAGGGCTTGCATCACTCAGAATGTTCAAGAAGATGCTTTAGGAGCCACAGTGATAGATTTCTTCTGGGTATGTGTGAACCTGAGTCCCTCTCTTTTCCTTGCAGACGTGTTCTGCCCCACAGCCATTTGACACAGCTACATCATTGCAGTGGCTTAAGAGATTCTGCTGTAGCAGATGTTGCTAGGAGCTACTATGGACCCCGAGCTGGTGTTGGACATCACTGAGATACAGCATGTACTTTCCATTACAGAAAGGCTTAGTGCAGCTATATGTTATAATGGGTTTTCATGCTTGCACTTTCCTCTCCCATATTTAAACGATTTTGCAGTGGGGAGAAAGTGGGTAATGATCCCGTTCATGACTGAGAGCAATAACCTCTTCCAGCTGGAGTGCTGTCTTCAGCCATTCTTGGGTTTTCACTCTAAGGGCTGATGATCGGTGAAAAGAAAGGGATTCTGTATGATGCTGGCTACTCTGAAAAAATACAGATAACACATTTATGTGCTTAGGTCACAGTTTTTCAGCTACCTCCCTCCCCACTATCACGTCATAAAAACCCATCCCTGCTACTTCTGTGACATCTGTGTTGTCCATTTAGGAGGAATATTTCTCTTATTCAAGAGACTGGTTTGATTGAACTGGTAGTTCATTTCAAGACTTTATTCAGTCTAGAGTTTGAAAAAGCCAATAGCTCACATAGGTGAAAACCTGAACACCTGAACATGCAGATGGGTAGAGGTGGCCTTTAGCATTGCTCTTTCTGGCTAGATCACCTTGCTGCACCTGAGCTGAGCTGATTCAGATGTTGCATTCACTCTCTACTCCTTGCAGATCCTAGTACTGACAGTTAAGAGACAGAGATGATGAGAAACTATCAGAGAACTGGCAATAATTATTTCATTCTTCTGCAGTACATAGCTTCATATTCCCTGGGATGGGGGCAGCCTGATATCAGATATTCTATATTAAAGGATATCCTATATAATAAGAATTAACCTATTATTATTTTTATAGGCTATATTTTCTGAATAATTTAATTATTATTATGTATATATAATATCCTATTATAAATTATTATTAGAATGATATTATATAGATTACCGTATACTACAACACTGGATCTTTCTGACTTCAAGGCAACCACCTCCATGCTTACCCCCACCCCCCAGTCCCCTGTGCCATGGGACCTCCACACTCTACTGTGCCCTGGGGACATACATGTTCCTTCCTGGCAAGTCCCACACCTGCATTTCCCCTCCAAATTCACATTTTCTTGGAACTTGGGAAGGCTTTCCCTGAACATCTCTTTCACTAAGAAATCCTGAGTCAAGAGGAAGAAAAAAGTTTGAACATTTGGATTAGATTAAGCAACTAGTTTCAGCTCAAAGGAAAATTCAGAGGGAAAAAAGCCTAATACCTTGTCAACATTTACATTCAAAATGGCTCTAACATGTAGATTTATGAAAGTTACTAAGAATTTTTGCAAAATAAAAAAAAATGAAGGATTTTTTTCCAGGGGAATTAAACTTCTACTTGGTCACGTCACTTGACTTTTTTTTCCTCATTTTGAAAAGAAGAAAAATAAATTTTCTTTAATTTTTTAAATATTTTTTCCTTTAAATTTTAAGCCAAAATAAATTATTCTTCCAATTCCCTTTTAGTCTGCTCCCAGAAATTTAAACATTTTTTTCCCCTACTGTGTTTAGTGAAGGAGGTAAAAGCCTTAGATTTTTCCTGTTTTAGCAATATCCAAATCACATTCATATATTGATAGGCAAAAATTACTGACATCTAAAATTAACTCAACCTGGGCTGAGTAGAACATAAATTTCCATTTGTTCAGCTGAAGTGGGTGCAGTAATAAGGCTATTCTGAAGTTCTAAGACAAATGAATGTACCTGAAAATTAAATGCATTCTCAGTTTCTGTTTAATTACTTCAGATAAAGCAGTGTAGTACTAAAATACCAGCATATAACAGAGCTGCTTCATATTTTAGTTTTAACAAAGTAGCTGAATTCTCCTAGTCAGAAGTCATTTAATTAAACAATATTGCGAGCTGCCGGGTACATAAACAAAAGAAGGTATAGTTAACACCTCAGCAAACAGCAGAAAAATGTACTTACAAGCCAAATAACCTACTAATTCCTTGGACTGTTTTCTTCTCAACTGCATAGAAGAATTGCCTGTGTAAAAGCACTACCACCTTGCAGATGCAGAGATGTAGGCAGCCCTTGCTGCACCTCAAGGGATTCAGCCTGTAACCTTCCTAGAGCACTTACAACGTGAGATGGAGGTCTTACGCCCTCTTTTATAGAGAAGGTGGATAAGGCATTGACTATTGTAAGAGGGTAGCTACACCCTGTGGATAGCAAAAAAATGTATTTCAGGAAAACCCTCTTTTATACCCTCCCCCTGACAAATGGTAACTCTGGCTGGGATGAGTCTCTTGGGAATGTTTCTCCTATTGTAACACTTCAGCAGGGAGTGGACTTTCCAAAGTGGGTTAAGTGAATTACACCCAGATGACAGCCAGTGACTTCTAGTTGCATTTGCATCTCTAACTGCTCTTCGGTGGCTGGAAATCTGAAGAAGAGAAGGCAGGGGACTTACTCATATCAAGGTACAATATATTCTGAAAACTTCTATTGTCTAAGCACTCATGCATCTAGCTTCTTGCCTGTACCTTCAAGGTAGGAGTTGCTGAATTCATTCTCAGCCACTTGAAAACTCCTTCAGGAAACCAAAGAACCATATTAATGTCATTAAAGGACTTCACAGATCCGTGGGTTACAATGAGAGAGGGTTTTTGTACCTTTTAAAATTGCATTTTTAAAGTGCATTATCATCCAAACCACTTCTTCGCACTGCTTTCATGGGGAGCTATTGCTATAGCAATGAATGGAGCCAGGCTGCATGAGCTTTTTCAGTTCTTAGCTTCATTTCTCTTCATTTAAGTGGCTGACAAGTTACCCATGTCTTTGCTTAAAGTTACCTTGGTCCCTTAAAAAAAGGGGCTGCCAAAGATTGTGCTGAGAGGAAGTTTCACCGACTAAGAAGTTCTCCTCTCCGAAGGTGAGGGCTATTTCTCACCCTCTGGGATTCCTGCCCAATATTCAAATGTCTTTTGCTGGAAAAATCAGTTGCCAAAGGAACACACAGAACTGCTGTACTTTTGGCAAGGAGTAAGATTGGTTTACATTTAGAGCTCAACTGGGACAGTTTTGTGGAGACCCTTCAAAATGCTGCAGAGGGTGAAACCCAGCGGGCAGAGAGCTCAGGAGCTGCAGGACCTTCTCCCAAATGGCCACTTCTTTTGAAAGCTTGAGCGTGGATGATTATCTCTGCCAGCTAGATCAAATTTAAAAGGAAGTCTTTCTGGGATTTCAGCCATAAGATAGAAATCTGGCCATTACACCCAATCATTCCCCATACTGATTGGATGATTTCATTGCTAACAGTAAAAAATGAGCAGAAATGTGAGCCCTGCCTCCTCCAAAACAAGTTTAATGGCTGAAGTTTTCCCTGCATACATTATCTCTACATTTATTTCCTGATGATCCATTATTTTCAACTACCAACTTCCCTAGATTTCTCGCTGAGATAAGGCAGACTCCTCCAGCAGCATTTAAAATGGGATTTCAGCAAACTGCAAATTAGGCCAAGCACAGCAGGAGCTGAGCATCTAAAAGCTACTTCAGTGCTCAGTATTGATTCCAGAATCCAAATCTTTCCTCTCTGGTCAGCACACTTCTGCATGAAGAGGCATAAACACAAATATCAGGCAGTCATGTTTCTGAACCCACATCTTATTTTGGGGTGGGTTTTGGTATTATTTTGGTTGATTTTATTATTTTGCTTATTATTCTAGCCTGTTGCCTTTTGAAGCTTCCCAGATAGAGTATATGGCATCCTTGCCCATGGCAGGGGGGTTGGAACTAGATCTTAAGGTCCTTTCCAACCCCAACTATTCTATGATTCTATGTTTCTCTTGAAAGCAATATAAAATTAAAAATAAATCTATTAAAAGTCAAACTCAAGAAAATTTAAATAAATTTTGGATGACACTTTCAACATTGAAACACTCTATTGAGAAATGTAAAACTCTGATACCTAAAGCACCTATAACTCTTTCAAAGCAGCTGTTGGTAAGTCCCCTTGCACTGAGTTAAAATTTAGGTTTATGACAGGAAACTCTGCAGTTTGTGTTTCCCTGTTATTTACTTTAATAGTAAGTTTAAGCTGGTGCTCTTAAAGATTTCATTCATTACATATCTTAAGAATCAATATCCCAGGGTAGAAGTATAGACCCTTTCACCATGGGTCTGAGCACATTTGCAGCCAGCAGTACAGAAGAAAGAGATGTGATGGCTCTGGACTCTGGTTGGAAAGTGAATTTCCATCCCAAATGCAGCAAAGCCACCTCCCCAGGCTAGCACAGCTCAGCTGCTTCAACGATCAGGGAAGGACATACAGGCAATTTCACTGACTTGTCAGTCATCAGACTTTGGTCAAGTATCTCTGCAGTATTACAGTACATTTATTCTCATCTAAACTCAAGGTATTAGTCAAAAAATGAAAGATACAATTTTCCTTCCCATACCTTGACTGGCAACCTGGTGGAAGAAAAGAAATTAATTGGATTTCTCCACAGGAATCTCTCGATTCCCACAACTAACAGAGTTAATGTGTGCCAGATAAAGTTGAATTTCAATCAAGCAAGTGCCTAACCAAAGAGAAACATCGGGCGCTCTTACCCAGCATCTCCCTGGCAATGTGGGAAATGTGAAATAAAGCACATCGATTCCAGTGCCAGCGATCCAGGCGGAGCAGCAGGAAATGGATGGCTCTAATGGGAAGTGAACAAACTCTGATCACCCATATTTTCCTGTAGCTGCACCATTCCTGCTCACTGCACTTTCAGAACAGTATTGACTGTTGCAGCAGCAGCTCTGTACTCTCCTGGTACTCCCCTTTCAACCAGTTTTGGATTTACCAGGCTCTAAGTGATATTCCCTTTCCCATCAGCATGTGTGGCAGTGCTGAGGGTGCTCCTGGACACGCAGCTGGTCAAGACAGCTTGTGCTTGGACACGGAACTGTTGGAACAAGTCCAGAGGAGGGCCAAAAGGATGATCAGGGGACTGGAGCACCTCCCATACGAAGATCGGCTGAGAAAGCTGGGGCTGTTCAGCCTGGAGAAGAGAAGGCTGCGGGGAGACCTCATAGCAGCCTTCCAGTATCTGAAGGGGGCCTATAGGGATGCTGGGGATGGACTCTTCATTAGGGACTGTAGTGGTAGGACAAGGGGTAATGGGTTAAAACTTGAACAGGGGAAGTTTAGATTGGATATAAGGAAGAAGTTCTTTACTGTTAGGATGGTGAGGCACTGGAATGGGTTGCCCAAGGAAGTTGTGAGTGCTCCGTGCCTGGCAGCAATCAAGGCCAGGTTGGACAGAGCCTTGGGTGAGATGGTTTAGTGTGAGGTGTCCCTGCCCATGGCAGGGGGGTTGGAACTAGATGATTTTGAGGTCCTTTCCAACCCTAACTATTCTATGGTTCTATGGTCATCTGTTTCCTGTTATTTAGATCATTGCCTGATTTGTGCCAACTTTGCATGCTGTGTTTCGCCACTCACAGGTTCAGAGTCAACTAAAACACTTTGCAGGTCTATCACTTGGATTGCCCTAAACCCTGAAAGATAAAAAAGCCCCTACAAATAAAATGGTGTCTCCTATTTACCTAAATACATGGCTTAAAAAAACCCACAAGACAACTACTACAAAATAAAAAAACAACAAACCCACAACTAACTCAAACCCACTAAGAATTAAGAAGAAAACAGTGGTGTCTTGAGCATTTCACATGCAAGTATGTTTGCTTCAAGGACATTCCTCAGTTCTTTAATTTCACTTCCAGCAGTTCCATTTCACATCCAACTTTTCACTGTAATTCTCTTCTCAATATTTTATAGCTTCAAGAAAGTAGAAATATCATTTATTTTCTCAGATCTATTTGTGATCACTACATCCCAACTTGAACTCCCCATTTGCAATATGTACACTGATAAGGCTGAAGTTGCCCCACACGAGGTCACCGTAGAAATATGATTAATTTGCTCAAAATAAACTTCCTAAAATATATTCCTGGGAAGAGATGAGAACATTTTTCATGTTGGAAAAAAGATTATATTTTTAGCCTGTTTCATGAAAATTGAGGAGTTTAATCAGCTGTCACTGCAAACAGTTTCAACTCCAGTTAAACTGAAGGCGCTGGAATTACCCTGGTATGTGGTTTTCCATGAGCGTGGTGCTAATTAGACCAAAATATATCTGGATTTCACAAAGTTATAGTATTTTGACTAATGAGTGGTTGTATTAAAGTACTTGTGTGGTTGATTTGCATTTACTCCTCATTAATTTGGGATTCCAGGAGTAAGATTATCAGGATGGCACCACTAGAGGGACTCGTTAGGTGAATGAGAAACTGCCTGACAGGTTATACCTACCTCTGTGGGAAGGGGAGGGCTGGCCAGGGAGCCAAAGGACACTCACCTCACTTCTTTTCCTTTCTTTCTTTTTCTGTCTTTCTTTCTTTCTTTTTAATGAAAGAAATTAACAAACCTCCTCTGCAGTTTTATGCAACACTGCAAAGAAATAAATGAGCTTGGTATTAAGGAATGGTAACACTGGAGGAGCATCCCCGAGCAGGGTGCTGTGAATAAGTGGTTTCATCTTCATCATTTCCTATTACCTCAGTAAAAAAGTCAAGCCTTGTCTTTCTGGGTGTACAGGTAACGGAATATCTGATCCATCAGGAAAGGTTTATATCCGTGGTACTAAGAAATTTATTCCTGTTTCCTTCTGCCCAGTAGTTAATAGCTGAGTGAACTGCTCCAGCCTATGATGCTCACAGAAACTTTTCCATCTACTATTCAGCAGCTTCTAATGGCAGTGAACAGAAAAGCTGTGTTACTGAAAGAGCAGGGCAGTTACTGTGTTACTGCCCTGAACCGACACAATGATCCGCTTGCTATGGCTCCATCCTACCAAACCACACTCCCAAGTCATTTGGGAAATGATAATTTTGTTTCTGCATATTATACCTCACTGCATTTGGCAAAAAAAGTTGGTGCCACAAAAAAAGACTCTATTCTTTATAACAGGAATGTAATTTCTGAGCACCAAGATGCATTTTCTTGGTTAAATTATTAAGTTATTATATTCTAAATCATGAATTTTTTCAAGTAGGCTAGATAAAGCAGTAGAGAACGATGTGATTTAAGGAAGAATATTCCACCAACAGTATCAAGAGCAAAATTTCTCCGGGTGTATTTTATCTGCAGAGATTTTAATATGATAGTAGGGAATCCTAATATTTGAGGCTGAAAAGGCCCAGAAGTTTCTCAGTTCTGCATAATATGCTTATTTAAAAAATAGTGGGACTGTAAGGTCCTTTGAGATCCCGACTGAAAGCCTTCTGAGTCCAAAATATGTACATTTTAATTCGGTATGTTCTTTTAGCACTTCTGTTAAACATTTTCATTAAGTAAATTGCACACTAATTATTTTAATTGTAGCTGAAATCACTGAAAGGTGAAATTCCCACAACCCTTACAGTTATTCACATTTTTAACCTGTTATTTCTTTTTCACAGGATCACAAAATACAGACACAAAATACTGTTGCACAACTTAATTCATCAAGCTCCAATGAGAAATGAGACCAAATTTGTAAAAACAAATTAGCTAGTATAGGGTTTAACAAGATCCTGGCAATGGTAAATAAATTCTTGTTATAAAAGCCAGCTCTGCACATAGTGGTAGAATGAGAGATAAGAGGCATTTTGGATAGAGGAATAAACTTTTCATCCAAACGGGCCACCCTCAGTGGGAAAGACTAATTTTTCCACCTCATGAGACATTGGGCTTCAAATTTATACTAATATCAGGTATCACACACACAATTTCCAGAACCCAATTGGATATGTATCTTGTGCACTAATTTATTGTCTTTACAACCTAACCTCTAAAATCCATCAGCTGGTTAGAGCCTCTCCTGACTTCCCTGGGCCTTGACTCATGCTCTTAAAAATCCCCCAAGCCTTGACCTGCAAAACACTCCTGCTTCTTCTTTGAATTCATGCCTGTAAGTTGTTTTGGTTAAATTACTGAGAAAAAGTGTCTATGGTTAACAAGAAATTTGCTATACAAGACCTTTGGAATAGACTAGAGGTTGTCATTGTTTTTTGGTTTTGTACAGTACTTAGCATGTTTTTGGCACCAAATACAATATATTATTAATATTAACCTGCATAGCTATTTCTTAATTATGAGAAGAACTATTAGAATAATGCATTTTCATAAATTTATTTGTTGGTTCAACTTAAAACAAGAGACAAAGGCAAGTGAGAGGTTATGATGAGGTTTCCCATGGACAGAAACTGCTTTGCTCTAGGCATGGCCTGTATCACTTCAGAGTGCTTCATCTCAGTCATTCCCCTTAATGATGACTTGAGAGAGCCAGCTGTGTGGACAGAAATGTACACTAGATAGTAAAACCAATGTAGAGATTGGGGAAGAAGATACAGAGAATTCTTTCACTCTACAAAACACAAGTATTTGTAATTCTACCCAGTGAAATGTGGAACCAATTAGGGCACCGTATGACAACTCCAAGCTGTCCACATTTTGGCAATCCTACCATAAAGGAGTAATGACAATTGCATGACACGTACTTGCTTTTGCCTGAGGTCAAATGCCTCTTTCTTTTGAGACATATTGTTTTAATCTAGTGAAAGCTACCTAAGCTTTGCCAGTGTGTGTGGCTTTGCTGTTGACTATGGCATTCTTGAATGAGGGTGCCAAAGCATAATCATTTGTTTTTTGATTTCCCTACTGCACTACCAGCACATGTTACTTGGACTGATATAACCTTGCACCAACATGCAGCTGGAACAAGAACTTGGCCTGGACAACCAAGTAAAGAAAACCAAAGTCCTTCACAATGCAGCTAGAAGAGTTAGAGTTGCATTTCATAGTTTCTAACATCCAATCTTATTGTCTCCAGCATGCACCCAATGACTGGTAGAGATCACTCTGAGCCAGGTTTTTCATGAAATCACAATGGCTTTTAGCCTTCAGAATCTAGACACTGAAAGGTGATCCTTAACCTCTGTTTCTGCTAGGACCATGACAAAACATGCAACAGTGAGACAAGGCATCCAGGTTATATATTTGTCTTCATAATCATAGAATCATAGAATCACAGAATACTTAGGGTTGAAAAAGACCTTAAGATCTACTTCCAACCCCCCTGCCATGGGCAGGGACACCTCACATGAAACCATGTCACCCAAGGCTTTGTCCAAACTGGCCTTGAACACTGCCAGGGATGGAGTGTTCACAACTTCCCTGGGCAACCCATTCCAGTGCCTCACCACTCTTAGAGTAAAGAATTTCTTCCTTATATCAAACCTAAACTTCCCCTGCTTAAGTTTTAACCCATTACCCCTTGTCCTACCACTACAGTCCCTAATGAAGAGTCCATCCCCAGCATCCCTATATGCCCCCTTCAGATACTGGAAGGCTGCTATGAGGTCTCCATGCAGCCTTCTCTTCTCCAGGCTGCACAGTCCCAACTTTCTCAGCCAATCTTCATACACAAGGTGCTCCAGTCCCCTGATCATTCTCGTGGCCCTCCTCTGGACTTGTTCCAACAGTTCCATGTCCTTTTTATGTTGAGGACACCAAAACTGCACACAATACTCCAAGTGAGGTCTCACAAGAGCAGAGTAGAGGGGCAGGATCACCTCCTTCAACCTGCTGGTTACACTCATTTTGATGCAGCTCAGGATACAGTTGGCATTTTGGACTGCAAGCGCACACTGCTGGCTCATGTTCATTTTCTCATCGACCAGCACCCCCAAGTCCTTCTCTGCAGGGCTGCTCTGAATCTCTTCTCTGCCCAACTCATAGCTGTGCCTGGGATTGCTCCGACCCATGTGTAGGACCTTGCACTTGTCATGTTTAAACTTCATGAGGTTGACATCAGCCCAGCTCACAAGCATGTCAAGGTCCCTCTGGATGGCATTCCTTCCCTCCAGTGTATCAACCAAACCACACAGCTTGGTGTCATCGGCAAACTTGCTGAGGGAGCACTCAATCCCACTGTCCATGTCACCATCAAAGATGTTGAACAAGACCGGTCCCAACACCAGTCCCTGAGGGACACAACTCATTACTGCTCTCCAGGTGGACATTGAGCCATTGACCACAACTCTTTGCATTAACTCTTTGGTTAATTCAGAAGCAACTGTCGTACTACCCAGCATTGCAGCCAGGCTTCCCCTGTTGCTCCCCCCTGCATTCCCAAGTGCAGTTACCAGGTCTAGCAGTGGAGGCTGAACATGGATGTCACTGCACATATCCAGCCTACAGCCTCGTGATCAGGCAGAGATCTATTCCTCAAACCCTCTCAGGGAAAGGTTTTTAGATTCCAAATTCATTAAATAAAAGGTAACGAGCCCTACCTCCATCACCAGAAGTGACATAGACTGGAAGGCATTGCTTGTATTTTATGCGAGTGAAAGAATATAGCATCAGGTATCTAAATGCCAGTGAGAGTGAGGAGTTCAGACACAGTTTGTACCTACTGCTTTCTCTTAGCTAGTTATAGGCAGACCTGACCTTATAAGACCAAATTGGGTTAGACCAAAGAATCATCCATTAAAGACTAAAAAGCAACATCTATCAAGAACTGCATAAACAGGGCATCAGTAATGTGTCTCAGATCACTACATAGGCATTCTGGGTCACTCTGGTCCTTTGTGTCTCTGTACTGAGGACTTCATAAAAAGGATCTGTACGTCAGCTATAGATATAGAAACAGTTGGCACTCATATGTCTCTACACATCTTGGGTTTATCCTTGAGACACATAAACCACATGACTGCATATTTTACTCACAAGAGTAAATATTCATCATGCTGCACCAGCAAACAAAATAACTAGGATTATAGTCCTAAGTCAATATGTCCTTGTTCCAAACAGGAAGACTCGTGAACAAAAGCCCGTGTGTTGTTGGAGAGAAATGTTCAACCAGGACCCCGTGGGCTGAAGGAGCAATTTTAAAGAAATTGGTTCTACTCTCTCATCCTCTCTAAAAATACATGAAATTGTTCCTGCTGTTAAATTGCCATTTGCTGGTACCTGGCAGACTCCTAATTGATTTGAGAAAACTAATTCAGTGCAATGAATTATTTGCAAGTGAAGTATCTGAAATACCTTCTTTATTAATATTTTTGATTTAAAATGATTATTCGGATGTCTCTGATAAGAACTTGTTATAGTTCAGAAAAGTAACTTCAAGGAAGGCTGAGTAAAACCAATCCCTAGTGCAAAAGTGGCTCAGTGAGTTATCATGCCAACGATAAACTTGTCCTAGTGTAACTCTGCTTATTTTATTGGCACTGCTTAAACTTATCCAGACAGTTCAGAGTTATTTCCAGCTGGGGAAAAGAAAGTCGCCGGGATTTGGAAGCAGCCTTTTCTTCCTTCTAAACCAACTTGACCTTTCCTAGGAAAGTTCAGAATTTGACAGTTAGTGAAATTTTAATCAGACTTCCACCACTGATCTCTGCATGAATTCAGGTTTTGCTGCCTTCCCTCCTGAGCTGTGACCTTTCTTGCTGGCAGAGGCCAAATCTTACCCACCTTCACACCTTTCACATGCCATTTCAACCCAGCCTTTTCCCACTTGTGGCCATATATTATAAATAATGTGTCCTGAGAAACAAGAACATTTCACCAATGCATCAGGCCCTGGCTTGTACTCAGTATTTCGGAACTCAAGTATAATAAAATGATAAGAGATTATAAAATTGTGGATGGGGTAACTGGGCTGAGTCACACTACCCCCACACTATATGGTTTGTAAGGCTTATATAATTTATATTACTTCCTATTTATAGCTTTTAGTAATGACTCATGAAGCATGAGAGCCCTAAGCTGCCTGAAGCCCTTTACTACCAACAGTCTGATTACCATCCATTCTAACCTGAGGCAAGTCTGACATTCAGCCTCACGTAGCAAGGGTTAAAAATAGCAACCTTCAGCTCCAGAGAGCAGTGTGATTTTGTAGCTTCAGCTGCTCCATGTAGGAGGAGTGAAACAGGAAATTAATATGCTACAGTCTTGACATGGCTTCTTTTCTTTCTTTTTATAAGAGCTTTATGGACACTCCACCTGGGCCAGGTTAATCTCTCCCTGACAAATAATCTTCCTTCTCATTTTCCCTCAGCTGGATGATGCCTCATTGGGCATTTTTAAATAATTTAACAAAACAAACCAAAACACCCAACCAAATGCCAAAAATATCCACACCACCCCATTTTCCCCATCTCTCAGATCTGCAAAATTTGATTCATCCAAAGTCAATCCTCTCCGTCTGACTATGTATGTGTATGATACATTTTGGGTTTGCATATGTAGGAGCCCCAAAGAGGAGTCTCTCACTAGTTTATATATATATATATATATACACACACATATATAATTTCCTTTGGCCGTAAAACATCTGTTCCTGCTAGTCCAGATCTACCTGGGAAGATGAAACAGACAGTCTTCCTGACATGTTCTGTGACTATGTGACACCTTTCCGACCTTGCATCAGTCTCTGCTGCCTCAGACATGGACACTCTTGTGTTTCCTGCAAAAGACCCTTCCCTCCTGCCACAACACATCCTACCACCTGACTGACCCCCTTGAATTAACTGATGATGCCTGCCTGGTTTTCCAAAGTTGATTTTCAAACAAGCCCTTTTGTGCTTTCTCTTCATTTTGATTCACTTTGTTAATGTTTCTGTGTTATCCTCTTCTTAGTCCATCTGAGCACTCTCCTTAGCTGAATAGAAACAGATCAATAAATTAATCAGTGGAAGCTTGACACAAATGACATCTTTTAGATTTCTGTCAAAATCTGTGTCGTTTTTTTGACTTTGAGATTAAGCTATAAATGAAGGTTCGATTATAGTACTTCTATGAGAATGCTGGTAATGAAATCCAACTGAACTTCTAATTTACTAATATTGTGCTGTCATAGAAAAAAAAATTCACATAATTCTATTAAGCTGGAATAGGTAAGCCTGTCACATTTCAATGTCACAATCTGTGGTACTTCTACATGTGGCATAAGCAAGCAAGTGGTGAATCTTGAGCAGTGAAATTTGCAGATTTGTCTCAAAAGTAAAGGGATACCTGCTTTCAGTTCTTGCTGTTTCTGGAAGTTTTCCTCCATGTTTTTGGTTCATGTCCCAGGTTCAATTGTAGTACTAAATTATGTTAAACCAGACTTACACAAGAGCACTGGTTATTGCCTTCTGTGGTTCACAGCATTGATGCATCAATACGACTTTTTGTGAGGATCCCTCTCCTCTTCTGCTTTTTTGTGAAAGGCTTTATAAGATGTCACTATAATAGGAGAATGAGGCTTGGATGTAAGGAAGAAGTTCTTTACTGTTAGGATTAAACACAGTGACAAAGGATGAAGAAAAGTCTGGAGAAGAGGAGGCTGAGGGGGCACCTTATCAATCTCTGCAACTACCTGAAAGGAGGCTGTAGTGAGGTAGGTGTTGGTGTCTTCTCTCAAATAGCAAGCAACAGGATCACAAGAAACAGGCTCAAGTTGCACCAGGGGAGGTTTATATTGCATATTAAGAAAAAATGCTTTACCAAAAGGATTGTCAAACAGTGGAACAGGCTGCCCAGGGAAGTGGTTGAGTCACTATCCCTGAAGGTATTTAAAAGACGTGTAGATGTGGCACTTACTTACATGGCTTAGTAGTGGGCTTGACAGTGCTGGGTTAATGGTTGGACTCCATAAACTTAAAGGTGTTTTGCAACCCAGATAATTTTATGATTTTATGATTTTGGTGCAGAGAAGACCTGTTAAATGGAAGACAGTAATGAAGACTTTATATTCAAAATGGAATACAAAATAAGGAAATCAATTAAATGTTTGCCTTTGATCTTTTTAGTTTTATCTCAACCTGACAAGTTGGAAAGAGAAAAAAGCATACCTTAGAACATGGAGCAGAAGCCATAAAAGTTTTAAAACCCATCAGTAATCAAATACCTTTCGTAGACATGACATGTCAAAAGCAGAGAAATATGCCCATAGTCCAGGGCTGTCTCTGGTTTTTGTTCATCAATAGATCCATATCCCAACAGGCCATGTCATTTATACAACTAGGAAATTCCCTTTCCCGAAAAAATGCTGAAGTGTTGGATTTAGGAAACCTGTGACCGATTTGCAGTCCTTGTCAGGCATAACAAAATTGGTTTTTATTACCTGTTGAGTAAAGATTTTCTTTGAGAGAGGAACTTCCCCCTCTCATTTTAGTTACCTGTATTATCCCATTTTAATTACTGGCATCAAGAACCATTATATTTGCAGCCACTGTCCCACCTTAGCATACACAGCTACTCACTTCCCCAAAGAACTGCAGAACATGGGGGAAACAGAGGATGGGGAGAAAAAAATTAGCATTTTTTTCAGCTTAAAGTGGAACCCTGGAAAAAGGATGATATACCTGCATCCATGACAGGAGAGTTCTGCTATCAATATGTTTCTTCAGTTTTCCATCACAGCTGTTCAATTCCACTTCCCAATACCAGTCCCTGAGGAACACCACTCATCACTGGTCTCCACTTGGACACTAGGTCACTGACTGCAAGTGGACCATCCGTCACATCTGTGTCCCTCCAATTTAGAGAGAAGAATGTTGTGTGGGACAGTGTCAAATGTTTTGCACAAGGCCAGGTAGATGATGTCAGTCACTCTTCCATCATTCACCTATGTTGTGACCCCGTCACAGAAGGCCACCAAATTTTTCAGTCACAATTTGCCCAAGTGAAGGGCAAATTCTGCCCTTATCTCCAGCTGCCTGCAGGTACAGGCAAGTAATACTGTGTGACACGACCCACAGCTGTTAATCCAGAATAAAAATAGGAGAGATTTTCTAAGCAGACAGCAATCTGCTATGCTATGGAAGAATTTTATATGGCTTTAATGAGGCAGAGCCATGTTTTAAAAGATGGGCAAAGATAGGGGTAGAAAGCTGAGGAAGGAGAGCATCTCTAGAAAAAAAGTTCTGGAAAGCAATTAATGGAGTAGATCAAGTTTTTCAACAGACTTTAAACCTGACAATTTTTTGTGAGTCTTTTAAAGAATATTTCCCTTCAGTCAACCAAAAGCCTGTTCTTGCAATCAACGGAAAAATCTATATTCCTGCAAACTGGCACCAACTAAGCAACACAGATATGTTGAAACACAGGGTAATTTTCACCAGTGTTTGAGTATTGAAGCTCCATACCTTTCCCAAAACACTCTCTGGTACATTGTGGGTGCCAGGGACTGATTTATGCTGACTCCTGACAACTGGGTGGGTGGAAGAGATTACTCCACATCTTTCTCAAATTAATATTTCAGACATACCTGAGAAATTAATGTGAAGAGGGAGGAAGTAAAGAGTTTTGAACCAAGAGGAATCAGAGAATTGTCCTAAAGAAAGGTAACTAGTCATCTATCTGGAACAAAACACTCTTTGAAGCCAAGTGTCAAACAATAGGAAGGCAGAAGTATATTTTTGTCTGGACATGTGTATAGAAATATATATCTATACATGTACAGACATATATACAGAACTGAACATGTATATTGATGAAAATGCTTCACAGTATTATCTTGAGTGAATGAAGTGACTTAAATGTCATATGCAAGCCTAAAATCTAGACTCCCTTAGACACAAGGAACTGAAACATTTTTACCTGATGTCTACTGATAGCTGATTTTTGCACCTTCCACTGAAATAGCTGATACCAGCCTCCATCTGACTGCTAGATCAGATGTCTCTTGGGTTCAATCTGCTGTGCAATTCCTGTGCAATGCAGAATGTTATTTAACAAAGCTAAGATGGAATAAATGTCAGGGAATAATGATGAAAACACAGGGAATGTTGATACTTATTGACCATTTATACTAACAAAACCCCCACAAAATTTAACTTCAGGTGTTACCCATCTTTTCATATAAAGATGCATTTTATTACTTAGTAGACATCTGCAGTTAAGAGTGGAAGTAAAAAATGTATGTCACACACCTCAGGATATTGAAATGCTTCTTTAACTCACCCCTGTGGGATTACATTGGACAGAGCTGTAAAGTCCCAGAGAGGAAGTAGAGCTGATAGATACACTGTACAGGGAGTCAGTGGAGTCCTAAACCTTGTCTGGCACTTTCTCTAGCTCCTTACTCTGAAGGGTGTAAAGTAGGGCAATGCTTTTTGATTAGCTAGTTTTGAAACCCACTTCAATCAGTCACTAATATATTCGATACGGAAAATTTCAACCTCTGTTTATAAGAACACCTCCAGATGCATCACAAAAATAACTAAGGCTGGGCAGTCTTTTAAAGGCTCTTATAAAGCTGAGAACATATCTTCAGAAGTCCAATTAGAAAAGGGCTACAGACCTCATCACTGAACAAGCTAATGTGTCAGCCCTTAGTATCTTCAAGTGGTGCAAGCATCTTCCCAGGAATCAGAGCACTGTGTTCTGTGAAAAGCTAGGAGCTGCATGGGACAGGGTCAACTTCCTTGCAATTTGCTCTGCTGGATCCCACACCCCCTAGACACTGTTTATGAGTGCTACAAATCTGGATGCAGCACCTAACACTGCCGTCTTCTCCTGTTGTACATCCAAGGGTACAGTGGTTAAGCAAGCTCCCAGGAAGCTGGACAGCAAAGGCAGACGAAAGAACTTGTATCTTCTCACAGAGCAACTGCTTTCAGGTGCAAAAAGGTACACCATAGCCCTTGGGAGAGCTTAAGCAAACTTATTCTTACTGGAATGGATGGTATTAATTGGTTCTTTTGTATTCCCACAATATTCAGACATTTAAAAACCACTACAGAGTACAAAACAAACAAGTCACCCTCATGGACTGGCAGCAAAAAAGAAAACAAGGACTAAATAAGTGGTCTGTATTTCAGAAGCCAGGAATTGAGGAGAAGCTGCTGAGTGCTTTTCAAAGTGTTAAGTACATCTGCTTCTTAAAACTAGTTATTAGTGCAGACTGTCATTAACCAAGGAAACTCCAACGCACTTACACCTTACCCAACTGCTGAAGGGTTATGTGCTTAACAAGGCTGTAAGCCCTATCCTTAATCAAAATGCAGAAGACAGCCAGGTTACTCTATGCTGCATCCATGTTTTTGTTGATTGCAGAAGATGCTGCTGAGTGCACAGCACTCTTACAAAGTCAGGACATTTATTTTTGGTTCATAAATATTAATTCAAGGCACTCAACCTCAAATATTTGAAAGTCTTGGCTCTTTTTTATTGTTCAGCATTGCACAATGATATTTTAATTGGAAATAGATAATTACCATAATATTAATTCTGTTTTACTGTCTTGGAATCAATATGAGTTTATCTGCATGCTAAGAAGAGCTGCAAGTGCTCGGCTGTATCTTAAAACTGGCAAATGTCTCATTATATTGTATGTAAACATTATGCAAAATACATATTTTACATGTAGATGTCTACTGTACTATATAGAGATGTTTCCATAGGGCTGGAGCTCTAAGAGTAACTGAATTTCCCCCCATCTCAGCCTTTTATAAAATCAAATTAAAGCAGAGGCTCTAATTAGTTTCAAATGAGAACGAAAAGTCTGTCAGGCTTGACAAGAGCGTTTTGCAAAAACCTGATGAAATCTGAAGGTGACTGATAATATGCTGACAACAAACTGTTTCAGTGGGATCACTTCATTTCTGAAGGATTAAATTATGCCTGTAAGAAAGCCCAGTTTTGACAAAAACAAACCAGAAAAATCAACAAAGTTGAGTAGCTTCTAGCAGGGACTCCCTACTGAACCATCCTTTGAAGCCCTGCAGTTCTGGAGGAATTAGCAATGCCTGGGGTGTACCAGTGTATACAAATGTTTGCTAAAGCAAGGGGTCTAAGATAGGTGTCTTGCAAAACTGATCCAAAACATTTCATTGACATTGTTTCAGGCTATGCGTCTGGGTAGAAAGAAAAAAAGAATTTAGATTTGGGTTGGGTTTTTTTACCAGGTTACATTTCTGAATCTCCTCCTATCCTAAAACATTCAGGAATTCTTGTATTTAAATGCATGTGATTGCTAACATGTAAATAGACACAGCAATGGCTTAAAGAAGGATGAGTTATTCCTCCCCCCCTCTAGTGCTGAACATTTATCAACTAAGAAATGCTTTTTTCCTTTCGAAAGTGGGTATAGAACATTTCAGTGGGCCAAGGAGCTATGGCTGATGCTTATCCTCCTGACATTCTCTATCAAGTTCCTGGTGTTACTAGGCTAAGCAGTGGATTATCCCTGCAAAAGTAGCAGACTCTGGAGGGACAATCAGGAGAAAGACACTGAACTCTCCTGTCCTAGATGATTAAGACGTTCTCCTAAGAGACAGAGAAGAATCACTCCAAGTCTTTGCAGCACGACTAATGAAGACTGATTTCTTGCAGCTACACTACAATTCCCGAACTCCACACCCACCCCTCCCTCCTTCCCTGCAGTAACCTCAGCTCCCCTCCACGTCCTCAGCTGCCTCTGCGGGGAAGGCGAAGACATATGCCTTGTGCTGCTGGAGCTGGAGCTGGGTTAGCCAGCCAGCTGCCTGCTGCCAACATCATTTGTGAGCATGAAGCCAACAGCCCCATGTCTGCAAGGGGAGGGGTTATCAGGAGGACCTGGAATCCAGAAACCTTTGACAATCCCACCTTTCTATCAGATTTGATTGGAGCCAATCAATGAGTTAGAAATATTATTACTGAGAGAGACATTTCTGAGGCAACACATGGGTAACTCTTCTTTCTTTATAAAAGTCAATGGGAGAAATAAAACATCACATTATGCACAACCTTAATAAAATGCCTTATGGAAGCTAGAAGAACCAGGATGTCTGTATAGCATTTCTGAGCAAAAGCTGAAGCATCAATCTGCTAGCACTGCTGCTCTGTTTCTCAACCTTCATCTCCCTCTGCAATAGTAATTTCTAGTAAAAGGCTTACAGGTCTTACTGATGCTGAGCATTGCACAAGCTGAGCTTCAAATGCTGGACTCTTACTTATAGAACCATAGAATGGTTTGGATTGGAAAGGACCTTAAGATCATCCAGTTCCAATCCCCCTGCCATGGGCAGGAACACCTCATACTAAACCATGTCACCCAAGGCTCTGTCCAACCTGGTCTTGGACACTGCCAGGCATGGAGCATTTACCACTTCTCTGGGCAACCTGTTCCAGTGTCAAGATGCTTAGATTTGAAAAACATATGTTTCAGCAGGCCATTCACATATGACAAAGAGGAAACAAAAATCCATGCTGGCAGTGAATTAATCATGTAATGAAGTATTTCTTGAGGAAAGGCAGCCATCATTTTCATAACAAGTCAGAGCTAATGCAAGTAAAGACGTGGACAAAATATATCTCCAGCTTCACTTCTAATTCCAAGTTCTCTCTGTTTTTACAATGAAGAAGTAAAAAACACCAAGCCTGAAAGCAGAACTGTACCATAACTTCACTCATGGAAAGAAAAAACAGTTGGCTGCTTTCAGAAGTTCTTTCACAGCTGACATATGGACTATAACTTTTTAAGCCAATAGTGATGCTGAAGAGTGTACTTTGGGAAAAGTGTTAAGACTTTGGTTTTAGTAGTGAAGGCATAAAAGGACTCTGTTTCAGAGCAGCACTCTGAGAAAGTACAGCACTTGCATAGATTGTATTCCAACTTTGATGCCCCTGAGGTGCACTCTAAGGGGGTTATTGAGAAGTGCCAGGACCCCAGTTTGTATGCAGGGAACTGCTCAAATACCAGGTGCAGTTCATAGTGCCAGGAAAGAGGCAGGACCAGGCTGGTAAAGCCCTGGTTCTGAGCCTTCCCTGGCACCCCTCACCTGCCCTGTAGAGTTACCCAACAGTCCCCTGCGTCTTGAGCAAACTATAATGAATGTGTTTTAAAGCAGCTTCATTGCCACCTGGGTAACGAATCACACAGATTTCAAGCTACCATTTAACCTTCAGTGACAGGTCGCATTTTTAGTCCTGATAGTTCCTGATCTAGTAAATATTCATTTGGCCAAAGACTCACTAGTCACAGACTCACTAACCAATAAAAAAAAAAGGCCACTGGACTAAATTATGTGTTAATTATTAACATAATTAACATAACAATTAATTATTAACATGTAATTTCATTAGTTAATTGGGCAGAAACAACACAGGAGCTCTGGAGTCACCATGAAAAAGCCCAAGTCAAAATGTAATGCATGTAGGAAGAGAGGTGCTTTTATGGGTGCTATGGAAACACAAAAAGAAGCATGAAATAACCTGCAGGTTGAGTTTTAACCTACCCAAATAAATTCAGGAGATTTCCTTATTGATATTTTGTGACTCATAACTCAATCCCAAGACCTAAATTTGAAATTTAACTGGAAACACCCACTCAGAAAAATCTGTATTGAAGTCCTGACAAAATCTCAGGGGTGAAAATCTGGTCTTGCTTCTACAGGATGATTTCTTTATCACTTGTCAAGACCACTTAATAAGAGTTCTTTAATATACCTAAAACTAATTCTTTAATTAATGAGTGCAAGTAACTACACAAACCTTTATAAATTCATTAAAGTATTAAATACAGCTTTTCTACAGATTACCAAGCTATTAAAGTTCCCATTTGTGAATATTATTAAAAAAAATATACAAAACCTGATTTTCTGTTTGGTTTTAAAAGAACAGATTTAAGCTTTCCCATGAAATAACCCTCATGTGAATTCTTCTGAGGAAAGAGAGCCTCATAATACCTATTTTCAGATGAGGGATGAGATAAGCTATTTCATATGAAATATAACTGATTTCATTTAATTGTTCCTGAGGGAAGAAGATTTGTATGCAAACCACTTGCCAACTGGTAGTGGATTTTACCTTCTAGGTTTTTTCCTCTCAAAGCATTATTTAATAACTGCACTTTCTTAATGGAAGAGCGTTCAGTCCTGCAGGGGACTGTACTGGACACGTCCTTTTCCCAGGAGTCAGCAGAAGCCAAGAGCAGAGGAACATGATCATGGAAGTTGTCCACTGCTCCATTGCAGAGAGAAGTGCTGGATACCACAGAAATCCAGTAAAGCAAAAGCAAATTTTCCCCCAAATAGTGCTGTAAGAAGTATTTAATAGCCTACCATTAGAAAATTTGCTTCAAAATGGCATGCCGTGACCAAAACCATCATGCTAATCTATCTATATGAAACATCCTTTCCTGATACTTAATTTCCTTGCTGTTCCCATGCCAAGTGGTAGAAACACATAACTCGCTGGCACAGCCAGGCACTCAGGCAGGACAAATAATCCATTGTCAGGCAGCTTAAATTTCATCTCTACCTTTTACCCTGTGGGAAAAATCTGTAGGGTGTCTTGTAAGGGAAGGCATTTTAAAAATCACATTGTCATAAACACAAAAACCATACCATCTATTTTCAAAGAGGCTGGTCTCCAGCTAGCACAGCTGGGGTTTAAGCTACATCACAAAGAGCTTTGCTGGGCTCTCTTGTCCTGTCATACATCTCTGTGATTTTTTTTTTTTCAGACCAATGCATTCTTGTCTCTGCTTAGTTAATTTATCCATTTTATATTTATATACAAATCTGCATCTCCTCTAATTTAGCTAATAAGTTCGTGCAATCTAAACACTTCACTAACTCCTCAAAAAGGCAGATTTACAGTATAATTTTATGTAAACCTTAACCATTAGTGCAGAAAAGAGACACATCTCAGTGTAGTCCAAGCTAGGGACACCCACTCAGCCTTCTGACCCATTTGCCAGGGAGCTTTGCTGTGTCACACACCTTCATGTCAGCAGGCATGTAGACAGACAGCAAATGGCTTCTAAAGCTCAGCACAGAGAATTTAAGGAGCATGTTGTGCTTACCGCTCCTGTGGCTTTAATGACCTCTTCCTCCTCAGGTGCATATTATGCTCTTCTAAAGAGGTGATTCATTTGCATTCAGCTGTTCACATGCCCACCCCAAGTACATCCAGGCCTGTTCCCACGCACCCTTCAACTAGCACTCACACTATGTTGTCTTGAAAGGCAATGGGGTTCAAGTATGACTCACAGTCTAATGAAGTAATTCTAGCTTCAAGAAAACCCTGATGTGTTTGGGGGTGTAGTGAATTTAATGTTAGAGAAACCAAACTAGCACATCCCTGACAAGCCCATCCCTCCAACTTTTGACAGCAATGAAAGCATACATTTTTTGATGCCTTCTGGACTGAAGTCTTTGTACAAGGGTGTACAAAATGTTGCTCAATGCCTTGCGATAAACTCAAGATCTGTTTTAAAATAAACTTTTAAAGAGGCTACAAGAGAACAGCTAATTAGGAGGCTTATTTTTCTTTCATATTGTTACCCATGGTAGCCTTCTAGAAAGAAGGTAAGAGTAATAGTGTAACTAATATCTAGAAAGACAGGTAAGAGCAATAGTGTAACTAATTCAATATTTTCTAGACAATAAATAACATCAAGCACCTCTACAAGACATCAATTGATAAAGGAGGGAGAGGGAATACAACTCAAGATGTGAACACTCCCAACTGAAATCATCACACTGCCAAACCACACACATCACATCAGCCAAAACCCCAGAAACTGTAGTACCAATATAGTGATCTGCAGATTAAAGCCCGTGCCAACAAAACCCATTATTATGCCAATAAATACGTTGCTGAATAAGAGATGGAAGTTGATATTCAGCTGTAAGTGGGAAAAACAAAACACCTGCATGTCTGTCTCAGGCTTTATCATTGATTTCAGAAGTGATTTTTGCATCATTTGTCAGTTTTCCTATCTATATGCAGAGGTTTGGAAACCAGTTGAAGACATTACATGAAGTTTAAAGTTTCCATGAGGGGAACAGAACATACAAGACGTACTGAGGTAAAGAAGCGGTGGAAATTATGTTAGCTAAAGTTCAGCAAAACAGATCAAGGAACAAAAGCGTAGCAATTAGGTAGTTAAAACTGAAAGAAAGAATTGAATCCTATAGCTAAGAAAGAACTTATGTGTAAGATCAGCCTTCTACTTGAAGCCACTTTCCTGATTCCTAAGTTTTCTTCTAAAACAGTAGCTGTCAGGACATCATCACTTGAAGAAGGTACTTACTTGCTCATCAGACAATAATTATAACCCACCAGCATTTTAGAGCTGTCCAGTTTAATGTGCCAGTTAACATTTCAATTCCTATACGCTAACTTAAAACAAGTTTCTCAAAATGGTTTTATATATTTTTAGCTTTCCACCGTGTTGCCAGTCTTTTGGCTCAGTCTAGTTAAAAACTATAAATATAACCTAAAACCCACATGGCCCAATTACTGACCCAAGGCAGAGAAATCTTGAAGCTGACAAATCAACCTGATCTGAAAACAACAGTCATACTGACCAACTCATACAGTTTTGTGTAGATTATATATATGCGTTGTTACTAGGGCTAAATATGAATAACTTGTAAAGTGTTTTAAAAGTCAAGAAAACATTTCAGAACTCAATAGTTATGGGGTTTTTTAGCTGTTCTTTCAGAACTATCTTATAATAAAACACTACAAGTCTAAGCACTTTGATATTGCTAGATAAGTATCAAATAAATCCCTGTTAGTCTGAGCCCACTACATTTTAAAAGGTATTTTGTTCCAGCAATAACAAAATAGTCAGTGGATTTTATCATGGGTTTCACTATAAGCAATTGAAATGGAATTCAATACCTTATTTATATGGGGGTTTCATTTTTGGCAACTGCAAACTCTGCCTTTTGGTTGGACCCCATTACATGTACTAAGTTATTTCACTTCCCATAGTTTCTGGGTCAATCCTGAGGCAGCAGCACAACCAGCAGGAATTTTTGTCTAGAGTGTTCGAATCTCTGTAGGATATTCAGGAGCTGCAGCAAGTCTACAGCATCAGCCTAAGGGGCATCTGGGAGATATGGCAAAAAAAACCCAGGACTAAAGACAGATACAACTACAGTAGAACTCAGGTCAGGGGAAGATCTGAGCTTAAATGAGGTTCCTGGGTCCATGGTCAGTGATGAGGAGAGGTCCCAGGTGAGGATCACTAGGGCTCTTAATGCACATTCATGCTCTCAGGGTATTAGCAGTGAGAAGCCAATGGATGAGGAGGCAGATTGGCTGTAGAGCTCAGGGCTTTATGAAGAATTTAGTGTGCCTGTGTAGTAAACCTAGAGAAAAAGTCATACTGTGCGGAGATTCCAAATGAGAAAGTAGGACTGGAACATAGACAGCAGAGATGCCAAAACCCATGAAACAAAGATGCTGTACTGCAAATCAAAAAAGAGATTTGAAAAACCCAATAGTACAGCTAAAAAAGTGAATGGAGCTTGATATGCAAAGTCCCCCGAGGGAGGAAGTAGCACTAAGGCCGAAATGCAGAGGTAAAGCTGCAGTACTCAGCAGAAGCTCCGACAGGAGTGAGTCTGGGCTGTGAAACCGTGCTCACCCCAAAGTATGGATGTTTCTTATCTCTTCTTTCTGTTGGGTGGTCTGGTAATGTGTCATATTTGTCCAGAGATGCTCCCCAGCCAAACTACCAAATCACCGCTCTCAGGTGACAGAGAGCAGAGTAAAAAACGCATAGACTGCACTTTATGATAAACGAGGTGGTCAACATCACTTCATATTCCTAAATTTTCACATTTTAATTATTTTTTTAGACCTGACAATACCCTTTATCAAAACAGAGCAATGCAAAGTATTCAATGGTTATGAAATTCCAAAACTGAAGTTGCCGCACCTCTTATTCTGGTTATCTTCATACCATGAGTTCCTGCTTTATGATACATGGATAATTAATACAATGACACAAAACATCTTTTGACACAAAACATCTTTTTACCCACATCATGCTCCATCAAACACACAGATGGGCCTTTTCTGCTGACTCTTCTGTATTTTCATAATAGAAGGTATATGGAAAAAAATACAATAAGAAAGTTATTCTCTAGACCACAATGCAACTAAGGGAAAGCCAGGAAAGTAAACTTGTCCACTGCAGTAGTTTGCATATATATGCTGAGCAAGTCAGTCATGTCTATTTGCCTTAAGTTTGCCTTTACATTGTATACCTAAGCTCCCTCTCTGTAAAATAGGAAATAAGGAGATGATATTATTGCAGATGCACAAGTGAATAATGTTTTTCCAAATGCTTCTTTTACTTCCTAGTCTAGATTTAGTTATTAAGAATGAGGGAAAATTGAAGCTTACTGACTGAGCACTGCCTGTCTTCTGCTCTGATTCAAGCAGGAACCTGGGGGAAAAGGATCTTTATGTAACATACGTAGCTAAAGCACATAAAAGAAAACCTATTCACCAAGACCTGAACAGAGATTGAACAGGTAATTTTGTTCTCAGCGTTTTCTGCCTCTCCATGTTTAACTTCACTATCTGCATAATGTTCCTTTGGCCATTTCTTTGAGTGTATGATGTATCTAATGTTAATATGCTCTTCTAGATACTTAGGTGCTTACAGCAGGATTAATGTAACTCCAGCTGAGGCTGGTGAGCCCTTCCCACATGCATGTTAAAGTTAACAAGATGGCTTGTTTGAAGAAAAGTTTTATGAACAAGTGAAAGCTATTTAGACTTCACTTCGTGTATGCATATATATATATAACTTATATAAGTATGTTTTTATAATTTATAATCTATATTTCATAAGAATATATCTAGATATATAATATGTATTCTTATATATTTTTGTATATGCAACAGTTACCATCTTTAAAATACTTTTAGAAAAGTAACTGTGAAACACTTCTGAAATATCTTGCTGTTTCTAAGAACATGAAGATTTTTTTTTAATTTGCAAATGGAGTTTGAATTCAACAGACCTAGAATCATAGAATAGAATATTTTGGGTTGGAAGGGACCTTAAGATCATCCAGTTCCATCCCCCTGCCATAGGCAGGGATCTGCTCATTTTAAAAGAGTAAGAATTATAAGGCTACAGCACTGAGAGCTAAATATTACTTCTTGCCGTGCAAAAACTTCCCACTAACTTCTGATGAGTCTGAGTAGCCTATCAAATTAATATATGCTTCATATATAGGCTTCATTAATCTACACAGAATATGTTGTTCATCAATATTAAAAGTACCTTAAGAAGGAGAGAGGGCAGACACTGAGGGGGGCTGTGTCTCATCAATTGCTGTGCAGCAGGTCAACATCATTAAATGATTATGGCATGGAACAGACCATTTATACAATGAGGCTATTCCTAATCCCTTCAATTTAGGGGCTAAGAATGAAATGCAATTTTTGTATTACTTATCCTTATCTCTACTTGGTTTAATTTTACATTCCTTCCTCCATCTATTTTCCTCTGCTCTCCTCAGCAGTTGTAATTTCTGGCTGGAAAATCATATCTGCAGGTGATTCAGCTTTTTCATTTTCCTCTCTCTTTCTTGCCTCCCTGTTCCCTTTCCTTCACAATACTTTTCAGCTTTCCTTTTTGTTTGCTTGTTTTGTTTTTTTGCCCCTCTCTTTTCCAGCTTCTCAGGCTCAATTTCTGCTAAAATATCCAATTCAGTCTCATGAAATACAGGTTATTCAATTATTTTTTAAAACACTGGATTGGTTTATAATTTCTGGCCTAGTTTTTTGGTTGTAGTAAATCAGCAAAGTTTTTTAATCCTATTGGAATTCCCTAAGTTTGCATTCTTTGCTGGATCTATCCAGACCTGTCCAGATTTGTCCATGAAAAATGAACTAGATTTTAGTACAAGTTTAACATCCTTTGGCCAGTTTGCTCTTGGCTGAACATTTGCAGAAGGAAAAAGATTTTCTCTTTACGTAGTGAGTAACTTTACAGATGATGTTTGTCCCAGCCCCGGGTACTCTGGAATGGAAATGTAGCATGATGAGTCTTGCATCAAAAGCAGTTTGTCTGTAGAAAGAGCTGTTGCGAATCCACAGACTTAGAAAGGGGAAACTGGAAGCATGTTACAGGCACCTGCATGTTAATTCATCAGTCTTAACTGAGACCAACTTCTTTAGCCCTCTAGAATTGTTATCAGAAGGGAAGAAAAAAAAAAAACCCTAGGTGTTTGTGCTTTTTCTTTTTTGCAATTGCTTGAAACTTTCATAGGGCAAAACTGGGCCTCCTGAAACCAAACGGTAAAGGCGCTCAGGTACTGAAGGTGGCAGGGAAGAGCATGATTAGTGCCTCGTTGGACTGAAAATACTTGAGATAACAAAAAAGAAGGGGAGGCGGGAAGGAAAGGAAGGTTTCTGAGGATGTTGTGCTAATACTAATTTAATTTTTTATTATTTTAATAATGAAGTTGTCTTCTCACTGTCCAAATGGGGAAGGTAAGGGCTGGCTCTCTAACACACCAGCAACGTAGCTGTCTAGCAAATAATACATCTGAAAACCAAGTCTTTTCGCCTTATTTCACTTTATTTCTGGCACAAAGGAGAATTAGTTGGGTGGTTTTGAGTTCAGAGTGTACCTATATATATTTACAGTGTATCTATACCTGAAAAATATATTCCAATGAGCTTCAGCTTTCATCAGACTACATCAACAAACAATAGTACTACTGTGTGTATATGTATGTGGGATGCAAGGTATCATTGTGATGGCACTTAATTAGATGGTATGGTATGAGTTCTTCAACTTAGACAATACAAAAATCTCCCACAGCTGCATATCATTACTTAAAGGAAAAGAGTAATTTCTTGTTTTTAGTTAATGTTACCACAGGTAGACTTTTTGATTTCATGAGATCCATTTTAAATGAAGCTTTTTGTATATTCCATTCCTATGCAAAATCAATTGTACTGAGGTGACAACTCGCTCTCCCTGCTTTCTACACCCACTGTCACAATGGATGGGTGATGGGATCTCTCCAGGGGAGATCGTGTCCTTCCTTCTGGCGTGGCTGTTGTACCCCCTCTTATCTGAGTGGGCAGCCAGCATCTGGCCCCTTCCTGGGGTGTTTCTATCACAAGATGATACTGATTACACATGGTTTATATCTTTGCTGTAATCTTGTTTACAAAACATGCATGTATGTATGAACACAAGAGAAAAACACAAGGCTTCCTCCCTCACCGTTTTCTTGTGATCCATCTGAAGGCTAAGTGATGCAGGAAGGAAGCAAGAGAGGAGGAGAGGAGGGAAAGTCTTTTGGTTTTGCTTTGGGTAAGCTTCATCAGTAAGACAGTAACCTACAGTCACTCATAACCTGCTGCAACACCGTCAGCCCCCTAGAGTAGTCTAGGCTTCTGCCCTGACAAAGGCAAATGGCCAGACTGCACAGGCTAACTCATTGCTCCATATAAGCTCTGATTTGTACCCCCTCACTTTTTGAAAATAACAGGTACAACATGACACCTTAAAACTCAAGGCAGAGGATGACTTTCCCTACTGTGCATCAGTCCATAAGTGTGATGAAATGTGGCCAGCTAAATATGTCCAGATGGACATCTCTCTTTTGATGCAGAAATCACTAAAATGCAGCAATATGTGGGAGTCTAGGCTAGAATAAACTCTCACATAGAGCATTAGTAGAGAGCACAAAGTTGAAAAAATTATTCTCCACACTTGTAACTAAAATAAAGGAAGAAGCCATTAAAGAGACTGTATAAAAGTTGCTAGTTCATGGATTTTTAATGAGGCACATAAAACTCTGAAAACAAGGAGTTTTGTCATCTTTCAGCCAATATGCTAGTGCTAACACGTAAAATGCTTCCAACATACCAAAGTTCTCCTTTCAGCTGAATTCTAAGGAAATATTTTTGATCAAATACTCTATCTAATATTATGTGCTTATCATTTTCAGGCTAGACTACAGAGGGATTATACACTGCAGCAACTTACACCAGCACAAGCCCTGAGATAAGCCAGGTCCCAGAAGCAAGCTAGTCCCCACTTGACACTGCAGTTAAGCTGCAGCGGCTTTGAGGAGGTTATTGCATCTGTGTCGGATATTTCCATTGGTGCAATGGCTGTGCTTCAGGCTTTCCCTGAATGCCATGGAAACACACCAGCTGGTCCCAGGAAAACTCTTGTATGTGGGAAGTTTTGAAAAATGATGGTCAGTTTACTGAAAAACCACTAAAAAAATAATGAATGTAAAGAGAAGTACCACTGAGGAATCTGGGAGATGTCTTCCTAACTGGGCTTTATTAATAATAGTTTGCTGCTGTGGCTACTTGCATACATTTACTGAGTGCACCAGAGCTATTTTCCTTGCTCTGTATTTGTCTTATAAAACTCCAAAGTATAGAACTGTCACTCATGCTTGCCAGGTATGAAACATTGATGTGATGTAATTTAAGGATAGGCAAGGTGGCTTAATAAATGCTTATGATTTATCTTTAATAGGTGGGTTTAGGCTAAGCATCTTTGTTTTGCTATAACTTTTTTGTTTTACACCTTTCCTTTTCCAGTGTAGCAGTAATAGCTCATCTGTTGTTTACCTGTCATACAACCATGCCGTTCCACACAGGGACAGGGAAGTCTTTATTCAAAACAGTCAATGCATTTGGGGGACAAATAAACTGGGAGCCTGTTTTTCTAACCTGATTTATTCCAACAGGGAGTTCCTCACACAGTGTGAAACAGCACTGTGCTGATCTCAACATAGCTACTTTGGTGGGGGATAAAAATCCCCTCCAAAGTGTGCGTGATTTTCTCCTTGGGCTGATGCAATTATCACCAATGTGCCTGAGGAAGGGTTTGCCTCTGTCTCCTGTCTTTGCAGTCTAGCAACCCTACAGTGCACTGTTTATCTCTTTGCTTCTCTTGAAGGTGAACCATGCTCATGAGGCAAGCTGGATTTGTGGCTGGGTGAATTTGTGCCACAGGATCATCAGATGACAGTGAGATCACAGTGGCCATGGCACTGCTGAAGCCCTGCTGCCTGCACTGTAGTCCCTGGGTTCACCCTGTTTGTCCAACCTCAGCCCACGATGTCCTGCTGGCACCTAGGCTGTGAGCACCTCCAGGCCTGGGTTTGCCTCTGCATACCAGCACCATGCTTTCCTCCCCACAGCAAGGAATATCGAGGAGGTAGGAGTTGCGTTGACTTGTGTTTCCCTGCCAGCAGTGGCTTATTGTGCTATATTGATCTGGCTTGCTTCTTACGCAGGGCAGCAGGAAAACCACATGCTGCTGCTCCTGCTCAATTTATCAGTCAAAATACATGGTCCATTTGACTAGCACTGCGTCTGTGTTTGTAGGTTAGACACAGCTCCTCTGGGTCAGTTTTATGTCTTCAGCTGTAAATGTAAGTCAGAGGCTCCCATGCAGTGTGTTCCTTGTCCTTTAAAGCATAGGTCCTCACACGCAACTTCACAGTACATTGCATTTGCCCATCTTTTATAAAAGCTCATTTTGCTAGATTAATAAGTGGTTCAGCAGCTTATGACATCAGCAGGCCTACCAGCATGGGAGCAAGTTTCCAGTCTGGGTACTGCACACTCAGAGAGTGTTTTCTGCTGTTTCACTTGAGGTTTTTCCTGCTAGTTTTTTGATAAGGAGACATTGATCTCAGCTCTACCAGTGTAATTAATTATCATGTGTGATGGTTGATGTCTACAAATCAAAACAAGTCTTTCAGCTTTTGTGCTGTGCTTAGTCTGTCTTCTGAGATTTTTCCATTCCTGCGTACTTGAGACCACCAGAGCCTTGAAGTCTACATGTGGAAAGGATGCTCACAACCAGCCTGTTGGGTTCAGTTATACTGCTGAAGGACTTGCCATTTCCTTTATTATATGCATTTGCTACATTGTTCAAATAAGTCAGAAAGTAGTTTACATATCATAGAATCATAAAATCATAGAATAGTTAGGGTTGGAAAGGACATTAAGATCATACACTAAACTATGTCACACACTAAACCATGTCACCCAAGGCTCTGTCCAGCCTGGCCTTGAACACCATCAGGGATGGAGCATTCAGAACTTCCCTGGGCAGCCCATTCCAGTGCCTCACCACCCTTACAGTAAAGAACTTCTTCCTTATATCCAATCTAAATTTCCCCTGTTTAAGTTTGAACCCATTACCCTTCTCCTATCATTACAGTCCCTAATGAAGAGTCCCTCCCCAGCATTCTTGTAGGCTCCATTTAACCTTAGGTATGATGCTTAATATGCAGTGATTTTTTTTTTTTCCCCAGTTCCTAAGAAATGGAGTTTTATGCAATCCTGATGTAAAAGGTTTTCTAAAAAAGACAGGACAAACCAGCCAATGGGTTCAGAAATCTGAAACATTTGCCAGGGTTTTTGCCAGGAGCGTATGTGGCATCCAGGCCTCAGGTACTCAGGGAAAACAGCTATCTTATAGGCTAGGGCTATCTTGTCTATCCTGTAGTGCACTGACAGCTGTCCATCTTGGTGGTCAAGCATGAAGAGGACAGGCATGTGCCATGGTTTGGTAACATCCTGGTTGGTGTCCAGCTGTAATAGAGAATCAACAAAAAGAGCAGCCTTTCCTGTCATCATGAGCAGCCCCTGCCTTCCTGCATGGAGCTCCCCCAGCATCACACCAAGCTGTTCATCCATCATCTCCCTGCCAGCCAGGAGACACCCATCCTCCGTGACAACCATGTCACCAACCCCACTGTGTCTTGGGCCACCACTGGAGCTCTGAACACCGTGCCATTGTGACCACTGCATCACCAGGGTTGTTGCCGGGAGCTCATGTGACACCTAGCCAATGGCTACCACCACTGCTCTGCACTCCTCTGTGGCCACCAGGAGCACTGGGACACACAGTGGTGGGACACATCATGAGAGCTGGTTACCAGAGTTAGTGCTGCATCACTGTGACATGGCTATTATCTTCCACTATTTCAGAAAAACCCCCCAAACAATTTAATAAATAATAATTAAAGAAAGGTAATGGTGGAGAGGGAAATACAGTAGCTGTAGCAGCAATGTAAAGAAAAGCATCTTGGGAAAGGTTAGAGGAGAGTTAAAAGCAGCAAATCCTAGCCACTGCCCAATTTTACGTATTTGTGAGATACGTGCAGTTGAAGTTTGTGGGTTTGAAGGCTAAATTTGGGAAGAAAAAAACTTATTGTGTTGACTGATGGTTATGTTTCACACCTTTGAAGTTAAAGACATGTCCAGTGCCAAACCCTGCCTCCACAAGTGGCTGACAGTGCTGAGGATGTGTCAGGATGAACTGCAAGACTCGTACCTTTCTTTTCCTGAAATGAGTGCAAGATTTTGTGAGTCTGTTCTGCACCACACGTTTCATTTGGACACTAGGATGAATTGCATCAGTTAACTTCCACCTACTTGGCTCACTGCAGCTACTTCATTCCTTAAAGACCAGAGGCAACAGACACAAGCAAAAGTTCCCTCTGAATATCAGGAAACATTTTCACTGTAAGGATGACTGAGCACTGGCACAGGCTGCCCAAAGAGGTTGTGGTGTCTCCATCCTTAGGGATACTCAAACGCCATCTGGAAATGGTCCTGGGCAACCGATTAGAGGTGGTCCTGCCTGAGCAGGAGGGTTGGACAAGATGAGCTCCTGAGTTCCTTTTGAACCTCAACCACTTTGTGATTCTGAGATGGCTGATGTACAAACAGCATTTCTAAAAGTAGACATTTAAAGAGAGTGACCAAGAAAATTATAAGGTATAACTGATTTTTTGGAAGCAACTTAGTAACCAGTTTTCATGGCATAAGATGTGATCAGGAATAAGTTTTATATTTACCATTGAAATTACCCCAACTCTTCTCTTGGGATTATTGTCTCTTTCTGGAATGAAAACATGAGCAAGATTTCAGCACTGGAAACCACAAAATACTGCACAGATAGGGTAAAACCTCATAGGGTAAAACTTGAGTTCGAAGAGAAATAGTGTTGGGTTTGGTCTCTTTCTGCTGCAAATATCCACATGTTAACTCAGTCATTAATATTTGGGCTAAATTCTAGTAAGGTATTTAAGTAAGAAAAAATATCTATTAGCAACAGAAGTTAATTAGCAACAAGAATCATGTATAAAACAACAGTTTGTCTCTAAGGATCAAAAATACAGGGATGACAAATATCCTTTGAGCATATATTTACTATGGAAGTATATACAGATCTGAAAAAGACTGCAAATAATAAACCGTATTCATATCCAAGGCCACCCTTTCTCCTGTTGGCAGTGAAAAGAAACAGACTGTGGAGAGAAGGAATTACCAGAACTGGCTACTGCGAAAAATCGCTGTCTGAAAAAACTCTGTCAGGGCATAGAAAATGAAACCCATTAGGCTAGCAGGAGTACTGGTCTGATCGAACATGCTAGCATGTACTCATTGTAAGGAACAGGTGATATGACTTTTACTCTGCTTTCTCCCTGTAGTCTTTAATCCATTAGGAACTACTTGAACTGGAGAAGACTGCAGTCTGATGACTTATATTGAATGATATCTTTGTGAATCCATAGTTTGTCTAGAAGCTGGAGGATATCTTTTAGAAAGAGACACTTATGAAGCTACAGGGAGAGACAAATCCTCAGGTGATTTTCTTCAAAGCTTAACCACTACCCTGATTAAAAATGCACACATTATTTCTAGTCTGACTGTATTTAATGTCAGCTAGATCTGGTTGTCAGATACTGTTATACTTTTTCTTTCTTCTAAACCAGAAAGCCTTAGTGTATCAGAACTCTTTGTTTCTCTCTGGATAATTCTAGGCTGTGATCATATTAACCTTCCCTTTGCTGGACTGCTGAGCTCTTGTAGCTACTCACTGATGAGTAGATGGGACTCACTCCTCAAACACTGGTTCAGGGCTATCCCTGCAATATCTACAAACAGCTTTACAAGTGGCAAAGTGCTTGTAAAGAGTGTTTTGGATATTCTTTTTCCCTTTCAGAGGTTTTCTTTTCCTCCTGCCACTATCCACACGTCCAATTCCTCTATCTTCGTTGCCCAGGCAACCTCTGCTGTCTGAGCCCTGGGTGCAGTGCTCTCCACCACAGAAGGAGGCTGATATGAAGGATGGAAGAACAGGTAATGAGCTTAAGCGGGTTAGGAAAGCCCAATTAGGTGACTGATGGCAGTAATGGGATTTTTATTTAAAGGTTAGTGGTGCTAATAAATGCATTTATGCAGATAATAAAAAAAAAATCCTATGACTTGCAAGAAATAGGAGGGGAGGATTTTACATCAGTGCATATCTAATGTTAGCTGAATTGTGATGGCTAACAGTAATACAAAGACATGAGTGACATTTGCTAAGCATCTTACTTAAACTGAAAACAATACAGCTTGTGTTTCTTTATGTATGCATGTCCTCGAAGTAGTAGAAATTACCATCCAGGAAAATAAGAGCATTTAAGGTATTCTGAAAGGACTTATATTGAGACTTGACTTAATAAATGAAATAAAATGGAAGATCATTAGCCATCCCTATCAAAACCACTTCAAATAAATAATAGAGATTCATTTACCAAACAATTGCATTTTCATTGATGATCAGAAGTTGTGTTGTTTTACAGCTACAGACACGTTTGATTGCTGTTATACAAGAAGTCAGAACAGGAAACTCACTCTAACAAATGGAAAGTTTTAACATTTCAAAAGTCCTAAAAGGATGTTCGCACACAAAACTTTCTTCTGGTGAGGATTTTGGTGTCTCTTTTGGTCCAACAAAGAGACGAATCACATGTGAACATCTCATTTCTAAGTAGTTAGACTGGATCCTGGATCCAAATGGTGATTCAAGTCAGTTCGTACCACTGCATCACTGTTTTGAGGCTGGTGATAATCCCTGTGAGCTTCAAAGTGTTTCAGGCTCTTGGTATTTGTCTTTGAACTCTATTTTCAAGAGCTTTTAAAGCTTTTGAAAGCTTTTGACATTTTGCACCTCCCACTGACTGATGTAGGTATGGTACTTCAGAGATCTCTTGGCTTATTGATTGTCTTCATTTGCAAGTACAAGTGACTTATTCTAAGAGGGCAGCCAAGAAAAAAAAATCTCAAAGAAGTTACAGTAATTTTAAAATATTACAAATATAATAGAAGATAAAACAATCATGCTATTGAAAGAAAGCTATACCAAAGGTCATAATTTCTGTAACAGTAAAAAAATACTGCCATCACTCAAAGAGGGGAAAAATGGCATTGTCACATGGGACCTTGCTACCACTTGAATCAACACCTTCCTCCTACAAAAATGTTTAGTTTTCTCAGTACAAAATAATCAAGGCTACTTCCAGTTGTCTTGAAGGACCTCACAGGCTCAGGGGGTTTTGAGGGATAAAGTGTTAGGAAGATTCCAGCTGCAGTTAAGGAAATGTTCAGACAACTGGGTTTTTTATTTAGAGATGAATTTAAAATGCCTAAGCACCAAAATTATGCTCTGAAAATATTCCCTGTTTTCTGGAAATGTTACTGTACTGCTACAGCTACCACTGTCAAATCAGTGGTAAGGATAATGAAGCAAAAGGGGTTTCGTTGAATAGCCTTATTTCAGCCATCCCAGGCTTAAAGCACAGACAGCTTCAGGCTTTCTTCAGACAGAGAGGTGACAGTGCTGTCATGGCCAAGGCTGGTTTAGGGACCACTGCTGGGAGGGCCAGACTATATCTTCCTTATTTCCACCTCTTTTTTATTTGGAAGAAATACGGTGGAGCGTATTTCGTGAATGTTTTCCTAGGAAAAATTCTTCCATAGAAATGCTGTTTAGTGGAACAAGGAGGAATCCACCAAGATTAATCATTCACTGCTAAGTTTTTCTGGTTGAAATTTCTTTCCGATCAAACTGCTTTTTTTTGAGTTCCCTGAAGACAGCAGAATATCTTAATGTTCTGATTCCCATGAGGGAAAGAAAGACTGAGCTTCTGGAAGTTTCAATTATTATTATCATTTTTTTTAAAGGAGCTAAAATTAATTTAGAGATGGTCATTAATGTGTCACTTGTGAAGTTTACCTGTTATACAGATGTTTTGATCAAAGAACTGTATAATACATTATATGTTTTGTTCAAACATGCTGAACAAAATATAAGTTAACTAACTGAATTGTTTACACTTCTTGCTATAACTTCTTAGACTAATAGCTCTATAAAAATCACAAGTTTAAATGAAGTTAATGAACCAATAAATGAAAAAAAAGATTTTTTTTGTCATTTTCAGCAATAAGCTTTCAGTTCCAAATTTGGAAGCTTCAAGGGGGAAAGGTTTTTCTTTTTCTACTCTTCTCTTTCTCTTTCAACTATCTTCATTGTAGTAGGGAAATTTAAAAGGTTAATTAGAGAGGGGACAGGAAGAAAAAAAACGTAACATGAAATTTGGAGATTGAAATCCTCTGTAGTTTGGTTTTTATTTTAATTTTCAGTGGAAAGTCGCAGAAACTTCTAAAGCATTTTCAAAGTTTTAAATAAAATTTTAATTAATTTTCCTCTGTTAACAGAGAGGTTTGTATTTTATATTTACTTAATTCTGAATTGCTAGTTGTCTGTTTCTAAATTTTCTAATTTGGGGGCTGCCGGAAAGATTTTGAAGGATTTTACAATACTAGAAGCAGTGTAGTTGGTGGGCAGAGTGCAGGCGATGGGATCAAGCTTCAAGGCAGAGTTATCTCATGGTTGTCAGGAGTAAAGATATTTTTTGATGCCAATCTAGAAAGAGTGGCATTTCCAGGTAAAAACAATGCAATAAGCATATTCTTATCAAGCAGCTCCAGGAATAACTTTTCCTAGTAGCCATTGTAGTCATGATGGGTTTTTTCCCTCTTATAAATTTTTATGACTTTCAACATTTGTCCTGTGGTTTGTAAAGGAAAATTGCCTGCCATACAGTTACAAACTGGGGAAAGCAGCCTTGAGTTTCCATCTTAAAAGAGGTAAAGGGTATCAAGAACCAACTCAAGACATGTTCCCATGGGATTGTTACTTAGAGACCCAATTTTCTTTAACCCTCTTGTCTCAAGATAGAGCATCTCCTGTACAGAGTTAAAACATACCAGATACTTCTATGATAACTCTTGATCGGGATTAATAAAAACAGTGAAACACGGCTAATTAAATTCTTTCCTCTTCCCTTTATAATGATATATTTTGTATTTTATTTTCATTAAATATTCTTTTTTTTTTTTTATTCCAGCAGGCAAAACAGTAACAAATTCCCCAGACAAAGCTGTAGGTGTGTTGCCAAGGACAACAGTTTCAGACATGAATTATTTTTGAACTGCAAACCCTTTTATTGCTCTTTATTGAAGGCCATCTGTATGTTGTTATGTAAATTTAAGGCTTTCAACTAACCCTTCTGAACACAGCAATTTGGTGTGTTAGCCAATGTCCATACTAGAGCCAGTTTACGCAAGGCAATGACATTAAGTCACAGACTGCAAACAGCTATGCCCCAGCACAAGTTAAGTTTTAAAAAAAATGCATGAAGTAGAGGAAAACATTTGGGAAAGAGCAATTCCTCAAATGCAACTGAAAGAGAATTAAAGCAACCCTATGAAAAAATCACAACTAATGATTTCACTTTATTGATTATATATGTCCAAGAAAAAAAGCAGCACAGTGCATTCCACAGGATCTCCCACTTTCCAAATTGCAATTTCATACTGGTTGCCTAGACTTAATCCTTCATCACTATCAATTGGAGCATTGCTGTGTCCTGCTGAAGCTGGTGGAGCTTTAATAAGTTTTATATTTGCTGAAATGTGGACTAATACCTTACAAAAATTTTGCCCGACGGTATGAAGATTTCAGTCAATTAGAAAGAAGTTTTCAAGCCAGAAAGATCTTTTTGCCTTGGTATCAGATTCACTCCTTGACACTGAACGGGAATAAAGATGAGTCAGGTTCTCAGGGAAAGCGTGCAATTGATGGCTTTATGAAATTGCACTGAGTTATGCCAGTAGAAGAACTGGCTGTTGCTCTTTGTTTGTTTTGGTTTGTTACTTTCCTTAATACTCCATAGATGCACTCTGTGTCTGGCTAGATCCAATTATAAAACTTTCAGGTCCATAAACCACTTGGCTTTTGTGCCCTGTGCCTTACCAAAGACACGGTTGTGGCTGAATCAATTGTAAACATCATTACGTTAGTGGGTTAGCTGCAGAATGCTGAAGAGCTTTGAACACTGCCCTTTTTAAAGACATCATTAATTCGTTTCATTCCTTAAAGACCTTCTGAGATGTTATCTTTTGAGAAAAAGAAAAGGCTGAATAGCTGATAGCAACATGAAACACAAGAATATTCAGTATCATAGAAGGATAGCCCTCCAAAAAAAACAAACCCAAACTCTAAAGATGGCAGCAGAGAGGAGATGCTGCTAAGTTTTGCATCTGACACTGTATCATATTTCATAAAATCTCTATGTAGTAGATTTGGAGCTTGGATGGTGGGGTCTCACAAGAGCAGAACAGAAGGGCAGAATCACCTCTCTTGACCTGCTGTTCATTCTTGTTTTGATCCAGCCCAGCATGTGGTTGACTTTCTGAGCTACAAGTGCACATTGCCTTTGTTTTCAACAAAGATTTTCTAATGTTCTTCATTTGTTGTCAAAACTGAGCAATGGAGTCATAAAAATTATAGCCTAAAAATAGTTACAAGAAGTCTAGAAGAGCCATTGCATCTCTGAGAACAATAAACAACAAAACAAAGATTCCTTGCTTATCTTGCAGGACTTTTCCAGACCAGAGACTGCAGAATGTGTATATGTCTCTGCTGATCATCATCCTGCAGGATTTGGACCTTGAACCCTTAGACCTCATGCATCCCAAAAGTGTTAAGGGCAGCACTCAGGGAGCCCTACGCTTTCCATTACTCTTTATGTAGTTGTACGTTACTACAGGGCCAAGTGCTCTGCAATGTGGGGTACTGAGACTCCCAAAGCCTTAATTTTCCACCCTGGTAATCAAGTCACTTGTGGGTTAAGTGCACGACTGTCCTGGGTTCATCAGTAGCAGTCATTTTTTTTTCCTTCTTAGTAGCTGGTGCAGTGCTGTGTTTTTGACTTTCAGCCTGGGAAAAATGCTGATAACACCGATGTTTTTACGTGTTGCTAAGTAATGTTTACTCTGAGCATGGCCTTTCTGAGCCTCATGCTCATTCAGGGAGGAGGGGAAGTCGGGAGGAAACAGACAGGACACCTGACTCAAACTGACTGAAGAGGTATTCCATACCACAGCACAACTTGTCCAGTATATAAATTGGGAGTTACCTGGAAGGGGAGTTCTCTGCTGCGTCAGGCTAGGTATCAGTCGGTGGGTGGTGAGCAGTTGTATTCTCTTCCCTTGTTATTTCCCTTATCATTATTATCATTGGTGGTAGCAGCAGTGGTTTGTGTTATACCTTGGTTACTGGACTGTTCTTATCTCAACCCGTGGGAGTTACATTCTTTCGATTCTCTTTCCCATCTGTCCGGGAGCGGGCGGAGGGAAGAAGGTGGGGGAGTGAGTGGGCGAGACTGAGTGGTTGACTGAGTTTAAACCACGACAATGACACATTCAGTTAAGACATAAAATTTGCTTAAAAAAAGAGTTTGAATACATCTGTTTCAAGATCTTGTTTAGGGCTCTGTTTAGTGATTCAGTATTACTTCCTCTGTCTTTTCATTTTCTTAGAGTAAAACTCAGGGAATCCCAATGCTCAACTATCTATTTCCCACTGTCCCATCAGGTAACAAAAGCTAGTGGAAGATAAACCATGCATCATACTTTACCCAGGAAGGGTAAAAAAAAAGAAGAAAATCAAAGCATAATGTTAAGATTTTTATTATCAGCAATAAGTAAAAGAGATGGATAGGTAGGTTGTCAGCAGTGTATGTGCATCAAATGTCTGTGGAAGCCAGTTTATGTGTCAAAAGGTGATTGAGAACATAAAGGAAAGAAGAGGCAGTGCCCAAAAGGGTTAGAAAGATAAAATACATACATCGATGTAGAGTTGAAAATTGCAGAACGCACCTTTGTTGGATAACATGTTTAGTGAGGAAAGAATTGCAGAAAGATCATTTGGAAAGTGCTTGAAGGAATAAAAAATATAGCAAGAGATATGAAGTTACTTGTGTTTCTGGAGTACCTTGGATAAACTCTTAAATGAAATACAATGCAGGGAAAGAGCCTTGGGTAACTTTTCATGTGGGTTTTGTCTGGACAGATTATATTCTTCATATGCATGCAAAGAAATCATTTTGAATTAGTTTTCAAATGAGCTGTTTGAACAGGAATTTCAAAATATGAAGAAAGGAAAAATGTTAGAATTTAACTTGGCAGAGGCGCAATTTGAGGGATTTCTCTAATTCACGCCATTAAAAAGGATCACCTACCAAGCCACGCTTAGCTCCATTTGATAAAGCAGAGCTCCCTAAATAAATGACTCTGCAAATATAGCTGGGCAGACTTACACTATTTAAGCAAAGGGGATGAATCATTGATGATACAACGATAAGTAACAGAAGAAAGGAAACAGAGATGACTTTTAAGAAAAAAGTCATGGGGACATGGGCATTAGTCAGTCTGCCAGTCTCCCAAAGGAAGCAAAAGAATATTCAGGAAAAAATTAGACACTGCAATACAATAAATGGTCTGAAAGTGAAATAGAGCACTTCTCCATTGGCAAGGAGTACAGCAGAAAAACAATCTCCTTTCCAGCTCTGATGCTCTAGTTCTTTTGCTTCACTTGCGAGTCTTCTGGCAAACCAGTTTGCTAAAAACTGGCATGTGAAGCATAAGGACTACAGCACTAGAGCCAATGAAGAAATGCAAACCAACTATACATTCTTTGCCAGTCACCTAAAACAGCTAATGGAAACTAAACCATGTTTAATGTTTAATTTTTTCATATCAGTTACTTGAGGCGTATTCTGCTTGGAATTTTCTTTATGGAAATGTAAAAACAAATGTCATTTGGAAATGTATGGATGTACTCAAAGTGTTCAGTTTAATATTTTCCTGCGACATACCTCTTCCTAGTCAAAGCAATGTTAGTTTTAACTAAGCCCATTTTTCTAGTTTGTGATTTCACTTTTACAGCATAGTGCAAATTTTCCTCCAGGAGAGGAAACAACCCACAGACTCCCACTTAACACTTTTGCCAGTTTCTCACTCTGGCCCGGTGTCAGACCCCACCTCATGAGTCAGAAGTTCTTCAAACAGTGATTTGTTTGCCAATTGCCTGAAAATAAGACAGTAAAAACCAAGGCTTTAGAAGCAGACCCAAGGACACCAGGAACAGAATTCCTTCCTCTCTGCCAGGAGAACTGTGGCCGATATTCCCTGGAGCTGCTATTTACCATTTTGGGACTTCTAACTAGAGCTGAATCTGAACCTTTTACGCATCACAAACTTTGTACATCTAAAATAAAGCTTAGCAGCTAGCCCTCGTTTTAGCCTGTTTAAGGTCCTTGAAAGAGTGCCATGGTTTACAAGGATGGACAAGCAAATAGGTCCAAAAGATTTGTGTGTGCTGCCATTCAAACGGACCTCATCGGGCTGTAGAAACAGGCAACAAGGATCTTCTAAAATTTAATAAATATAAATGTAAAATCCTCTTCCTGGGGAGAAATAACCCTATACACCACTACAGGCTGGAGGCCAGCCAGCTGGAAAGCTTTGCAGAAAAGGACCTGAGTGGCTGGGCTGCTGGGCACCAAGTTGGGCAGGAGCCAGCACTGCATCCTCACCATTCCAGCCCCAGCCATTCTGTATATTTTTGTTCTTGATGTCTTTTCATGTCTTTGTTAAACATTTCATGTCATATTTTCCTCAATCTTAGCAAAAATTTACCACATGCAACTCCTGTCAGCTGGCTGAGGGAAGAACAGCCTCACCATCAGAAGGGACTTTCACCCATCCCCTTTCACCTACTTTTAACTCAGCTGGTCTCATGCAAACCTACAATGCTTCCACCCTGGTTACTCTGTAATGCAGATCCTAAGCAATACAAGCATACAAATCAGAACATTTGTAAGTACAATAAGACTGGCAGAGAAGTTATAATGATGCAGACTGATCAAAAGATGTCTTTCATTGTGAAGCTGAGAATACTGCGATTCAAGAGAAATTAAAGTCTTCAAAGTTGTGGCTGTGCAGCTCAACAGATGGGCTTCTTCAAAGATTCATTATTAGTCTAACAGAAGCTATAAATACCAGAGTGTGAACCCAACAACCAAAACACACACCTGCCAGTTTAAATCTGTCAGAAATATGGTCATCTCTCTGCAGCAAAGGCGATGGGAAAACATGTCCCTGTTGGCTAAAGAGAGCAACATTAAGCACCTTGTCTTGCTAGGTGAGAAACAATGGTTATTTTCACAATATAAATGATTAGACCAAATGGGATGTAACTCAATTTTATTTATATTTTAGGAAAAGAACATGAACGCAAACACAATTTTATACAGAGGTTGCCATTCTGTGGAACAAGGAATCTCTAAGACCTGGGATTATCCTACAGGAGAAAATTTCAGCTTCTTTTCAGTACAGCTCTTTCTCCTCCCTTCCCTACACAACTCCTGTCTCTGCTTCTGGTGCTCAGCTTAATTTTAAACTAAGACCCATTAGACAATGATGGGGTGTTTCAGGACTGGAAATGCAAAGCGGCAAAGGGAAATATAACAGAAGGAGTACGTAACAACATGACATCTCTAGATCTACCAGTAGACAGATGCCAACTAAAAGGAAAACTCAATATTGTAGGCTTCTTTGAAAGCTCCTCCTCCACTGGGTTTAGAAAAGCCCATGCTGACAACCATGCTGCTGTGGTTACACTGCTGTCAATACCCTCACCATCTAAATTAGCACTAGCTTCAGCATTTGCATGTGTTGAAATCTCACTATCAATTGTGGTAGCAATATAACTCCACAAAACCCCCTCCTATACTTAGGAGCACAAAGAGTAAAAGCAAGGGAACAGCCATGTATAATATTTAGACCTTCCAGTGCATGGGCATGGTGATTTTTGACACAGAACAGGCTTAGTGCTGATGGATGGAACTGCTCCCAAAGCAAAATTTTAGCTCCTTGCTGGGCTCTTTGCCACTGCTCTGGACAATGAATTGAAGGTCTGTTCTTCATCCTGGAAGAGAGTGTCCCTTTGCAGAGACCCTGCTGAATGAGAAAGACAGTTTTAAAAATTGCTCTTCATTGTGTCCCTTGCAGTCTTGAGTTACCACCAGAGAAAATGTGGCCTTTGGTTATTCACGTATGGTTACATGCAGCAATAATCTTCATCTTGGGCAGCAAATACAGAAGAAACCTCTCTCAATTCTGCTTAGCTCACACCCCACATGTCTTTTTCCAACTGCTATACTATATCATAGAATCACAGAATGGTTTGGGTTGGAAAGGACCTTAAGATCATCTAGTTCCAAGCCCCTGCCATGGGCAGGGATGCCTCACACTACACCACATCGCTCAAGGCTCTGTCCAACCTATCCTTGAATTGCTTACTTTGATAGGGTTCTTCTGCACAGTAATTTGCTGCATCTCATCTTTTGGTGGCATGTTGGAGCTTATACTTAAACATTTTATCTGAGGTTTCACTAGCTTCACTTGGTTTTCTCCTCACAGCTTCTGCTCTTCCTTTCCCTCCTAAAGGTAGGTATAGCGTTGCGTTAAGCCTAACTCTTCTCTGAAACCAAAAGAGGGTTTGCCTAGAAAACAATGTCTTTCCTTGCCCAGCATGGGTTATCTCTCTTACTCCTAAAATGAAAAAAAACCTCCAAACCGTAGGGTTTTTTGCAGTCTCAGATATTTATTTTATGCCAAGAGGTCCAGCATCAGTGCCTTGTTTATACCAGACAGCAGCTCTTGAGAGTCTCCCAGTGAGATTGGGATCCCTTGTGATCACCACACACAGAGTGGCTGTGCGCTACCTACATTTTAGAAGACAGGAGATGCAGATGGGGGGTTATGAAGATGCAGCCACAACTATTCCATAAGATTCAGGTTTATTCCGTAACTGAAGTCTGAAGGAGCCTGGGATTGCACAGATTTTCAGAGTCTGGGCACAGAGTTTACCCACAGCAACAGAGAGGTTCTGCATGCAAAACCAGCTCATGTTCTAACTCGGATACAGCAGCTTGATGCTGTGCTGGAGAGGTTCCCCCTTGCTGGGAGGTGAAATCATCCTGGTTAACTACATAGTTTCTGATCTGAGCTGTCTGCATCCGGGTGGCTCAGCAAGCTTGCCCCTCAATGACTGTGAAAGACCACGTGGGCATCCTCTGCTACCTAGGACAAGAAGGCTTTGACTGTCCATCTGTATAACAGAAATAAATTGTCCTCTTATGTTTTGGAGGTCTTGTAAGGATTGCCACATTGAACAGTTTTATATACTCAATTACTATGGTAATATAAATATGATTGATAAATGTAATATTTATTATAGTGGCAAAATTGCATTTAAATGCTGTCAAGCCTCACTGAGCTGCAGGTATTGAAAATTCAGAGTTTTACTTTTGATTTTGTAGTTGGCTGAGAATCAGTTGTCTCTAAAACCTGAGGGACTCCAGCCGTGGTAGGAGTGCTGCAACTTCATCCTCCTGTCACTGACATGACTGTTTATGCTCACATTCATATACAGTACAACTCAGGTTATGCTTTTGTATGAATCCTGAAGGATTTGGCAGGGACGAAAAGGATGGTAAATTGTTAGATAAAAGTTTTCCATCAAGACATCTCACATCTCAGTCCCCATCCCCATCATGTGTTTTTTTCTGGCCAGCACCATCATTCTGCTCCTTTACGTAGAGGAAGCTGGCAACAAATAAGCATTAGTCAGACATTTCTAGTAGGGCTTTTACTTAATCTTTGTTCGGAGCAGCTTTGTCACAGTTCTCTATGCTCATGCAGGGAGTCCCTATTAAGCTTACCACAAGTGTGGGGTCAAAAAAGAGAAGAAGCTTTGTGCAAACTGTGTAGGTGGGGAGAGCCACTGATGAAAGTGGCTATTTGAACTCAAAGGTGCTTATTTCCTTTGGAGAAGAAGAATAATAGAGGCACATGAAAAAAAACCAAACAAACCAGAAATTGCTGAAGAACGCTGTATAAGCATATCCTCCACAGTCTCCTACATCAGGTGGTTGTATTGGGAAGGTGAGCACACATTGCTTTCACTGGAGAAGAAAGGCAACATAAAACACATATAAATTAGCAACCAGCTGAAGCTGAAAGTTAACTTTTACAGAAAAAGGAAGATATATTCCTTTGCTCCACATGAAGATAAACTTACAAACCTGAAGAGAACTAGTCTTCTATCTAAACTGCTTGAGTCCTGGTAAATCGAAAGTTATGACAGTGGTAGTGTTATTCTAGCAATGCAGTATTGTAAGATATACTCTCCACATTTTCTTCTGTTAATGGATTTTCCACACAATGTATACACTTTCTGGCAAAAAAATACAGATGTAATTTTAAGTTAAGCTGAAATAAATGTCATTTTCTTCCTATAGAATTTTAGTTATTCTAGTCAATAAAATAATTGTGATTTTTTTAAGGCACTTTGTATATTTTGATTGTAGCATTCTCAGAGCAAGAAGGGGAAGAAAAATCTGCTTTTTTCATGAAGCATGTATCGGTAGTGTTCCCTGTTAATTTTCATTGAGAAGTGGAGAGAGAGGTCTGTTGATAAGAAAAAGAGCCTTCAATGGCTCTTGGAAATTAGAAAGTACATCCCAAGTGTGCCTAGTAATCTTTGGGAGTCACACTCAGTCAGTAATACTTGTCTGCATTCAGTTCACACAGTTTACTGAAGAGGGTCACTTTAATTTCAGTATCCCTAGAGAACCTCTAAAATCTCATCTAAAGTTCATCATTCCTTAGGCTCCATGTGCTTCACAATATTCAACAATTGTGTATCCTATAAATCAGTAAGTCTTGATGTGAATTGAAAAGCCCTGGCTGGAGTGTTTAAGAGAGCCGGCTGTGGTTTTTTGGCTTTCATCCCTGTTTCCAGATGGTAACGCGCATTTAAAGACATTGCATACATTTCCACCCAAAACATAAGCAAATAAACAAAACCTGTGCTAAAAATGTTCCAGCATTTACAAAATCAAGGATGAGAAGAAACGTGAGAAGGCAGGGTCACTTTGACACCAATCCACAGAATATGGAAAACTGAAATTAGAGCTTTAAACACTCTTTGCCCCACTTCTCTGAATTTCTTATGCATGAGTGTTTAAATTTGTTTGCAGGCTTCATAAGGACCTGCAGTACCTCTCACTGCTGTCCATAATGGATGTATTTTTTTGTTGGGTCGACCCTAGCCTTTTCACAGCAGCAGTGCAACAGTAGCTCTCAATCAACTTCAGCCAAAAATACATAGAATCATAGAATAGTTAGGGTTGGAAAGGACATTAAGATCATCTAGTTCCAAATTCCTGCCATGGGCAGGGACACCTCGCACTAAGCCATGTTGCCCAAGACTCTGTCCAACCTGGCCTTGAACTTGGCCTTGGCATCTGTATCTTCACTTTGTTCCCAGTGGATGATTACTGAAAGGGTCTTGTTGCCAGCCCCATGACATCATGTCCTCCATGAAGGATTGAAAGCCTCTTCCCATCTCCCCAGCCTGACAAGGCACTCCACTCTTTGGCTGATACCTGAGTCCACCTCTGTGCTTCTTTTGCCCAGATTTTTGCTTCACCTACACAATACCAGCCCAGTTTAGCTTTAAGCATCAGATGCACCCAGGACTTCTTTCCCACTAAGCTGATACAGCCTATTAGCAGCTTTTCCTGGGGCAGTTCCTTGCCAGTCTGATATTACTTATGTATTAAAGGCTGCTCTGTATTCTGTCCTGCAGCCATACTCAGAGCAATCTCAGGGCAGGTCTGGGCAGGTTAAGCACACATATTTGTAGAACCAATTTCTTTCACAATACCTCACTTTCGGAAATTTGGGCTAATCTGCAGCATACACTTACAAAATTTTTCTTCCTGGAATCTTTATACAGAAATATCCTCCCATTTTATATGGTTTAGCTTTTGTTTATGATGCTGAACAGAAATTTCCATAATGGCATTGATATATCACTGTCTACAAGTCATTACCATGACTGAGTTATTTATGTCCCTAAAATATTTACGTATTCAATTTCAACCACAAACTATTTATCAAACAAAAGCAATCACTGTGAAACAAAGTCAGCCTTTTGCTTGTAAAGAATGATCCAAATATAAGCACTCTCTTCCTTCTGACTACACACTAATCTTCTATGAAATAAAAGTCTGTCCCTTCTTCCAGGCCAGGAGCAGCAAAATGATTTCAAACGGCATTTTTGAATCATTCTGTAGAAAATTGTTCTTTTGAAAAATCCTGGTCAACATATTTAGTGTCATATGCATATTTCATATCATGATGGATCAGTATGAAATGTACATAACAGCAGAATGAGAAATACAGTATGAAAATGGCAGTAGTCATTTATTTGATAACAATCTTTCTTTCAAATGGCAGTATTAGCTATTACTTTACATGCAAAACACATTCTATTTCACTGGCCAAGTTGATGGTTTCTTATTTTTACAAAGGGATGAAAAGTTCACCAAGAGCTTTGCAAAGGACTAGAGAATAAGACTGAATACAATGGAGCAGAGCCCAGCTTTTCTCTGGCTGAATAGTTTGCCGTCAACCTACACATCCTAAACCAAACTAGGCCCTGCAGGCTGATTTTACTACTAATAATTTCAACATGGTTTGCTTGGACCACTGCATCCGTTATTTGAGTTGTTATATACACATTTCTCTGCAGAGACACTCCCAGAAAATAGAGACCTCCCAAGTCCATCCCTCTGTGCTATGGTGAGACCATCCATATCTAAACTATTCCCCACACGCTTTACCTTACCAGCTCTCAAAAATCTCAGTAATAGGAGTCCCATCTACTATAACACCAATAACAACACACTTATTATTAACAGCAGTGTTAAACGTTGCATTTCTAGCAAGTGCTGTTGTCATGTTGATAGATGCCAAGCACATAATACTTTTAAAATCACTTTAAACTTAGGTGCATTATTTTAGACTTATTTCAAAGCAATCTTGACTCATAAATGCTCACTTAACAATTGCTGGTATTTCAGAGTATCTTTCTGGCAACTAAGTTTGATCCCCCAACTGCATCTACCTGCATCAGGCTCTACTAAAACTAACACATATCCCTTTATGAAAAGAATGCAAGGTACCTGAGTCTCTAGAAAAATCACAGTAATTGAGAATATTAAACATGCAAACAGTTCTGCACTGTACAGTTCATGGTCACATCAATCTCCGAGTTGTTTATCCACATAAAATAACCCTTTTACTGATTTGCATATGAGAGGCGTATACATTTCTGGATTTTATTGTCATCATCTGTTTACTTGCAACCAGGAAACATAAAAGAGCTAAATTCAATGAATAAATTATTTGCTGTCAACAGTCCACCAAGCACTCATTTCTGTTAAAATTAGAATACCGTTGGTTAGCTTCAAAGGAATTCTTTTCGTCTACTTCTTTTTAATGGACCAAACTTCTAGAATAAATCAACTGAAAGAAACAAAAAAGGCCATAGAGGTATTTATTCTGCCGTGTCTTGGGTGAAGCAATATGTGTCAGCCTAAAAGAAGCCGTGGTTGGGGATGCTCCTTTGCCAGGCCCTGCTTTGAGCCATCCGCTCCTCTCTGCAGACCGCTCCTAAACTGCACAACAGCACCAGTGAAGCTCAGGTTCTCCCATACTGACATTTCATGCAACACAAAGTTGAAAACAAAGCAGCTTTTTGCTGTGAACAACTGACATCAGTCCCTGGAGAGCTTCAGAAAGCAGCAGATAAAAAGAAACGAAGAAGGCAACAGGCTTTGAAATCCTGGAAGCTGCTGCTGCCACTGCCTCATAAAGACAGGATGATGTGTGTTTGTGGTGGGAAGTCACGGGTTATGATGTGGAGCTAGAAAAAATCCTACCTCTAATGATACATGTGTATTCCAGCTCTGTATAAGCATGACATGCTCTATAGACATAGCTCCTAAGAAATAGATTGTACCTTCCACCACGCCAAGAAGACGGTGAAATGAGTTACGATTTTTGTCCAAGATGTCCTTAGAAAGGCAGGAATCCAGCAGGCAGCAGTGGATGAGGTATGGGACCCAGCAACAAGAAATAACACCTTTGCCAATTGCAGCAGCAACACCGATGTCCCTACCAGATTCAAAAAGCCACATCCATCTTAGGGCTTGGCTACTTAAGCTAGACTGTGCTAGTTAGTTTTTAAGACACAGCCACATAGTCATAGTCAAGTAAGTTTTAATTAAAACCTAAATATATTAATGGATCATTTAATTGCTCTTCATCCCCTGCAGTGCACATGCAGTTGAGATGTGTAACTATTTCAGGGCTGTTTTAGCTGGGCTGTCTTTGTACAGAAGTAGGTGAGTTAAAAATACATGACCTACCATGTGGCTTTGCCTTGAGATAGTTACCTTCAGAATGTAGTAGCTAATGACAGTTTTCCTTAAGCTGCTCACACCGGTTCTGTAGGGACCTGAATTCACATATGGACTGGGGACATCTGAAAGTTTACATTATGGGCATGCTGCTTGTTAATGATTTTTTTCCCTAAATTTGGCTGGAAAAGGAAGATTTGGTAAGCTACACAGGAAAGAGTCCAGGACAGGCAATTTGGAGTCATGCCATGCAATGCAGACACATTATGCTGTTCTGATTAGCAACACCGAAAATCCAGAGGTCTTAATCAGACTCCTTGGCTCTGAGTGATTAATAGATACTGCTAACAAAGAGTTGAGTTTTACAATACCCAGAGCAGGTCCCGTTTCTCTTGCAGTAACATGTTTTTAATACAGGGATTCCTACTTTGTTCTAAATCTACTTTTCAGGAACTGAAAACCATGCATTCTTTCTCAAGCTCACAAAGCAATTTTGTTTGTTCTGTAAAACAGCAAAGGATAAAGCAGGCTTATCTGTAAACAATTTTTTTCTTTTATCAGTTCCACATGTTTCAGAGATTGCTTGTCACAATATCAGAAAAGCTCCACTTAAAAAAAAGGAAAAAGGAGCCTGACTCACATATTGGACTGCTGAGATAACACTGCAGAATTGGGCTCAGGGGGAAAAAAGACAAGGTAATGTATCAGAAGCGCAGTGTGCTGGGGCTGCAGCTGCTATTATTTTGTGGTCCTACAATACCTTATAATTAAAAAACAGCTGCCACAAATCCAACCAGAGTGTAATACTGGAGAAGAAAAGCATGCTAGCAGTGCATCCCAGATGCTGTGAGAATTGACTCTGTTCAATTCATCAACTGTTAAAATCAAACTGTCAGTATAGTTCTCTAAAGTATACATGTGAATATATATGTGAATATGAAATGCTTTTAACAGTTAGTCAGAGCAGAAACACTGACTCAGCCCCAGCTCAGCTCTTTTGCCAACCCATTTGGTGCTCTCCATGCAAGCGAATGGATCCACACAGCACAAGCCAAGCCTGTCCCTGCAGATGATGCTGTGGAGGAACTCTTCATTAGGGACTGTAGTGATGGGTTAAAACTTAAACAGGGGATGTTTAGATTGGATATAAGGAAGAAGTTCTTTCCTGTTAGGGTGGCAAGGCACTGGAATGGGTTGCCCAGGGAAACTGTGAATGCTCCATCCCTGGTGGTGTTCAAGGCCAGGTTGGACAGAGCCTTGGGTGACATGGTTTACTGTGAGGTGTCCCTGCCCATGGCAGGGGTTGGAACTGGATGATCTTGAGGTCCTTTCCAACCCTAACTATTCTATGATTCTATGACAGTGGCTCAGATGGCAGAAGTAGGGCAAGTATGCCCTAAATGCAATTAATTAGCTGGGTTGGTAAAGCTAATGTGTGCTGCTTGCAGTGCCAGACAGCTGGTTTTCCTGATTTCTCATATACCTGTCAAACGTGCCCTTCACCAAGACCCAAAACACATGGTCTAGTTGTACATTACAGACACAGTTGTAGTCTGTTACCTCTGTCACAAAGACAGCATGACAATCCACTACAGCAAAGTTTGTTCAAGAAGCAAAGTTGTCTGGTTTTAATTAGGAGCAGTAAATTACAGATGATTAGAACGATGGCTCTACTAAGCTTTAATGGAAACGAATTTACATGTGTTTCTAACATTTTCAATACAACTATCAAAGTTGTTTAAGAGTACCATGAAACATTTTGCAAACATTAATGGGACGGTATCTTCCTTTTAGTATTATTTTTGTCTTGTGGATTTTCCAGGTAACATTAAAGTTACTTCTCACTTTCTGTTGCATGTTGAGGTAACATATCACCTCTTGTTGGGATAATTTTCTCCAAAAAAAAAAAAAGGAATAAATTATTATTTCAAAAAATTATCTAAAATTATTAATTCACAGTATTTCATGTTGACACTTTAATGGAATTATGATGAAAGGGGAAATAAAATTTCATCCCTTCAAGGCTAATCACAATAAAGGGAAGCAATCACCTTAGTTTACACATTTATGGAATTAATTGTCTTATACTCAATTAGAAAATAATTTTTAAGCATTGAATTAAAAAGTAGAATAAGTTTAAACTGTTACACAGTAGCATTATAAAAAGATATAATACTTTATCATCTAGTACATTTATATTGGAAAATACTGAGGTACTGACATTTAGAGACCTGAAACTGAAGCAAGTATATTCCCATCCTCATAAATTCTTGCTGAATTTAGATTTCAGCATGGTTCAGTAGGTTCAAAAGCAATAAATCAGCCCTAGAAAAAAATGGAAGACTGTTTTAAAAGAAGAGACTATTTGAGCACACTTCTTGCTCTTCAGATTGCTTTCTGACTTAAACTTTTATGGTGCAGTTCACCTGAGTGGACTACAGAGACTGCAGTTTAGCCCTTGACATTCTACAGCCCCTTCACAATGAAGGAGCAAAACAACCATCAAGGGGAAAACACATCCTGCCATGGAAACCTCCAGTGCTGGTGGCTGATGAGCAACCCTGGGTATGGCAGGAGCATCTATGAGCTAAACAAAGTAAAATGCAGAGAGAAAAGGATTCTGGTTCAAACCCTCCCAGTGCTTGCTTCAAGATGCTGAACAAAAAGAGCTGTTCTTCCAACCATTCACAGAGACACACTGGTACCAAACTGTCCTACCAAATTCCCACTAGTTTTCAAATTTTGCCATGCAGAGGTTTGAGCATTTTGTACTGAATCTGTTTTTTCTCTCTCTCTCTTCTTCCCAGCTTTTAATCTCTGCTTCTTATTTCAGCTGAAGGATCTGGATGCCTGCCCTGGAGCTCACCTGGGTGAAAAGGTCACACCCCCCTTCAGCAGTTGCTGCTCACCACCACCTCCCTGTGAAAAACTGCCACCCTTTCAAATTGACTGCTGCAAACTCTTCAGCCAATGGCTCCCTCACCCGATTCAGTTAAATCCATCAAGTTCAGTTAAAACATGTTAATATTTACTTAAGCAAAGTGCTCATCCAGGCCAGGCAGCTGTCAAACCCAGCCCCTCTCACTGCTCTCACCCTACCTTCCAACTAGAGACCAGCACCTCCTCATGACTGCACTTTATCTGCTGTTTGGTTTGGTTTTAAATACCAGTCAGTTCAGAGTTTGGGGCATGCAGTACAGCTAAAGAAAGAAACTGTCCCAAATGGAAATGAGGGGAGGAGGATGACTTCTGGCCAAGGGTTGGAACCAGCATCCTCATAGGCAAGGGTGGGTGGCATCTGGAGCTACTTCACCTGGACCTGCCACTGCTTCAGTAGAGTTGCAGTACACCTTCTATCTCAGATTGCTGTAAGGCAGCCTTGCTGTGGGTCAGCATTAGGGTAACAGGCTTTTTGATACCCTGAATTACCTGAACACAGCCCCCTCAAGAAGCAATTTGAAAGGTTTTATTGTTGCTTCCATAGAAGCAACATTTTCTTTCTCTCTTGTTCATTCAACACAATAGTAACTGCATTTTAATGATCACAGAACTCAGACTTCAGAGCAAGCAGCTGCTTTTAAGATGAATTTGCATATGTATATTTTTAACAGAACAGTCACCTTCCTTCTTAAATTATTGAAGGGCTCTTGGATGAACCTGTCAATATGACATTTTGCTGAGAAAAGAAAGAGAAAACCATAACAGCTAATAATCATGATGAAGGACCTGATATAACATCGTTGCCCACGAAATACCCTATTGCCACTGCTAGTAACAGGCCACAGACAACACACTAGCTTTTCAAGGTCACAGGAGTGAGGCTTGCCAGGCTTTGCCCAAGCTTGGCTTGATCTGCCTTGAGCTTAGTTTTAGTTTGTTTAACTGTAACAGCATTTTTCCCTAATGACTAGGTGGCTAATTGCTAACTTGTTTGAATAATCTACTTGTATATTCATTGAGTATAACTGTACTTTTTATACGGCTAAGAGTAACAAGCAGGTATCTGGTGCAGACTGAAATATTCGTGACCCCAACAGGATGATGCTGTGTAGAGGAATGTGGCATGGTGTGATCAGGGTGGGACCCAGCATGGGGTGCAGTGCAGTACAGGTAGGAGATGACAATGGAGCAGGCACAGGCCAGCACTGGATGGACATTGTAGGCTATGAACTACCCACAGTGGGCTGTTGAAGAAAGGAAGGATTCGGAGCTGTAAAAAACAGGTTCCATCTATAACAAAGCAAGCAAAAGGGAGGTATCCAACACTGCATGCAATACAAGGATATTGACATGTAACACAAAATTACAGCCAGTGAAGACAGAAAAAAGGGTGAATCATGGTAGAAGATCTATAAAGATGTTCTTAATGATAGTCCCATGTAGGCTCTGGAGTGAGGCAGAACATATCGTCAACATCATGTTACTGTTGGCAAAGCAGAGGAAGAAACCTCTCCCACCAGTGTCCCACTGTCCCCAGAAAGGACCTGGGATGTGATAACTCAGCACACAGACACCATCTTCTGGGGCTGAATTCATCAACCTTGCACTCAGAGAGTGGACTGGAGCAAGTGTAACAGCAGAGATGGGGTAGAGGTTGTAAACAGTCACTATAACAATTTCACCTGTATTATTAATTAGACTTTAATACTATTCATCTGTCTATTTCTCACTCAACCTGTATCAATCAGATCTGGGCTAGTAATTAATAACTGTTCAGTTAGACTGTTCAGATTTCAAGTACACTAGCAATAAATTCTTTCCATATAAGGCTTTTTTATCTCTTCACGCATTAACACTGAAGATGCGGTGACTATTTATAAGACAGCCAGGTCAACAGTGCAACAGCTATTTCTGTCTATATGATAACTGGTATGTTGAAAGGGTAAAGAAGGAAAGAACTATAGTTATTAAGCAATCCCAGAGAAAAGGGATTCAGGCAAAGGAAGTAATTTTCTCCCTGGAGTTCAATGACAAAATAAGATAGCTCTAAATCTTTAGACATGAAACCTATTTAAGAAGAGTTATAACTTTGTACTTTTCCCTGGTTACATTTTATTTAGTGAGATGTGTTTTTAGGTTTGTATTTTGCATGTTTGCAGTCTGATCTGATATTGCACTTGCATTACAAAACCCAACACAACCAAAGGCAGTGTCCAGCAGCTGTCCTCACACTACTGCCCAACATCCTGTTCAGTCTGGGTTACATTCTCTGTATGTTACAGACCCACTTTTAGCATCTCCACTTCTAACAGCAACCCCTCAATATTGTCAGTCTGGGCTATACTTATTTAGCTGCTTGCCCCAGAAAAGAGGAATCAGACTGAAATCTTTAGGTTTCCTTGCAATTTAATCCAACTTACCAATGGGGTATGCTTTTCTAATTAGAGCATCAATTTTAACAGGCAAATACGATTCTCTGTGCTACACTGTAAAACAGCTTTAATAAATAGGAAACACTTAGCTGTGTGATCCACATTTCTGGGCATGACAGCCAAGAGAGAATTGCTCTCATACTTGCCATACCATTCCTGAGCTATTTGTTATTGCTAACTTCTGTAATGCTTTTTTCTTCTGCTGAAACCATGATATGGCAGAGCAAAAAATAAGCTGTGCTGCCAGCACTGAGCAGGCAGAACACACACACACACCAAAAAAACATCCTGAGAAAAGATAAATCACATTTCCTTTAGGGAGTTGAAAATTTCAGTAGAGAAACAGATAAAGGAAAAACAAACTAACAAACATTTACATCAAACTTTACATGTGGCTCTGTTACAAAGACTGCTCAGACCTGAAGTCTTGATGTAGCATCAAAACCTGCACTTGCATTTAGAGATCCCACAAATGCAGCCCTTCTTTTTGACTGGTTGGTTTTGCTTCCAGGCATTCCAGAGATTTCCTTCTCCTGAATCAGTAAAGACCAACTCAGAATCACTAAAAAGAGCAGCTAGAAAAGTGCGACAAGAGCTGAAAGCATAATAAATCACACTGCTAAGCCAAGGGGAAAATGCTTGCATCCTCTTGCAAGCAGTGACAAAGATGAAAACACAATACTCTCAGAAAAGGAGGCTTTGTCCATCCCTGCTTTGCCACTGGTCACTTTGCTTCTCTGCTGCTGGAAAGATGCATCTCTGATATGTAAACGGGGAATTTTTAAGCTTGTAAAACAAATTGGTGCTACAGCCCTCGCTGCTGGTGTAATAAAAGAATAAGGAAAAAAAAAAAGGCAATTCCAGAGAAACCAGCTAATTCTGTAAAAATGCAAGGAAATGTCCCCTTTGTTATAGTCAAATGTCAGCCTGATGTGTGACTGAAAAAGTCAAGACTAACAGTGCTTTTTGCCAAGCCACAAAAATGACTGAAATTGTGTTTTGTATCTAGTGTCTCCACAGACATTTAGTTTTATAAAAAATGAGAAATTAGGATAAAAGCTATAGTTCTGTACTCATCCAATGCCAAGTAAAATATTTTGTTAGCATGTCTATGGAGTAAGGTTCTGTTTAATGTAAATAAATTCATCAAAATTTGGCTGTTGCCAATAGCAGCAGCAACACATGAACGGGAAGCTCGGACTCCCTGATGTTTTACCAAGTCACTTTGCTGCTGCACTAGAATGAATTCTAATTAACACAGGTGTGACTGAGGAGAAAACTAGGCCTCATCCGTAGCGTTGATCTAAACATATTGCTGGTGCTTAACATATAAGTGTAGTTAAGAGAAATGAATTTTCTTCCTCTATACAACTGCTCTTACTAAATACATCCTTCTAAATGTCAGGCTCCCTGATGAAGTAAACACAGTGTGAGTCATAAGCTTCTTTAAATGCAATGTCACTAACTGAAAAAAAAATGGAAATTACTTTTAATTTTCTCCTTGATGATACTGAAGAGTGCCTATCTGCAAGATGACCAAGTCTGACACCCAAGGCAGAAGCACAGATGCAGTTTCTTATTGTCTGTAAATCATCACCCATTCAGTATTTCTTATTCTAGTACCTTGCCTTAGCTTTTTCCTTCTCAGAATTCAATAAATCATATCATGAGATTTAATCATAGCCTTCTGTATGAGTTATGAAATAATCATTGTCTGCTACATTATTTCTCCTTGATAACTTTGTTGCATAGTGAAACCCCAATGTCCTTTGCATCAAATAGGTAATTCTTTATTAACAGAGAAACAACAGCAGCAGCCCATAATAATCCCTTTCATTATGCTTCAACACCCCGCAAAGTCCTTGGTGTTTCTTGTATTGTGAGACTTAGACACAGAAGATGGAGACCTCTCATGAGATTGCCAAGAGAAGAAGAAAGGAGAGGGGGAGAGGCAGAAAAGGAAACATTTATTACTGGAGATTAAGCCTGAAATTCAGTACATGAAATAGAAAAATTATTCCCTTCCTGGGACCAATTACTAGAGCTGACCCAAAGCACAGAGGCCTCCATATTTGAACAGGAAAACCAGATTACCCCAGTGTTGCTTGCTCACCTTTATCTTCTTTCATGACGAAGAGCAATTTCAGAGCTTGCTCCTCTCCCTGGCTGGAGTCTCGTAATCTCCAAGACATCCTGGACTCCTCAAAACAATGCAGGTTAAGTGGAGATGTTTGAGTACAAGTACACTGCAAGCAGGCCTCCTGAAGACAATAAATAGAGGGGAAGCTCTAGTACTTAGTGGGTCATTCATGGCACATGCAGTCCCTCTAACGGGCAGTGGCAGGACCTGAGCAGCCGCAAAACTTTGGACTCAAGTTCTGCATGGATGCCCATGTATCATCCTGGATAAATATACTAACTGGTAAGGACAAAGCATTACTCAGTGCATCTATTGGGATGTTGCTAAAAAATGACAGGAAAAACAAGAACAGACCACTAAATCTTATTTACAAACTCTCCTAGAATTCATCTCAATTTTCAAGCCATTTACAACTTTGCTAATGTCCTATCTGTCTCTCCAGCTCTGATTCTGGTATGTTTTGGCCCCACTTCTGTGCCTTTATGTTCGTCTTGTTCCTTTAATGGCTTATTGTTGCTGTTGCCATTTTTTCCTGTCAGCCTCCCAATATTCTGTGTATTTTGACCATTTGCCATTGAATAGCTATGTTCTGTGCAAGTCAAGAAATTTATAACAAGAGTTTTCTGAAAAGTACTTGAGTATGTTTCCCCAGAGGTACCCAGGAAGCCCAAACTGTACACAGTCCTTTTGTTCTGAAGTAAAGGATGGGAAGCTTGAAATATCAAAAGACTGTTAAAGGAAACATCAAAAATAGTTGGTTCATACAAATAGTCCTCGGTTGCGGATGGACAGGACAACTGAATGGATTATCTTCCTTCTCCATTACATCTCTCAATGAAGCACAAAATTTACTTTTTGGTCTGAATTTCCCTCTAGCACCACCACCTTAAAATTGTTTTCTGTGACTGGAACTCCATTACCTGTAACTGAACCCTGATTTATCCATGGAAGAGGAGCAACCATGGAAGAGATGAAATGGTATCTAGTTTTAGCAGAAGTCTTTGCCATTGATCTCATTTTGTGGTGACATCTCAAGCCAGTTGCAGTTACCCCTTGCATGCCATCATGGGTTAAAATACTTTGATGTTTGGTAATAAAAGACATAACTTACACAAGTGCCCTTTCAAAAATCTATTTGCTAAATTGCTTTGAAATGTTTTCCTTTCAAACTGAAAAGCCTTGAAAGAACTGGATGCCTCCTTATTTCACAGCTCCCATGAGACAGATGGAGAATCAAATAAAAAGTGACCACAGCGCACAGCATCATTAAACTCCAATGCTTGTATATTTCAAACTACATTTTCTGTAAGTTTTGTTGCAGAAATTAATATTTGCAAACTGAATTTTCATGGCCATGCTACTTTTACATCAAATTTGCTGGAGCAGCATCTTATATGTGTATACTTTAACTCTGAAAACAGATGGGGCTTCAGTTATGCTGAAAAAGGAGCCAGTAGTTTTAAATGTTGTCAGTAGAACTGGGTGCCAGGTCCCCTGCTCTGTTTTGGGACCGCTTCTCTCCAAATTCAGCTCCCAGGCAATTCCAGGCTTCCTCAGTGACAGCGCAGAGAGAAGTCGGAATGCAGAAATTCATGGGGAGCGGTGTGTTCCTGGGACAGCCTGTCCCTTTCAACTAGTATCTGACTGACAGTTGCGTGTTAGGGGAAATAGCCAATGTGAGGTATTTGTAATAACTTTTTCCTACAAAGAAAGCAAAGCAATGAACAGACAATGAGAGTGATGAGATTGAAAGCTCATCTATTTGGGAGCAGCAAAGTAAGTCAGTCTAAATTAGTGGAGGCTATCAACACACAGGCGAGGTACAAGGGGGAGAGGCTGTGAATTTACAGCCTAACTGTAACCATTACTGCAGCTTTGTCCGTGCATCCTCCTGTCACCCAGAAAATGGAAGATAATTTATCCCTCTCATCCGCTGTGTCATCCTTAGGCTGTACACACAGACAGTTGCCTCTGGTTAGAGCTGCTTTGCAAACTCAGTCTCACTCACCGAGCAGTAATTAGTGCATGCATCCACATGCTGGACATGGTGCACATCTGTGGCAGGATAGATATCGTGCATTACAGTCCTGTGGCAGAAACTCTGTATTTTAATTGGGATTACAATGTTATTTCAATTTAGCACAATTAACATTCACAGTGAGCTGACCAAAACCCACTTTAGTTCTGAATTTCAGTACTCACAGAAGGACTAAACGCTTTCTAATGCAATCAGCATTAGGTACCAGTGTTGAGGCTGGGGACCTGCTGCAGACCAGCCCTCAGAATTCAGGTGCTCATGAGTTACCTCGTGTTTCCTGCTAAATTATGATGTCCTATTAAAACATTTGACCTCGTCTGACAGTTAACAGAGTTAGGTAAAAACTAGATTTGTGAGACACCCTCGTACTGACTTCTGCTTAAGTATTTAATTAAGTGTAAACTAGTATGAAGCTCTGGATTTCAAGATAAATAAAGGTTAAAGAAAGAAAAGTAAATATCAAATTAAAATTAAATGCAATAAAGGTCATTTTTATTCATTGTGGTATTTTCCCAGGTTAAGCTTTTCTGAGTTTTGTAAATGGCATCATCTGTTAACTACTTAAGCCAGATAGCAACCTCTACAAAATAGCCCAATTTTACCAGAAGAACTATGAAAAATGAAGCAATACCAAAACAAAATGAAATTGTTCTCCTGCACTTAAGTAAAAGAATCTCTTCCTTATCTGCACGCAGCCAGAGAAATGGGCTTAGGTGCGGGTCTCCAGTGCAGCTAGCATTCTTTGAAGAATACAGGTATTTTAGAAGCAAAAGTATAATTGAAAATGCTTTCCTGATGGCTTCTTGAACCATATAAATACTACTGAAGAGCTCACCCTCAGAAAGTCAGACTCTTCTTCAATGCAAGGATGTCTGGAAAGCCGTCTGCTCAGCACAGACTTGCACTATGTATAATCAGGCACCAAGAAGCAGAAGCCTTTTTGAAATCAGAATTTCCCCACAGGGTGGCTTGTTAAGCCCGAGCCAGGGCACACTCACCTCGGTGAAACCACCAGCTGCTCCTCAGAAGATTGCTGTGGCATGGTACAGAAGATACCCATAGTAAGAAAGCTGGCATGTGCTGTCATTACTATCGCTGCCTGGGGATTTTCTAACAAAACAGTTATGGCTTGGAAGAAGTCCACTTGTCAAAAGCCAAGCTGTCTACTGAAACAGAAACACCATTTAAACAGGAATGGCATTACCAAGGGACACTTCCTTTGCTCTAGTACAGCTCATGATCAGTCCTGTGACAGGAACACCCATCTCAGGTCTGAACAGACAAACTTCTTCCTTGCTCTTCTGAGCCTCTGTCTTGATTCACAGCACAGTCCTCACGGACAGTGGTAGCAATGAGTTTTCTCCTAGCTCCTGCATCGCTGGTGGAGTTTCATGCCCTGGAGTACTCGGTGCTGCGCTGTTGCTCGAGGAAGCAGCCTGCTCACCTCTGCCAGCTGAGCCAGTTGTGTGGTGGGGTCACTCAGAACTAAATGCTATTCGGATAACATTTTTCTTTTCTATTAAGGTTAAGAGGCAGCAACTTCACAAATACCTCGGTCAAGAGACCTTAGGCACCAGCAACATGTGGCTGAAGGTTAGCTGGCAACAAACAAGATCTCCAACAACAGCCGCCCTGTGCAAGCTTCTCCCTAAGCTTTCCTACAGGAACTGTTTTACTTTACAGGAACAGTCAGTCCACCCTTGGTCCTTCTTCACTCCAACTGACACTTTTTTTCTCTATGACAATATACATTTTCTGGCTGAATGAATACTGAGTTATGGAATATTAAGTGAAGAAGCTCAAAAAGTGGAAACAAAGGACCAGAAAATGTAAATTTTAGTAATTATTATAATTATTTAAGGTTTTTCTAGGCCTTAGAAACCTATTTTTTATCCTTCTCAGCTTACAGCATGATCTGCAGCCTCAGTCAATTACCTTGAGTTTCTGTAACCCAGGCAGGTATTAATTATGTAGGCAAATACACCATTTTATGGTTGCCATCCATTAATCCATTTGATTGCTCCATCGCTATTCCTCCCGATGCTTGTCTCCCCCTTTCCTTCCCCAAAGTTAAATTCAACAGAGCTGATCTATAAAAGCCTTTCAGTTCTTATCTGTAGCAGACAAAATCCTTTAAAAAGCTAATCTCAGGTTTTGTTTCATTTGACACTAACACATTAAGCCTCCAAGAACTCTGTATTGTGCTGTCAGATTACATTTCTCAGTGCTATAAGACTGAAAAGATGAAAATTAAATGGCAAGCCAGGGCTCTCTCCATCAGCATCAATAGATAACTGGCTCAGTCTCACCTCTTCAGTGCATTTTTAAAGGCAACTGAACAGGTTCTCACCCTATATGTGCAAAACTTCCATTTTCTCTATAGCTGTAATACATCCCTGCTCTGAGGTCCTGACAGCACTGCACGTAACTTGCAGGAACTACTCTGGCTCTTCAGTTCACAATAGGGCTACCAGTGCACATCAATGGCAGCCACATCCTTCCTATGCTGACTGAAACAGCAATTCTTCATGTTTCTGTGATGCAGCAGCATTGTTCATTACAAGCCAGACAAGGCATCCAGGCATATTTGCTTTTGTCACTCATGACAACAGCCTGCGGCTGATAGAAGATTGCATTTTCAACTGATTTTCTACCATTCACATTGCTTTAACAGCATGGACACAGTGTTCCTAGTTTCTTTCTGTGTGCAGTGCTCTCTACGACGTGAGGCAGGAGGTGTTTAATACTGCCCAAGTACATTTTTGACCCTGATGGTTCATGGCCCAACATCATGCACCAGTGAAACAGAGCAAACACGTGCCAAACCCGTCTGCTGCAGAAGAAAGAATTTTGCATCAACTTTGTGCTCATGTAAACTGATTATGAACATGATATGTTCAAAGTGTTTACGTTTCATGTTGTTGTCTTTCCAGGGTGGGTCAAAAAGAAGAGAGGGCTACTCTTTCTCTTTAATTTCAAAACCCATATTGGTTTCTCTGTGGCTTAGCAATCCCTGAGTGAACAAAGGGTCCCTGGTCTGTGTGAGCAGCCTACTCACAAACCTCACCCACGCTGCGGCAGAATGGCCTCACTGCTGAAATGCAATAGCTTCCTAAAGAGCTTTAGTTCTGGTGCAGCAGCTAATGGGCTTCTGTTAATAACTTGACTTTTTATCTTGGTAGCAATTATAGTCTAACACCAGTCAATCGTTAGTCTCCTTAAAAAGATATCTGACCAGGCAACACAGCAAATACCTTGGCCTCTGCTTAGCACAAATAAAAAGCTCAGATCACTTCACCCTTGAAAAGCTGCTTACAGAAACCTGGACCAGTATGCAGAAATATCACAAGCAGAGAAAATAAACAAATGCATTTAAATGGAGCACATCTGTTTAACGTATATCTCTGTATACATAATGTGCATACATCTGTATACATAATGCATACAGCAAATGTGTTTAAATGGCAAAGATGTTCCTATAATCAAAATATAAATCAGGAATTTTTACTGTGGATTGTTTTGTGATTGCTTGAAAATCAGGCAGGTAGCTACAGGGAAACTAATAACTCATTTAAAATTCATTTCTGAGTAAACTACCTATATCTACCTACACATACATATATTCACACACATACATATAAAATGTCAAGAAAACTATGCATTAGAAACAGTCTGTGTAACAAACTAACCCATTTTCAGGTTTCAATAGGAAAAAAATCACACAGAGATAATAATCAGTAAGTGTATAATGCCTCCTTTGAGACTTTTCTTTGTAGGATTTTCAGACTTAGGAACACTGATTTCTTGATCAGTATTTATAATAAATAGGGAACAGAACTTTCTGCAAATATTTATGCTAGTGAAAAGAAAACATGAAGCACTTCTCACAAGCTTGATAGTTCCTTAATGTACTGAGGGTTGTTTTAAGGAAAACAAACATTCAAAAAGCCATGTTTCCTGCTGCATGGAAAAATGCAAGTATCTCCTGAAAATGCATCCCAGTATTATCTCCTAATCCAGAACAAATTCTGGTCTAGTCAAGCTACTGGGTAGTTGGCTTTAACTTGCAAAAAAACTAGCAACCCTTTTCCTACAGTATCTCACAATGAAATTCTTACTCTGTGTAGGAATAAATGATACACAGTGGGTTTGAAATCATATTTTAATGAAAACAGGATCTGCGTCCTAAAGTTACTGCAAGCTTTATAGCATTCACATCAAGAAAGAGGACAGCATTATGACTAACTTTTTTGTTAGAATCTCTCTTTTTGTTTACACAAATTAACATGAGTAGATTTATTCCAGCTATTAAGGAGCTTCTAGAGGACATCTTACAGCAAGGTTTTGCAAGCATTTTCATTGCATGAGCTTCACTCACTTTTGTCCTAAGGCATTTTTAGCTTCTTTTTCCCGTTCCTAAAATCTACCTACAGTGGATACATATATGGTTTCTGTTTCTCCAAAGAAGTTATGGAAATAGGGTCTAGTGTCCCCTGTGGTATGGGGGGACCTGAGCCAGGCACAACTCGCCTAATTTACAATTAATGGAGAAAATCAGGCATTTTTGTCATACGTTTCCTTTCATCCCATAGCAGACAGCTAAACCAGATTGCAGAAACCCCACTTGAAAACATTTGTGGCTCCCCCTTTATTACAAAAGGAATTTAGAGGAGCTACCTCATATGTTAATCATTCCAAACAATGGTGAATCCCTGCCACCCTGTCCAGTTTCACAAACCTGGTTATACATTTTCATTAGGTTCTTGTGCAGCAGTAGAAAATTACACTTAGCAACATACTCTAAGCTGCTTTTCAGCATCTCAGTAGTGAACAGGGCCAAGAAGGAGCCAGCACCATCTGGGCAGGCAGCTCAGCACCGAGCCCCATCATGCACTCCACAGGATGTGCTTTGAGAGCCACTGTTACACAACATGGCATTGACAATATTTTCATTGCATTCGTGTCTGGGGATGAATCCAGCAGAAACAATGCACAAAAGGCCTTTTACGAGCACACAGACGAGGGCTATTCTGGCAGACTTCGTGAAAACTGTTTGGATTACTGTGAAGGGGGAGGAAAGGCAAAGCAGCACTGAAAGGCACTGATCTCCAACAGCAAACAGACCTAAGGTTAGCCCTGGTTCATACCCAACCCACAAATTATTTGCATAAAGGCATGTTTACTTCTAGCATACATACGGTCATTCAAGGCTCTTTATGTGCTAAAGATTTTGTATCTGGTACAACCAGGTCTCAAACTGCACAGAAGCCATTCATTGCTGCTTTTTAATGTTCCCTAATAAATGCTACATTTTGAACAGTGCCAGCAATTTTGAATATTATGACTATCTGTGACATTTTCAAAGTGCTCCCTGCTGGGAAAGACTGAGGTCCCATCCACTCAAGCCAGCATGACTCCAGCAGAAGGAGAATCAACTCGAACCTCTGTATTTGGTTTGTAACATTTGGAAAGTAGGCTTGTCCTGACATGAACTTCCTTCAAATTGTAGAGCTCCTGATCCCATGTGAATTGGCTTTCATATTTAAGCAAATTCAGTTTTCAGAAGAGTTTATACGTGACTTGAGTAGACAAATCAAAATATTTCTCTCTCCATACATCCTTATTCATGCTGGCCAAAAATTTATTTTATTTGGCTATGGAGCTATATTTAACTTCACTGAAGTGTATCAGGCAAAGAACTAGAACAGGAAGAGCACCTTTCCTTATTGTAGATATATGGCTTCATCTTGGACTGCAGGGCCACAGTTTTGTCTGTGAGGGCAGAGATTTATGTTGGCGCATAAACTTGAGCATCTTCACTTTGTTGACTCTCTGAGGTACATGACAGGTTTCAGAGTGGATAGGCACAAGCTGTACCCTAGAGTTTAAGACTCCAAGTGCTGTACCATAGATAATTTTATTTTTTGTGGCCTCCAAATTGCCAATTTACGCAACCTGCAATACAAATTCCCTCTCGAGTTTTCTTTCCATCACACCTCAGCACTTTGGATATATGGATGCTCTCTGCACCCGGAAAATATAGTCCCAGAAGCCTCAGTGTCATAGTCTCACCACTTCATCACCACTACAGACAGGAGTACGTATTGTGATAACGCTTTTTGCATCTGTCTTACTCATGATATTCAAATTTAACCTGATCTGGGACGCGATTCAATGAAGAGTGAACTACTTCCTGGCAGAAGGAAGCAGGAAAATCTAGGCCAAATTCATTCCCATCACTTCACTTACATTTCTAATGAGGAAGGTTGGCAGGTGTTGAGAGAGTGAAGCAAGAAAAGAAAATCCTGTATCTTTCCTTGAAGGAAGAGAAATGGAAATGAGATTGTGTGATGCATTTTGCTTTAAATCCTGATAAAGGAGTCTGTAATCTCCATGAATTCTGTACCCACTATAGTTAGTGGGTAAATCTACTAACTGTTAGAAAGCCATGGCTTTGGGACAGATTAGGATGTGTGCAAGACACAAGATAGAACAGGGAAATACCTGCCTTGTTTATTGCTGTCCTTCCCCAAGCATCCACTAGAACACAGTCTGAGCTAGACAGTTCTTTAGTCTGATACTCACTTTGTCCCTCTTAAATTCTGATCAAAAGATCTACTAATTAACACCGTTGTGTTCTCAGGCTTACATCTTGCAAAGATACCCTTAGATCCTTTGAATCACCAAAAAGCAATGTTAAGCATTTTTTCCCCAAGTGAATCCCATCTTAACTGCAGCTGTGAATAAGATGTTTAAAATATTTAATTATTTAGAGACTAGACTTTATGGCCTAATTTTACAGATATGGGTCCATTTAAGTCACATTTTAATTAACAAGAGGTACTTGAATACATTGGTAAAAATAATTACTGTTTCTTTTTTCTTCCACTGGAGCAAATAGATTTTCTGTAGGGTCAGATCCTAGCCCCATAATTCTTTTATAGCTGAACAGAAGAATCTACAACAGATAGAGGTCATGCTGACTGCAGTCCTGAGAACAACATTATTTCTTATTGATTTCTTTCTTCCTCAAATAAAATGAGAAATTTAAGTCCTAATCCACCAGCCAAATGTTTGATCTGGCCAAAATACAGTAAAGTAGTTGAATAAATGACCCATAAATTTTCAGTAATTTACACTTGTTTTATGTTTAAAAACCCTCATGTAAAATTTCATTACCGCATAACTTTTCTGCAATATGCTGGTTAATGTAAGGAGAGCTCTAGCTAAGAAAAATACAGTTACGTAGTTTTTATTATTCCCCTTCAAATAAAGAGGCACAACTTTCAGCCCTGATGTAAGATTGCATATCTTAATTGCAGTCATTACAGTCTGCCTTTAGCTCTTGATGTTGAAAGCTAGGAAGATGAAACCTGTTAGATGAAAGAGAATGTTAGTGTTTGATGTATAACCTTCCTTCTCACTCCCATTCCTTGGCCATGAAATTTATATCCACGGAAAATCAGAACATTTTTCTAGCACTATTATCAAGCTTTTATTTCTCCAAGCTTTCATTTCCCCAAGCTTTCACTTAATAAATTATTAATTTAAAGTAAATATAAATTAACCTCATATGTTAATTACTCTATTAAGTGTCTGACAGAATTAATGAGAGAAAAAGAAAATACAACTCCCAACCTCTTTATCTGTATGTGAAACATCGACAAAAATTGTTTTAATGAAATAAAAACCAAAATAATCTTAGAAGTGCTGGTTAATGTATAAAGGCCTGAAGTCATAAAATATAATTCTATGATTGTTATTATATAATAACATACATATATGTTTCTCTGGATGAAAATTTAGACAGTCATGCACAGTGAGCCAAACTCCAAATCACAAGTCATCAGTATCAACGAGGACACAGCTTCAGTAACAGTTCCATTTCCTGCATCTATTTCTGTTGGAGACAAACATTCACGTTGACAATCAGCTACACAATCACCTAGCTTTGAGCTGTCAAATTCACATCTTTTATGTACATATTTCAGCAGAAGGAGCATAAATCAGCTTTAGTATTGATTTGATATACATGACAATTACAAATACACAGAATACCTGCCATTGTGTCTTAGCTGCAGATCCAGCTAAGCAGGCTCACCACTCTGTTTCTGAACACACACGAATGTATCCAACTGTTCTTTTATTCTCTCACCTTCTCTGCCCCAGTGGATAATTGTTTAATACAAAGTAGAATAGCTCCAAGACATGACCTTCAGACAAAGAACTCTTCTCCTTCCTCCAAAGTGAAAGCAGATGTAGGTTCAAATCTTTCTTTGAAATCAGTCAGTTCAGGAAGAAGCGGGACCCAGGTTTACTACACTTCTGGAAAGTTCTCCAAGTGGAAGGTTAACAGCCATTCTAAGAGGCCTTTCCTTTTCTCCCCATGGAAGGAAAACGAAGACTTAATCAGGAGAACTTAAGTGGAACTTTGGCCAAGCTAAAAAATTAATGAACCTATTGGTCTCTGCCCAGACATTTTAAATGTTTTTAAACAGCACTCCATCTGGCCTAAGTCAACTCAGATCTGAGGCTACACCTGTAATAATAAAATATAATTTAAAGACAGATCAAGGTTGCCATGACTGCCCATATTGTTAAATGGCTGGCTTCACTAGTACCAATTTGTCTTATGTTAAGTTCTCCCAGGCAGTGTCCAGGTTGGGAAACAGATGAGGCTGCTCCGGGCAGGAGAAAAAGCCGGATGCAAACGGTGTCATGTTGTTTCCTATCAAAGCCACAATGCAGGCTCTGGCACACTTGCTTACTAGAATAAGCATAGCCAGCCTGTCTCTCCTTGGCTATTTTGCATATCTCCTCTTTACCAGGCAACAAGTGATCTAGAAGTTCAGTCCAGTAAAAGGTAAATATTGGTGTCAAAACAGTCTTTACTTTCTCTGTGTCTTTCTTCATTCTATGTACAGTGGGCCAAACTTCAATTATTTTTCACTTTATTCATACAAATAAGCAGACTACACTGTGATGCATATCCGTCATGTGGCAATAGTCCAGTTATGCACAAAAACGGGTGAAAAATTAGTCCCAGGAATCTGGGTATACATCTATTAAATTGAAGCCTTGGAAAGACAAGAGAACTACGTTCCATTATTTCCCCTAGATCCAAGGAAAGTTCCTTGATGAGTGATTATTTGCACACAAGATCAAACTGGTCAAATAACATGATGCTTTTATGTTGGCCTTTTGAGGCCCCGCACATAAAAATATGTTTGATAGATGAAACAAGTACTATTGATCATGACAGAAAAATAATGATCCCCTGACATCCATAAGTGGGATGTTTGCCAGTGGTGTTACCTTGCTGTAGAAAAAAAGAATATTCGCATATGGAAAAAACAAGTTCTCTGGGAACATGCCAACAAGATGAAATTAAAGCAGGAAAAGAGTAGGAAGATTTCAACAAGTCATAAAGGGAGACAAGGCACCTTCTCATCTGTGAGGTTGCCATCTGGGGAAAATCTTTACCCAGTTCTTTTGCCTTTCTTTAAAAAACCAAAAGATTTTGAAATGCTGACTGAAAGGCAAACAGGCAATAAGCACCCTCCTTACAAAATGCAGTGTTTGCCAAAGCATTGCCCAGGATTCTCCCTGCTGATGGAGGTTTGTGAAGGGGAGGGACCAGCTTCTGGGCAAGAGAGATATACTATGGGGTAGCTCTGGGCTATTTCTACTGTAATTCAGTTCCTGAGCAGCGCCAGAGGGCAAAAAGATGCCCCTGTTTCACAAGTTTTTCCACATACCACTTTGAGGCATTCCTTGTAATAGACTAGTCCTAAAGTATGACATCAAGTTCACCTCAATGCCGTTGTTCATCTCTAATATAAACACTACAGAGAAAGGAGAGGGAGCAAGGGAGGGAGCAAGGGGAGTATGTCAGGCACAGTAGTAGATCCTGTCCATTACAGTGACAAAAGGGTCCCAGCAAGAAGATGAAAGTGGGAATGAAAATTAATCGGCAATGAGGCTTTTAGTGTTTTAAGATGTAATCAGTCTTTTGTGAGCCTTCTTACAAGTAGACCTAAAATAGAACAAATCAAATTTAGTTTTTGTGGGTGAAAAAAGAATAGCAGGTGATTTCTAATTCCTGAGAAATAAAACACATTGAAGAGTAACTGCACATTTTTAAGACAAAGTAGAAAAACACCTAAAAGAATGACTGAGAAAAATAATTCCTGTAGAAAGATGATTCAGACACCATACTTCCTGAAAAAAGCAGATTGTAGTTCAAGTTTCTGCTTCAAACTGGGCATACCAGGTCACATCACCCATGTACCCAAAAGTGCTCTAGCCAGAAAGCCAGTGCCTCCTGTTGGATAAATGCTTTTTCCTGCTAACTCTGCAGCTGAAATTATGGCTACCTTGAAGTCCGTGGCAATCCTTTTACTGAAACTAAATAACAGTGCAACAGTGTTATTAGACACATAAACTACCATTACATTAGGCTTATGAATGGGAGATGTTGGGTGTTCAGCAATTTTTAAAACTCTACTTTTAGTTTAGGTGCTAAGTATCACAAAATCTTCTTAGCAGAATTATTTTCCACCTCTCCTGTTAATTCTTGAGACCTTTTTCCATTAGGTACTGAAAAAAAGTCTGCCTGGTGTTAGTATTGTGATGTCCAGAATTGAAACCAAAAAGTCACAGAAAAACAAGGCATATCTTCTCAATTCAAGGTGCAGTATCCTCGTGTCTTACTACTGGAGACATACAAAAAGATCTTTCTTCCCATAAATCACTCTCTATTCCAGTTATTTTATATTTTTCTTAGAGAGGCTAACCAGTTTTATGGGTAAAATTCGTATCAGGACTAAAGTAACACAACTTCTTTTCCTGGTGTGCCAAGAGAGGACCTTTCTATACTTCAGTCTGGAAATACCACCATGGCTTCACTTGATGAATGCCTCTTGTATTAACTTGCCTGGTTTAAGCCAGAAAATTGCTTCTCTTGAGAATGCTCTGCTTTCTGAAGAATTCATCTACAAGAATGCCAGCATCTCAGCTGTAAGATCTATAAAATAGTGCCATGGTGTTATAATACAATGTATTATAAGTTCTCTATATGTTTGGAGTTGTGTGAGTAATAATAGGAAAATCATTACAGAAATCTAATCATGAAATAACTAAACTTATTACTCTGCCATTTGGTATTTAGTGTAAAATTTCTCCCTACCACCGAGTTTTGTGTTGTTTGAACTACTTATTTGTCCTCCTGTATTCGACCACGTGGAATCAATTCTTGGCTACCTTCTGCAGGTAGTCTGAATTGCTCTCATTTTCCTGTTTGACTTATTTCTCCATCTCTTTCAAAACTCTTTCAAATTTTATGTCAGCTGTAAATATTAATGCTGCAGATTTATTTTTTTTATTTGGAAAAAATGTAGGATAGGAGTACGTGTGAAGAGGAACATAGAATATAATAGTTTTCAGTGAAAAAAAAGAATCTATTTGCAATATATCACTGACCAAAATTCTTTGTGATACTGAATAGGAATACTGGACCTACATAAATTTCTGATAGGAGCACCACAGTTGGGTGGATTCCACAGGCCCATTTCTTACCTGGCAAGATCTGATCCAGTGGATTTAAGACAAGGCTAAATCTAGTCTAGCACATCTTTGCTGACATCCACTGAAATTCTGGGATCATGCATGAGCCACCTGTTGAAATGGTTTCATGACATAAGAATATCCAAAGTAATACATAAAATTTATCAGCACATATGTTCAAAGAATTTAAGGCCAGAAACTTTGTAAATATTGAAAGCACGTTTATTTAGTTAATCCAATGCCATTTATTATAGATTGTTCTTCTTTCAAAGCCAATAACTCTCAGATGCCAAAATAAGCAGCAAAAATCTTATTTATTTTAAAGTGGACTTAAGAGCCTCTGTCTGGGGTCACAAATTGGTAAGGCAAAACTAAGAGCACAATAAAAAAATAAAACCAAACCCTAGTTTCAAATGTCTGCATGAAAAACCTCACCTATGCTCCCAAAACATTACTATAGATTTCTGATTTATGAAGTTTATCATTCATGTATAGTTTGTGGGGTAATCTGACGTCATAAGGCAAGTTGGAGGACACAAGGAAACAAGTTCAATTTTGGCTCAAATTAGAGACAAATTTGATTTTACTTTTATGTTCACAGGATTACCCTACTTGCAAAAGTATATTTGCATAGTGCTGATTTTCATCTCCTGTTGTCAACTGGGTAAACATAATATAGTTACTGGGCTCATTTTGCAATTAAAGAGTCCAAAAATGTAAACTGGAGTCTGTTCACAAAGCTGCACTGATCTTTGTGGATTGTGGGTGTATTTGACCTTTCAGATGTTTGTAATATCCTATCATCCCCCTCTACACAATTAGCCTTGAAGAAATTCTAGATACAATAACATATGATGGCAATTAAGTAAGATCAAACATTTAAAAACTAATAGTGCATACAAATACCACGATAGCCCTTACAACATATTAGTGCTACCTAACAAGCAGTATAGAGAAAACAGAGAAATATTCTGAGAAAAAATATCTTGTTCTGACACTGATACTGTTGCTCATGTCCTCTGCTTGATGTCCTTTCTAAGTACCGGATTATCAATGCTTCAGGTTAAAAAAAAATGTTACTCTTAATTATTTTCACAGCTATTTCAATCATGCTCAAACAGGATAGAAGTGAGTTTAATTGCTTTAATGCTTCAGGTTTTAGGAAATTAGCTCTGGAAACATCTAAATGTACATCCTTCCCTGCTTTCTCCTTGCTCCCTCTGAAGAGGGAGTTATCTGGCAGCAATAAATTGAGATACCCCCCCTACCGTCGCAACAGTTTTGCAGATTGTTTTCTTGCCATGCTACTCCAGAAAGAGAGTAAGCAGGTGTATATATAACCTTCAATTACGTGTATTATAGAGCACCGCCTTAGTGTACCTCAGGGATGATGTTCAACAGTCAGACAGCACGACTCTCCAGCTCAAATGGGACTCCCTATAGCATTAGAGAGGCAAGGCTGTTCAAGAAGGGAGTTTACCCATCCTTAGGACTTTTTGCTCTTTTCCACATTGTGCAAAAAGTTGAGAATCTATGCATTTCTTCCAACCAACCACCTGAAACCCCTTTTGAGACATTCAGACTATTTTTGTTCTACCCAAAACATTATCATTAAGATGCCTGAGGAGAAATGAATAATTCTTCTACAAAGAGTAAGATAAATCAAAGGAGCTGATTTCAGAAATCAAGTGAAACGGGGTATTTTGATAAATCATAAAAAGGTATCTATGTTTCTCAAGTTCGAAAATACTTTTTTTGACGAATTTCCCACAGTTTTGGTGAACTAACACTTTGTGATGGAAGAATAAGAAGTTCAAAGAACATTTTCAAGTGTCCCTAGTAGTAGGATCTTATCCTACATCTCCCCCCACAAGCGTACAGTTGAGGTAACTCTTTACTTCTGATTCTCATGCTGTGCTTAAAACCAAATTTGGTTGTCAAATCTTCTATCACTTCTAAAGCAAATGAAACATTAATTCCTAAACTGGGCACTGATGGAAAAACTTCTATCTAAAGTATAATGGTTAGCGCTGTGTGGCAAGTGTCTCCATTTGAATTATGTGCCCCTAACTTCACAATGTTTCCAGATAAAATGGCAATTCTCCAGAAAAGTGTCATAGCTTAATTGTCACTTTTCTCCTGAACCGAGATAGAGTAATATAATTAATGCAGCAGCAAGAAAAGTACTGCTTCTCGAGGAGAATTCGTAACTTCCCTCGTGTTGTCCTAGCAACTTTGAGGAGTTAACATAGACTCTTCTCTTTGAAGGAGTAGGTATGTGTCAGTTCTGAAATGGTGGTGTTATCTGTCATCAAATTACCTTAAGCACTGAACAGAATAAAAGACTGGTTTTGTGATTTGACTGAAATGCTAAAATCACTAAAACAGTCAAGCAGACAAACTCCTAATTCAAAGTCTGTTGAAGTAAACAGAAATGGGCTTGTCCACTTCATAGAATCATAGAAGAGTTAGGGTTGGAAAGGACCTTAAGATCATCTAGTTCCAACCCCCACTGCCATGAGCAGGGACACCTCACACTAAACTGTGTCAGCCAAGGCTCTGTTCAACCTGGTCTTGAACACCGCCAGGGATAGAGCATTCACAGCTTTCCTGGGCAACCCATTCCAGTGCCTCACCACCCTTACAGTAAAGAACTTCTTTATATCCAATCTAAACTTCCCCTGGTTAAGTTTTAACCCATTACTCCTCATCCTATCACTACAGTCCCTAATGAAGAGTCCATCCCCAGCATCCCTATATGCCCCCTCCAGATGCTGGAAGGCTGCTATGAGGTCTCCATGCAGCCTTCTCTTCTCCAGGCTTCACAGCCCCATCTTTCTCAGCCTGTCTTCATCTGTCTTCATACAGGAGGGGCCCTGATGCTCCTCGTGGCCCTTCTCTGGACTTGTTCCAACAGTTCCATGTCCTTTTTATGCTGATTACACCAGAACTGCACACAATACTCCAAGTGAGGTCTCACAAGTGCAGAGTAGATGGGCAGGATCACCTTCGTCCTGCTGGTCATGCTTCTTTTGCGCAGCCTAGGATACAGTTGACTTCAATACATTTTAGCTGAAAGAACAGATGCTTAAAGGTATCCAGACAGCCAAATTTGTCCCTAAGCCCCTCAATTTACAAGAGAATTAAGTGTCAACATACTTCAAAAACTTTGGTCCTGCATTATTAATGAGAAAACAAACATTGTAATTTGGCATACAGAAATATATCTGCTTGCTTCTTGAGATAACATAGCAACACAGAAGACAGGTGGTACTGCATAGCACTGACTTTGGCTTTTCCTACTCTGCTGTGGGTCCTTCTTAGGGTTGGGCTGCTATAGGTTGCTAGTCATAGACAACACCATTTCCTGATGCCAGCATGACAGTTTCATACCTGTGCCCATACCCTGCCATTCAGAGTACACAGCCCACCACCACCAGAACTTTCTTCTGTGTTGATGGACACAGGTGACTTGCTTCTGGTTGGTCCTCTTTTTGCTGGGAAGCCTGCATCAAGAGTTTCAGCCAGATTAATTTTGTGCGAATGTCAAATCATAAAACCATAGTATCAACCAGGTTGGAAAAGGCATTTAAGGTCATGAAGTCCAACCATTACCCCAGCACTGCCAAGACCACCACTAAACCATGTCACTGAGGGCCCATCTACATGAGTTTTGAACGCTTCCAGGGATGATGACTCTACCACTTCCCTGGGCAACCTGTTCCAATGCCTGACCACCTACGAAAACAGTTTTCCTAATATCCAATCTAAACCTCCTGTGGTGCAGCTCAAGGCCATTTCCTCTTGTCTTATCGCTTGTTACCTGGGAGAAGAGACGGACCCCTGCCTCACTACAACCCCCTTTCAGGTAGCTGTAGACAGTGATAAGGTCCCCCCTGAGCCTTCTCTTCTCCAAAATGCAAATTCAGCCTGTGGTTTTATAGTCTATCCATAGTTTTCATTTTCCCTTCCCAGATCTGCAAGAGCTCTGAGTTCATCTTGCCAGCACATGCTTCTGCCATGCTGTTGCTTTGCCTTTTTTTAGTATTTTGTTTACTTTAAAGGTTTCATTTTGATGCTTTTTATTCCTTGATAAAGCACTGAATCTCTTGGCTTAGATAATTTCTCCTACACCTGTGTGACAGCTGCAGCTCGAGTCCTGTCACCTCGGGGGGCTGCCCATTCCCCTCTAGTTCCAGACTGCTTCTCAACCACTTCTGACGATGCCTCAGAAGGGCTCAGTTTTGAATTTCTCCCTGCTGTCTCTTTAGCTGTCAGTCATAAGCTGTCAATTGTCACTGCCCATTTCTGGTTAAAGTAGATTCAGGTTTTTGTGCCAATACAAAGACTGAGGTTGCTGCTCTTACCAGATGTTCAATCTATCCTTGAATCAAGGACACATGCTTTGAATTTCAATTACATGCAGGTTGATTCGACTTCAAAGATGCATAAAAATGTGGACAAAACAAAAAATTATATCATTCTGACAAAATGTTCTCTCATCTTGATTTTACCAATGATTTCCTGTAAACTATATTTAAGGTTCTTTATTTACACAGGAAAAAAGTATTTGATTTAGAAGAGGAGATGACTTGGTTAAGCTGGTTTTAAGCAAGATTTAATTGTTAACAGTAGTAATTTGGTTCATTCCCTGAAAACTTTTAAAATAAAAAATTCTCATATGACAAAAAAATAATTCTCCCGATGAGCTTTTTTCAATTATAAAATATTTTGATGACATATTCAGAATTTTTCTTATACAACAACTATGTGCTATGACTATCTGAGGAGAGATCTGCCTCTGCTGCATAATTTTGACAAATTCAGAAGGTGACTAATTGGTGCACATACCTTCAAGAAAGGCAAGCAGAATAGTCAGCACGACTACAAGCCAATTAATCTAACATGAGCAAAGTCTCAATTAAATCCTGTATCAGTTTATCAATTAAAAAATAAGTGCTGGGATATAACTGCAGCCAGTGATGATAATCCTATGGGAAGCAGATTTTATTGACCAAATCTTATTTAATTATTTGATAAGGTCAGAATTTTGTTTAGAAAAAATAACCATGAGACTATTTAGACTCCTATAAGGCATCTGAATTATGGATAAGTGCATGATAATCTGATCTAAAAATTAATGCTGTACATTATTAATAAAGCTCACATTACATGAATTAAAAAATGGCCCATGGAACTCTAGAAATAGTCACAAAAGGAGAAACACCATGGAACACAAGTACTTTTAATATGACTCTTCGGGGATGGCACTGGACCTCGAAATATGTAACATTTTCATAAATGATTTTGAAATAAGGCTAATATAATCTTAAAACAGTTACAGTGGACAAAACCAGGCAGAATGATAAAGTGCAAAGACAGAGAAGTTGTACAGGTGGATGTGAGTAATTCAGCATATGAAACAATAAAGCTGACAAAATATTTTAATAAAAATCACATCTGGAAAGAAAAGTGCAAATCATACCTACAGAAAAAGGGCAGAGACTTAAAATTAATCTAGAGTTAGAATGGGCAAATGATAAACAATTATTTCATAGAATCATAAAATAGTTAGAGTTGGAAAGGACCTTAAGATCATCTAGTTCCAACCCCCCTGACATGGGCAGAGGCACCTCACACTAAACCATCTCACCCAAGGCTTTGTCCAACCTGGCCTTGAACACCAACCAGGGATGGAGTATTCACAACTTCCCTGGGCAATCCATTCCAGTGCCTCACCACTCTAACAGGAAAGAATTTCCTCCTTATATCCAATCTAAACTTCCCCTCTTTAAGTTTTAACCCATTACCCCTTGTCCTGTCACTACAGTCCCTAATGAACAGTCCATCCCCAGCATCCCTATAGGCCCCCTTCAGATACTGGAAGGCTGCTATGAGGTCTCCACGCAGCCTTCTCTTCTCCAGGCTGAACAGCCCCAACTTTCTCAGCCTGTCTTCATACGGGAGGTGCTCCAGTCCCCTGATCATCCTCGTGGCCCTCCTCTGGACTTTTTCCAACAGTTCCATGTCCTTTTTATGTTGAAGACACCATAACTGCACACAATACTCCAAGTGAGGTCTCACGAGAGCAGAGTAGAGGGGCAGGATCACCTCCTTCGACTTTCTGGTCACACTCCTTTTGATGCAGCCCAGGATACGGTTGGCTTTCTGGGCTGCGAACACACACTGAAGCTGGCTCATGTTCATTTTCTCATCGACCAGCACCCCCAAGTCCTTCTCCGCAGGGCTGCTCTGAATCTCTTCTCTGCTCAACCTGTAGCTGTGCCTGGGATTGCTCCAACCCAGTTGTAGGACCTTTCACTTGTCATGGTTAAACTTCATGAGGGTGGCATAAGGAACGCTTATCTTTTCCATCAATATATGAACTTGGGAAAAGTAAGATTAGACTTCAGCACATTTATTGATAGCATAAAAACAGAAATGCTGCTTCCGGTTTTGGCATGCACGTTTGGAAAATCATGGCCGAAAGCTGAAGAGGCAGAAACTTGAAAGAATTACAAGCTTATATTGCTTACCTGCTCAAGAAGAGCCCTATATGGATATGAGTCAGAGCAGGGTTTATAATCAAGCAGAGGTGAACCAAGAAGCAGTGGTAGATAGGTCAAGTTGAGCAAACTCAAATTGGAAATAAGACTAAGTTTCAACTGCAAGAGTGATTAAGCACCAAGACCTTCAAACCAAGACAGTACATCTTTAGAAGAAAGTCACAGACCTTTTACAGCCCTTAGTTCTATCAACTAATTGTAGTTTAATGAACAAGCAGTCAAAGGTAATAGGGATCCATCTTGAAGCTCACTGCAATCTAAAGATTTTTCCCATTGAGCTAAGGGCCACAAAAAGAAAAACTGTGACATTTACAATGTTTTTAAACCTTTAAAGTAACACTTGAAATTGAAACAAAAGGTTCACTTTCTTCAGTTTAGCCTATTCTTTTATCTGGTTTGGGGCATTTATGTGCAAAGAGCACTAAGCAAAGATGACAATCAGACCCACACACAGCCTCTACCATGGATGCCAGAAATAGACATATTAGGCCAGATCCTCCATTAATACAAAACATTGCAGGCACACTATTTTGGCTGAATCTCACAGGAAAAGAGGCAATTCTCAAAATTAGGGTTTTGACAGACACAATTGTCACCCTAACTATTCTATGATTCTATGATTCTAAGCATGAACATAGTCCTCAAATAGTTGCAAGTTCATGCAAAAAGATTTTGTGATGTTGTTGAAGAGTGGCTTGCAAAAAGATTTCCAGGTAAGTGTTAAGAGAAGCTATGAGTTTTTAAATGTGCACAGGACGTATTAATTCAACCAAATAATCCAACTCAGTTAACTGCTTCTTACTTCTCTAAGGCACACATTACATCAGAAACACCCCACATCTGCTGTTTAGCTTGCACATTAAAAAGCGCAGGAGTAAAATCTCTTCTCAGCATCCAATTTTTGGCAATTCATTTGTTAATCTGTTAATTCTAAGGAAGGATCTAAGGAGGATTAATGTAAAGAGCCAGTAAGGCTGAAATTCCAGTCTCCCCCTTCAAAACATGATGTTTCCTAGATGTACCCAATATTAGGAGGTATCAACCAAAGCTCACACATCTTGTCACTAGAATATAGCACCAACAACATTAGGCTGTTAGAAATGAGTCACTGACAAATCCAAAGAGCAATACGTAGGCTTGGGGGAAGAAAAGAACCATGAAAAATTAATCATGGTATTAAATCAGCTCAGTTGAGGAGCGCCACAAGCAGACTAGTGCCAAAACCTTGCTGAGAAAGCCATCCATTACGAATGCAGGGCGACAGTACTCAGTCTCACTTCCCTGACTGTCATGAGTTTGATAAATGATAGACTGCAGCCTCATAGTCACTGCACCAGTGACTATTCACCAGGTGAATCCCAACCACTTCCACAGATTTTAAGAAAACCAGCCTTCCTGAGTAGTCATTAACCTGTTGCTGTTGGTTGCCATCTCCTTCCCAAGCTGCAGCAGCACATGCAGAATCCTGGGAGCAAGCTTGCCTATGAACAGTGAGGAGAAAAGTTAATGAGTATTTGTTTTCTCTTCATTGTCTATCACTAGGCTCCCATCTTTTCATAAACTCCCTTTGGTAGCTAGCACATTTTTGGAGCCCATTCTTACCATCTTTTGTGTTCTCTGCTAGTTCTAGTTGCAGCTGGACTTCGTCATTTGTAACTTTGTCCCTAAGTATCCAAGCAATGCTTTCACATTCTTCCTTTGAAGCTTTTCTTGATTGCTGCCTACCTTTTCCTAGATTAATCCTTAGAAAAACCTTTCTTAACTTCACTGATCCAGCCTCTGATGAAAATTAAACACATAAGAACCTAAAGAATGTTGAAACAACATGGTGATGAGGAATATGCAGATGGACACGAATACACAGACAGCAAAAAAAGAAGCTTGCCATTGCTTTTCTTTTAAATAGCCCTTTCAAGTCACCTTTACACATTACTAAGAGGTTGGCTGCAGCAGCACAGAATATAGCACAGAATTCAAATTAGGAAAAACTATGTATGCCAGGCTTGTTGAGAGCTGTGTCCATCTGCTGCAGTATCATGCATCTGACAAGGGCTTACAGGAGATTCTTCAAAGACAGACAACATGCTCTTTGAGAAAGCAGTTTCCTCCATTCAGCTGTAAAAAGGCTCCTATGTCCTGAAGTGTGTAGCTTTTTGCCCTTCTTTTTCCTAAAGTCTTTTTTTATTCTAATATTCTCTAATATGTCAGGAGATTTTCCCATTATCTATTACTGTTTTTTGATCCTATTAGGCTTCTGGCAGCAATTATATCAAGAAACAGTAGGGTTCAGAGGTTAATTGCATTTTGTATTTAAAAGTACTTCCTTTTTTCCATTTTAACTGTGTTCATTTTTAAATAATGATAAATAGAACCTGGAAAAAATCTATAGCTCAGTTTAAAATAAAAATGGAAAGAGAGAGAGTTAAATCATGACACTCAAATAATTCTTTCCTGTAAGCCTTGGGGAAAACTTGATGGCACTGAGAAGTTAATGTAAATTGCCACTGTTAAGGTTGGATTAGAAAGAAAATAAAAAAAATAACTCTTTTAATCAGCTGCTCAGCTGGTGTGAATCAGTTTAGTTCTTTGGGAACTGAGTCTGAAGTGATTTATACCACCTGCAGATCATGCCTTTTGATCTTTAAACATCTAATAATTGTTATGGATCTTCTGCAGCCATCTTTCTTAAGTCATGGTATATAGAACCAAACCTTCTGCATCACCTGCGGTCTCACTTCCTGCTCCCTATGCATCATCTTCCCATTGAAAAATCCCAGAATTAGATTTATCCCTCTTTTATAGAAGACACCATTGATCCCTGTTTAATTTGTGACCCATTATAATACCATCACCCAGTCATGGTGAGGGTATTACAATCACTCCCCATGTTGTATTAATAATGCCCCCTCCCTGCCTACAAACACACATCTCTCCCCATGTATTTAGCACTTGAAATTACTGGATTTCATCTCACTGATTTCAAATCACTTATGCAATTAGTCAAGATACTTTCAAATTATAATTGTGTCTCTCCCTTTCATTCTTGCTCCAGGAACTGCCTCCTGCCAGCCAGGGACTGTCCTCTCTAGCTACAAACTCAGTTCTGCATCAAACTAATCTAACAGGTAGCACAGCATTGCCATACTGCTTAACAGCTACCTTGTGACTCTACACCAAAGCTCAAAATCCAAGATTTTAAGGTTTAATTTCCCCTTTCATAATATACATACTACTGGATTGTGTATTATAAACCTAACTATATAATATGTTTTATCACTGAACATGTATTAATCCTGCTTCTGACTTTAAGTATTCACACACACACAGTGATTCTAACCATCTCTTGGCAAAGCATATGTTTAACTGAGGTCATTCATCCATTTTTGTTGGTTCCTACCTTTACTTATTCATTCTTGTTACTAATACAGTTGTCAAAATTCCCAGGAAAAGCCCTTACCTTCTCCATTTCAGGCACTCATTTGCCACCATTCACTCCAAAATGCTCACAGCATCTTGTGGCATAGTCTGAAAATATAACAAGTATAACCTTTATTCCATCATACACCTTACAAAAAAATTACAGATTAGGATTCTAAAACTAGCACCTTGTGCATTAAGCCTTCAGGCTTAATGCGTCCGTAGAGGCTGCATTTCCACCAGCTAGGAACAAACTGTTTTCATCTACATGGTCTTAATTCATTAATCTAAACATAAGTATCTCGTGCCATTTGACTGACCGTAGGACAGGCAATACACACACACACAAGATATGATAAAGTACCCATATTCCCCTGGGCCAGAAGCCGGAGACCCAATGACATACCAGGAGATGGGACAATGGTATCTCAAATATTTTCTTCATGTTTATAAAATTGAATTATTCTTTAAATATTTCCCTGTCTTACAAATATGTCATGTAATGTGTCAGTGCTCACTTATGTATAAGCCTGGCTGCATGTGAAGCATGCTTCCATATGGAGGAAAACTATATTGCAGCTATACTCTTCCAAAAGAAACAGTTTTATGCCTTCCATCTACATTTGCTTTTGACAGTTAATGAGTCAAAGGAGAATTGTTCAACGCTGCTTGACTTATGCTAAAAAAAGTCTTGAAAAGCACTGAGCACACACAGAACTCATCTTTGCCTGCACACCTTCCATTTGTTAGGGGAAAATGCTGAAATGGTTGACATACTCAGTAACAAAAAGTGCAGTCTATTTTCAGTGTCAGCCAGCCAGCAGCCAGAACTACTCCTGTGGACGTGCACTGTGCAGTGTAGGCAGTAATTATTTCTTTCCAAAAGATCCAAGCAATACAAGTGCAATCCTGCTTTTCACCCTCTTTACAGACCTTTGGCTGTGCTCACCTACTGGGAATCTATCTTACCTCCCTTTATCTTCAACACCCACTCAGAGGACAAAATGCAGCCTATAGGTTTCTCTGCCAAGAACAAGCTGATTCCCTGTTTTACTATCCACAGATGTAGACACTGCTATCTGTAAGATGTCACAGTGCTTGGCAGAAACTAGTTCCTGTGCAAAGACCAGCAAACTTATCCTGACCCTACCAAAAGTCTAACAATAATCCACAGAGGAAAGTACTTCAAAGAACTAGCTGGGGCATAACCCGTTTCTTTCATCAGAAACATCAGTCCCCTATTCATCAAAATGCTGTGAGGCTTCCAAATTCTGTTCCATCGCTGATTAAACATTGACAATCATCATTTATGGAAGAAACACATAAAAAGCCATTTCCTATTATGTGCACACATGTAAGTATAGTATTTACAGCCAAAGCTGATTGCCTGTTGACAAAATTACAAAGTACGTCTGGATTTTACAAAATTAAGCCCATAATCTATTGAAGTGCAGAGGTGGAGAGCTGTGATAGATGAGTAATGGCAAAGGTGTTCAAAGGAACCTGAACCTGCATCAAGGCTTGAGCCTGTATCTCAAAGAAGTTAATAGAAAATAGCTCATGGCCTTTGCAGAGCCTTAATAAAGGGTCCTCTTCTGGTCCCAGAGGAGAAAAGAGGTGGTTTTCCCTATTTTCCATAACACCAGAATGTGGCTGCAAATAAACAAGGCAGGGAGCAATGCATTTTCCTGTCCAGCTGCAGAGGTACCTTTGCCTTGTGGTCAAAGTGATGACCAAGGGGCAGATTTCAACCATGATTCACTGAAGTATGGCTCCATGGACCTGTCTCCAAGTTGATAGTGATGTGACAGGTCAGCGCTGGAACTTACTTTCATGACCATCAAGTGCCATTTATACTGGCTTAAAGTATTTCTTATTACTATCAAATTTAGAATACTTCTGTCCAGAAGTCACTCTTTTGTTAAATTACTATCCATGGAAGTTCCTTCTCCAGTTGCCAAGGAGGACCGCTATTGCTTGGCTGGCTGTTCACTTACGGTAGCTGCCATCAACATCACCCATTTTCTTTTACTCTCATCATCACATTAATGCTTCCTAATCTCTTTATGATACATTCCAAAGCCTTAGCAGCAACACAATATGAAGCAGTATCATCAAAGAAATAAACAAACCGTGGTAGCACAAACTGAAAGAACTCCAGATATCAATCCCAAGAATATTTTCTAAGGTAAGCATCAATATTTAAACAGAGGGAGTGTTTCAGTGACTGAGACACCACGCAAATCAGCTTTGCAAGCTCTGTGTCACCTGCAAATAGATGTGAAGTATCTGGTGGCAAAGGAGGAAGAAAGATGACAAGCACTCTTGCACAGTAAGTTGAGCTACTGGCAATTACATGCCTGAGACATAGTTTAACAAGGTAACTTCAGCTGTGCTTAGCCAGCATCTTGCTGAACATGCTTTCCTGGTGAGCATCTGTAAGCAAATCAGCACATCTATTATTTTTACTGAGATGCTTGGAGTTTAGTACTTAGCTACTCATGTAGTTTTATAGTATTCTCTTAAGGACATGAAGTAAACAAATATCTCTCCTGGTTCTGTCTGGGGTAGTTAATTTTCTTCATAGTAGCTTGCATGGAGCTGGTTTAGATTTGTGCTGTAAACAGGATTGATAATACAGGGATGGGCAGTTTCCTATAGTTTTTTCCTATTGCAATGGTGATTTTCCTTCTAACTTACGTGCCTTCTTGCTCAGTTAGAGCAAGAAAAGAAAAGAGTTTCCAAAGTTCACAAAGATGGTACCATAAAGACACTTCTGCATATAAGAACTCTCAGGAGACACTAATCTGTATCATTCTGCAGCCTTTCCTGGTTTGTTTTTTGGCCATTACAGGTAAAGAGCTTCCAAGAAGCCTTGAAAACAAGTTTGCAAGATCTCTCTCTTATTTATCAGGAGGTATAGGGACGATTCAGGACTAACATACCAGAATAGGAGAGTTGGCAAAAAACAGCCTTCCTTTCCATCCACTGCAAAACCTAGAACACTGCAGGCATTTTTAGAAAAGAAAATGTTTCAGAGGAAAAAAAAAATAATAATGTTGTAACATTTGCTAAATGCCCAGCTTCTTATTAATAATTTGCTTTTCAGCTTGCCAAGAAATTACTTGAGATAATTTAGTCTCTCTCATCAGGGCAATTATCAAAATAACACCACTTGTAATATACTTCAGTTACTTCACTTAGGCAGTTACATTTATACAGAAGGAAGATCCTAGAGAGAAGTAAGTGCAGGTTGTATTTTCAAGGACGAAATACAGGAATACCCTGGAAGAATGATGCAAGAACCAGTTGTTTACAACGTCTGATGAAGTACAACGCAGCCACCAGCCATAGCGCCGGAGGAGCAGCCCCCGGACCCGCTGAACGCGGGGAGATGCAGCCGCTGCTGGGTTTGCCTTTCTGCAGCTTTCTCACTTTCCCCACCTGCTGGCCATATGGAGAGCAGCACAGCATCAATGTGCTGGGTAACAGGAAAAGGATCCGACCCAAGAGATGCTGCCCTCACACCGAGGAAATTCCACAGGCCGGGAATGAACTTTCCCTGCATTATTTTACCGTTAAAATTGATATCTCATCTATAATGAGACATACCAGTAAGAAACAATGCAAGAAAGGGCAAAAACACCTGATCATTAAAGCTTAAAAAAAAAAAACAAACAGTAGACTCACTTAAAAGCGTTTCCTATCTGCTTAGATTCCAAATACAAGAATATGACTGCTTGGCTAAACTCAATATTTGTGTTCACAGCGTTATCAGATCATTGCTAACAGGCAATGTGTTCGCTATGGGATTTAAAGTCTCTGAAACAACCTGACAAAACAAACGTTAAATAAAATAGAAGGAAAATAAAAATAATAATAATAAAAAAGACCAAAATGATTATGACTATACTGTTCTGCAGTATAACAGGTAAGGATAACAAAGGCTGTACTGGATGGATTTCCTCATGATGCACCAAAAGCCAGTGAAGACACTAAGGTGCTGCAGAGTAAAAGCATTGCCCCTCAGAAGGCTACACATTCAAAGAAAACAAAAGCATGATGTACTGGCAAAAAGCCAGGCAACCTGAAAACTGTTCTCTCGCTATCCTGTACCCAAGAAAAGGGCAAACAATTTTCCCTTCCTCTCCCAGTTTCACGTTTATTGGCTGGATTAAAACCTGCTAACACAAAGCTTACAGTTCAAAGCAAAAAGACTTATATTTCACAGCTGTTGTATCTCTGTGTGCACCCCACTCACAATATTAATTAGCACTGAGGACTGAGGACAGTTTCCTTATTGCTACTACAGCAAAGCAATTACCCAAGTATTCAACATTCAGGGCAGGCTTTCTAAGAGAAGACTGTTTTGATTTTGTGCAGTGTCTGGCTAGCTGTCAGCAACAAGACTGACTGGCAGCTTGCAGGAGGGTGTTTCCACAGCATGGCAGGTGAGCTCAGCTTCAGCAGTCAGCTCCTGCCCCTTGAGCATCTGCAGCACCACGTACCGGGGAAGGACTGGATACACAGCTCTGGAAACTAATTCAGATGGATCCGCTGATCTCTGAACAAAAATTTGCCATGATGCTGCTGCCATGTAGGAATCCAAAGCTACAATCACCCATTTAGAGCTGTTGAAACCTGTTATAATAAAATTGTAGAGGGAAGAGAGGAGCTTGGTTACAATTGCTAAGCAGATTTAGTCTGGCAGAATCATAGTAATGCCCAGTTAGAAATAGCTTGAAGGAGTGCCCATTAGAGTATGGCAAATGAACACAAAAGCAGTTATGTATTTCTACCTGATAAATATGGACATTAAGTTATAATACAAAAAGACCTCGCATAAACTCAGCAAGCCCAAATAATAGTGTTCACTCACCACATGCAGAGCCCAGTCATAAAACCATTGCCACATATATACAGCATCACAGACTCATTAGGGTTGGAAGAGACCTCTGGAGATCATCTGGTCCAAACCCCCCTGCCAAGGCAGGGCCACCCAGGGCAGCTTACACAGAAACATGTCCAGGTAGGTTTTGAAGATCTCTGGAAAGGGAGACTCCACAACCTCCCTGGGCAGCCTGTGCCAGTGCTCTGCCACCCCCAACGTAAAGAAGCTTTTCCTCATGTTGAGGTGACACTTCTGTGTTTTAGTTTATGGCCATTCCTCCTCATCCTGTCACTGGGTACCACTGAAAGTCTGGCACCATCATCTTGGCACTCACCTTTGAGATATTGATATGCATTAATGAGATCGCATCTCAGCCTTCTCTAGAGAAGACCCAGCTCGCACAATCTTTCCCTGTAAGAGGGATGCTCCAGACCTCTGATCATCCTTGTGGCCCTCCCCAGGACCCTTTCTGGTAGTTCCTTATCTTTCTTGTACCGAGGAGCCCAGCACTGGACACAGTACTCCAGATGTAGCCTCACTAGGTCAAGTAGAAGGGAAAGATCACCTCCCTTGACCTGCAGGCCACACTCCAGGATATTCTTGTGCCTCCTGGCCACAAGGACACATTGCCAGTTCATAGACAACTCATCATCCACCAATACTCCCAGGTCCTTCTCAGCTGAAGTGCCCTCTAGTAGGTGAGCCCCCAACAGTGCTGCTGCCACAGGCTTCAGCAAGAGGAAATGTACCAATGCCCTGGAGGAAAATCTTACGATGCTACTCACAGGTCCAGCATGATATAACAGCAGAGCAAGGTGACTGTGAAAGATAATCCTCGTGATAACATGGCCATTACGCTCTGGGTGAATTCCCAATTAACTGCAAGTTTTGAACGAAAATACTCTTCCAAATATATAAGCAGAAATTACCAGCAATAACAGAACACAGTGGCTGATTTCAGTTGATTCCAAATGTTTAGACACTTCAGTGGACACCTGTCTCAATATTTGTTTCAGCTGTCACTTGGTAGGACTGTTACAGATTTTGCATTTCATCTATTGATTCTGAAATATTTGCCAGTATAATGCCCTAAGCAAAGCTATGGATTGCTCATCCTTGCCTTATTTATATAGCTAAAGGTAGATTCCAGCTCATTAAAACATGCTAACATCACTGAAGGTAAAGAGGTAGTTCATAGAATCCTACAATGGTTTGGGTTGGAAGGGACCTTAAAGATCATCTACTTCCACCTCTGCCATGGGCCAGGACACCTTCCACTAGACCAGGTTGCCCAAAGCCTCATGCAGCCTGGCCTTGAACACTGCCAGGGATGGGGTAGCTAGAAATTTTCATTTAAAACTCTGAATCAGAACAAACAAGCCCCCAAACCCGTAAGCAGCAGCCTGTTATTACAAAGCATACCTAGAGGCCTGTGTTTGCTGTCAGGCAAGCTAGAACACTTCCTCTAGGAATTGCTCTAAATCTCAGCTAATCATTTGTAACATGAAGTGGTGACAGTAACATCGTAAACAGAACAACCCAAACTGACACATACACAGAAAAGTTTTCTTGTTTCTAAATGTGCCAGAAAAGAGACTGTTGTGAAGCTATAGGTGGATATACTATGAGTAAAAACTTTGTCTTATGTTTTTTTTTTCTTTAGGTTTAGGAACCTGATAAAAATCTACAATTCAGTCCTTCACTGAGACTTAAGGGAAAATATAAACATATACTTTTTCGTTCTTATTCAATTTAGAATATTTCTGTAGACTTAATGGGATTGTAGTTCATCTGAAGATGGAAATGAAAAATCTCTAGCTCCCAGCATTTCTGGTTCTAGACATCTAACTTCTCTTCATAGTCTCACTCTTGTGAGGTATCTACAACACCATGCATTTTCCCTTTATAACCTACATGTCAAATAAAGCCAAATTAACTAACAGGAAGTGATACTAATAAAGCACGGAGTAAAATGAGAGCATGACCTGAAAAATTCAGACTTTCATAGAATCATAGAATAGTTAGGGCTGGAAAGGACCTTAAGATTACCTAATTCCAACCCCCTACCATGGGCAGGGACACCTCACACTAAACTGTCCAGCCTGGCCTTGACCACTGCCAGGGATGGAGCATTCACAACCTCCCTGGGCAACCCATTCCAGTGCCTCACCACCCTAACAGGAAAGAATTTCCTCCTTATATCCAATCTAAACTTCCCCTATTTTAAGTTTTAACCCATTACCCCTTGTCCTATCACTACAGTCCCTAATTAAGAGTCCCTCCCCAGCATCCCTATAGGCCCCCATCAGATACTGGAAGGTTGCTATGAGGTCTCCACGCAGCCTTCTCTTCTCCAGGCTGAAGAGCCCCAACTTTCTCAGCCTATCTTCATATGTGAGGTGCTCCAGTCCCCTGATGATCCTCGTGGCCCTCCTCTGGACTTGTTCCAACAGATCCATGTCCTTCTTATGTTGAGGACACCAGAACTGCACACAATACTCCAAGTGAGGTCTCACGAGAGCAGAGCAGAGGGGCAGGGTCACCTCCTTCGACCTGCTGGTCACGCTGATTTTGATGCAGCTCAGGATACGGTTGGCTTTCTGGACTGTAAGCACACACTGAAGCCGGATCATGTTCATTTTCTCATCGACCACCACCCCCAAGTCCTTCTCCGCAGGGCTGCTCTGAATCTCTTCTCTGCTCAATCTGTAGCTGTGCCTGGGATTGTTCCGACCCAGGTGTAGGACCTTGCACTTGGCATGGTTAAACTTTATGCTTGAACCCCTTGTGGAGCAAGAGCTTTGTTTTCAGGAAAGAAACTGATTCTTATTCTGTATAGTACTTCATCCATCGCTAAAGCTGAATATTGTATTAATGCCATTTTAAGCATGTGGATCACAGAGAAAGCAACAACATACAGAATTTAGAGAAAGCATAGCTATTTCACACCTTCAGCAGTTACCTTCACATTTAAATGGTGAATTATATAAGGCTGGCATTTAGATGCAAAAATGTTCTCTTACCACTTCTCTGAACAACAGGGAAGTTTGTGTAATTATAGGAGATTTGCTGTCTGGCTTGCCACCTGCAGGGATGCCAAACAGAAAGGGAGCAGCCTTTGTACATCTGCGACAATCTGCATTCTGGTGAGTTCAGAAACAGTCTATACAAAGGAGGCAGGGTACTACAGTATCACTGTATGCTACATTAGTTCTGATAGCATTGCAAAAATAATAAAAGAGGTAGTTTTAAAGCTAATTCACTGGTCTTATCTTGTGTGCATTTGTGACTTCAATGAGTCAAGCAGGTACTTCATTCACCAGTTACCGGAAGGAATGAAGTGAAAAAAAAAGGCACAAGCAAAATACAACCAGCCTTCTTCCAACTTGTTAACCCTGACTTCTGGCAAGCCCATCTGAGAGGCTCCACAGGTAAACTCTATCTAACTCAGGAAATGTTTCAAGTCAAACACATCCTACCCCAATGTGAATCATTAGGGAAGACCAATGACAGGAAAACAACTGAAAGTTTGTTTTTGCTCTTTGGACCATCTGGAAGCAATCTCCATATGCAGATCACATGAACTTAAGTTTTACAGAAGCCTCCTTCTCATCAAACATTATCAGTATGTTTACCACAGTAAGCATCATGGGGAATTCTTACCCTGCATGTAGCCAAATAAAGGCTAACACAAACAACTTCATGCTTGATCGCATGCAAGTTTATATAATTCCATGGCTGTTCTCAAATTTTTCCCCTCAATAAGCTATTTTCCTGAGATTCCTATACCAGTAAGAACACCATCAGCTGTGTTCCCTTACTGTGCTGCCCTGCTTCACAGAAGTTGCAGCTCATCTGGCTTACACTATTCTTTCCTTTACCCCAATCACCCTAACTGAGCTACATCCAATTTGCCCCTTAGAATGTGATTTACCCAAGGGTTTATCTTCTTTTCGAAATGCCTAGTGCTAAATTCAGGACATGGTGTGCTGCTTTTGTAATTTTCGTCATAGTAGCTGGTATGGGGTTATGTTTTGGATTTGTGCCCGAAACAGTGTTGATAATTTGGATGTTTAGCTATTGCTGAGCAGTGATTACACATCATCAAGGCTGACTGGGTTTCTCATACTGCCCCACCAAGTAGGCTGGGAGTGCAGAAGGGAAGGGACACAGCCAGAACAGCTGACCTTAACTGACCCAGGAGCTATCCCATACCATATGGTGTCATGCTTGGCATATGAAGCTGGGAGAAGGAAGGGGGGGGACATTCAGAGTTACACCACTTGTAACTGTTATGCATGCTGAAGCTCTACGTGCCTGGAGACGGCTGAATACCTGCCTGCACATGGGAAGCGGTGAATGAATTCCTTTTTCTACTTCACTTGTGCATGTGGCTTTTGTTTTGCCTGTTAAGCTGTCTGTGAGTTTTCTCACTTTTCTGTTTTTCTCCCCCATCCCGCTGGATGTGGGGGAGAGGGGACAACAGTAAGTGGTCGTGTGGGGCTCAGTTGCTGACACACTGTCCAACACTGCAGACCAGAGCCATGGGGAAAGACACAGAGCCCACCACAGCTCCTGTACTACCCGGCATACTGGATTACATGTCTGTGATCTCGGAGTAAGGTGCTGCTGCAATTATCAGGGTCACTGTTACCTATCAAGAGCTACTACTTCTTCCAGGAATGAAAAGAGATAAGGGAGAACATACAACACTTCAGACATACTCCTGGCATGTCAAACACATTTAGACCCTGCTTCTTCTGCATGCACTGGACTGGAACACAGTGGTTTAAAGTTAGGGTGTTAGAAAAGTGGCTTTGGAATGGTTTTGAAAAGTGTTCTCAGTGTCATCTTTCATTTCTCCTCTGCTTTGTCCTCAATTATTTCATTCCTTTGTTCTTCAGATTCCCTGAGCTCTTACACAGTTCTCACACAGCTTACTCATTCATATCCCTAGACCTCTTTGTTTTGCAATCCATTTCTATGTCATTGCTCTCACCTCCACATTTCAGATATACTGAATTTTACAAGTACTTTTCAGTTGACAGATATGAATTATGACACTAGTTCAGTGACTGTTACTGGGAAATAATTAGGATTTCTGCTAAGTTCATAGAGTCATTTAGGTTGGAAGAGACTCTTAAGGTCATCAGCTTCTACCATTAACCCAGCACTGCCAAGTCCATCACTAAACCATGTCCCTAAGTGCCACATCTATACGTCTTTTAAATACCTCCAGGGATGGTGACTCCACCACTTCCCTTGGAAGCCTATTCCAACAGTTTAACAGTCCTTCCAGTGAAGAAATTTTTCCTCATATCCAATCTAAACCTTCCTTTATGGCAGCCTGAGGCCATTACCTCTTGTCTTTGTCAGACTTGGGCTCCAAACACTTCACCAGCTTCATTGCTCTTCTTTGGATGTGCATTTAAAGTTAAGCCTTTTACATAAACTAACAGCCCACCACAGCAAATGATCACCTGCACAAGGTGCTAAGACATTCCTCTGTTATCTGCTAAGCCAAGCCCTTCCACTCCAATGTTACTGTTACTCCTTACTTTAAAAACAAGAGGGAAAGGACAGTATGGCCTACAATAGCCCTAAAAACCTACACTTACCTGTGAAAACTTCCACAATGATTTCCCAGGAAGTTATTCTTCAATTTAACACTCACTTTGAATCAACATGAAAAACATGGAGTAGAGGACTAGGGCCTGACCAAGAAACAAAGGATAATATGTAGTATTATACCATAGTAACAGGGAGAAGAAGCTGTCAGGTCAGGAAAGTGAAACCTCACCAGTTTCTGACTGATAGAGCTTCTGAGTCATAAGAAACCACAAATACTCCTGGACAATCTAGAACCTAACCAGCTGATTTTCATGGTTTGAAAATGCTGCATCATGTACATTTGATCTCACTGAGGATTATGAAGAGTGCCCTAGGAAACAAAGCTTTTAAATTTTTCAACTTATACAAATGCATGTTAGACAAACCAAATCCAGAAGTGAAACAAAATCCAAAAGTATTACATACTTTACTATATACCTTTCCTGTGTTAATGACAAAATAAAAGAATGAGAAATACAGAACTTGTAAATTAAATGGAAAATAATATGCACGGGAATTGGGAAACCCCTCCATACTGTACAGATCTTCATGCACTAGGCAGTCCCAAAGTCAATCACATATTTGGTTATGTACATCAGCTTAAACATAAGTGGAAGCATTTTATTACTGTACATGTTTCTTCTTTTTAATCTTCTGAGACTGCCTTAGCTCCTCAGTCCCATGAGCATATGGGCAGGATTCAGAAGGCAAAGAACAACCATCAGGATGATGAATGAAAAACCAACAGAGACGTGTTTTAAATGCTTCAGCTGAAAGGCGGCGTTTCACTTCAGGCTTAGTTTTCCTTGACGGTTTCTCTTTTCTCCAGTCACGAATATGAACTCTCCCATTTAGAACTAAGATTCAGAAACAAACAAAAAGCAGCTGTGAATAGACAGCCATGGGAATTATACTGGAAAAAATGCACAGTGACAGTCTGTGAATAAAATATGTTCTACAAATGGATCACTCAGGCAAAACCAAATGTGCCATGTGCATAGGAACGGAAAGAACTATACAACAAACCAAGATGATATAGACATGGTCTAAAGCAGAATTGATTGTTTTCCCTGTGAGAGGCTTTATTGTGATGCTGAATAGTTTAAGGTACCTTTGTATCAACTTTGTAGATATTTATTTCAAATACAGCAGTTAGAATCATTTAGACTAAAATCCTTTGAATTTAGATTGCAAATCCTGACGAAGTTTCAACTTCAAGAATCGTAATCCTTCCTATGTTCAAATTACCCCACATTTGAAATATGATTAACAGTAAAAATCTAGTAAGAGTCTTCTGTTACTTTTTCACTACACAGAAATGCTTTTGCAAAGACAATGGTTTACTGGCCCAAAAAAATACACTGCGCCAAGGAAATGAAAAGTCTAATCCTCCATATGAACCAACAGGAAAGTTTAACTCGTCACGTTGGGCAGTTTTTAATTCATCTGCTGCCCATAAACTGCACACACACATTTGGGAGCCTCTGCCAGCTCCTTAAATGCGCAATAAAACCAGAATAAAAGTTATTAAGAGAGAAAGGAAAAAAAAGATTAAAAACAACAGTGAAAATGAGGAAGAGAGAATCTGCCACTTCTAAGTTGCCATGCTCTATTTTCATATTCTGCTTCAATCATACCTTCTGTGTCACATACTTGTATCAGTTAACTGATACCACTGTGCATTCTGATAACTGCTATTCCAAAGGTAACAAGTCAAGTGAAAACTTAATATCACACATTTAGGCCTGGATGAATTCATCCCTCAAGGTTTCCCTGTGATATACAAATAGATCTGAACAAAGGAATCCAGGAGTGCGTTCAGCTTTAACATCTCTCTCAAATGATGAAGAAAAATGAGCAGATCTAGTGCTATTTATGTTCAAGTGTATTTTTAACTAGAAAACCAGACCTGTATTGGACAAGATGCCAGATCAAAAGAAACTGCCACAGATCAGTCACTCTAAGGCCCTTTTTGTGTGTGTGTGCATCCATCTGTTTTCCTTAACTTTAAAAGAAATACATTTTAGAAAAAATGACAAAAATGCTGCAGCCATGTTCTTCTCTGTTGTCTTTGGCATGAGCAATGTCCTTGCAGACCACTTGCTGATAGAAGTCACTTGTTATGGTGAAGGAAAGAATTAAACAGTCCCTACTGAAGCCCCATGGAGCTTCCATGTGATGTAAATCGCTAAGAAAGATATGGCCTTAATCCTAGTCTTTCCTCAGAGGTAATGTGCAGACAGCATCCATGCCAAATTAAAATGCTCACTCCACTTAACAGGTTGTAAATCTATTCTACCTATCCCTAATGACAGGGAATCCAATTCAGATACATAATGAATGCAGTACGACTAGTTCAAAGCAAACAAAAAATAAACTCCAAACAAAACAACAAAATCCCCACAACAAAACCCTCAAAAAAATCCAAACAAATGAAAACACACACCAAAACCCACACAGAACACACCACCACAATGGGGAAAAATACCCCAAACAAACATACAAGCAAAAAAACAATTATTGACAAACCCAGGCAAACACAGAAACTTGCTACTGAATTCTTTCTGCCATGCCACCACAGTCTATGTAAGCACACCAAGCCTCAGAGTTAACAGATTCTCATGAAGACTGGTTTTATTTTGTGTCAGCATTTACACTATGGTCTTGATAAGGCCAGACAGATACTGAAAGTGGTTAAAAAAAACAAAACCACCACCACAAGAATTTTCCAGATGTGTTTAATGGCATAGAGAGGAGACAAAATAAATTATTAAAGAAAACCAAACCAAAATGCCCTTACCTTCAAATACTTGATGATTGTTCTTGAGAAGTGTCTGCAGGCCTCCATATTCATTCTTTAGCCTTTTTAAAGTCTCTTTATGTAAGTGTTCTGCTACTTCTTTCAAGGAAAGGCTTTCTGCAATAAATAATGGTGTAGCTATTAAAATGTATACATATGTAGAAGTTAAATTTCCTTAGGACTTTATAAGTTAATGATTATGAGCAGAATCTATGAATTATTTACCAGTACTGCATCAACTTGTACTCCTGATATTATGTGTGATACAATTTTATATGTATACTGTCTGTAAAATAGCAGCTTTCATTCTACGGGACTCAAGTCAGAATTTCCACAGTAAGGCATTTTTTATTTTCCTCCTTTTTTTGTAGCAACAAGTAACTCTCATTGCAATAAGCACTGTTTACATGCACGTATTTAGAGAAAAGAGAATGACTCAAGGGATATCCTGTAACAGTAATATATGACAAACAACAAGTAAGTAAATAATAACAATGCATAGAGAAAAATGGAACAATGGTAGCAAGAATGCTTATAAAATTAACAATGTCTATTCTTTTTCTAAGACTACACAAAAAATTCCTAATCCTGTCATAATCAAATGGCACTTCAAAGCACTTCTTACACGATTCTTACAAAATTATAGCTGACTGTGATGTTAGAAAACTTACTGTTCTCCACAGATAAATGTAGATGTTCCGTTTTAGTACAGAGGGAGGAGCTGTGGGTTTGGTTTGGCTTTTGTAATAAAAACTAATGCAGGCCTAGTATTTAAGTGTAGAGAAAAAAAAAACACCACACCAATTCCAAAATATTCTTATAAGAATACATAATTCTTATAAACTTACGCTTTATTAGCATCCTAGTGTGCAATAAAACATTGCAGAATAAAAAAAAAAGTGCCTTTAATTGCTACTGTACTGCTCTTGGTATTGCCTAAAAACTATTCCTCATTTGGAGTATTGTGTATAGTTCTGGTGTCTCAACATAAAAAGGACAGAAACTGTTGGAACAAATCCAGAGGAGGGCCATGAGGATGATCAGGGGACTGGAGCACCTCCCCTATGAAAACAGGCTAAAATGTTGGGGCTGTTCAGCCTGGAGAAGAGAAGGCTGCGTGGAGACCTCATAGCAGCCTTCCAGTGTCTGAAGGGGGCCTATAAGGACGCTAGGGAGGGACTCTTCGTTAGGGACTGTAAAGACAGGACAAGGGATAATGGGTTAAAATTTAAACAGGGGAAGTTTAGACTGGATATAAGGAAGAAGTTCTTTACTGTGAGGGTGGTGAGGCACTGGAATGGGTTGCCCAGGGCGTTGTGAATACTCCACCCCTGGCGGTGTTCAAGGGCAGGTTGGACAGAGCCTTGGGTGAGATGGTTTAGTGTGAGGTGTCCCAGGCCATGGCAGGGGGATTAGAACTGGATGATCTTAAAGTCCTTTCCAACCCTAACTATTCTATGATTCTGTGATTCTATTTTAATAAGTTTAAAAACTATTTCAATGCATTGGAAAAAGACATCCTCTACCAGGAAAAGATAATGAAAGCAAAGACAACCTCACCTCCTTGATTCCAGGTATTCGTATTTCCATCATGCGTATCAGAACATGATTTTTGGGAGTTTGCATTTAACAGCAAGTTTGCCACGCTGAGAACCACGTCATCTACAAAATCCCGAGGGAGGGAAGCACAGTTTCTGATTTGTTCTACTTTTTCTCTGGGTTGAAATCCAGGCATCCAAACTGTACCAGCAGTCTCAGTCTCATTTTCAGGAAGTTCAGAGCTGGGTTCTTTGCACACATCATCAGAGTGAGCCTTATGACTACATGCAACTTTTCTGTTACACATGACCACAGCACAGGTCTGACGATTATTAATATACTGTGTTATCTGCTTGTCAATCAGAGCATGTTCTGCAGGTGGGTAGGTTCTGCTTTTTCCAATAAGGCTTACCTATTTAGTAGAAACAGATAAATAACTATTTGAACGGACTCCCATACGCATGGCCTTCCAACCTGCACATCTTACACAGGCTTCTAAATCCACCTACAGGAGATATACGTTCAAACTCAATGCTTATTAACATCTGAGGCTTTCTTGATTTTAGTCTCCAAATATTGGTGCCACAGAAGAAATCCAGCAATCAGACCATAAGCCATCATGCCATAAAAGCACAAAGATTACTTCTGGCCCTTCGGTTGTTTATAAAATTAAAGCTGGATACCTCTTCCTACCCTGAGAACATTCCACTTTGAATTTCATGGACACAGACAAAAGAAAAATTAAGTTCAAATAATGCAACGCAGGCAGCTGGGAAGGAAAAAGAAAAAAAAAAAGGCTTCATGAGTTTTCCACCCTGTAGCCTGGCAAGAGAAATAATCATAAAACCTTCCCTTTCTGAGTATTTATACTATCTCTGCAGAGCATATTGTCTCAAGTAATGCAATTGATCTTAGGACAATAATGAACAATGCTTCAGACAACTAGCAGCTTAAAGTAATAATAATTAAAAAGACAAAAGCCCTACATAGTCCAAAATTACCCTCTTTGTTGATGGAATTCTAAGGCAATCTTCCTCCACATTAAAGCCGCATACAAATCCCACTTGGGCAACGAAATCAAGATATTCTCTGTACTGGGTTTTCTTGCTTTGTCTTCGGCTGTATTTTCCATAGAAATCAAAGAAGCAACAGGGCAGCACAAAGTAGCGACATGAATAGGAAGACCTACAAGAAGGATAACAAACTGCTGAAAAGAATGGTATTTCAGGGAATGCACAAATTAACAAATAACTCATTAGATACAATAATGGGAATTTTCATTAAGTGAGAGCTGCGTGAAATAGTATTTATATTTCCCTCTTTTAGTAGATCTATTATCAGAATCAAAAACAGTTTCACAAAGTACTTGCTATAGCAAATTACTACGTCAAGTTGGGTTGCAGGACTAAAGCTGCAGATGTTAAGCTGTTGCAGCTGGTTGCAAAGTGCACAATGGTTCAAAGTAAGGCAGAACCAACAGCAATTTTAAAAACCAAGCAAATAAAGAACAAACACGCCCCCCAGTACAAAACCAAACAACAGCTTCACATCAGTTCTGAGGTTTGAACTTGAAAAGCAAAACACTGTACTGAATTCTGTAGCAAAGTAAATACTGCATCTGTGCTTTTCCACAGGAAATGAAATTATGTAGAAATAATCAACTGCCATCAAAAGCAGCAAGGATAGCAGATGTGGCAGCAAAGTAACAGTGTACACCAAGCCCACATACGTAATTATGCTTTGGTTTGTTTAATTCCTCCCTCCCACTTCCCTCCCTCTGCAGATACCTAGCTGCAATTACAGGTATCCATGGTGTTAATTCATCTGAATGATTTCCTATGAGCCAGTCAGTGTCTGGAAAGAGATGAGTGTCACCTGGCATGATTGTAGATTCCTAAAAACAAAACAAAAACAAAACACACAACAAAACCAACAAAACAATACATTTAGTGATTTATATTACAGGTTCCTTTTAATCCATTTTATTTGTTAATAAAAGAACTAAGTAACAATATAAAATTATACAAGCTTACAAATACAAGGTGAATGAGAACCACAGACAGCAACGTTTTTCCTCAATTGCAATTTTGCCAGGTTGTAATTTGTTCTAGCTATAAAGAAGTAAGTTAGCGACACTGGTTGGACAAAGAGTGGAATAACAATTTTGGTTAAAGTATCTGGCACCCTAAAGATGGAGTCTTGGGTGACATGGTTTAGTGTGAGGTGTCCCTGCTCATGGAAGGCATGCTAAGGCACATGAAAAACAACAAGGTGCTTTGTGACAGCCAGCATGGCTTCACCAAGGGGAAATCCTGCCTGACCAATTTGGTGGCCTTCTATGCTGGGGCTATGGAACTGATGGACAGCAGTAAAGCAGTTGATGTCATCCACCTGGACTTGTGTAAAGCGTTCGATACTGTCCCGCACGACATCCTTGTCTCTAAATTGGAGAGACATCAATTTGATGGATGGACCACTCGGTGGATAAAGAACTGGCTGGAGGGCTGCACACAAAGAGTTGTGGTCAATGGCTCAATGTCCGGCTGGAGACCAGTAACGAGTAGTGTCCCTCAGGGATCGGTGTTGGGACCGGTCTTGTTCAACATCTGTGATGGTGACATGGACAGTGGGATTGAGTGTGCCCTCAGCAAGTTTGCCGATGACACCAAGCTGTGTGGTTCGGTTGATACGCTGGAAGGAAGGAATGCCATCCAGAGGGACCTTGACACGCTTGTGAGGTGGGCTGATGCCAACCTCATGAAGTATAACCATGACAAGTGCAAGGTCCTACACCTGGGTCGGCGCAATCCCAGGCACAGCTACAGGTTGGGCAGAGAAGAGATTCAGAGCAGCCCTGCGGAGAAGGACTTGGGCGTGCTGGTCGATGAGAAAATGAACATGAGCCAGCAGTGTGCGCCTGCAGCCCAGAAAGCCAACTGTATCCTGGGCTGCATCAAAAGGAGTGTGACCAGCAAGTCGAAGGAGGTGCTCCTGCCCCTTTATTCTGCTTTCATGAGACCTCACTTGGAGTATTGTGTACAGTTCTGGTGTCTTCAACATAAAAAGGACATGGATCTGTTGGAACAAGTCCAGAGGAGGGCCATGAGAATGATCAGGGGACTGGAGCACCTCATGTATGAAGATCGGCTGAGAAAGTTGGGGCTGTTCAGCCTGGAGAAGAGAAGGCTGCATGGAGACCTCAGAGCAGCCTTCCAGTATCTGAGGAGGGCCTATAGGGATGCTGGGGGTGGACACTTCACTAGGGACTGTAGTGGTAGGACAAGGGGTAATGGGTTAAAACTTAAAGAGGGGAAGTTTAGATTGGATATAAGGAGGAAATTCTTTCCTGTTAGGGTGGTGAGGCACTGGAATAGGTTGTCCAGGGAGGTTGTGAATGCTTCATCCCTGGCAGTGTTCAAGGACAGGTTGGCCGAGGCCTTGGGAATATGGTTTAGAGCGAGGTGTCCCTGCCCATGTCAGGGGGGTTGGAACTTGATGATCTTAAGGTCCTTTCCAACCCTAACTATTCTATGATTCTATTATTGGAACTAGATGATCTTAGGGTCCTTTCCAACCTGGGCTATTCTATGATTCTATTAAGTATCATATACTGGATTAGGATTGCTTGCCATTCTCCTTCTGTCACACGTACGTATGGACTTAATTTGGCAGAAAGCCACTATCTGGTATGTCTTACAGACCTAGGACTCACATAGCAACTAATCAGAACACAGCTTTACTATTATCTTCTCCTTATTCACAAACTCTTCCCAAATCAAATCCTAATAGACAGAACATCACCCTTCACACCTAATCATTCACATAGAAGAAACCTAACCCAGCCTAACACCTTCCGTCGCCTGTGTTGCCATTCCATCCCCTGCTGAGCTGCACAAAAACTACCTTATGATACATGCGAAATCAGGAGCAAAAATAGGAAACAACAGGTTAAAGAAAGAAGGTTTCTTTGGTGGGCTCTGGAATAGTATTTTGCCTCATGGAATTTCAATATATATGGATTCAGGAGGCATCAACACAGAAGTCTTCCCATCACAGTACTGACTCACAGAATAGTTTTCATACCTTGAACCAAGTTCAGCAAAGAAGTACTTAAAAGATTTTGATACTGTGGAAGTACATATACTCTTCTGCAAAACCTGTATGAATCCCAAAGTAATTGTGTGCAGATTTGAGAAAAAGTTTTAAATTAACTCTCCAGAGACCTTTAGGAAAAGCCCTGAAAATGATGCCCATACTCTTTCTATAGACAAAATGCATGTTTTGCGAGTTCAAAATTCACATGTATATACAAAGTAGTATCTATATAGGAATAAAAACCACCAACCAAACAAAAAAACCTAAACAAGACCAAAAGAGAATTTCAGAAATCTTAAGACTACCTCGATTACATCCCAATTTCCCTCTTTGGAAAGCACTGTTAGGTGTTTTAAGTATTAGTACAGTGTATTACTGCTCCCCTTAAATACAATATGTCGAACCATTTTTATTTACGTATATATACTTTTAGATATTATATGTAACATTTCTTTTTGGCAGGTCAGTAGATGTTAAATCAAATGTTTGGTAAGATTTTCTTACAGTTGATTAAATAAGTTACTCCTACATTACTGTTCAGTTTTGACTGTTCAGTTTAGGCATAGAGGAATTATCAGTGCCACACTCCACATTTTGACAGTGACCCGTAATCAAATTTGTATTCACCATGTCTGACAGCAGTTTGGCAATGTGTAACGCCACCTGTTACATTCATTTATATTGTTAGTATTGGCAGTGAGTGTCACAGATGGCAATTTTCATCCTGCAACTCATGCTTTAAGTAAAGATCACAACTAAATTAGCTTTCAGGCTAACAAAAAGCTGTGAGTAGGTGCTTTCTCCGTCTGTGGCTCCTGTAGCTACTGGAACCTTGCAAAATTATTTCACCCTTCCTGTTTGTTATGTAACTCCTTTCCTCATAAATTAGTACTTTATATATATATTTTGGATATATTTATTGTTTTGTGTCTGGATTTTTCAAGTGTTCTCTGAAGTCTTTTTTTTTTTTTCTTTTAAAAAGACAAGTAACACATGCCCTTTTGTATTTTGTTGCCTCATGCTGCTGAGAGGGACAGCTGATGCTCAGAAGTTTCCTTATGATTCAAGAAATTTGAGAAACTGTAAGCAGACAGACCTTAATATGAAATGAATGTCCGAAATTCAACACTCTCCATAATACTGAAACATGGGCAGAAAAACAAATATATAAAACAGGAAGGAAAAGAGAAGATATTATTTAGTATGATCAGAACTAACACAATATAGTGTAACAGTGAGACACTGGCACAGGCTGTCCAGAGAAGTTGCAGATACCTCATCCCTGGAAATGCTGAAGGCCAGACTGGATGGAACTTGGAGCAATGTGGTCTAGTGCAAGGTGTCCCATGGCAGAGGGTTGGAACTGGATGAGCTTTAAGGTCCCTTCCAACCCAAACCATTCTAGGATTCTATGATTCTGTAACACAAATGAAGGCTTACCACAGCTTGATGTTTCAGATTGTTTCTTGATGCCTTGCAGTACAATCTGCTTGCAGAGTGCTGCAAAGGAATCTGTCAGTTTTGGCAATCTGCACCCAAAATGGCAGGGTGGCAAAGAGGAGGCTGCATAAGGCTGTGAAAGCTCCACCTCCCATCTGTGAAAACTGCTGCTCTTTTACTGATTTAACAGAAGATATTAACATTCAAAGATACCTTGAATTAACTTTCAAACAAAACTACTAGAAAACAACTACAGGTGGAAAATTCTAATATATTTGAAGCTGCCAGTTTTTGAGAGAAAGGTGAGAAATTTCAGGAGTCTAGAGAACAAGAAGCCATGAACCTCACCTCCAAAGGGCAGCTGTTCATCAGTACCACACTTTGACAAGTATCTGACCAAGAACAGATGGAGCTAGTGAATGTTCCTATGCTCACAAAAATGCTAATGTGGAACTTGAAATGTAATCCCTCTTTCAGACTCATTTTCCTGTTCATTTTTTTATGAAGGCTATTATTGCTATTATTTACCATAAGCTCAGTACAGCAGAGATTGGCTCCTTTGAAGTTCAACAATTTTGTCCCCGAAACAGCAGCACACAGCACTAGAAGGTCAGAATCACTTTCAAGAATAAACTGTGCACAACTCTGGATATTAATACGTTTTTAGGAGGCAGAGTGGTAGAAATAAAGCTGATTAATACTGATTTTCCAGTAAAACCAAAGATTGTTTCTGGTGTGCATGTCTGTATATGCAGAAAGAAATCAAGACAGTCTTCTCAGCTGAAAAATAAGGAAGTTGCAAATATCAAGCATTGCTCTCCTAATTCCCTTAACAATATACAGCCCCACAAGATATATGTGTGTCATCATCCCAAACCCACAGATCACTTTTAGAGAACTGTCTGCAACCTCATATGTTTGATTACATTTGCATCAACACAACCTGAAGCAATGAACAAATGAATAAAGTTACAAATCAGTAAAATGGACATACATTTGCATAATACCTCTAAATGAGTTCCTGGTCCATACATGTCCCATACTTTTCTTCTCCTCACATCAATTCCTCTACCTGAATGCTGAAATATTTGAACAAGAAAAAGTATCATTTTTAAGTACTACTTTTAGCAGAAACTGCGAAACAGCCTCACTAAATGTACATATCAATACCGATTATTTCATTCATACTACAATTTAGACACATAATGAAACACAGCCTCACCATTTTGGGTAGAAGCTTTTTGTTTGCTTTTAAAATATCAAAACCTATCCCAAGGCGAGTATTGCTGTATCACCCACAGGGCTCAGGGAACAGGGCTACTCTAAGCAGTTCTTGCTGGACAGACACCCTTCAGCTACTGAAGTCAATTAACCTGCTGGAGTCCAAACACACTTTTCCCTGTGTGAACTGATGAGAAGAGGAAATAGGACTGGAAACTAAAGCAAGACATAAAAACGCGTAAGTTACAGTAACTGAATTTCAGTAATCCTGTGCAGAACTAACCAAAATCAGGTACCAAGTCTCATAAAACTCTCACACCTGATTTCTTGCCAGTCAACAATGTTTGTCAGTGCTATAACAGTGATGACCTAATGACATACAAAAAGAAATCTCCACAGGGAAAATAGTGGTTTACAGCAGATCAAATATTTCTGGCTACACAAAGATAGAAAACTTGTGCTAGGAGAACTTGGGACTTTTTCCTACTGCCAATGACTTCTACTGATCAAATAGGAGGTAGTAATTTCCTCTACACACTTTAACATGTTCTTCCAGAAGTGGAAAATACAATTTTCTGAAACAGACAGACTCAACTTCACTGGGTTTTGTTCAATCTCACTTTCTTTGCTGTTTCAGAAACTATGCCTCAAGCAACTGAATTCTGCTGTTGCCACATTTTCACTCCCAAAGCACGTAACATTCATAGGCATTTTCACAATTAACAGATTACAGTATAGTTTCTAAAGATACAGAAAAACATTTTTAGGGCATGACAAGTAGAATTCAATTTCAATAAAATTAAGTTCACGGAAAGCATCTTTCTAGAGATAATCTCTATATTAAGATCCCCCATTCTTTTTTGCTTTGTCTAGAGCATAACTAAATTATGTAATCACTTCTTATTTTCCCTCTTAGTGTCTTACCTCTGAAAATAAGCCTGGAATTGAAGTGAATTACACTAATAAGAGCAGATAAACAAGTGAAAGGTTTCTGAAGGCCTGCTAGAATTTTATCCTGGTAACTCAAGTGACAAAAGTCCTATTTTAGCAACATGAATTAACAACTTTGGCTATCTGCATGCCAGATAAAAGAAAACTTAACAAGACTGCTGATTATCTCTGGGTTTTAATTATTATTTAAAAAGCACTCTACTTACCCCTTCATTATTTAGAATATGAACCAGCAGACCATTTCCACATCCAAGATCTACAAATGACTGTTTCTTAGTCAACCCTTTTTCCTTTCGCTCTTCTTCCCAAAGAATCTAAGACAAGAGAAGAAAACATTTTAGACTTCTGCTCTCATCTCTCCTGTAAGAAAGCAGCAGAGGTTACTGGAAATTAAAGAAGAAAGCTTAAAGAGAATGCAGATGTGATAGAAGACATTCCCTGTAGTCACAGGCAAAACAAGTTGATACAGCAAAACCACAAACATTACAGAGAGGGGCAGGAATTATGTGATCATCAAATCATAGAATAGTTAGAGCTTAAGATCATCTAGTTCCAACCCCCCTGCCATGGACACTAGATCATGCCACCCAAGACTCCATCCAGCCTGGCCTTGAACACTTCCAGGGATGGAGTATTTATCACTTCTTTGGGTAATTTGTTCCAACGCCTCACCACCCTCACAGTAAAGAACTTCTTCCTTATAACTATCTTGCACTTTCCCTATGTAAGCTTAAACTCATTACCCCTTGTCCTATCACTAAAGTCCCTCATGAAGAGTTCCCCTCTAGCATCCTTGTAGGCAACCTCCAGACACTGGAAGCCTGCTATGAGGTCTCCACACAGCCTTCTCTTCTCCAGGTTGAACAGGCCAACTTTCTCAGCCTGTCTTCATATGGAAGGTGTTCCAGCCCCATGATCATGCTTGTGGCCCTCCTGTGGACTTGTTCCAACAGTTCCATGCTCTTCTTATGTTGAGGACACCAGAACTGTACACAATACTCCAAGTCAGGTCTCACGAGAGCAGAGCATAGAGGGGCAGGATTACGTCCTTTGACCAATTATCATGCTCCTTTGGTTAGGATATCATTTTGATATTGTGTTGCAGTCCAACACACAGTTGGCTTTCTGGGCTGTGAGCACACACACTGATGGCCCATGTTCAGTTTCTTATCAACCAACAAAGTATCAAACATTTTCTAAGTGCTAAGCACACCCTCCAATTTCCTCTGAGTCACTTAACTTGAAATTAATCAAAGCTATATAGTCCTGGGCTAGACTGAGTATAAAAGTAAAGTAACTTGCTAAAACAAAGGCAGCCATGGAAGCGGCAAGTAAACTTCAACAGTGTCTCTGTAAGTGACACCACAGAAACATTTATATCCACTGTATTAATGAACTGGTGGCAGAGCTGAAAATAAAACCAAAACCGTTATTTGTAATCAACTGGCTATATATTGGCACATATAACATTCTTCCAGTATCTAAAGGGCGCCTACAAGAAAGAGGAGAGGGACATTTTACAAGGACATGTGATAGGACAAGGGAGAATGGCTTTAAATTAACAGAGAGAAGATTAGATTAGACATTAGGAAGAAATTCTTTACTATGACGGTGCTGAGGCACTGGCACAGGTTACCCAGAGAAGCCTTGGCTGCACCATCCCTGGCAGTGTTCAAGACCGGGCTGGATGGAACTTGAGGCAACCTGGTCTAGTGAAAGGTGTCCCTCTCTGTGGCAAGGGGGTTGGAACTGGATGGTCTTTAAGGTCCCTTCCAAACCAAACCACTCTACAATTCTAGGATTCTACTGAAACTCATAAACCCCACATCCTTTCTCCCAACATCTTCTTTTTGCCTTGTATGCCTGTAATAACTTCAGGTCATTCTATTAAAAAAAAAAATGCAACAAGTATAAAATGAAAATACTGATTTTCTGTAGGATAATTCTATTACTGAGAAATAGAAACTTATAGAATAATCTTAAGGAAGACAGTTCCCTACCAGCAAGTAAGTAGCAATGGCAACATCTTCATAAACAAATTTCTCAGGATCTGTCACTTCAGGCCACACCTTCAAAAAAAGAAGAGAAAAATTATTTTCTGCACCATCTGAAATTACTTCAAAAAGTGCTCAGAGCAATCTGGATACCCATACACTTCAACAGGTTTCTGCACTTCAAGAATGCTGTATTTTAATCTCATTAAAAATATACACAAAGAAAGTAAATAAAGACTGTCTGATTTTGTGAGTCACACAAAAGAATTGTGGCATAAAGAATGTCTGCTGTCATCCAATCAAGTAAACAGCTACAGATGCTCTGTAACAGAGCATGCATCCTTTTGCTTGACTCAGAAGAAAAGTACTTGTATTATTCCTGAAACACTGATAACATGAACATTTTTAAATGTATTTTCAAAACATAACAGACACAGAATTATCGCGGCACAACAGAACATGAAGAATCAAAATTTGAAGTAGGAAGACAAAGTATTAACTCTATTTCGTGAATGAGAGAATCTAAACAAAGATTAAAATGCTCCAACACTACACTAATTCTATTGCAAAGCTAAAGACAATCATTACGTTTACCCAGAAGTCCAATTTTCCTCTAATTATATTTTTCTATTAGTGCAGAAATATCAACAATAAAACCTTTCAACATTTTCACAATATGTTTTACAAAATCATTTCCTAATGTTTCTTGCTTGCAGCTACATTCTGGTGTATAGGCATTAATTCATATAGCAGTTAAGATGATCACAGTAATTTTTCAGTATCCCCAGGGTAAACAATAATACAACATTGCCCCTGTAACTGAAACACATACTAACACAGAATTCAAATTTGAGTAATAGTAAGTTTAACCTATTTGCTACCCAGAGCTGCTTCCAGACTAAGCTTTTGGAGAAGGAAGGGCTTTATTTATCTTTCTAGTGTGAATGACTTCGTATTTAAATCCACTGCTTCTGGATTTAGTGAAAGAAGCAGCTTCACTAAAACTACAAGATATAAGAAAGCATACGAAAACATATTAATACTGCATTTACTAAATTTACCTTTACTATCTCCTTGTATTTTTCTTTAAGGTCTTGATAAACCTTGCTGTATTTTGCTACTGAAATGAGTGAGAGTGTACTTTTAAACTCACTGGGCTTTTGCTCCAGAGACCATTTAGCCAGTTTGGACAAAAGTTCATTTTCAAGCCATGCTAGTTTGGGGTATGCAATTCCATCTGAAAACCAGTCGTCTGGAAATGGAGCTACAATAGAAATAGACCTTTAAAATAAAATAAAAACTTTGTATAAATACAGCATATTTCATAATTTCAGCTACCTCAGAGAGAATACAATGATTAAGTGGATAAAAAAAGTCAAATCAGAACTATAAAAGTAGACTGGAGAATAAGAAAATGCATAATACACAAAACAAAAATAAAACAGTGAAGTTACTGAATAATGGAACAGTCTCCCCTGAATTTTGTTAGACAGCTTAATATTTGCCTATTTAAACACTGCACACGAGACTCCTTGATGCATTATCATATAGACCAGAGTCTTGCATATGATGAAAAACCTGATTTAGCAAAATGTCCAAACACTAACTAGTAAAAGTGAATTAATAAAATTTTCATGAAATCAGCAAGAAAATTTTGAAGGAAAATATATCAGTTGGTATGTTTGATCATTTCATCATCCCCAGCTTTACCCGTATTTCACTAGAGCTATGCCTGCAAATGCTCAGGACCAAGTGGCAATGGTCTATGTTTCAATGACTGTGGGCCAGTAAGTTCACAGCAGTTCTAGTCTGACCCTCAACCTTATCAACACTTTCAGAACCTGAGCTCTCACAGGCATAGCTAGCTCCTCATGATCAGAATATGCATACATTTTCTAGACCCCACATGAGTACATTCAGTGTATATATTCAAAGTTGAAACAGAATTGTGTTGTTCTGTGTTGTTTTGGGTATTGTAGATGTTTAACAATCACTACTGTCACTTACTTAATCAAGTAGGAAATTACCTAGATACCAATACTAAAACATCCTTGCTTCCTCTCTTGCTTCCAGCACTTACCATTCCTCATCTTTTATGCACACAAGTTGAATTTGATAAATATTGCACTTTTTAATCTTGTATTTTCCTTCACTGTTTTCCTCCAAAGGCAGAAAGGTCACAGTTCCATTGTAAACATCTGAAAAGATACATAAATACTGATAGGTTATCCTACGGTTAGGACCATTCTTTTTAGCACCAAAACAAACTTTTATCTCTTTACTATGTTAAGTGCAAATGAGTGAAGCAATACCTAGGACAACACATGAAAAATCACAGTGCTAAGAATAAATCCATTTCTTGGTGTGTCTGACATTTAAAACTACTATCCTGTTTGCATTCCCCAAATTTAGAATTCTGCTGCACGACATTTTCAGAACATCCAAGGCTGACTGCCAAGACTGTTTTCTTTAAACTTATTGAAATAAAGTAAAAGCTAGACAATGAGATTTTTCCACCACAAAACTGGTGCCTTCCCCTGCCCGACAGTACATCCAGAATCCTGGGAAGCACATCCCAGATTAACTGAAACCCTGGTATTAGATTAATAAAAACTAAAAACTAAAAAATATGAGTTCAATATTAATAATTAATATTATTAATATCTATCATTTTTGCCATGTTCAAGCATGGTATCTATTTATTGTGTGAACTATTCTATGATTATAATTGAACAAAGATACCTTCCTCACTGTCATTCAGATTTTCCAAATAGAGTTCCTGGATTAGGCACTGTAAAAATCACATTATCTATCCCTAAATTAGTACCTCATAACTCTGAAGGCAGATAATCTGGTAAGATCTGGTTTTAGGTGAAGGTGCATATTTTATGTTAACATGTTATGTTCAGAAACAACACTACTGATCTTAACAGTATTAACCACCTGTAGAATAAAACAGTTTATGTACGGTGACAGATTCTAAACACTAGGGATTCTGGAAGAGTTGAAATGTGCTGACAGCTGGCAATGCACTTATTCCCTATATCCTTCCTATAAAGTGACTGTAAAAGCATTCACTTTTACATATTTTACGGCACATAATATGCATGCATTACTGCTTTATAAAACACTTGCAAAAATATTTTTAGATGTGTATCCAGGGTGACTTCTTCAGAATAACTTGCTCTCATTTTTGAAAACATTCTGACAAATGCAAATCTTCAAACCAAGAATGCTGCATTGGCTGAGTAGTCAAATTTCAGCGGACAATTTTCTGAGACAGAAAATGATAAATTAGCAATAGAGAAAATATTAAGTCTATCTCGGCCTATCCTTAGCCAATTCCCTCTCTAACTTTCTTTAAACTTTACTTTTAAATTTTATTTTTACTAATTAAAATATTGTCCCAAGCTTTTTGTTACATATAGGCTCTCTGGATGTAGCTCAGGAACATCTTAACATCAAAAGAAAAAACATACACTTCCTTTTGATTTGAAGGCATCAGAGTAAGAATTATAAGCCCCAAGAGCATCCCATAAATAACTACAGGTCTTTTTTAATTGCTCCAGAATTCTGATTCTTTTCAAAGATTTACTACTAGAATTTACTCCCCATCCATACTTCTCCCCAAATTTATCTTAAAAAGGTGTTAACCTCTACATGTTTCTTAATGAGTAGGATTTACTGCATCATATTACCATCATACAATGTAAAAGACCAAACCAAACAAACCTAACCAAAATAAATTTAGTTTCATCTTTAAGCAATGTTAAGCAATAAATCAACACGAGCAGCTCAGCTTGCTCTGAGAGGTGCCACAGCTGCCTACTTTTTTCATTAAGTGCATTTCTAAAGGCTACCATCATGAGGTGTGCACCACAAGCAGCATTTTTTGTATGGGCAGATTACTCAGGACAGAAGCATGCAGGGTGACAGCCCTTCTTGCTTCTTCAGAGAAGACAAAGATGAACAGTCTTCTACACCTCTTCAGGAGCAGGGTACTTAACTTCCCTAAGTGCTTTCCTCATCTCAGCAGCACCTTACAGTAACACATCAGCTCCTCCCTTACTCTGCCTCCCTAAGGCTGTAGATGGGGTTGTTTAAACAGGAGTCCTACAGGTGTTTGGTCTCTGTAATTTGTATTTAAACTGCTGACACTTCCCACCACTACAGAAAAAAAAAAAAGTTAAAAATAATATCTAAGCACACGAAAACAACAACAAATCTGCACTCTCCAAGTAGGAACAAACTGGTTTTCATCTGACTTGAGAGACAACCTCGGCCGGGCCCGCAGCAGACACCGCGCCCCGGCATGGCGGTGCTCCCGCTGCCCTCCGCCCTCCCTCGCCGCTGAGCTCCCGCTCACCTTGGACCGCCAGCTCCTTCCTCGGTGGGGCGGGGGAGCCGGCGGGGCGCGCCCGCGGCAGCAGCGTCCTCAGCACGGCGCGGAGCTCGGCGCGGGGGTCCGGTCCGGCCCACGGCGTGAGAGGCGGCGGCAGATGCCCGTGCCACGGTGACAGCTGGGCGCAGACCTCCCTCCAGAGCCGGCCCAGCTCCGCAGTCCCGGCAGACGCCACTCGTTCCCCCTGTTCCTCACTTCCCCGTACGGCAGCGAAGGAGGCAGACTCTTCCCCACCCTCCCTAAGCGCCAATGTCCCCTCCACCTCAATGGCGGCGCCGCACAGCCGCCTGTTGGCCACTTGCGGCTTCTCCAGCCAGACACGCACCGCCGCCCAGAAGCCGTCAGGCAGCGCGGCCCTGCCATCCCGCACACCCACCGTCCGCAACAACCCCATCGCCCGCCTCGCCGCCGCGTAGGGGTAGGAGGTGGAGCGCGTCGCAGGCTGCTTCCGTCAGTTCCTGGGGCGGGGACGGAGACGACAGTAGCGCAGGTAAGAGTAGCGGGTTTTCAGCCCAGGTCGCGGCTTGGAAGCCCAAGCGGTGGGGCCGCGGGGTGTCCGCCTCACAGCGCAGTCACAGCGAGCGGGCAGTGCCTCACATTTACCCTCCCCAGGAGCTGCAGCGGCTTCTGTGTGGGCGCGATAGGTAACTGCTGCGGGTACTACAGGTGGGAGACACGGGGCGCCGTCCTTGTAGAGGACGAACGCGGGCTAGGGCACTTATTGTGTTTATAGCGTATGATTGAGGGAGAGCGGTATCGTTGTGCTAGTGGCTACGGTACATCAGCATAAAAACACCTTCTTGAAAGCGGACTCAAACTTGGGAGGCACCCATCTGCCCGGTGCTTAAGGAAACAAATCTCGGTATGTTTTTCGTAGTAAAACCGGTACATTAGCTGTTACTTTCCTTTCTGAGGAGGAGTGAGGCCTCGCTCCGAAGTGGGGCAGTTCCTATAGCGGTTGTGCAACGAAACCTCAAGGGCTCTTAAGTGATTTCCTTCCCTGCCTTTGACTTGGTGTTGTCTTTCTATGGGCAAACTGCTATCGGTAGCTTTTAATTCCATTTTTCGAGCGGCTGTGCATTTGCGAGTGTTTCTGACAGTATTATGGCACAATAATTAACGGTAATACACTGCAAAGGAAAGTACTCGCTTGTGATTTGCACGTTGGTGTTGTCCAGTCGTGAGTCTGAGTTCCTAGTAGGAGCACCTTCCACGTATAGAGGTTTTCGACTCGGCATTTCTAGTGAAGCTGCAGCAGGTCTCAGCAAGTTGCAAATAACATGAGTTACATGAGTAACATGAGTGTGGTAGTACTGCCACATCCCCAGGCAGAGTGTGCAATATCAGTGCAAGGCTGCAGTTAACACTGACGTCATTCCTTAGGGCAATCTTTTGCTACTTTCTTATTGTAGCTGCCTGCTTTGGTTTCCTAATTAGTTTTGAAACTGTTTGCTTGGAGCAAAATTATGTTTGTGTAAGGACAAATTTAATTCTTTTTCAGAAGTGCATGATCCTTTTTTACAAGCACTTCTGTTTTCTCGTTTGAGCAATCTCACTGACTTCCAGTGTAAATAAAGTTAGATGCAAAACCTGCAATGTAAATTTTTGTATGTTCTGAGCCAGAAGCTGTGAACTCCTGCCTGGTTTACCTGGTTTCACATTAGAAGAACAATGTCTGTTTAGCTTCAGGTTGAAATGCTCTTTCTCAGTGCCTCCCTCCTCCACCACCTGCTCTCTTTCCAAACCTGTTGCTCAGTGCTGCAGCTGCACCTTCCTAGAAACGATGTGGAAGTCATGCAGAAATGCTACCTTGCAGTCCTCTTCTACTATGTCTGTACTGTCCAGAAGCAAAAAAATGACCTTCATAAGGGTATTAGGGTGAAATAAAAGAGATATAGCAAGGAGATATATCAAGATAATGAGAGAAAAAAGAAAAAGTAGTATGTCAAACCAGTAGTTTCTGTGCTTTATTGTTCAAAGTCCATCCTGAGCCCTTGGCCAGCCCTGGGCCTGGGTACGCTTCTAGTACCCTTGAGAACTGCTTTTTCCAGTCAGTTCCCTTTTTATAACGTAGCCAGCTTCTGTTTTCCTGCACAATCATTTTTGCATTTTACAAATACAAAGCACGTCTCGGCCACCTGCATGAAGTGACAGAAATTGCTGGGTGTGATACAAGTAGGTAGCAGCAGAGGGCACTCCGACATCTCTTTCTGGAAGAGGTACAGCAGAGGAATAAGCTGTCACTCTTTGGGCCAGGTTCTAAAACAGCGAGATTCCCCTTCTCTCCAAAACCAGTGTGGTTGTACCTACTGATAATGAAGTCCTGCTGGTTCTGTGAAGTTTTGCAATGCACTTGCATGACCCATACACACAACAAAATACCAGCAGACTTAATAGGGCCTCACTGCTTTTGATCCTATACGTATGAGGTCAACTCAGCACAGAAAAAAGTGTATTTGGAAAAAAAATATATACTGGGAAGATAGACTAAAAATGTGATAAGCCATCACATAATAGTGTTGTGGTTTAACCTTGGCTGGCAAGTACTGGGATTACCATGTGGCTGTTTGCTCATTGCATCCCCCAGTGGGATGGGGAGTGGAGTCAAAAAAAGGTAAAACCCACTGGTTGAGAGACAAACAATTTAATAATTGAAATAAGGTAAAATGTAATAATAACAATAATAATAGTAGGAAAAAGAGAGAGAACCCAGGAGAGACAAGTGATGCAAAACACAATTGCTCACCACCTGCTGACCGATGCCCAGCCTGACCCTGGGCAGTGATTGACCCAGGATGGGTGACTCCCCCCACTTTCTATACTGGGCATGACGTGCTATTGTATGGAATACCCCTTTGGCTAGTTTCAGTCAGGTGTCTTGTCTCCCTCCTGGCTTCTTGTGCTCCTCCTCACTGGCAGAGCATGAGACTGAAAAGTCCTTCGTCAGGATAAGCACTGCTTAGCAACAACAAACAGATCCGTGTGTTACCAACATTACTCCCACACTAAATCCAAAACACAGCACTGTACCAGCTACCAAGAAAAGAAATTATCCCAACAAAAAAACAGGACAAATAAGAATAAAAATTTGAACTTTAGGGAAGAAAGAAAGAAAGAAAGGTCAAGTTTAAGTGTTGTTGCAAAGATTATACCTTATGTTTTAAATTTGTTCTTGAGTATGGCAATATGACACATAAGAGAAGTGCATACCTATGTGCTTACAATTTTCCAGAACTCCATCAACCATGTAGAAGAAAAGCATTAGAGCTTTATATGTTCTTTAGAAGTCACTACTATGGTACTACTGCACGAATTTTTATCTCATCTTACCTTTCTTATTATGCAGTATTAACCAGTGGTGTCCCTGTTTCGTATTTTTCTTATTTGACAAGGTTTAGCTTTTATTTTAATAAGGAAGACTATATAGTTCATTTATATCTGGTGAAAGGCTTTTTTTTTCCTAGGTTGTACCAAGCCAGGTGAATTAGAGAATTGAAAAAAGGGCAATCAGGCAATCTTTTACTTGTCCCTGCACTGTTGTACTCATTCATTTGAAAAAGTCTGTGGTTTTAATTAGCAATCCTTTTGATTTCTTTTTATTAGTAAAAAATTAGGCATCTGTGCTGCTTCAGTTTGTGATGTATCTTTTCTTGTTTGGTGCAGTTTAGCTAAAAATGGCACCCACACCAAAAGAAGACACTGGCAACCAAAGCTCATGGGATACTTTGCTACCAGATTTACCTAAAGGAGCACTTTGCAGGTATCGTAGGAAAGCCTCCTTCAACTGGAAGGAGATGGCAGTGTTCCTAGATGGCAAAGATATCATCCAGCTGAAGGTAAACTTTGCAAGAATTGTAAGCATGTTTTAATTTGGGGAATATGTGATTTTTAAAGGGAGAGTATTTATACTCTGTAGATATGGAGCATTTATACTCTGTAGATACAGAGCATGAAGAAATTGGTTTTGCACATCCGGTTTCCAGAACAGAACTTTCAAGCAACCTACTTAAACTGTCTCATTACTGAACACCAGTACAGGTGAGACCAGGAGGTGCTATATTGCAGAAAATAATTTCAAACTGAGAAAGAACTATATTCTCCCATATTTCTTTACTGTTTGCATTAAATCATGTATCCTGTGCTTTTACAATGCACATGATGAGCTAACTGTCAAACATAGTATTTCTGTCTTCCTTTGACCTATCTTAATTTCTTACAATCTCCTGTGCTTGCCTTGATGCTTATGTGGCATTGCAGTTGCACAGATTAGCTTGCCTACCTTGCTGAATGCTAACCTTGTCATAAAGAGAGATCAATTGCAGCACACGTGACAAACCATTTAAATACATTTTTTATCTCTCTGGAATTTTGGCTTTATAAATTTAAGTTTTCTATTAGACAATTGTAGTTTGAGGCCTAGTATTATCCTAGAAGAACAATAACATGTTTTGCTAATAATTTTAGGTTAACAGTATCATGTAATATTTTCCACCTCAAGAACAGAGTCTTCTCTGCTCTGGAAAGCGATCCTCTATTTGCACACCATCCTGGAGAAGATTTATGCCGTGAAAAATATCAGGAGCTGACATTCCTGCGCTGTAAAAGGCTCTTTGAGTATGATTTTCTTACTCTGCAAGAGACCAGAGAGAACCCATTAAAGCTACTTTGTCTGTTGAGCTGTCTAGGAATGTATGATTGGTCTCCATCTCTCCAGTACTTGATACATTGCGGTGTAAGTACAGTTCAAAGGGTATAGGGGTGTAAATTTGAATATAAGTGTCTGAATAACAGAATTCCGTAGTTTTCTGCTGGTTTTATTAAAACCTTTTTCCCAGTCCTTTGTTTTAAAAAATGTAATTCAGTTCAACTGTTTAGAAGAATCAGAGAGCTGTGGGATGAAGTTAGCACATCTTTGTCATTAAGCCCTGTCTCCACTTGAATCTCATCATGAAAGTAAAGTGGAGCAGCATAGACAGGGCTACAGAAGGATATCTTTGATGCCTACAGCTCCACTTTCTTTTATCCACTCCTCTCCAGCATAGTAGCAGCCAAAGAACTTGGTTGTTGGGCCCTGTTTGGTGGCTACGTCTTTGCTACAGATTCAGGTATCAGAAACTCCTTTGCCTAACCCCCAGTGGCTTGATATAGGGCAGAATCCAGAAGGAATGTAAAGTTTCTTACTAACATCAGTGGCTGGGATTCTGTTCATCAAGTGCTGCTGAGTCTCTCAAGAAGAATACTTGACATAGCTGGTCAAATAATATTAGTTGAATTAATTATTACTATTCATATGGCAGAGGAGTTGTAGTTTTTACCTATCTAGAAAAAAACAAAGGAAGCTTTAAAAACAGTGTCTGATCTTGAAGCAGCTACCTTCAGTTGCAATAAAATGAACTAGAATAGTCTTAAAGTTATTCTTTACTCAAGCAGACATCAGGACTAGTGGAAAGGGAGCTCATAAAGCATTTTTAAGAGCTTGAATGAAAGCTTGATCAGGTTAGAGCTGTGGAAAGTTCAGTCCTCTGCAAAGAGGCCTTGACACAACCAAATCCTGACTTACCTCCTCCAGCTAAAATCTAAATAGTAGTTTACCATGCAGCCTACTTTCCCTGGTCTCTTTAATGGACATCACTATTACAAATCCTTATGTATGAGCAATTTGTGCTTTCTGTCACGAGTTCACAGAATTCATTCATAATTCTCTGTTTTTGCAGGTGTTTGCAGGTCCAATTTTGAGTGCTTCTACGAGGTTTGCAGACTTTGTGAAGCAAATTTATAACATGGAGGTAATTATTTTTTTTCAGTAACTTGTGAGAAATGGGCACAACCGGAACCGTGGCACCTCCTGCACCTTTGTTTTATTTCTCACCTCTTTATATACCTAGGTACTTCTAAACAGCAAAAGACTAAGGAGCAGATTCAAGCACTGAGCCCTGATTACCTTCACTGCTAGCTATTCTGCCATGCCCTGGATCTGTTTTAAACTGTCCAAGTTAACATACAGACAAAGTTTAGGGACTTCACCCCAAAGCAGTATAGATGACACCAATTTGTTCTCCATCCACATTCATTTAAGAGTATGCTAGCAAGTTTTGCATGCTCAAACATTCCCTCCTCCCACATCTACACCATACACTGTGCAAAACATACCCTTGCCATGATGCTATAAAAATTACATTCTGAATAATGCCTTAGTGCCACAGAAACACCACATGGAGTCCAGTGGAGACTCAGGACCAAGTACCTTGCAGAGTAAGTGCAGCTTACCTGATATAGAAGGAGTCAATCCTAAATAGTTTCTCCTGTCTATGCCATTTGGCTATGTGGGCAGCGTTCACTGTCCAACCTGGCCCTTTTCGATTTTGCACAATCTATATTTTAAGTACACTCCAACTTAGCTTTATGCTTCTTTTGTTATTCTTTATCACTTCTTTTATTTTTGCCAGCCACGCACCTTTGTAGCTTAAGTTTCTGAAGTCATATGTTTATCTATCTGCTCGTAGACAACAATATACTGCTACATAGTTTTGATTGGATGCCCCATACTGAAGGTCAGGATGAATTCTTTTAATGACTCTTACCGAAAGCAAAAGCCTTAAGATATGTATTTGTCAGAATAATTTTGCCTGAAGCTTCAGGTTTTTTGTTTTGCTGTTTTATTCTCACTTGTTTTTCAAAGATTTGTTACAGAAGAGTATACTATAGCCCAAACCAGTCTAGGGTAAGGAGTTGCAGAACGCAAATCTCAGTTTGGCTTTGGTCAGACAGTGTTCCCAAATGCTGTTGAGAACCAAGCGTAGCCATACATTGGTCTGATATAAATTTATCCCCTTCAGTAATTAAAGCTATTTGCAGTTTTAAAAATAAACAACCCCATTCTGGTTTTCCTCTAAGTTGTTCCCAGAACTGCTTGTAATGCAAGGAGGCTTGCAGATTTTCAACATGCAATAGTTATTTCAACACAGACAGCTGAGAATTGGTCAATGAATATAATAACCCCTACTTGCCTGAATGAGTCAGCTATCAGCAAATGAAAAAAACCCACCTTTAACTCTACCATAGGCATGATGTCATAGGCTTAGGGTTACATTTGACTGGTTTCTTGCAATCGTAAGTTACTTTCAACAGCTTAATTCACAATCATTTGATAATGTTACGACTTTAATTGCTACGACAAAGTGGTCTTGAACTGTGCCTTTTTATTTCCTTATTTAGGTTTTTGGATGTTTTGCTCTGACTGAACTCAGCCATGGAACTAATACCAAAGGCATACGGACTACTGCCACATTTGATCCTAGCACTCAGGTTAGTCCTTTATGTACAGGAATAATGTTTGTAATTTAAGATCTGATATTTACTAACAGAGCAGAATGATTTAGGGATTTCTTTGCTTAACAAGAAAGAATCAGTTCAACTGCGAATGTAAAAAAAAGCCCAACAAAACTCATATATTTACATTATTATAAATAAGTGAAATAAACCCAGCAATTTCTGGTTTTTTGCTTTCACTTCTGATCATGATATAAAGTAAGGATATCAGCCTTCTTTGTTGTGTTTCTTAAGGAATAGTTGGACATGCAGATTATATTGCCTTTTGTCTTTAAATAAGAAGTTTTTATATACAAAGATTAGCATTATTTCCTGAGGATGAGAAAAAGGAATACAAAAAACAGATAACAAGACTATGAAAGAGACCCAAAGAGGAAAACAATAAACTGCTTTTTCCACTAGGATAGTGCTTACTACTAATAATTTGTTTTCTGAAAGTAACATTATTGAAGAAATAAATTCATTGTCCTAACATTTATTCAGAAATTACTGTAGTTTTATGTTAAGGGAGAATAGAAGTTAAGAGGGGAGACCAACAGAACTTTATGGTTCTTTTTGTCACCTGCATGCAGCATTTATGCCAAATTGAATTTAAAATGTGTTATTTAATATCCCAAGAATAGGCTTATCGTGTTTTCCAAAGACTGGCTTTGTATTGCACTGTAATGTACAGAACAATGTCACATCTTGAAGTGGCTTCACACGAATGAGAAATAAGAATCATAGGTTTGAAACGTAAGAGTTTGTATTCTTCAGGACAACATTCCCATCTGCACTTTTTCATATACAAGCAATTCAGTGAGCATTTGTGCAACATGAAGGATCATATCTCTTTCCAGAAAAACAAACAAGCAAACTTGTGAGATTGACAGCATGAAGAGTTCAATTTAAATAAATTGAATTTTAGGCTGGTGATGAGTGCACTGCAGTAAAAGTGGCTGAAATGACTAAATCTGTGTAAAGATCATGAAGCTCTGGGCTTCTATTTCTTTTATATCCGGAGCATGTGCAATTTGCAATCTAAAATTCTGAATGCTGAAGCTATGTCTAAATATCAGGATACACATACTCTTCAGAATTCCTGCTACATGGTCCCCTAATTGTCCAAACTGGGAATTATGCTGCCTTTTGCACTGTTAACCAGGCTTCCTTTCCATACAAAACTGTATAAGGAGGTGGTCCCTGCATAGCTTTCAGCCCTCACAGCTAAAATAAGCCTTCACAGTCCTTCACATGGACTCACAGCTCAGCTTAACATGAGATCTCAGAAATGCTTCTGAGTCCATCAGTATGCTTTACTTTTTTTAACTGCTTCAATGACTAATAATAAGGCTGAATTTCAGGCTTTACAATGTAGTAATGAACTTCTTCAGCTCCAAATTCTTCCTAGCTTCTCTCCAAAGTTGAATACATTAAGAGAGATGTTAGCTGTGGAAGTGGAGCACAGAATGAAATCCTGACAGCTAATGGATGTTTCCAAAACGTTACCATGGTCATGAAAAAAAAAAAAAAAAAAGAAAAAAAAAAAGGAAATAGCTGTGTGTTGATTTTTAGGATTTATATAATTTGCTGCTTTCTTTCTTGGATACAGGAATTTATCATTCATACTCCCGACTTTGAAGCTGCAAAGTTCTGGGTTGGTAATATGGGGAAACATGCCACTCATGCAGTTGTGTATGCTCAGCTTTATACTCCTGATGGACAGTGCCATGGACTACATTCCTTTATTGTACAGGTAAAGTACAAATATTGCCAATCTTTTTTTTTTTTATTTTGTTTTCCTTTTGGGAGGAGTGGGTTCAACTTGATAACTTTCTGTCGTTATTTATGTCTGACCAAACAATTCTTTAATTAAAGCCTTTAGCATTTATTGCGGTTGTAATGAGGATTCTGGTTTTCAATGTTCATTGATTTTCCTGGTGGTGGTGCAGCCAGTTTTATACTCACAGTTTTCTGCAAAAAACCCTGAAAAATACAAATGAGCTCCAGAAAAACCTTGAGATTATCATACTATTCATGCAGTTAGAACCAACCTGTGCTATATGAAATCCTGAAAGCCTGGGTGAGGCTTAAGATGATTTATGTCTGCCTGTGCTGCAGGCTGATTTGCATGAAATCTGCAAGTTTCTGCCACGGATACCAGTTTCTAAGATTAAAAGCATCAAAATATACAGCAGTGCAACAGGGAAATTGTACAGAGTAAAATTAAGTAGTCACAGACTGAGTAGAATTTATTGCAGAATTAGGGAATATCTCAAAGCTGGTTGTTGCGTAAAAGTTCCATTGATTCCTGCTATGTTTGTGTAAACCTGAAGAAGGTTTCAATGGTAGTCTGATGAAAGCAGTCATCAGTGTTAAGGCGTATTTATCACACAGATGTAATTAGTGTCATATTGCCAAAGTAATTTACATCAAGGGGTCTGTATCCTGAATGAGTATAAGTTATATCCAGGGTTATGTGCTTGAGAAAAAAACAGAGTGTTTTCTTCAGCATAATAGCAGAATACAAGTTGGGAATATTGTCACTGTTTGAAAAGTTAGGCCAGTAACTTTCCATCGTTTCACAACTGAAATAATGTTTTGTTCCACTTCTATGCAGATTCGAGATACAAAATCTCTCCTACCAATGCCAGGTGTGATGGTAGGTGACATAGGAATGAAACTTGGGCAGAATGGGTTGGATAATGGGTAAGTCAGTCCATTTGAAGGAGGAAACATTCTAGATTATAAAACACCTGGTGGTGCAAATATCCTCCTGTGTTAGTTCTGTCTTCTGACATACTCACTAGTGGTTTTATATTGTTGGTATTTCTAAAAAAAAACAAACACCAGATTGAATACTCTTGAATTTCAGTATTTTCTATCTGAATAACCATCAGCTTCTCTGACATTTTAGAATGTAAACTGCCTCTGATGCTCTGTGAATATCCCCAAATGTTCTTTCAGTCATAGACTCTGCAAGAGTAATGATGAAAACAAACTGAAAACCCTAACAGAAATCCATCAATTTCTGAGTAAATAACTGAGCCAGCCTTTCCACCCATCTGGGTGTAAGCTTTAATTATTTTGTCTGTCGATTTCAAGCCCAGTGTGCATCTAACAGAGGTCCACAGACAAGGATTATTCTTAGTAAAGATGTAAGATTAATGAGACCCAGTAGAGAAACTAGATGTCTTGTTTGAACCATTGGGTTTCTTGACTAATCCTGCTCACTGCAGAGGAGAAGGTTAGTTATTTTTTTTCTGTATTCTCTGTGTAAAGTTGAAATAAAAAAGTACCTGGGCTCCTTTCTGAGTCATGGACTTCAGTGGCTTTACCATGGCTCTGCTTTACTAACCAAAGGTGTCCAATGGGGAGGAGAGACAGCGAGGAAATTGTGGTAGATTTCTGTATTAAAACGGCCGTTATGTAAAAATTGTGATTTAAACCCCTGTATGCATTACGTAGCTCTGTGTAAAGTCAGACTTAAAATTGTAAGGCAAGGGTGGGCTGGCGCTTCTTTATGCCTCAGATTTACCTTTTTGTATTGATTTGGTTCACTACAGATACATGTATTGTCCTTCATAACATGCTGTTTCAGTAAACAAAGTATAGACATCCTGAAGTTTATCCTGCTTTCAAATGCTTTGGCTTTCCAGAAGGTTGTAGCTCTGTAGTTGTCTATACCAATGTCCTCCTGATGTCCCAAATAGCCTGTAGTGGCAAAAAAAAAGCATTGACTTTTATGTCTAGAGCGCTCATTTTCATTGATGTTTTTTTGCTTGAAGACACATGCAATAAAAAAAAAATACAGAAAATTAAGTTTTATAAAGGAAAAACATGAAAAGGTCTGGAAAAGAAGGGGAGGGAGGATGGACTTTGTTGATATTTTTGTCCGCATCTGCGTTATAAAATTAGTACCCACCAGATGGCACATTAACATGGGCCTGAACAATCAAAATGTAGTTCAGTTTCGGATTTTTGTAGCAATGTCCGAATTCTGCTGTTCATTCTTAATTTGCATCAGTTTTATAGGCAACACAAGGAAGAGTGTGCTTGTCACATAACATCAAATTGCATGTTATTTTAAAATCCACTTATCCCTTGATCCACTGGGAAAATATAGAGCATATCTTAAAATTGCAGTAACAACTGAATAATCTGAAACTGTAATGTACTTAATATATAATGTAAATAAGAGATACCAGTGACTTCCTATCTTAATGTCAGATGGGGTCCCTTACCTTAGTTATGGCATCACATGTCATTTAAAGCAGTCATAGGGCATTCTAACCATTCTGTTTACTTTCCTTTGCTTTAAAAATAATTATCATTTTTCTGCTAACAGCAATGCCTCAGTTTAAGGCAGCACCTGAGGATTAAGATAGAGGGGCAAGGGAGCCCAAGTTTACCAACAAATACCCTTCATTCGGCTGAAAACTCAGCCTGTGTTCCTCATCAGCCTCAGCTATTTTCTCTGGAGGTCTGAGGCTAGATGCCAGCATTTTTCATAAGAACCAGAGAACTAGTTTTTGTTTTGCATCATTCTGCTCACACTGAGCTGTCAAAAATGTCAGGACTTGTACACATTGTTCTTCATAGGTACGTGAAGGCCTAGATGAGGACTGCAGAGATCGTAGCTACCATCAGCATTTAGTAAATCAGATCTATTTCCATGTAGTTACACTGAGGATAAATGGTCAGAGTGAAAATCAGAGCCCTGCATCTCTGGCAGAGATGTCAAATTTTGTTGCTGTACTTTCCAGCTATTGATTTTCAATATGAGCACAGAGAGTTAAGCTTCTGAGCACTTATGAAGGGCATGGGGAAGAAATTCCAGAACTTCCTTGGAAAATGCCATTGTTTTATGCTATGTAAAAGAACTCAGAAGGAGATTGTAGTTGTCCTTTCCGGCTTTGGAAAACAACTAATCTCTTGGGTTATTTGGCTGAAGGCTGGTTTCCTGCTAATGCAGAATGTAATGTTTTCAGTAACAAAAGAATTTCAGAAGTAATGTGGGAATTTTTGCAGTGTAAATCCAATTGACCAGCCTTCTGCTTCCAAGTTTGTCTTTCCAAATAATTCTCATAGTTTCATAATTGGAATGTCCAAAAATCCCATGGCTTTTGCAAGTGTTTGTAATTTCAGCTACCCTGACAAAAATGACAAAATCACTTTAAAATATTTTTCTTTGTTGCTAGCAAAAAAGTTTCTGTAATCAATACGTAAATGATTAAAACCAGGACTCCCAGTTTTTCTCATGGAGATTTTATGTTGGTCTTTTTGTTACCAGAAAATAAATCAGACTGCCACCAGGGGATGCACCTGCTTTGCTCTTCAGATTTATAATACAAAAACGTCCACGTGTTGCTAGTGCTCTGGCAGTCTTTGAAATATGCTGTTGTCTGAGGTCCCAAAATGAAGTTGCAAAAACAACCACTGGAGAACCTCTGGGTATTTGGGATGCAGTGTCTTTTTAGTAAAATGCATGGCAGGTGCAAGAGGGACATAAAGGAAAAGCTTGGGTAAGTGCTGATGTGCACTTTCTGTTTCTTCCCATTTCGTTTTGTTGCCTACCCTGGCTGGTGTAACCTCACCAAAATTACCAGTGGCTGCAGTGCGTATCAGTAAATGTTTACCACTGAGGGGGTGGTGAACTGGTTTCATGTCCAGTTTTAGCAAATCACTGCTTTCCTCACTCCAGAAGTTGAAATGATGCCCAACTGAATCCACATGGCAAAGAGTCTGAGAATCAGTTATAATTGTGTTTCTGAAGTGGTGTTTAACATGCCTGCCTGTGTAAAAAAGCCTGTTCTGAGCTCGTTCAGCAGTATCCATCAATAATGTGTACAGTTTGTTGAGCTGCTGAACCTCTCTATGATTAGGGAAGAACTAGTGAAATGAAGCTATCAAAAGTAAAACAAATCACTGCCAGATAGAAAACTATTTATTTTAACTGAATTCTTTGTAGGAGAGAAATGGTTCTTTCTGGAGGAAAAATGATTGTTAACTGTATCTAATTATAATGATGGACTTTGGAAAACCAAAGTTTTTAATTAGCTGTTTAACAGCCTTTCATGTACAATTAAAATGTGACCAGTCTCTCCACACATACAACATGCTAGGACATTCAGCATGTTCTCTAGCAATCACTGAGGCCAGATTCAGTTTTATGGATACCAAAAGCAAAACATAGCACCCAAGAAAAAATGGACAGAGGGGATTTATTGAGCAGAATAGCAACAAAGACTGTAAAACAATCCATCCTGGAAAGAGATAGCAGGTTCTGAAAGTCCTCATAACAATTCCTTGGGTACTGGTGAAGATGGCATACATCACACAACCTCCAGGCCTTTACAGACTTTTAAGTGGTTAATTCCAACTTTTGAATGAGATTAATTCCTATTTATTTTCTCTGTTACTATTTCAGTATCAGTGCCAATGATACATTAAGATTCTGCTACTTCTAGTTTAAGGGCAGGACAAATCAAAGTCTTGTCCTTAAAGGGTTTTTTGTCTCCTGGTATTTATCCTCCTGACTTTTAGATTTTGCAATGGTTGCAGTTGTTTCACTGGGAAGATAGGAGCTATTGAAGTCTGAATAGTCTTTGGAACTTAATCTTACAATCTGAAGCAGTAGTTCGGTGAAGATAATCTCCATACTCAGCTTCTTTGGTTGTTTGCTTCTACTCCCACACTGCCTTTTTCTTTGTGCTGGGACAAACATTTATGTAGCAGTATAGGGGACTCAACCAGAGAACTGGAAATGCCTGGAAACTAATCTGACAGAAAAAGCCCAACATAGCTTGGCTGTCTTCGACGGGACCATTTGTCAGGTCTGGTTCAGTGCAAGGCCACAGAAGAGGCTGTACAGGGAAAGAAACAGTACAGACATGTGAATAAGAAAGCAGATGTAGAAATCAGTCCTGCTTCTCAAATAGACAAGCTTGTGCTTGTCTGTGGTCTTTATTGTCTTGCAGCCTCTGATCAGAGTCACAAACAACAGTAATGAAGCAGCTATAAAATAAAACTCAATCTTAAAAAATGCTTGTTCCTGTACTTACATTATCTGAATACAGTATTGTCAATATTTCACTCCTTGTGAACGCTAATGCCACTTTCACGGTTAAATATTTTGCAAGATAAATCTTGCAGATTTGCCATTTAGGTAAAAACAATTATTTTTACAGTAGAAGCATTGATACTTCCCTGTTTTGACCTATCCACTTAGTTTTGACAGTCAAGGCTAAACACTTTGGGGGTATACACAGGATTATGCACACAGCTGAGATGTAGTCAGGTTGCTGAATAGTGCTGCTTTATCTCCTCAGTTTTGTCACTCACGCGTACCTTAAAACTGTGTAGCCAAAGGTAGTTCACACTGACAGGTACTTGGTGCTGCTAATGGGGAAAGGTAGATTCAGGTCTGGTCACACATTTGCTTTATCAACCGCAGAAATACAGCCTCACATCTGCAGTGAACTTCAACCAACCTTTTTTTTCTTCCTTATCAGAGCACTGTAAGCTCTTGACAGTTGCAGGAATCTGCACATCCAAAACTCCTTGCACAGCCTGCACTTAGACTGCAAGAATTCCGGCATGAGCAGGTCTTTGTGTGTCCGTAAAGCACATTAAGATAGGATTAGCAGGCATATAAAATGCAATGCTACTGAGCATTACTATTACAAAGTTACATTCCTAGATTAGAGTCTTGATTGTAGAAACTAGAGCTAAAATTCTGCTTTACTGTTTTCTCCAGCTTCTCTGTGACTCTCTCATCTCTAACCTTTCTGTGAGTTTCAGTCTGGAATATGTGGCTGTTCTCTTTCCTTCTGCAAGTTTTTCACCAACCTCTCAAGTGTTATTCTTCCCAAGGCTTACTGTATCCCATAAACAGCCATGAGATCATTTAACGCTCAGCCTTCCAATACTGTTCACCTGCTTTCTGTTTCTGGCTGGAAGGACTGAAGGAACTGTCACTGCACCATCTCTAACGTAGTCAATAACAAAAGCTGGCAGGAAAGGCATTTTAGTGAGTCTGAAATTCACCAAAGCATGTTTGAGCTATTTGTACTATAGGTAACAGCTTATTAATTTAGTACTGGCAGAAGAAGCTCATAGCTGTTTCAGCTGCCTCTTTTTTATCAGTGTTACTGCACACCAGATGAACTACTCTTGCATGATTTAAAGTCATTAAGATTAACTTCGCTTGAAATATTCCCTAAACCACTGTTTGAAGGACCCAGACAAGAATGCTCCTATTGGAATAGTGCTTCACTCTGCTCAGCTAGTATAGGTAGAAGTCTATGTGGTGCAGGTTTTTTTTTACCTATGGACTGCATGATGCAAAATTACACATTGCTGTAGAGCCCTGTGATACATATTGAAAGTGACAGCTATCTGTCTTTCTTGCTGAGAGGTCTTAATCTCAGTCACACTACTTGCTATGCAGAAGAGGCCCTAAGTAGGGTAGCTTTCAAACCTATGGTCTTGTCATCACCATGTGAAATGTAGCCATTTCCCAAACTTGCTGGTACACGATATCCCCAGAACTGTGTATACAGGTCCATTATTGTATGATAACTGCTTCAATGCTTTAAGGAGATTTTTCCCCTGAATGCGTTGACAGATGTGGACCATGTCTATTCACTGTGCATTCTAGGCTAATAACCATTAGAAATGTGATCATTGACTTCATTAAATCTTGCTGTTTATTTTTAATATGTTCCAATATCAAGTTCAAATTGGCCAGTGTTGTCTAGCAATTTCACACATAGCAAAGTTCCTGGAGAAGGAGCGTAACAGCAGTTGGCAGTGAGCTCATGAGGTCACCTAACTCCCAGGTCCTGTAAGATTCTGCTATTATTTTCAACACTGGTGCTTATGGGCAATATATCGTATTCCTTTACACATAGGAATTTTCTGTGTGATTTTTAATGGCTAGTTCTCTCTCTTTTGCTTCTTAAAGTTTTTGCCATCTTGTATGCATTTACTTTGATAGCTTACAGAAAAAAGAAGGAATGTCTCTGTAATGGACAATATTAAGGGAAAAATCTAAGCTTTCAAAAGCTCTTACTTGAACTGTTTTGATTTTAACAAACTAGATTGTTATATAATGACTGGAAATATGTTCTGATTCACTAGCTGTGAAAAATGTTATAAAAAAGGTATACATGTGAGTTTTAATCAAAATAATTCTAAGTAATCTTTTATGTGGTACAGAATTAGCTACGTTATATTTATGTCAGAAAGTTTATAATAAAACTTTCCACAAGAATTTTTGCTCTTTCCAGCAAAGGATTTCCTCTAGATTTAACTATTTGGGATTGTATCACAACAGGTGAAAGTGGGTAAAACAGTTTAGGTCATTTTGGGAGCTGTTCCATTCAGCACACATCTGCCACATGTTCAATATTAGTAGTCTTGAATTTCCTAAAAGTAGCTTATTAATATATAGATTTGTGTATTAGTAGATTGGAATTTGCTTTTTAAGATCTCTAGTGTTTCAAGCACATATCAATATAAGTTATTTTCTGTAACTGCAGAGGTTTGCTGAATGAATTGAACTAATCACTGCAGTGTAAACCAAAAAGGACGTTTTGCCACCTTGTTCATTGTTATTACTACCACAAATCTTACTGTTCATTACACATAGGACTAAACATGCTCCAAATATGTATTTCCAAAGAGAAGGCACAAGAGCTGGAGGCCTTTGAAACTTCCTAATCTGTCCCGAAAGTTGTATCATCTCTCTGTTAGGTCAACTCTTCCTTTTGTCTGGATTATGACTCCAGTTTTATCACCTATTCAGCAGCTTTAAAAGTAATATTTCATTGCTTTCTTCCATGCATCTTTTCCTACTTGGGATCGTTTATAAACATCCATGAAGCTCCCTTACTTTCACCACTTAGATTTCTCCTTAAAATTCTCATTTACTCTAATGACTTATAAAACAATGCCAGTGCTTAGCTGCCAATGTGCTGTGACTGGCAGGTATGATATGAAGAAAATACCCTTCAGTAGTTAGTGTCTGCTCACCAGAACTTTTAAAACACTTGTAGCTTCTTGCCTTGTGCTTGGATTGTAAGCTTGTAGGAGGAAGCACCTGCTTGTAATTCTATGGATGTCACTAGGAAAAGAGAGTGCTAAACTAGGGACCTAAATCTTGCCATACGCTCTCTTCCATAAATAAAGTAGTGAGTAATAATAATTAAAAAGCTCAAGTTCTAACATGCATGCTATTGCTTATAAATATTGGGGTTGAAATGCAGTTTTAGTTGTGATGGATTTCATTTGTGATACAGGGAAGAGAGAAATCGAATTTAAGCAAAAGGTCTTTTTTGAGTGACATTTTTTATTTTCAGTGATATGAAAAAAATACTAACAAAGATGAAAATCAGATTTTTTTAGGATTCTGAATTTGCTTCTGTTTTACAAAGCAGAGTCTCACTGAAACTGGCACTTCATAAATCTATTTTTAGCATCATCAAGGCAGCTGGTTCTTGGTTAGGATAGCACACTTTTCTCTATGGCTAAGTCCGAAAATACAGTGTATCTCTAAGGCTGAATAAATTTGGTATGCAGATATGTTTCCTTGGAAACAACTTGTAATTTTAAAGTGCATGCAGCCATACAGGCCTTATATAATTTATTAATGTGAAATACCTGGCTCTCGTGAGCCTTGTTAAATAGATCAGCCTGTATTGGCAGGAAAAAGGAATTTGCTTTGATTACAAATACAGCTTTTCAAATGCTATTAGATACTGAGGTATTCGTGCATGGAGCTGATATTACTGCTACTGTGCCAAGTTGTTTTGCCCATTTGGGTGAAACAGTTCATACAATTTCTTCCTGAATAATACAAATATTCAGGACATTCTGCCTATTCTGAAAGACTTTGATCTCCCAGGCATACTCCCTTTAAACTACCACCTGGCTTGATGAGCACTGTTTTCAGTTCAGTGATATGCCTGAGGTCATTGTGCAAGCCTTTCTTCATTGTGACCTTTTTTTTCTGTAAGTAGACACCTCAGACCATGTCAGGGTAGATTTTACATTACTTGTGTGTTTGTTTCAACAGGTTTGCCGTGTTCCACAATGTCAGGATACCTAAAGAAAACATACTGAATGTGGCTGGAGATGTCACACCTGAGGGGAGGTACTCAAGTTCAGTCAAGGTGTGGATCAAGGTTATCAAGGTTTTGTTTCATTAATACAGTTCATTAAATATATAACGGTATAAGTAGGTTAAGAGAGGAGCATAGGCCTCTCATGTTGGGAAGTCCTAGATACCTGAACTTAGATAGGGCTGTTGTCAATTTCACAAGATAGTAAGAATGCTGAGTTTTTAACTGCCTTTCAGGGTTCTCTCAACTCACTGATTTTACTGACTTCATGCTCTTTTCATTGAGTAGTTCAGAGAAACTACTTTGAATCTTACCTGAACATCATATCTGAATGTGTCAAAGACCAAAATTGGCCAATCCAGTGGGCTTCTGATCCTGCTACTAGAGTTGTATCTTCATGGGGGATCTAAACAAAACATTAGCCTCACCATTCAGTCTGTGCCTTTTATTCATTCAGGATGTTAAAGAACGCTTTAGTGCAGCTCTGGGATCCTTGTCCACTGGCAGAATCTTCGTCATGGCAGCTTCCATTACGAATTTAAAACTTGCCATATCAATAGCCATTCGCTTCTCAGCAGCTCGCCATCAGTTTGGACCAACTGATGATGAAGAAATACCTGTTCTTGAATATCAAATGCAGGTAAGTACTTTGGGATTCATATCTGCAGGCTTTCATAGAATTAAACTCAGATTCAGAGCTACTGCAGATCAAAATAACAACACTGAAGTTGGTGAAATGGAGGTTGTCTGTGTCATCTGAAGTGTCATTCCTTTGTCCTGAAAAAATAGAACAAGAGTATGTAGGGTAACTGGGAAATAGAAAAAACTCAGCTCTGCTGAATGAGAAAGGTTAATGTATAAGAAGTGCTGAGAGCAAACCTGCCCAGCTTGTCTTTGCAAAGTGGGTGTTTTTTACCAGGTTTGCACTTAGTCTTGCAACTTTGAAAGATTTCATGGGTTTCTAAAAACTGGTGAAAGCTGCCTTCTTTTCACCTCTTCTGTATAAGTCAGGGTCTGCTTCCTACTATTCTCCAAGTCTCTGTTTTTCTGCTTTGGCTTGTTCCATGACCTCTACTTGCTGAATACCTCATTCCCTTCTTTCTCTACCACAAAAGCTTCCTCAAGCAGTTAGTCTTTTCCCACGAAGGGCTTTGAGTTGCATGGAGCAGCAAAGATGCTTTTTTTCTGCTTCCCAGACTTGGATTTTTTTTTTCCACAGAATGCAACCAGCACTAATACACATTCAGCAGTGAACAGGCAAGTGAAGCAGTTACAACCTCTGTCATGCTGGTACTGAAGAAACACATACATCATGACTGGCCTCAGTATGCCAGGCATTGTATAAACACAGGGCAAAAATACACTGTAGGTCCCCAGACCTTCAGTGAACTTTTTCACTGGTTTAATGGGATGGTTATCACAAATTCATAAAATGCATGAATTAGAGTAACGTAACTGTGACTTGTGTATGGTTACACTTCATTATGTTTATAGATGGCTATATTTATGTTATCTCCATAAAACAGATTTCCAGTTTGAACAGAGTAAAAACAAATAGGTCAATTCAATATTATAAGATATTTACTTATATATAACTAAAAATATATATTGATTTGCAGTCAAATCTGTTTATTTTCTATTCTAGCAATGGCGTCTTCTTCCTTATCTGGCTGCTGCATATGCCTTAGATTATTTCAGCAAGTCCCTGCTTGAGAACTTTGTAGAATTTTATGCAGGCTTATTGACAAAGCAGAGGAGTCAGAGACAGGTGAGATATTTACATACTTCTTCCTCGCTGAGTTCTTGCTAAAATAAACTTGAAATTGTTAAATGAAGGACTTACTTAGACATCCTAGGCCATCTTAAAATCAAGATTTCACGGTATCTCAGAAATGTGGGAAATACAAAGTAGTGATTAAAGTTGCATTCAGAAAAGCATACAGATTAGTTTTGATGTAAAGTTTAAAGTTTTATTGATTTCTGTGGGATTTAAGGTGTTTATCATAAATGTTTGATGGTAATGCAAATTCAACAACATAACTTATAAATGATACCTCAGAGGGCATATATCAAAGACTCTGTGAAATGATACTGTTCTTAATTTCTGCGCAGACTAGGAGTCTTGACTTGAGTTCACGATTCATATTCCTGTATTAGGATAAATAATTTTGGAGAAAAAGGTTAAGGCTGTTGAGTCTCAAGGCTGAATTTTTCATCCACAGTCATACCATTTGAAGTAAATGTCACCCCTTTACAGAGGAAATAGTTTGATCTATCTGTCTCTGAAAGGACTGATTCTCAACCAAAATAACCACAGTGTGCTTTTTTATGGTATATAAATTTGATTTATTTTTTAAATATTCAACAGTATTAATCCTTAGGGCCTTTGTTCTGCCTCTGTCCTGCTCAGACCTCACTTAAACACTCAGGCTTTCTGAGCTAAAATAAAACTAATGAAAGATTTGTGTACTAATGCCTGGGTATTCTAATTTCTTCTTTTTGCACAAACCTCAGAAGAATCTATTTGATGTTTTTAATTTGATATTTTACCTCTGGAGGTCTCCATTGCAGTCACTAATCTTAGCAAAACTGTGGCTATCACAAAAGAAATCATGGTAGAAGAAAATCTGATTGTTCACAATGTTAAGAATGTAATCCTTATGAATTCCTTTGTTTTACACTTCTTGAACAAACAAACAAACTAAAAACAAGCTTTGGCAGTATCAACCCAGTACCCCCAGAAACTGGAGTTCCAAACACATTTTCATAGGAGCGCTAACAGAGTTAGTGTAAATGCAGGCTATTGTGATTCTCTGGAACTTGAGGGGGTGCATTTAAGTTTTCCTACCCTGCAAAAATTGCTGCTTGAAAGGTTAACGAAAACCATGTAAAGCAGTAAATATTATAAATATCCCCTTGCTGACTGGGGAGCGAGAGATTGCTTATGTCAAAGAGGAGATAGGAGCTTTCTCTGGACATGCCATCTTCAACCACTTTCCGTCTTTGGGAGGAAAAGGTTGGCAAGCAGTGAACTATCCCATGCAATGCATGTCAGTTGGCACATCTGAGCTAAGATACACCCATGTGTCCATTGCATGGCACAAATTATTGCTGTCCTGTATAAGGAAGTTTTTGCTGAAGGATTTTCAATTGTGGCAGATTTTTTTTGTGGCAGCAATATATATATACTCTACTCTCACATAGATCTCAAAAAACTTTATGTATATATTGCTGGTAACTCTTCATTATAAAGCAGTACACGTAGCTATGGCCTTAATTGGGCATAAACTTAATTTGTGTAAAAGTTATTACTCATTTGTACCATTTTTCACACAGGGTGATTTGGGACGTGAGATTCATGCCTTAAGTGCAGCCAGCAAACCACTGGCTTCTTGGACTGCTCAGCAGGCAGTCCAGGAATGCCGAGAAGCTTGTGGAGGACATGGTTACCTTGCCAGTAAGTTGCAGACTTCTGCATACGCTGATCAGAAGGAGAATGGTTATGTTCGTGTGTTCTTTGAATGTTGTTGTGTCATGGTGTCTGAGTGTTAGGAATATGTTTAGAAAGGTTTTTTTTTCCTCATGTCTGTGTTTTTAAAGCTCCTTTCATACCTGATACCAAAAAAACCCCACTAAACCGATGCAGCATCTGCACCAGCATTTGGACAGACTGTACATGTGATTCAGTCTTCCAAAAGTAATGATACAGACTTCATAAATGAAAACTGCTTGTGTAAGATGAATGCCACGCTTTACTAAAATCTTTCCAGTATATCCATTTTTGCAAGCTAGCCAGCTTTCAAGATCATCTGTTGGTATCAATAACTATACATATAGGAATAGACAACTGTCTTGCATTTTGTCACAGAATAATTATTTAACAGCTCTTTAGCTTCTATTAATACACTGCAATATATAGATTGTGCACTTGTTCTTATTAAGTGAACCGCCTGGGTGATATCCGAAATGACAATGATCCAAACTGCACATATGAGGGAGATAACAACGTCCTACTTCAGCAAACCAGCAACTACCTAATGAGCTGGATGAATTGCATAAGAGGTAAGTTTTCATTGTTGAATCCTGTGCAGGACCCAGCAGTGTGTAGCTAATGGAATTAGGAGGCAATTTCATACTGAAAGCAATTGACAGTCATTCAGTCATTTTTTAGAGCATAAATAATGTGCTACAGACTCTATCATATGATACATTCACAGTACAAAGATATTTGCTGCAAGAAATATTCTTTCTCCTAAGCCTTGCAGAAGCTAGCTATCCCTAGTTTTGCTATCCCTAGTTAGTCTATGTAATATCTTACTCCTTGAAAAATGTGGTTTAGTTCAATGAACCTACTCCTACAGTTATTGTAAGTCTGGGTACCCTCTCCTCTTTGTACTCAAAACTGTTTGTATTGTCCAACTTGGTAGCAATATTCATTTTGTAATTCTCTAGATTTTGTTTTTACTTTCTATTAGTGCATTTTACCAGCATCTTACAGAACTGCAAAACTCAGCAATAGGAGTTGAATCTTACGGGGCTGCCCATCACTACCTATAGGTAGTGATGTCAGGTCTTTCAGCACTTGCCAACCAGTCCTCATTTGGCTGGACTAGGCCAGAATAAAATAAATATTAGGGTCAAATTGCATCTGGCCTATCAAATGTATGCATGGCTTTGAAATAGGTTTTAATTCCAAAGGCTCACATTTCTTTTCTCATAAATAATTTTTATTTTCTTTGGTATTTCAGATAAAGCTCCTTTTGAATCCCCTTTGGGAACAATAAATGTTTTGCAAGACTACCATCATATCCTTAGCTGGAAATTCACAGCTAATAGCGTTGAAGATTGCATGGACTCCTCAGGTAGCCTGCTGTTGTTAAACTGATTCGAGAATCTTAAATTCCTTTCCAGGGTATAGATTTGAGATTCAGCCTCTGCTATATATTAGATATTTGTCCTGTTACTGTTTGCTGAATTTCTTTGTGTTGTATACATTTCAGTTTACTAAGAAGATAATTTGCATTTCAAAGTATGCCCTATTGCCCCCAGCCTCAATTCTAAAATGGGGAATAGTATCAGATATTTGTCTTTCATTTTTGTTCCTCTAAAATAGCATTTGTGATCTTGGTTTGTTTGCCACTCTGTTGTTGTTAAGTGAAACTATTGTAAGGAGCATTGATTGCCGCTACCTTGTATCACTGAATATTTTAGAAAACCATACAAGCAATTTAGAAATATGTTGAAAATACTTTAAGCATGTCTGCTTTTGACAATTGCTTTTGGTTGCGTAGAGTGAAATGAGTAATGGTGAAAGAAAATTCCCTGCAGTTTTCCTAGCTTACTCTCCTATAATCAAATCAAGTATGACATTAGATACTGTTCCCACTTTTATATCACTGTGAGCCCAGATTGGCCCTTGGAGGCAAAAATTAACAAAGTAATGAGCAGATAATGAGATAGTGACAGGGCACTGAGCAAAAGCGAGTCTGTGAAGCTGAGAGCATACTGGGGGAAGAAACTCCACTCGTAATATGTAAGGGGCAATGTAGTTGATTTCTAGAATTAAGTAACCACTTCAGTGCTCAAGTAATTGCAAAAAAAGCTGAACTGTGGATAATGATGCATAGTACCATGTGAGATAGTATCATAATAGCTATGGGTAAAATCTGAATAACTTCAAAATACAGAAGCTGATAAGACAAAGACTAGCTCAAAACAAATGCTTGTTTTCTTCATTGTTGTATGTCTCCAACTTGTGAAACCCAGGAGAGCACAAGCTGATATCTAAGCACATGTTCTCTCTTGTCTTGTAATACTTACTGTACAAGACTGTAGTTTTAAAAATATCTAAATCTGTTTATTTTTCCATTCTGGTAGAAACTGGACTGTTAATTTCACTGCCTAAATTTAGGCAGCATGTGAACGCTCACATGTGCCTAAATAATATACTACATTAAATCTTAAGGTATGACGCAAGCAGAATTCATAAAAGGACTTTATGCTGGAGTGTTTTTTTTTTTTTTTTTGTTTAAGAGTTCCAGGCTAATCTAAAAAAGTAACACATTTATGTGTTACAAAGCAGGTCATTTAAATGTGATTACATTTAGCCACTTTTGCAAGGCTAGCAGTCATGTGCTTCCACTAAATGTGGACTGCCTTTTGTTCTTTATTCTCCAAAGCAACTTAGTGCCTTGAAGATGTAACTCTTAATACAGGAAGAAAATAATAACCTGAAAATATTTGATCAAGTCTGAAATCTAAATTGGGCTGTGAATTTACCTTGGCTTTTAGCTTAGAGTCGGTTCGAGCTAGTGTATGGTCAGGCATGGTATGTCTTTGTTGTACAGTTACAATCTGATTATCTTATCCAGGGGTTACTTATTGCATATACAGTAATGTGCAACATGTCATGTTAATAGATTGGTTAATGAACACTTTCATCTTAGATAACAAAAACTGAGACTGAAGTAGAATCCTCATGTGAGTTCTTGCATTATAAATGTGAAGGTTAAGGATTTTGGTTATCTCTTTTTCACAGTTCCTTTAGCAGCATATAAATGGCTGGTTTGCTACCTGCTCAAAGAAAGTGACCTAAAGCTCAAGAAGGAGAAGCAGTCTGGGCGAAGTGATTTTGAGGCAAAAAACAACTGTCAGGTAATAACTTGTTCAGCTTTCTTATTTTATTTACTTGTTTTCATCCAAGTTTGTCAGATCCTCTTAATTTTGCATTCTTGTGTCAAGTATCATTTCTTCAAGCATAAAGTCAAATAACTAACTAATAAAATGTAATACCTCTCCATTGTATAGAACGTGATAGCAGGAGGACAGTAACCATTAGCAGAAGTCTTCCAGGACATATTTCCATTCAGAAAAGTTGCAGGCATGTGCTGTATTGTGTCTGTAATTTTGATAGCAACTTCTGAAGACTAAATCTACTACTATTAAGTCTACTGCGGCATGTGATTATTACATATCCATATGCTCTTGTGGCCAAATACATACTGTAGGAAAGAATCTTGCTCTGGCAGGTAGGTAAACTAGATGACCTCATAGGTCTTTTCCATCTCTAATTTCTATAGTACAAAGTACTCATGAAAGATACCAAACTGACAGTATTGGAACCTGAAAAGGAAACATTGACAATCTACATATAGCAGATCCACTCTCTCACCAGGGAGTTTTAACAGCTAGGGATGGCTTAACTCCAAATTTCAGCGTATATCGCCAGGCTCCCCAAATTCTTCCATTAATTCCATGAGAAAATCTGTCTCACATCCAAGGAAAGAACACTTGCCATTTGTCACTGAGGAGAGAGATCTGTTCCCTGAAGATGGCCAGTGTCATTCACCTTATCTGCAAAGCTCATTAAAAAACAGGAAGGAGTATTCAACTCTGCACCTAGAAAGAGCCAGCCTAGCTTCAGCTAGGGATGGTGTGTGTGAAACCACTGGAAGAAACCTCTCCTGGTTTTTACCCTAGAAACAGATTATTAGAGAAACTCCTCAGGGTCAAATTCAGAATGTGAATTGCCAGGAATTCAAGTCTGATTGCCTGACAGTTGGCCAGATCTTGGGAGGCTGGTGTCAGGGCCAATGTGTTAAAGAATGCTTTCCTCAGAAGTATGAAGGTTCTCTTTTATGTTCAAATGTGCTAAAATTTACTTAGGCACACAATTGCTTTTGAGATAGGCATTGATCTACCTTAGGTCATTAGCTTTTCTTCCTACAATTCATCTTCGGGACAGTGGGAATTTTTATTTTAAATGGCATGCCTCAAAAACATCTGAAAATGATTTGCAAGCTTTGCTTTAAATATGTATGCATATTTGATTTAAAACTTTCTGGGCATGAAGGAGCACTTTTCTGTCAGCCCAGTGGCTGACTAATATATAATATTTGTTCCTGCTATGGGAGATCTGGAAGAGATTCATAGCTTATCCCAAGATTATTTTGGTTTGGGGATGGCTTGATAGAAACAATACAGAAGTGCAAGCAAAGGTAAAGAAGGAAATAGAATTATAGCGCAGAAGAATAGGCACTTAATGCTTCATTTGGGATGTTAAAATTTATTTCATTCTGACTAAGCAATTGACATTCATATCTAAAAAAGTCCATCTAGCAATGGGGAAGTCCTTTGTAAACTTGTAAAGCTGTGCATTTTGAAGTTCATGCTTGTATCTGAGCTTGAACATAAGTATGTCACTGAACATCTGTTGAGAGAGATGGTTATCTTTGTAATATGCCTTTTTAAAATGCCACAGTGGATTTAAGTGCAAGGATGATACAAGTATTTAAAATAAAAAAGGAAAACTAATCAACTCATTTTAAATGAAACAAAACAAAACAAGCAAAAAACCCAAAACAGACAGCCCGCACCTAAACATATGGGCTAAAACCAAACACCAGGTTACAGCATTGCAACAAATTGGCCACAACAGTAGCAGTTTCTTATCCCCTTCTGTTCACTGACTTGAATGCTTTCAGTCAGTAGTCTTTTGTGATAGGACGTATGCCATCATCCTGCAAAGGTGGAATATATGAAAGTAGACATGTATTCCCATGTGAGTACAGTTCCTTAAGGTTTCCTACTCCATATTGACAGTAACTGGTGATTTGCCTTTCTGATCAGAGAGTTGGCAAGGATTAGTTGGATAGTTCTTTCAAAACATATTGCAATCTATTGCAATCCGTAAACAGAATCCACTCATGCTAACATGATCAGATTGTTTGTTATTTGAAGGGACCGTAATATGTTTTCAATAGGTTACTGAACCGCTTTGCAGATTTTATCTTCTTCATAAAGCTGTGTATAATATTAAATGAATGTAAACCTCCAGTGGTTTACACTGGTCTTCTTCAACAAACCTGATTTGCCATGGTCTTCTCTCTGATGAAGAGATCCCTATCTGGGGGTAGCTGCCAAATTACACTAGTAATGCATGTACAATTTGTGCTCTCTTTGGTATAAGACAATACACAAACAGTAGAAAATTTGGATCTTATTTCTGGAAGGCATTTCATGATGCATTTCATGACTAGCCTTTGCAAAGACGTTGTAGATGGTTTTCTCCTGGAGTTTCTTCTTAGACTTTCTTTAGTCTCAAGATAGATCACCAGATCTAAATCAACAAATCTCCACTAACTTCAAAAGAGCAATGCAGTTTTGTACCAGCTGAGGATTGGTTTCTTGTATTTTGTCACTCAGTGATCTTTTCTGTTTCCTAAGGTGTACTACTGTCGATCATTATCCATTGCTTTTATTGAGCAAACAGTCTTACAAAGATATCATGACTACACTCATGATCCCAGCATGCCATCTACTCTGCAACCAGTGCTTAAGAAACTCAGTGCTCTCTATGGACTCTGGTCTTTAAGTAAACATCTGGCTGTGCTCTACCAAGGTGAGATCAGCTCCCTGAATGTACTGTGCATGTCAATTTATAAAAGTCTTTTGGCAGGGGGAAAGAATCCTAATTAGGATTTAGATTAGAGCATTTTGGTTTTGGCTGTGTAATAAAAAACAATTATTCAGGGTAAAACTTTCAGGAGCAGGAATCCAGAGTGACAAAACAACCGAAAAGACTTACATCAGAGATAATGGAGGGCTCACAAGTTTTGCTGTGATCCAGTGCTTGGGGGAGAGGATAAGGGATGGGCACCAAGATGCTGTAATGTAGCTTGCTGGTAGAAAAGGCTCCATATGTCTTAGATCAATGATTTTGCAGCCAACTCCAGTTACACAGGAGCATCTATTTAGTCTCATGGAAACTGAACTAATAAGCTTCTTTGTAAAAGGACTGTTATCAGAGTAACTGTAACAGGCATAAGCTTCTTTGTGAATGTATTTGCAGGTGGCTATGCTTCAGGTGAACAAGCTGGTAAATTTATTCAGAATGCCATTCTGGAGCTCTGCTACAGGGTAAGCCCTGATTATTGTTTGTTGTGACTAAATAATGATACAGTATACGAATAATGAAAAAAGAGATGTATCAGTTATTCTGTACTTCAAGAGGTAAATTAGCAATATATTACTTCAGTAATTTCTGAATAACTTCCTGTAAAGTTTAGTAACTCATCAACTCTGAATCTAGTCCTTGTTTATTTATCCAAAACCGAAAAGAATATATAGCTTACTAAATAACACTCATTTGTAAGTGTTATTTTATATATAACATAATCATTTGTGGCCTTACAATCTTAATTGGAAAGCCAGTGAAATACTGCAGTCCAGTTCTATTATTTTTTTCTATTTATTTAATGTTAACTCATGAATTCTTTTTCTTAACACTGGTTTGTATTCCTCACAGGTAACTAAATTTCAAAGAGGAATCTGGACATTGTTTTTAGAGTTCAAAAATATGGGGGTTTATGTATGTAAACAGTACCATCTTGATTAAAATATGGTTTAAAACCACATTTTAGGAGGGAGGAAAACGTTTAAAAATTGGTCTCTTGGCAGTTACCCTGTCAAAAGGAGATAAAGCAAAATAAATCCAGACTCCTTGCATGGATTTCTTTTCAGTTAACAATAGCTGGTTCTTTATGAAAATAATCTTTATGCCACTCGCTAGTTCACAGGTAACTACAGACAGCTACAGAATTTGCCAAATGCATGTTTTCTCTTTTTAAACAGCTGAAGGATGATGCAGTTGCCCTGGTTGATGTCTTTGCTCCTCCAGACTTCATCCTCAACTCTCCCATTGCTAAAGCTAGTGGAGAGGTAAGAAAATCCATTTTGTAATTTGTAAGTTTAATCATTGAGTATTGCCCTTAAATAGTCATAACACTTCACAGTTATAAAAGAAAAGAAAGACACTTTTTCAGTGGAAAGTACTAGAGTTAAATTGATGTCATCTGAAAATAACGTTTTGCATTTGCTGGAGGTAGTCTTTGATGGGAAACTCATAGAATCATAGAATAGTTAGGGTTGGAAAGGACCTTAAGATCATCTAGTTCCAAACCCCTTGCCATGGGCAGGGACACCTCACACTAAACCATCTCACCCAAGGCTTCATCCAACCTGGCCTTGAACAGTGCCAGGGATGGAGCATTCACAACCTCCCTGGGCAACCCATTCCAGTGCCTCACCACCCTAACAAGAAAGAATTTCTTCCTTATATCCAATCTGAACTTCCCCTGTTTAAGTTTTAACCCGTTGCCCCTTGTCCTGTCACTACAGTCCCTAATGAAGAGTTCCTCCCCAGCATCCCATACAGCATTGCTTTAATTTGCTCTTGTGGGCATCTGTGCTGCTGAACAACAACAACAGCAACAAAACTACACCACCTCCTAAGATTCCTTAAGTAGTAGCATGTCTTTAGTATGCAGCTTAATACCTTGGAGATGTAGTAAGGTGCATTTCTTCTCTGCCTAGGACTTTTGCTGCCCTTATTGATATTCACATTACACCCAGTTTGTGTGATGTGCATGTAAATGGTGTAGAAATTATTTCTTTCTTTTAATTCTTCATACAATTTGTATTTTAATAAGAGAAAGAAAAATATAGAACTTGTTCCAGATAAAAATTATGTCAGAAATTGCACAATTTTTTGAGAATTCTGTTTATCCAGTGGGAATTGTAAGATATAGGGAGTATCTTGTACTAACCAGGGACAAGATTATCCAAGGGAGCTCAGTAATCTTAATACAAACTCGAGGGATGCAGTTTTGTTGGCACCTGTACTTGCTTTAATGAAGATACAATCCATCCTTGTTAAGCCTGAGATATTTTTCTTTTTATAGTCTAAAATACACACACAAAAAAAGAGTTGAATTAGGAGCATAAGAATGGCCATACTGGATCCAGTTCACCGAGTACTCTGTAACTGACAGAGAAGGATGACCAAGGAGGACACTGTATGAAACAGATGCAGTATTGAGGTGTTCTTTCCCTGGTGTCTCAGCTATTGGCAGTTGATGGTTTAAGAGATACCTCATGCTTGTACCTCATGGTTGTACTTGAATCACTCTGTTTAATAGCCACAGATGTATCTATCCTCCATTCATTTTTCCCATCCATTTCCAAATTCATCTGTCTTTGGGCTTCCAAGACACCATCATTTCCATAATTTAACTATGAATGTTGTGAAAAAATATATCCTAGTCCCAGCCCATATACATTTATTATCTGTGGAGGCCTTTTAATTCCTCTGACAGGCCTTACTTCTGTCTTGCCTGGTTCTGCCATATCCTTTCTGAGGTGTCTTAACCAGATCTACAAGCAGGATTCAGGATGTGGTTGCACCATGGATTTGGCTATACTCAGTCATGGTCCCTCTCTGCTTTTTTTTCCTTGACATATTCAAAGATCTGTATTTCATTCCAAAGTCTCAGCAAACCAAAATTCTTGCTTACTGGCCAGCCCTACTCAGCAGGGCCAAGCCGTGGGGTTACTGTTATGCAGAGACTAGTGTCACAGTACGGTAGTTTGGTTTAGTGTGGATAGACTCTGTAGAGAATCACTGGAGCCTGGGGAGGCTGCCAGGATGTTTTGACAGGGTTGCTGAGTCAAGTGTACTCGGTGCTCTCAATATTCTGTGTCTTCACATCTAAAGTTTTCCATTGTTCCCATGGTGATCAACTGATACAAAAGGCAGCCCAGATGTTTCTAATGAGACGCTTACCTAACAGAATGATTACTTTGGTAACACAGTCTTTACAAATAAAGGAGGAAAGGCTAGCTCTAGGTACCCAGCCATCTCAACAAGTGGACAGTGATCATCACTGGAAACTTGTTTCCGCTCTGTAGATTTTTGAGGATTAAATTAGTGGAAGAGGTCAAGAGGCAAGCTGTAAGAGAAGGAACATCATCTGTAAGAATGTTAAGGCTATCTGCATTGGCCAAAAGCCCATTTTTACCATTACTCTGTCAGAAGCTGTGAGCAGATGCTATAAGCAGGAATATAAACTACGGTGCAAGTACACAGAGATCTGTTCCTAGAATACTACCCTCTTTCTAACAGTCAGCTGGAGATTTCTTATCAGCAGCTGATAAAGCTGTCATGTAATGGATTTGGCTATCTTCTCTTTGGCTCGGTCTTAACTCACGCAAACAAGGAAGCCACAGAGGCTTACTAATATTAGAGATTAATTTTAGAGGTTAATATTAGGGATATAATATGAGACACATGCAGATAGGACTCTAAAACATACTGACTTCCTTGTATACAAATATTTGGTAAAGTTTCTTTAAATTCATTGAGTCATATCAAGAAAATAATTTAAGCAGTGGTATCCAAACCATGTTCTGCAGAATTCAGGAAGGTTTTCTGAACTGCCTTTAAGCCTGTGGTTTTCCACTTGTGTAAATATTTCCAACTGAAATTTGAAAAAGGCTGCCAATCCCTCACTCAAAGAAAGTAATGAAGCTCCTTGTCTCCTGGCTGTCTATATTTAATTCATGGCTACCTTTGCAACTTCTAAACCCCAATGCAAATGTTTTAGTGAAAATTACAGTATAATAAAGAATAGATTATCCAAGCATAAAAGGGAAATTAGTTTAATTCAGGGTAACCTGTGTTGTACTGCAGTGCAGTGCCTTGCACCGAGAGCCACAGATCAAGATCAGAACAGAAGAAAAGCTTGAAAATTTGTTATGGGAAGATTTAAGCACTAAATAAGAATTCAGAGTCTCTTTAAAAGAAACTTTGATGATGTGAACAGCGTTTCCCCATAGAAGCTTTGACAATTTCAGCTTAAGCATGCGGAATTCTCGCCATATTTATTTCAAGATTAATTCTAAATTGTTAAATAATATTAAATAACGTGGAATGGAATAAAGAGTTAACACTAGTCCATGTAATCAAGGTAAAAATGTATTTTATATTCGTTACATGGGCTGCATTAAGAGGAACGTGACCAGCAGGTCGATGGAGGTGCTGCTTCAATCCTGCTTCTGTACTCTGCTCTCATGAGACCTCACTTGGAGTATTGTGTGCAATATGTTGGTGGCCTCAACATAAAAAGGACATGGAACTGTTGGAACAAGTCCAGAGGAGGGCCACCAGAATGATCAGGGGACTGGAGCACCTCCTGTATGAAGACAGGCTGAGAAAGTTGGGGCTGTTCAGCCTGGAGAAGAGAAGGCTGCGTGGAGACCTCATAGCAGCCTTCCAGTATCTGAAGGGGGCTTATAAGGATGCTGGGGATGGACTCTTCATTAGGGACTGTAGTGATAGGACAAGGGGTAGCGGGTTCAAACTTAAACAGGGGAAGGTTAGATTGAATATAAGGAAGAAGTTCTTTCCTGTTAGGGTGGTGAGGCACTGGAATGAGTTGACCAAGGATGTTGTGAATGCTCTGTCCCTGATGGTGTTCAGGGCTGGGATGGACAGAGCCTTCGGCGACATGGTCTAGAGTAGGGCTTCCCTGGCCCTGGCAAGGGGAGGTTGGAGCTAGATGACCTTAAGGTCCTTTCCAACCCTAACTATTCTATGATTCTGTGATACAGGTCCAAGTCATCTTTTGCTGTTGAAGAAAGGCTTTTCACTTCATTTCACTGACTGCTTTTGTACTATCTTAATATGATACACTGTACTGCAGCTTACTGATGAATATAAGGCCTTTCCTCAGATTTCTATGATGTTATTTAAAGTTTTAAGCTTCGGTTAATTAGGAACTGCCAAATATTGCTAAAATTATACTTTTGCGGAATTTACTTCCCATATGGTTTTTTTAAACTGTTCCACGTAAAATTGAAAATTGATGAAGACGATGTATTTACAGTCTGCTTATGAGAGAAGAATTTCTCTAGGCTCAGATCGAACAGTTCACATCTGGGAGAGAAGTTATGTTACTTTCCAGAAATGTGTTGAAATAAAGGGAAAACCAGACATGCATGACTACTTTCAGACATAGTCTTCAGGTTTGGACAGAACAAAGATTAGCTTAATAGAACCTGGTTTCCAAATTGCTACCTTTGATAAAACAACTCATGTCAAGTTGAAAAAAAGAAATTGTAAAGGTTACTGTTTTCCTGCTCTCATGCCAAGGATGGTCTAAACTATTTTCACAGATACTTGATTACTGTACTTAGAAATTTTGTGTTTATTCTTACCTGTACATAATTGCTCACATTTATTGTCTAGAAATTCAATCAAAATCCCATTTTTAACCAATAAGTTAGATAATTTCTCTTACAGAATTTGATTTATTTTCCATATGAATTAATCCTTTTCTATTATTATTATTTTGCAGATATATAAAAGTATGTGGGCAGAGATCCTTCAAGGCAGCAAAACTCTGAACAGACCTTCATGGTGGGCAGAATTATGTATTAATAAACCTGTTATAGGCAGGCTGAGGTCAAAATTGTAAACCAAACAGCTTGCAAGAGGCTGGATGGGCCCAAGATGGATACTTATTCCAAACATCAGGAGGAAATGAGACCATATGTCGAACACTGAAAATGAAGGAGATTTTCATAGAGAAGTGCCAAGTTTTAAAGTAACTTTGAAATCAATTCCAACTTGGTCTCAGGCACTGTTAACATAATAATGACAGGAGCAAGAGCAGAACATATAGTCACAGAATGAATCGTAGAATGATTTGGGTTGGAAGGGGCCTTATAGAGCATCTGGTTCCAAGTCCCTGCCGTGGGCAGGGATACCTTCCACTAGACCAGGTTGCTCAAAGCATCTGCACACTTAATTAAATACAAAATCAAACATGAAATACGAAGATTTATTATGATCACTGCTTTGCAAGCTTTCTATAAAAGAAGTGTTCCAACCAGTCTCTTGACCTTACTGTCATATTACAGAAGTTGAGTGATTAAAAAACATTTCCCACCAGGGATCATGAATAAGCTGAACAAAAGCAAAAAACAATTTAGGACAGGCTGTACAGAAGCTTTGTTATGATCATACTGGGAGAACACTGAAAGATATCTCCCCCTCCGCTCCCCTGTTGTCAGCCAACTGATTGCAGAGACCCAACCTATATGCTATTTCAGAAAAAAAAAAAAGGCAGAAAAAGTTGAGGAAGAGCAATCATTTCAATGTTAACAAAGCCAGATATCCATCCCTAGAGGGTACTCCTTAGGTAGCTTGCTAACTGCCACAATTCCAGGGAATCAAACAGTAAATAACATGGCAATATGACGAGATAGCTCTTAGTGGAGCCTGTATTAGTGACACAGCCCATTTTATCTTAGCTCAGAAGTGGGAAGTTGGAAACTGTCACAGGCTGCTAGCTTTTAATAATTTCATAGCCAGACATCTTGATCTGAAATGTTGATAATTTTACCACTGGATGTTCAAGGTCAGTTAAAGATGATCACCCTCAAAACACTGCAGTAAAAGTAACAAGCAAAGAAAAACCTCAAACTGATGAAACTGTTGATTATGTTGGAAAAATTAGTAAAAATGATTTTGTTAAACCTTGCCTCTCTTTTTTTAACGAACTTTTTTCTTTGCTGGAGATAGTCAGTGTTGCTTGTGTTTATTTTGCCTTTATTCTTTCTTCTTTTTTAATGAGGTACCATAATTCACGATGTCTAGTTACTGAGCTGTGGAAAACAGTCAAAAGTTTAGCCTTTGCTTTGAACTGGTTTGCCTCTTTTAATGATGACCAATAGGTGGCATCATCCCATGGGAAAAAAAGAAAAAATAGATCCATACAGCTAAATACCTATCATTAGGTATCATGGAATCATGGAGTCTCATGATTATCTTTATTTATTTTCTGTATCAGTAGACAATCCAGGAAGTGTCTCCTGCTTACATTTGTACAGACTTAAAAGAAGTAGTCAGAGCACATTATGCCCCATATCCAGTGTGAGCACCAGTATCTCTGACAGTGAGAAGGGCAAATGGGGAGGACATGCCCCTATACATAAAACACAGAGACCTCTAGCATTGATCTGTCATTCCACATTTTGTACTATCAGTCAGCAGCATTATTTCACTGTCTTACATGTGTACAATTTTGCCATCACCTCTGACCTCTTCATAAGCAGTATGGTCTTATCCTGCCTCTTTCCTTGTGGCTGGGAAACAGATCTACTGTATGTAAATCTCGCATATAAACTGTAAGTCTTACTTATGAGGCATTTGTGGCCTAGAGGAAAAAAACAAAAGTGTTTGACATGTAGCTGAAGCTACCTTTATCAAAAATAAACCATGAGAAATCAGCCATGTCACAGTAGAACAGAACTGAAGACCCAGGAAGCCCCAAGGATACCCACCAAACACATGGCAGGATAAACAGACACCCTGTGGAAATATATCCCTAAGCTGTTCCTGCTAATCTTATTATGACTAGTCAATATCCAAATCCGCTGATAAAAACTGAGGTCCTACATGCTGATAAGGACTGTGCAAACGGTCAGGGAAGTATGCTGTTTGTCCTGAAAAGCTTCTGACTTCAGCTAGGCCAAGCAGTGCAGGGCAGTGTAGGGCAAGGAGTGCATCAGCAAGAACATGATTATGGGTAGGCAAAACTCAGTAAAACGTCACAATTATAGACACTAATATGAATTGTCACACAGCTTGAACTAAGCTTAAGCTTTATGGCATCCTTGGATATCCACACAGTTAATGGCAAAAGTTAGAAGGCTGCACACCAAAGCTGAAATAAGTAAAAGCAAAGCAGGCGTGTGAAGCCTTGGGGATTTGCTCTGTATAACATTACACATCTCTGTACCCCAGCTGTGGGTGCTGGTGGCTCCTCAACAAGATGGTTTGCAAGCTAATGCAGGTGTTCAACAGCTGTTGGGCTTTCTATGCTGTCAGCAAAGGCTATCTCCATTTAGTCTCACACCCAGTACAAAGCCACAGCACAGCAAAGCCTGGCTCATTCTGTGGGCCAGAGCCATGCTATACTCAGTATTGTCAAAACTCTACGTAATTTTCTGTATGAATATCTGGATAACCATTCTTTAATCAGTTACGAGTATGAATTTCTGACCTGTATGTTAAGCCAAACCAGTGTAATTAAAGGAGCAAAATATCCTCTGCCTCTGAATTCAACAATAAGCCAAAGGTTCTAGAGGTTTTCTCCATCCAGCTTCTCAGAGCAGCTGGAATTGTGTGAACTTGAAGAGCTGCAGCATGGAGGAAGAAAGATGTCATGAAATTTGGCATCTGATTATCTATTAAATCACAGGGCAATAATTCAACCACTACCACAAGATGTCATGATCATATGCAGTTTGTTCCTCTTCATAGGACATTAAATAAAAGAGGCCTCTGGCAGAACAGGAAAGTCATTTCCCTCCCGGATCACATGCCAAAGTTGGATGTGTCATTTTAGCTTGGTTGGGGAGCTGGGTCAAAGGCTGTCAAATAGCTTCAGTCCAAAACAGTTTGGCCATGGGAATCTGTCCTTTCAAGCTGCCACATGAAGGCATCACAAGGTTGAACCCACGCAGGCTGAAAGATCCCTAACCTGCTGCTTCTGCTGTGCCCATGATGAACTCTCTCCTGGGTAGTGGCATTTTTTGTCTTCATGACTTTTATCAACCCATCTACCTGCCAAGGGTATTTCAAGCTGGTTTCTTCCATGATGATGTATTTCTGTTGATGTGAGTCAGTTAAAGCAAAAAAAACCCTCTTTTCTAACAAAAAAAAAATAACCACATTGGTCTTGTTCTTCAGGACACTGAATGCACACGCTTCCCTTGCTGATGTGAGATAAATACGTGACTATTTCACATCACCTTTTGTAGGAGCGGTGATGTCAGGAGAAAGGTTTAGTGAGCCAGGTGGAAGCTCTGCATCTTTACAGCTGCAGTTCTATGGATAGAGGTTTCCCAGTGGTGCTTGTTTTCTGCAGAGATAAGTAGACTCATATGCTGCTGTTTCTGTCTGAAAGCCTGTTTCCTACTGTAATAAATGATTTCTCATGTGTTCTGCAGGGTAGCAAGTTCCTCTTCTGTTTGTCTTTAGTCATGTATTTTCTTTACTGACTTAATGTGTTTCCAGACCTGAGTGATGATTTAATACTAACACATGCTATCAGCATGACCGGCCTCTCTAAGATGCAACCATAGAGACATCAGGGAGACCTGTGTGTCCTCTCATAGCACTGCACCTTCATGGGCCTCAACAGTGTTTTATTTCCAATTCTCATCCTGTGATCAGAGTAAGCCTCCAGAACAGCTTAGCTCGGTTCACTGGCCTGAGGAGCACCTTAAGCAAAGGGGAGCTCACTGCATGAGACATCCATGTGATAGTATAATGTGAGACAAGGCGGATCCAGCCAAGTGAGGGTCAGCTGTGAGCACAGCGGGCTGCCAACAACACTGTCAAATACAAGGAGAGCATTTCACATCATTTCCTTTCAGAAGCAGGAGATAATGCAGCTTTTTCTGAGAGCAACAGTTCTACTGACTACCTTGCCTTTTTCTTTCCCAAATTTCTGCAGACTGGTTGCATTTATTCATCATTCCCACAGAATGAATCTCTCTTGAATAAATGGAGATTTCCATCAGGATTTTCTTCCCTGTGTTTGTCAAATAGACCAGCAAGCGTGTGCCTAGAAAAATTCCCAGTAGATTTCCTGAAGAAAATTTGTATGTGTTTTATGGTTTTGTTTGAGAACTATGGTCAACTTCAGCACCCAGCATCTGCTGAGGTTTGCAGAAGACTCCAGAGATCCAGTGTCAGTGGACAATTTGCCTTCACCTGTCCATGTTCTTTTGTCCTCCTGCAGAGTGCCCTCCCCAGCTCATTTCACTCCTTTGTCATCTTCTCTGTACTCAAAACTTTGCTAAAAATTCATTTTTGCCAAGTCATAAAATATCCTTTGTTATCCGTCCTTTTCTGCAAAGAATATTTTAAGATTTAAGTTCTTTGATAAGAGAAAATCCCTCAATTCACAATGACAATTTTGTTTAGATGGGCAACTGCTTGCAGTGTATTTGCTATGGAGAGATTACCAGGTGTTGGACAACAGCCCGTGAAAGGGTCAACATGGAGCTCTAGTATGGTCAGACCTATGACTGATAGAGATATGCCTCATGCTTTCAGTAGTTGATTCATTGGCCAGGACACCTTCTAAGTCATCCAGAGGAAAGCAACCCTACTGCCAGAGTGCTGTGCAGTATATACGGCACCCTGCCACCTCCACAAGGGCTTTTGGGGCAGCCTCCACATAAGCAGTGGATGAGCATTGCCTGAAGGCAAATCCTCTTTAACAGTGTAGTGCATTCTTTACATATAATGTAAGAATCAATAGACAGACATCATTCCCTGTAGCAAAAATACAAGCTGTGATGATAGAATTGTCTATAATGAGGGGGAAAAAAAGTACTCACAAAATAGTTCTGCACTGTATTTCCTTGCTTTTATCACCAGGATGTGGTGAAATATTTTCCCTTACTAACACAGGAGGATGTTAAGCAACACATACTATGATGAACACTTTAAAATCAGCGGACCCATATAACTGGAAAGAAAAGGTTATGAAGGCTTGACTAGTAAATCTTGACTGTCCTCCTCATACTTGTTTCTGTTGTATTTATGCGTATCAAAGAAATTCCACCAGATTAGTTTGCTGGATATTGTACCATTATTTTAACAGGGAAAAAAAAGTAGTGAACATGATTCTATTGCAAGCAAGATAATAGAAAATGTGAAGGAGGATTCAGCCAATAAAACAATTAGCATCCAGCAATACTGTAAGTATCAATTGGAAATCTTATTGAAATTAGACTTTGTCAGACAAACCAGATTTCATTCTTGGAAGAGTTCCAGGTATACTTGAACCCTGTGTTTTGAACGTACATGGGACACAATGTACACGTTTACCTCTAAGACACCATAGTTAATGTCACATGACACTGAGTGAAAAAATCAGCTTTCCATCTATCAGTAAAACACACTTCAATTGGGTAGGAACTTCCTGACTGACAAGATCTCAGGAAGCCATCCATGGAGAAATCATTATGTGTACTTCAGGGATGTTATTAAGGATAATCCTAGACCTGCCACTGCTTATTATTTTCCTCGGCAAGCTGGAAGTAACTGTAAAATCTCTCATTAAAATGTGCAGAATTGGTGGACTGGTAAGAAAAGATAAAAACAGACTGGACACACAGCACAGCCTGAAATGCTTACGAAGTTTAAACAAGACTGGGTTTAATGACTTAAGTGTGCAACAGCTCCTTCAAAAATACAGGCATGAAGAGAGATTCTGTCATTCTAGGTCAGACAGTGCTGAGACAAAGTGAGTGCTTTCCTCTCCACACTGGCTGATTGCTCTCATCGAGAGCTGACCTACATTGATGTATAAGGGAGAGAATTAGAATTGTTTTGAAGGTCACAGGAAGAGTAAGAAAACGTGAGAGCCTTACAGCCATGATCAGAGAATTGTTTCTTGTCCAGCCCTGTTTTTGAGCAAGCCACATCCAAATGCTGCCCTGCCTATGGCAACTGTGTTGTGGAAAAAGAGCTTCTACAAGTAACTCTGCTTTAGTCTGTGCTTCCTGAAACCAGGTACCAGACTACCACTTCCTCAGGGCACAAACCAGTAAAGGATGAAAAAAGGAGCAACAATATCGATTTCAAAGCTGGAGAAAAGTGTGTACAATGGGAAACTGGACAAACTCAATGTTTAACACGTCAGACGTGTTTAAAGTAGGATGCAATTACAGTATTATCAGCTTGTCCAGAAGTGGAATAAAATATTGAATGTCAAAACAAATACAATTTGTGTCCCAGCACTAGGGAGAGATTTTAGGAAACGGTTGACTTTGGAGGAAAACGTGTGCATATACACATATTATTTGTGACGACCGAACAATGGTGTATGGTTTTATTATATGCTGTACCAAGATCCTTTAAATCTCCTTTTCAGAACAGCTGGTGCCATTTGAACTGCCCTCCAAAGAAGTGCTTCTCTGAGTGTCATTAAATAATGATTATTTTTAAGCCCACACAAACACTTGGCTTTTCCATCTAGTTTATCGATGATGAGTGTTTGCAAAGTCCGGAACTGAGCACCGGCTGTATTTCACTAGCGTGATGAAGGAGCCAGGAAAAACATATGTCCTGGGGAGTATTATCCGTTGTAAATTTACTTTTGACACATATAGGGTGGAATTGGGTTTCTGTGCTTGTTTTGATCTCTTTACAGATTCTTATTAATAAATGTCTTCAAGCTCCACAGAAACAGCATATCCCGTTCCAATCCTACAGCTGTGGAAAAGTCCCACAGCCCGAGGCGCAGGGCAATGGGAGAAACACTCACGTGCCTGAGACACTGAACAAGTGGTAGGCCAGTTCTTTGCTCAACACATGAATATTCACATGGTTGAGCTATAGTCTATAGCAGATGAAAACCATGCACAGCAGTTGATTGCACCAAACGTTGTTTACCCAAGGCACAACCCATCAACATGGATCCAGTCAGAGCCACTCTCACTGGTGGGCTCTGTTCTGCGGTGGCCCCGTGAAAGTCACCAGATAGTTTGGATGTGTTGTAGTGCTGTCCTACTGGATTCAACCAGGAGAAACCCACTCTCAGCCTGCAGAGTTATAACAGGACCACGTCTTCAGGGAATTTCCCTCTGGTTTTGGTTCACTTTTTGTTTTGGATTTTATTTGTGTTTTCTTGTCAGGGAGCAAGAATTCTATCTACCAGTTTGTCTGTTTTGGTAGGCACAGCATTACTTAGCCATGTTATGGTTTCTCCCCAGTGTCTGTCTAGTGTCTCTTCAGTATACTTCAGCTGCAAGGCCAATTCCACAACAAAAGTTGGAGCATTTGCAGTTTTACTTCTGTTGCCAGGCTCCCTGTCCATTGTGGGAGGATTCCATATGCAATCAGAGGATGATTTTCCTCTGTGTTAAGAAACAGTCCTGGCAATGAACTGTTTGAGTCATCTTTCTGTTTGCTTGACTTCTCCCATAATAATAGTATCCAAAACTTGATTCACCAGCTAATCTCACAAGACAGGATTTTAGATGTTTAGAGAAAAATAAAATCTTCCCTTTTTTTTTCATTTTGACTCAAGAAAGCTCAGAGTTGAAGGAGTTTTGCTGTATTTTGCTTCAGTTGAAGTTAGAGAGCAAAAACTTCTAGAGAAAGGAACATTCCCAACATGTTTAATTTGTAACATAGAATCATAGAGTCACAGAATAGTTACAGTTGGAAAGGACCTTAAAATGATCTAGTTCCAACCCCCTGCCATGGGGTGGGGGGTGGGGGGGGTGGGGGGGGTATGTTGATTTGGGAGGAACATGGTAACATCATCCTTAGTAGTGAGGTGTGTCTTACCACTTCTCAGAACCATCATATTACCTCTGAATAAGAAGAATGATTATCTCATATGGGAATGGGAACTTCCCATTGCAACTTCCCATTCAAGGGTGCAACAGCAGTTCAAGAAAAACAATTAAAAGGTCCCATACAGACTCAATCACAGATGCTCCTGCACCGTTAACAGTTGACATAGTCTCGTCAAGTGCTGTTCTTCAAGACAAGATTAACTGTATCCACGTTAGTCCTTAAATCCAGTATTTTCCTGATCACAGATTCAGTGTTAAATTGCAGTTAACATAGTGGAACAGGCAGGCATGGCTGTCACTCTAGAAATCTAGTATCATCACATGGTTTTGTAGATCCTGGTGGAGAGAGGTGGAGGGCATAAGAGATGACATTGAAGATGAGAGCCCCACCACCCCAAGTGCTGTACAAAGCTCTTACAAACTCATTTCCAAAACCTTGCACTTTAAATAGAAGATGATAAATAACATGCTATGAACAAATCAGTATGTCAGTACTGCATAGAATCATAGAATCATAGAATAGTTAGGGTTGGAAAGGACCTTAAGATCACAGATCTTAAGATCATCCTGTTCCAACCCCCCTGCCATGGGCAGGGACACCTTGCTCTAAACCATATCACCCAAGGCCTTGTCCAGCCTAGCCTTGAACACTGCCAGGGATGGAGCATTCACAACTTCCCTGGCCAACCTATTCCAGTGCCTCACTACCCTAACAGGAAAGAATTTCCTCCTTATATCCAATCTAAACTTCCCCTGTTTAAGTTTTAACCCATTACCCCTTGTCCTATCACTACAGTCCCTAATGAAGAGTCCATCCCCAGCATCCTTATAGGCCCCCTTCAGACACTGGAAGGCTGCTATGAGGTCTCCACTCATCCTTCTCTTCTCCAGGCTGCACAGCCCCAACTTTCTCAGCCTATCTTCATATGGGAGGTGCTCCAGTCCCCTGATCATCCTCGTGGCCCTCCTCTGGTGCAGCCTTTCACTGTTCCAGTTGTCATTGTTGGCTATATTTTTTTATAAACATACTGACACAGCAGTTTAAGGGTGCTTTGTTTAAGCTAATGGGGAATTTGCCTGGAAATTTTCTGAGAGCTTCCTACTTTACAAAGGAAGCTTATGAGCAAACAGGTAGCCGGCTAGCCAATACATGGCATGAAAGATGGCATCATCGAGGCTGAAGTAAGTGTCCTACCAGTGAATGAAAGGTTTCAAAATTAGGATTAGGCTATGATGTGTCTTGTGAGTAAAGACCAAGAATTTATACTTAATCTAATGTGGAAGGCAGTGCAAAGACACAGAAAGCAAAGGACAGTGCCAAAGTCCTGTGCTAAGAGAAAGTGCAAATCATCTCTTGTATTTGGCATGGAAATGATAAAGACAGAGGTGCCTTTGCCAAGGGCAGAGAAAAGGAAATAATGGGTCCATACTTTTATGTGTAAGTTTTGCTGTGAGAGAGAGAGAGAAGTCAATAGTTTTTGCAGAAAACTTAAAAGAGTTTCAAAACTTAGATATACTCTGGACATAAGGACCGGGCTGACTGACACGAAGTGCTCATCCACAGTTGGAAGTCCCTCCTTGAACCAGTACTTTAAGTAATTACATCTGTTGCAAGCTTTCTTCCATTATTTTTGCTTCCATATGTCTCTAGGCACCACCTGGAATGATAATACTCTCTAAAATCCAGGGGTTTATTGCAACATGTTGCAACATTGTCGTTTCAGAAATACAGATTTCATACACGCACAGGGACACAGACACACGTTTACAAAAGTCAATCCCTGCGCATGTGTTCAGATGAAAAATAAACAACTCTTAAGCAGGCTCGAACAGTTTTCCCTCAGGGTGCTACTTCTTTTTGTCAGGATTTAGCCAGAAATAAATGCGTAAAGCTAGGTGTGTGTATATATAGTTTTAAACATGAAGCCATAACACTACCACAGTCATCAGCTCCTTATGAAAGCATTATGAATTTCAAAGAGATAATGAGGAACTATTTCTGATATGGTATATTAGTTATAATGAAAGTAAGACCATTATCTTGAGTTATACTGTAAAATATGGGAGAGGGAATTCTCTCATTACATTCAAGATTTGGAGCAGAACTGCAAGAATATTTTACATTTTAAGTTTATGGGCAAAAAAGAAGGATAATTTCATTTGTCTAATGAAGCTGCAGTCATATCTTTGAGTAATAAAGTCATGTAGGAGAATTACTGTAACTTTAACAATTGAATCCTACAGAAGATATTATCATTTTAATTACCTCAAGATGTTTAGAGTTAGCTCCTTTTAATTAAAAATCAGAGGACCTAATAGCAGTGGTATGCCTAAATAGCCCAGGGAAATAATTTGTTGATCTGTGGTTGCTATGAGAATATTCAGAGCTATAGATTGTCTGTGGATTAACATATAGCTATGTAAACTACAACTCTTTGAAAGGTTTAATGCAGACTACATTTCAATGCATACGCCCCCTCTCTACTTAAGCAATGTGTTTTAGATGAGTACATTGTACTATTTCCACACTTCAAAGGCAAACTCTGGTTAAATCCCTTCCTTATTAATTTCCCTGCACAGTGAACCTATACAAACTCTGCTGTCCCATGCAGGTTACAGTGTACGTGTGTGGCAAAGCAAGCAAGTCAACATTTAAACCACACAAAAAAACCCACCACTGGATAGTCTGTGGTAAGCAGTGGCCTCTGAGCCAAAGGTTTTCAGCTTATGCAGGGTCCAGGCACTGTCAGAAGATTCCTGGTGCATTGGAAGCTGCCTCCATAGCCCCAGGGGTGTGAATTGGCCAGCCCTGCAGAAGACCCAGGACAACAGCTCCATAAAAGCAGGGCTTTGTTGTCACCTATCTGAGTCATGGTATACAGACAGGCCACATTCACTTGTCATCTGCTGGTCTACCAGTTTGGGAAATGTCTTGTTTCTTTGTCCTTAAACTTCATGAAGTATGTGAGTGATGGGGTGTAAAACTGGTTAAATCCGGCCAAGGTCACAGATACGGGTTAAATCTGAGCAGCAACAGCGTGTGTTTTGGAAGAATCACAAGGGGAGTGCTAAGAAGACAAGCTGTGGTTTCCTCCTAGCGTAAAGCATATGGCATGGCCAGAACCCAGCACCTCTGGCCATGTGGTTCGACAGCACCTGCCCATCCCTAGCGGTCCAGACAAGAAGAACATCTGCAGAGGCCAGGGCTGAAACATCTGCACCGCACTCCATAAACACAGCTTACCATATGTGACCAGATTTCCAGAGCAGCCTGTGATTCAAGGGGATGACTTCTGATGAAAGCAGAGGAAGAGCGTATGCAAAAAAACCTTTTTATCTGTGCTGCAGCATGACCAGAAGCAGATTTATAATTGCATTAAATTGTTTACACAGCAAAGTCACAACTGACACAGCTGTTTTCTCCTCCCACTTGTCAAATACCATTTTATTTTTGGTTATTTTGACATTTTGGTTATTCTGATGAAATACATATATTTTGATGAAATACATTTTACCAGATTGTGTCTTCCCTGATTTGCCTCATGGTTTAAAGATACTGTGAAATTATTAAAGTCCCAAAGATAGATAAATTGGCATCTATACCATTACATCTTCCTCAGTGGTGAAAGAAGCATAGATTTATAAACAGAATTCATCCCTTTCAGGGGGCTCAGCTAAACACAGGAAGAAATCTCTGTTCTGAACTACCACTTTGCAAAACTGAGTAAAGCCCTCCAATGGCATAACACCAGCAGCACAGTATGATAAAGCAAAGTTCAGCCTTGCCTATCACCTCTCCTAAAAATATTCCTATCTGCAGGAAACAACATCTCAGAAACTACTGTTCCTCTGTTGCCAGCTGTCATTTTTGTCTCAGTAGAAAAGCCAGAAGACAGCCAGGAAGGCTGAAAAACAAGATTTCTCATTTGTGTGCAATTTTGGTCCAATTTGAGCAATTATCGTGGGTTTGTTTCTATTCTAATTTCCCACAAACAACAACTCAGAAAATCAGTTGCAGAATCACTGCTACGTGGTCTTACAGAAACTACGTTCCAGAATCCTCCTACTCCCTTGAAACTGGCCTGCTGTTGTGTCACAGGATCTCAAAAGCTTCTCTGGGTAAAATGTGGACAGGAGAGAACGTTGTTCAGCCTTTCTTTTGTCTCTTCCCTTCATCATCTGTATACCTTCACCTTTCTATAAGCTTACCTTCCTACAACAATGTAAAGGGCAGAGTCATACCCATCAGTGTTGTCAGAGAGCCATACTTGTGGGCCACTGGCTCATGCAGCTTGGCTGTAGTCTTTTAGCCCGATTTCTCCTGCTATAACCTTAGTCCATGCTGTCACACCCCTCTCCAACCCTTTAATTTCACAACACAAGGCTTTGAATACAATATTTTTATACAAAGTCACATGATGAGGTGGCTCTGTGGGAACCTTATGCCTCAGATCAGGTAACCCACAAGACACATAGGGTAAGGCTGCCTGGTAACAAAGAGGCCAGGACATACTGGCTCATGTGATGGTGAACGGAGTGCATGGGGGCTTTAGAAGGTTTGCAGTACTGCACTGAGGGTGTCTGAGATGCACTGACCAGGGTGTATGGTTGTCTGAGGTCGTGTGTCAGCCTGGTTTCCTGTACTTGAACTGCTAGTCTGTCTCAAGAATTTGCACATCTGACCCATATGGAAAAAGAAAAGCTAGAAATTCAGTCACCATAGGGCTTTTGATGGGAACTGTGTTTGATACAGTTTCTTCAAAAAGACAGAACAGTAGCATCATCACATCACCCTGTACACATAATAATAAAAGACAACCCAAGAAGAAGCTACTGCCATATTTCTTTCTACTTCCAAATACTATGAGTAGCTTACTAAGGAAAGACATCCTGAATGTTCCTCTGTGAGTACTGAGCAACTCTTATCACATTACAGATCTTTCTCATAGTAGGAGCTGTATAGGCACACTGAGCTGAAATTACCTACTCACATCTGAAAAATCTAAGCACTCACAAGCTAGACATCTGTACTGAATGGCAGTGGAAGCATAACCATCACGGGAGGGGTTTTTCAGCATCTTAAAGGAGCCAATGACTTAGGCTAAGAGTATATGAATTGATAGTCTCAGTCTCTATGGCAAGATACTTTTATATCCAAGATAAAGGTCAAGCACATCTGGAAGACATAATAGCTGCATCCTATAGAGACTGCATCAACTATCTTGCTGCCAAAATCTACTATAAACAGGCACAGAGGGCCAATCTTCTGATTTTCCCAGCTGTCACTGGTTTATTTAAGGGGCTAAGTCAGTTTTCAATTATTTTGTTCTGTTAAGAAAAAAAACACATCTATTGTGTAAGCTCTGTGCTGAATTACCATTGCTGCATGCTATATTTCCTTGAATTTTGGAAAGCTCATTTTCTCTTGCCCTATTTATCTCCTTACAGTGTAGATAATCATTAAATGGTCCCTAAGATCTTTTAGCTATTTCACACAACAAGACAAACATATTTCCTTGAAACACTTATAGCAAGAAAGCTGCTTTAAGTCAGGCGACCATTTGCTGTCCCAATCTAAATGGTCCAATGCACCTTTCAAAAATGCCAGTATTAATTCTGACATTATTTTTGAAGTGCTGAACTAACTCATGATTATCACATTACTCAAACCTGCATAACACAGCTACAGGTGAAAAAGGTATCACATACAAGAACACAAATATAAGAAGTTGCATATATTATGAACAGGACTTATTAATAGGGAGGCGTACTGCAGAAATCTATCCAAAGCCCTCCTCCTCCCTGAAGATACAGAGACTAATTTAATATGGTGGTTGACACCCAGGATACTGTGGAGCCCATAACCCTCTTCTTTGGATAAGGCTGAGTCCTTAAAACAATGCTGCCAGCAAGAAGGTGGCACTTTGAAGTACTGACTCAGGGAAGGGGAGGACAACGTCCAGCTGAAATGTCTGAAAGGCTCTTCCCAGGGAAGTGTCTTTACTACTTGTTCTGACTGGCGCTGGCATCTCTCCCAGTGAAAGTAGGCCTACATTCCTCCCGGGGTGTCAGAAGCAGAGCTGCAGCTCAGCAGTTGAAGTTTAGACTTGGCCCATGGTCTCCACCTCCTTCTGTGCTCAGCAAAGCCCACAGCACAGAGCATTTGCTTGGCTGAATGATGAACTAAAGGAGTGTGCTCAACTTCATTATTGCGTCACATCTCCAGAGAGGCTACATTTCTGACCAGGGTCTCTGCGCATTACGGCAATTCCAAGCTCTATCAGCTTATATTCACCAGGCTGAATAGCTTCTGTTTTTAAAAGAAAAACTAGAACCGTCTCAGTCTGATATTGGTTTGTGCATTTCATCAGTCACCTGTAAATTAAGACATTGCTGGAGAGCTTAATCATTAGCAAAGGGGTATTAAATGCAGAGAAACATTAACATGGATGGGTGTGCAGCTGCTGGTTTGAATGGACAGGCAGGAGGTGAAGGACATCATCATGCACCTGTTTATCTTTATTCCTAGAATCAGAGCAAGTGAGAAACTGCTATTGCAGTTGTTTCTTTTGCACCAGCAATTTTATTCTTTGCAGAAGTAAGGAAATAGAGAGAAAGAAGATAAGAAAGCAAGAATCAAATTAACCTTTACTTGTAATTTATTCTACTACTTAAATGGAGAGACAACATCTGATGAAAAACCCACATCACAGTTTGACGGGGATTTACAGCACTCTCCTGTGCAGCAGCTTCCTTCATACTTACTTGCTTATGGCCTCAACTAAATTTTAGGCTGCTGTATAATTTATTTAGCCCTTACTGGATTTTTGTTTGCCCCTAAGCTTAACTGCTTGACTAGCAATGTAGTTATTACACAGAATGACACACTGGTATATATATATATATATATATATATATATGTATAAGGAACAAACTTTCTCCCACCTACTGATCAGCACCTCTCTAGTCTTTGGCTACACTTGGCTAAAGGAGGACAAACTGGCCAGGTACAGTATATTTATAAAAACCTTTTTCTACTCTTGCTCTTTTTTACAGACTAAATAAACATTTTTGAAATTGATGATTCAACTCCTTTATTTCCACAGAACCTCTGTAGATCACCAGAGGTGGAGGACTATCAAATGCCTGCCTTATGATGTGATTCGCAAAGGGCGAATTGTTTTCCTGGGAAGCCTGTGCTATTAGAGATGATAGGGTCTGGACTCAGTTCCAAGAGAAAGGGGAAGACCGTACCAGAACACAATGGGAGAGGCTCTGATGAATCAGCACATCAGCGAACAGCAAACCCAGGCAACCAGTATGTTGACTGGGACCTGTTGGAGCAGCAGGTGCACGTTAGTCAGCATCTACCAGGAATATTCACAAATGCTGTCCCTGGTGTACGTCACTGGGCAAGATCCCGACTCCCGAAGAACTGCCAAAACTGCCGATTCTGTGATGTGAACAAGTAGGTCTTCCTCAGATGTAAATCAGGCAGGGTGGGAGGAGAACTTGGGCTCAGTCTGCAAGCTGGACATTGGCCATGGGGTGTTGAATACATTGGGTTGTGGAGGGACTTTTAGGAGAAATAAAAGATTTAATCTCAGATTTTTATTCTTTGAAATAGTGCCTGAGTGAGGAAATCACTTATAATCTGTAATACTTCATCAAGCTATGAGCTGAACAACCTTCCATCTAGACCTACATTTAGCACAATGGGTTGGTGTATGAACCAGCCTCTCCTGGTCTTATGTATCATCTAACTGGATGGTGTACCTGAGGTGATCATCCTGCATCACTTTATAATCACTTAATAGAAACAAGTGCCTGAATGGTATGGTTCATAACAGCTGTTTCAGAGGTCTATAGCTAGGTGAAATGAGCAGCATTCTCTGCTGACACTAACAAAGGTACTCCTTTCCAGATTCAAATCTTTGTTAGGGCAGATACCTGTGAGTCTGCCTTCACATGTCCCCTGATCTGCTGCACTTGCACCCAACCAGCTCTGGTGAGATCCAGAAACAAGCTTGTAAGTTTCCTCCTGCAGCCTCTTCCCCTTTCAGCCATCATGGGGGAACAAATTGTATCCCACTGATAGAGTGATAGTCCCTCTGCTCCTGAAGCACTGAGAAAAAATATGACCATGAGCCAGAGAGAAAAAGAAGATAAGGGCTATAACAACATTTCAGAGTAGTTCATTTTTTTGTGTCTCAAGAAATGAAAATTCTGTTGCCATCTAAGACCAATCTCCTATATTGGATATTGGACACATCAGTTAAACTGCAAGGTCTGCAGGAGACAACCTGTTTATCTGGAGCCTAACACAAAAGGTATGAGTCAATATGGTGGAGAGCCATGTGCTCCCAGCTACCTCAGTGCAGCCACTGCTCCAGCAGCTCAATGCCACAACCAGCCACCTTGGCGCCTGTGGCTGGGAGCAGTGCCTGGCATTGATAAGTTATTTGTAGGAATGTAACCAGTAGGTGAAAATAGGCATTTAGGAAGAAAGAAATAACACAAAAATAATACTTTCACCTTTGTCTTGAGCTGCAACAAAAAGATTTAAGCAGGAATTTTCAAAACTGAAGCACCCCATGGCATATTGTCTTCTTCTTTGAGAGCTGTGTAAAGAGGAAAATCTCTAGTCTATAGAAACACTCTTTAAATTCACTGGCATCATCAAACATGGCAGAAGGTAAAGAGGTTTGTCTTTAACAGTGTGCGCAAATGTGCCTCGGTTTCAGAGCTGGAAAAATGTCCAGTACTCCAGATGGAGAGCAAATTGGAAAACATTCTTTGTTTGTATTTATTTACTCAATCTCATGGTGTCCTTGGTTGCCCAGAGGAGCTACTGAGAGTATTTTCTACTGTGCCGGTGGTTGGAGTTAGGTTACACACTCTTTTAGAAATTCAGCTGTCTGCCACTAATGGATTGTTCAGCGTTTCTTGAGGGTAATGACGCAATTGGCAGAAGTAGGCCAAAATTGTCCCAGGTGAAACTCTGCTGATGTCAATGGTTATATTCTCGATGATGTGCTTGTTCCAGTGTGTCTAGAGGCAATATGTAGAAAGAGGAGTCTTGCAAGAGGACTTATATGGATTTCATTTATCTTTTCTGATACACTGAATAAAATGTAAAATTGCAACATCTGCATTGACAGCAACTATGCGTCTCTGTAGATCGACTCACAGGTTGAATATGTTAGCAATTACTTCATATTTTTAATAGTATCCTTTACAATTCTACCCACAAACATAAAATAACTGTTGTTCTGTTCCTTGACAACATGCTACTTTCTCAAATCTTCAAAACTAAAAGGAAACTCCAAAAGTCTTTGCTGTTCCTGGCTGGTTTAGGAATGGGTTTGCTTGGCAAGTGTAATGGTTTAAGCCCAGCCGGCAACCCAGAACCACGCAACAACTCGCTCGCTGCCCCACTTCCTCCCCCCGCTCCCAGAGGGATGGGGAGGAGAATTGAAAGAATGTAACTCCCACAGGTTGAGATAAGAACAGTCCAGTAACTGAGGCATAACACAAACCACTGCTGCTATCACCAATAATAATAATGATAAGGGAAATAACAAGGGAAGAGAATACAACCACTCACCACCCTTCCGACCGATACCCAGCCCGACCCCAGCAGCGATCTAGCCCTTCCGGGTAACTGCCTCCATTTTATATACTGGGCATGACGTGCTGTGGCATGGAATATCTCTTTGGCTAGCCTGGGTCAGGTGTCCTGTCTCTGCTTCCTCCCAGCTTCCACTCCACCCTGTCAGAGCATGAGACTCAGAAAGTCCTTGGTCAGAGTAAACGTTACTGAGCAGCAACTAAAGACATTGGTGTTATCAGCACTGTTCCCAGGCTGAAAATCAAAACCACAGCACTGCACCAGCTACTAAAAAGGAGAAAAATGCCTGCTACTGCTGAACCCAAGACAACAAGCATGGCAGTCATAAAGAAGGGTAATTCTGCCTTCAAATCCCTCTTGAATAGGACACTGAGCAAAAAAAAAAAGAAAACAGAAAAAGCCCAAAAGTCTTTTAAAGTCTATTCCATCAATTATTTCAAATTTGTAGAATTATAAAATAAGATATATTGTATTGCAGTGAAGTTACCATGTCTTCAATGACTGGTACCCCAATTAGGATAGGAAGTACAGATCCAAACTGAGAGCACAAACCAAGCATTTCTCTCAGGTCATGTAAGAAGTCTGTGTCAGAGCTCAGAAACAATTCTCATTCAGGGTTACTCAATTGTTTTTTCCGGCTTTGCTGGAAAATTGTATCACTGTCCCCCTGGTAGAGGAGAAGCCATGATACAGGTCTCCTGGCCAGAAAGGCTCTCCAAGCTGCATGGAGCCTTTGCCTGTATTAGCATGGGAGAAATAAACTTCTGAGACTGTGACAAAATCCAAGCAAATCGTATTTCCAATCAAGATTTCACCCAGAAACCACCAGCCCTGGTTTGGTGTCTTAATAAAGAGCCATCCTTCTTTCTACTGCTTTCTAAACAATGACAGTAATGAGGGCAAATTTATGACTAGCAGGGTAGTCCACTTGATACTCATCCAAAGAGTACAACCTATGGTCCTCAGTTTTATTATCCCTGAAAAAAAACAGTGCTTTTGTAATGGATCTGCTTAAGTGTGACCTCTTAAATTATCTTTGCTAGTGGGTTGTAGCAACAGTTCCCCAGCTGTGCTGTTATTCATCAGTAACCATAGAAATTAAAGTGCTGCCAAGTATGTGCTCTTTGTTTTTATCGAAGGGCTGAGAGATGATGCAGTGATGTCTTTGCCCCTCCTGACTTCATTCTGAACTCACCCACTGGCAGACCTGACGGAGAGGTGCAGATTAAACCTGCTGTTGTTGGAAAGCTCCATCACCAGAGAGCTCGGTCAGAATTGCTGCTGCAACTGAGCTACTCCTAGTTTCTAAAAGCCTGAAGCTAGAAATAGGATATGGTGGGAAGTCACATCCTGTTATTCAGTAATAGCAGTTTTTAATGAAAAGCTTTCTTTTTGCTTGTTTGTGTATTTCTGTTGAGATTGAACTGAAGCAGCACTGGTATTTATAACCAAATGATTTGTTTTGGAAAGAAAGATGTTGTACAAATCCTCTCCTAAAGGGATGCCTTCAAGTTAATTTTTGGCCCACGTTGACCTTTGAGGTTTTTGTGTGCAATTATGTTATTAGGATTGGATTCTTTGACTCTGAACAGGTTTTTTCAGCAGTCAGTAGAGTGGCACACTTCCAGTGGGCAGCAACGATCATGTGTTAAGATGGGATGAATCCTCTTCATCCCCATAGAGGAAGACTGAAATTAGACACCTAACTTTTAGTCAGCTAGAGTTAGTTGAGAGAACTACTCACAGTGGATTAATGCCCCTTTACCAAGCAATTTGTGAACTGAGAAACCTTGGTATTATGCTTTGTGTCCTGCTGGTTTCTTTTCTGCCACACACTGTATTGCCCAGTAACAGCCAGCTATCCATGAGCAATGCTTCACTCAGCACACTTTTCTCTTTGTTGTGTCTGCAACCTCTGCCCTGTAGAAAAGCAGGCTTCTTCCTGTTTGCCCAGGAGAACTTAGGGAACATCTATGACACGTGGGGAAGTGTGCTGTGGGGATTTCTGCGGGAGCTTTTCCAGAGGGAAATCACACAGGAGGACTTTCTAGCTTGACTTGGCAGCAATAAATAGCACACACCAGATTCAGGTGTCTCAGAGCACTTCTGGCATAGGATGCACATGGGAGGAAGTAACTTGTGTACCTCTGCAATCACAGCAAAAATAACACCACGTGGGACTTGCTCATCAAAGTTAAACAAAAAGAATCGATATGGCAAAAATGTAAGTCTTCCCTCTGTCATCTTCTGGGGGTTCACTACTTTTTGCCATCTTCTCCACAGGAACTTTGTCTAGGGGGAAAGAAGTTTGGGTTTAAATACTAACTTGCAATTGCCATCTATTCCATTCAGATGTGTAGCCAAAATGTTGGCACACTGAAATGCCTGGAGTCTGGAGGAAGAAAGCAAGCACTTCACATTGGTTCAAATAAGGAAATCAGTACAAATACCATAAAGACAAAACTGCCAGCTCCAGATTCCAAATAAATTAAAAAGCCTATATTTAGCTCCTTACTATTTCTGTTTCAATTATAGAACATCTCTTGTTAAATACACACCATCTCAAACTCTCCACTCGACATGGTTACTTGGAGCCCCATAATTCATCTCTATTTTTAGTTTGCTCACAGATAAGGGAATGGCACAGGATAGCAAGTAAATGCTTACGGCTGGTGTTTTTACAGGACCTTCACAGTTGCTGCTCTAGGAATTGCCCTGGAAACAATCCAGACATGGCCAAACTCCCATGATATAATTTCTTTTATAACAGTAGGTGTCAGATGTTAAGCAACCCTCTCCCTGGTTTTGGGAAGGGGAGGGGAAAAGGGTGCATGAATCCCTGGTAGAGCAGAAGCAGCAGGTTTTCTCAGTAGGCATCTGACATAAAATGCTGCTTCGAGGACATGAAGGAGAGAATGAAGAAAGTCACACCTTGAAAGGGAGTTGTGAATTAAAATGCCAGGCCTGAACCTTACAAGGGGTATTCGGCTGTTGGAATTTTTTATCCCAGCTATTTGGATTTCCATGAAAGATTTGCAATTCCCGAGTTGCACATTAGAAACAAAAGTGTTTCCATCTTCTAATAAACTCTAAACTTCTTTCCAGAATCACTTCAAAATGCTCAGCATATGTTGCATGCGGCCTGTGGTCTCCCACAGAGGATTTCAGATTTACCTGTAGCCTGTACTCAGGAAGTGAAACAGGGAGAGGAAACAAGATTCAGTTCCAGTTGTGGTAAATAGCAGAGGGCTGAAAAACAGGGGCTTTTATTTTATCTCTGCAAGCAGCAGCTTGTACAGAAGGAAATCAAATTGATGGAAAATCTGTATGGACTGTGGAGATGTGGATCAGCTTGCACACAGGTTCATACCAAGTTGTGAAGGTGCTCAGGACTCAGGAAACCAGTTCAACACTATTAGGGTCTTTCCTTTATCACTCTGTCACATGCATGGTGCTTTTCCAAGCTCAAAGGAAGTTAGACCCATCAAACTTGAATTTAGCCAGCATCAATTTGGCTGAACTGGATTTGGCTTGGTTATCTGGTATAATTAGGTGGGTTCTCATAGAATGAACTTAGGAAAAAGGAAAATTTAAACTGGAATACAATTTCTGTCACAAAAATGAAGTGGGATGTGAAGCAGTCCCATAAGGAAAGAGGCTGATTCTTGGGTCCAAGATCATTCAAAGCTGGACCACCCAAAATCCTAAGTACTTCTCCCAGGAGCAATCATTACTGGTGGGAAGGACGGAAGGGATGAGGTAATATAAGATAGATATCAAACCCCTCTTTGAGGTACAGGGAGGGAGGTATATATCCCCAGTACAGAGAAAAAACAAGGAGCGAGGTTAAAGAGTAGCTCAAACAAAGTCAGCAAAAATTGCTTAATAATCTAAATTCATATGTGTGATGTGGAAAACTCTCCTTCAGCTGCTGTTAACCCTGGAAACAGCTAAGTTTTACTGGTAGCTCACTTTCATTATAAAGTCTTCCACATGCATATCCATGCTTGCTTCATCACAAAGGCCCTATGCAAAGCCTTCCAGTAGCCCTCTTAGCTTCAGAAACAGTCTGAAACCCTCAAATAAATAAAAAACCAGTAATATCAGCCCACTTTTCTCATTTCCTAGACCAATTTGTAGTCATTAGGATATAACCTAAAAGGTCAGTGTTGGCTCAACCTGGTCTATCTCCAACCATTCTTCACAAATCCTCTCTGAGTCCGGTAGTCCAGATGATACATCTTGATGGGATGACATCCCAATGGCCCCTGTGCAGCTCCCAGAAAAGACCACATGTGGGGTTCCAGTGCTCAGTGGTTCCTGGTTCCTGACCGTGGCACTGGGCACATTTCACCCACCATGAGCCCCACTGTGCAAGTGTCAGCTCAATGCGCACCATCTCCAGCCCTACCCTGGACACTAAGGCTTTTAACACACACAGCGATGTCTGCACAGGCAGGATGCCCAGAGGCTGGAGCTCAGCCCCTAAGGGACAGGCAGTGTTTTGCTTCTCTCTTTGCTGTGGCCAAAATTTGATAAAGCCATTAGGAAGTCTGTGTTTGCAGCCTTAATTTAGCCTCTCTATTAAATATGGGACACTCTATTAAATATGGCCTTGAATATCCTATTAGAGCTACAGAGAGGAGCAGACTCAGCATTGTTATATATCCAAACTCAGTTCAAAACATCAAACTACTTAACTGTACTGGAGCATGTATACACAAGCTGTCTAGGAGGTAGAAGACAAATGTTAATGTCTTTGTGTTTATATGTGAGTAACAGCAGTTTCTTCATGTGTGTAAGACTTCTTTGAAACTTACAGTGCAGACTAAAAATGATCACAAGTGTGATTTGATTAAATTAAATATTTGTGCCAGCAGGTTATCCAGTCTGATTAGAAGGATTTAGAAAAATAGAATTGGCTTGAAATAGCTGCACATCAAACAGCTACTCTCAAACAAAATGAACGATTAAAATATAAAGCCCATAATGGCATATATGCCACTATGTTACACTGAGGACATGTTAATGAAAATGGTTCAGTGCTTTTCTGCTAATCAGTATTTAAATATAGAATTAGTTCTAAAACAAATTGTAAATGAAGCAAAGTTTGACATTGCAGGAGATCATTTTGGATAGCAACATTCTGCAGCAGCATTCATCCTAAAAATAGCAATAAAATGAGAAGAGTCTTCTAGGAATTACAAAAGAGCTTTTTAATAAAAGCAACTAAAAGGGAAAAAAAAACAGGAAAGAGGGAAAACAGAACTGACGACTTCCTTGTGACCACAAGCCCTGACTGAATGCTGAATTTGCACTTGCAAAGACATTTGTTATGCAAAGGATAAAATGTAGCCTGGCCTGTTCTGAACTGCCTGTGTGCAAAGCACATTTCTGTTATCAGTGTTTGAATAGCATCTGATGTTGCTGATCCCTTGGAAGATATTTGTTTTGTAGAGCTTGTCCAAGTGCACACACCCAAGTGATGTCCAGTAGGCTCCTTCTCCTCCTAGGAGAGACTGGTTTTTCATTTGCTGCAACAAATTCCTGAAAACATACAGTGAACTGGAAATTATCCTAACTCAAGTGCTTCTCTTCGTAATGACACGTACTGACTGGCTACAGTAAGAAGGACTGAAAATACATAACCTCATTTTATGATGGGTTGTCCCAAATGGCTTTGGAAGAATTCTCGAGTGATTTTTATTCTCCTCAAGCTGATATCATGAATTCATTCCATCTCAACGTGAAATCTGAGCAACATAATTAATCATGAAAGCCCAAGCATTTCACATACAGACTTACTAAGAGGGTGGAAAAGAAGACCAGGAAAAACAACGGCAAAGCATCCACAGACTCCAATGAACTTTGGGTCAGACCTTGAAATGACTGTTGCCTCTTCTCCAACAACCCATAAATTATAAAGTAATTAGTTGGGTTTACATATTCACTTCTGATCAAAGAAATACAATAATTTGCTATAATAAAATTCCCACTGCTTTAGTTAGTAATAATTATGGATGGATAGGCAACCAGCTCAAACACAGATCCTTTTGAGATGTCTTTGTGTTGCATCTGTACTGTATGCCTTTACTAGTTCGGACATGAAACTGTTGCTTCTGATCCTAAATTAACTCCATGTATTATCACAGAAATGCCAGGTTTATAATGCTCTTTCATTGGATGGCACTCCCCAAGTCCAGATGTGAACCAGCCAGTCCACACCTAGGTAGGGTTTGGGGCTTTTTTATCTGAATGTCCTAGGGTTCATTACCCTGCAGCTGGATCTCTGGCTGCAGCTGAAATAGAATAGAGGTTTCTTGGCTGAAGTTTGATGTTGTTGTCATCTTTCCCTTAAAGAACAAAACCAGCAAGGATTCATCAAAGCACGGCAATGCTTGTGTATCCAAAATCAGATCACACACAACACATTTCCAAGTGCTCGTGTCAGACTGCCGACATCAAACACTTGGCATGCTTGACACAACTTGCTTTTGAAGATGCAGCAAAAAGTCCAGTGTTTCCAATGCCTCTATTGGCAGCATGAAATCTCTTTAAACTTGCTCACTTAAGGACTATTTCCCAAATGCAGAGGAGAGTAAAGAGATTTATAGTTCCTTCACCAAAAATGGTGAAATCTCTAAACATTAAGGTTGACGCCATTTTGGTGTATTCTGAAGAGATGAAGCTCACCTAGACAAGAGGCTATCCATCCTGCTTCAACTGCTGCCAGTAATGGTATAAGCATAGTTGTGCCTTCTTACATATGTTTACACTTGTATAGCTGATTTTGGCCAGGGAAGGAATTATACTGTTACAAACTTTTAATTAATATACATTCATAACTGTGTCCAAACCAGCATTATGCCAGCATACATATACACTGGAAAAATAATAACACTCTTAAGCAATGCTGGCAAAATGATTATAAGCTTGTCTCCACAAATAACTTTATCACTCTTCTGAATACTTACTTTAAGGATGAAACATGACAGTGGGCTGCAATCTATCTTTTCTGCAGAAAGCAACATAGAATATGATCCATTTAATGTCTTGAAATAACATCAAGTGAACCAAAAAAACCTGAAAGTTGGATTTGACATGTGACATATTCGTAAATCACCTTTCCATTGCTGCAAACCCTCCATTATGTTTAATAATGAAGTTGACATTGCACCCTTTACCTAAGTAAACATTCAGTTAATATCACTGAATATTTCAAATGGGTATGCAAGGCAGGAGCTGGTCTGTTATGCTCTTTATGTTGTGCTTAGAAGATGAGGAAAGTCTCAATTGAATATAAGTCAGTAGGAGAGTTCCCAGAGGACCTTGGATGTGTCAGCAGCTGTTCTACAGGGCAGAAGCTATCAGGTGATTGCACCCAGGGGAATTCCCAGGGCAGAGCAGTCAGAAAAGTCCTCAGTGTTCCTTGGTTGCTCCATCCTCAGAAGTATCTTTGCATATGGAGATGATTCAGTAACTGTTTTTTTCCTGATTGTAAGAACTATTAAAAACTGGAAAAAAAAATCAAGTGTGCATATATAGCTTAAACCTTCAGTTAGCATTATTTGGAGGGTTATTTTCTAAGGGCTTTTGGCAAATTAGGAAATTCCTGCCACAGCTGTGAGTACTTCTATTTGAATATATGAAATTCCACAGCTATCAGCACATTAGCGTGAGCCTTGGTGACTCGTAAATCTTTCTTAGCATCTTATTTCATGAGGTCTAGTCCAAGCATTAAATGGGAATTACATTTTGCAGAGACCATATTCGAACTGCATTACTTGAGTAGAAGCAAATGGATTTTTACGTTAACGATAGCCCAGGTAGATATTAGCAAGTGCTCAGAAAAGCAAAGATGTGCTTTGAGCTAGACAGCAGGTCTTTAATAGAAAAAGAAAGAAACATTTTTATCATTAGTAATAACATGAAAGATCAGGGTAATGAAGATCTGAGATGAGAACACTGTCTAAAACTGCAAACTTGAAGGCAAGCATATCCCTGACACAGCACCTACCTTGCCAATAGCTGGTGACAGGCAGATCCAGCCACCCAAGGAATGCTGTTTCAATTCCCACTTCTTCAGCTTCACTTTAAACACACCCTGCAGACAGTGGAAGGGCTGTTTGCAGCATTTTGAATCTATCAAGTGCTGTCTAAGCCTGTGTAAGAGCTTTCTAAACATCCACTCTGGGATGACCTATGATGAAGATGGTACACTTAATTAAGCAACATGAAAACTGTCCCTATGATGTTATTGATGGTTTTCATGTGATTGGCACCTAGCTGTTGGAGCAACTCCAGAGGAGGCCACAAGGATGATCAAGGGCTAGAACACCTCCTGTATGAAGATAGGCTGGGAAAGTTGGGGCTGTTCAATCTGGAGAAGAGAAGGCTGCATGGAGACCTCATAGCAGCCTTCCAGTATCTGAAGGGGGCCTACAAGGATGTGGGGATGGACTATTCATTAGGGACTGTAGTGACAGGACAAGGGGTAACGATTTCAAACTTAAACAAGGGAAGTTTAGATTGGATATAAGGAAGAAGTTCTTTATTGTTAGGGTGGTGAGGCACTGGAATGGGTTGCCCAGGAAAGTTGTGAATGCTCCATCCTTGGTGGTGTTCAAGGCCAGGTTGAAAAGAACCTTGGGTGACATGGTTTAGTGTGAGGTGTCCCTGCCCATGGCAGTGCGGGTGGAACTGGATGATCTTAAGGTCCTTTCTAACCCTAACTATTCCATGATTCTATGATTCCCTGATCATTAATAGCATGGCCAGCTTGTGCCTGCTCAGAGATTCAGTTGTTTTCTGCATCACAACCTATTGAATGGTTGCTTTAATTCAGTCTAGCACAGCCCTAGAATGGTGGGTAGGGACTCCCGCTCAGCCCCATGAATCAGAAACTTCCCAGACTTGTGAGAACCTAGATCATATCTGCTTTCTATTGCATCATTGTCCTATGGATTACTTGCCATGTTCCAGAGAATGTAAGGGGTTGATCCTCTTTCTTAGGACCCACGATAACTTTTGCCTAGAATTAGTCATCAGCTTAACACAGCAGTTTTCTCACAAAACAAATTACACTAAAGATGAAGATCCCTCTCACTGACAAATACCCGTGTGATCAGAACCCTTGTTGAGGCAGGGAAGCTAGGTTTGTGTTGCCAACACACTGGGCACAGTGCCTTATCAATGATTAACAGAAACACTTTACTTTCCTCCCCTACACAGTGATTATCCAACAGCTTATGCAAAGTGAAACAATCCATCAAGAAATCTCCAGGGTGCCCAAGCCAGTCTGTCCCCCAACAGCCCAATGGTTTGATTGGCCCAACAGAGATGTGCTAGCACTTTTATGGAAGGTGATCACCAAAGACCAAGGGGAGTTATAGACAGGAGAGACTAGGTTGACCTACATGAGCATATGTGGATCTCAGCAAAAATGTCTAGGCCAGAAGAGACACTGGATGGATTTTCATCCATGGTCTGTCTTAATCACTGCTCTGTCAAAGATTTACAAGAGATTTCACCTGCTCCTCCAAGTTTGCTCCAGGCATAACGGTAACCTGTCTTGAGAGCATGCCCCGGAGGACAAGGGATACCACAAGTAAGACTGACAAAACATGTGGAGCCTAAGAACCCTGAGAGGACTTAGATACTTACTGATCTGCTATCAGGAGTTTGAATGAAATCCATATGTCCAACACCAGAAATGTAGACATCTAGAAATCTGCACTGATGAGAATTCAGTTGCTTTGAAAGGTATGGATCTATGCTTTGGATTTACGTATTTTAAGCTCCTTTGCAGACCTTAGCCTTTATTTTTAATCTCTGATGTTATTCACAGCTTGTGTACTTTTATAGGGCAAGTGACATAATAGTCTGCTACATCCAGTCAATAAAATTCCAAACAGAGCTACTAAAGGCAAAAGCTTTTTTTTTTTTAAACCCTAAGCAGGAATTCTGTGATGTTTCATGGATGACCTGCAGTGCAGGGAATTGCTCTGGGGCAGGTGGAAACAGGGTCCAGAATTCCTGAGTATATTCAAAGCAAACAGTTTCCAGACAATAAGGATTTCAGGATTAATAATACAGGTGATGCAGGGCCAGTAGGTAGCCATTAGTGATACCAGTTCTCCACTTCTGCTTCCTGAAAGTCAGCTCAGGAGCTTTTATTAACTGTGTGAGTATTCTTTCCAGTGAATTTCCAGGCAGATGCTGCTGTCGCCATGTTATGTGTTTCCCAATCAACAATATAAAGTCAAATGCCCACAGCAGGTGGGTTGCAACTAGATGATCTTCAGGTCCTTTCCACCCTAAACCATTCTATGGTTCTATGTAATGTGTGACACAGGCTACTTCACTGCAAAATTGTGGCCCATTGACATCTCCATTTTCACCAGTAACTTATGTACCTGATCAACATAAGCCACATATGCTGTAGAACTGATAATGAAGAAAAGTCCAGCACATCAGTTACATCAGAAGACAATTAATACCCTTCTATCTCTCTTATATATTAAAGATTTTTACAGCATGTCTACTGAGCAGGGTTCATCATGGAAATGCCAACAAAGATTTTGGCAGTTGTGTTGGTTTGTCATCCAATAATGCAGTGGGCAGAGCACTCATGCAGCCTGTGAAACACCTATTTCCAATTGTTTTCTTAGCCTAAGGAATATAAAATACACGTGTCTCAGGAATGGGATCTAAACATTGAACTGTTGGAGGATGACTTCATACACCCTTCTAAACAGCCAACTTCCCTGGAGTTATAAAGATTCCCTTGGCCAAGAGAAAATCCTTCTTTATTTGGTTTAAAGAATTCCTTTGCAAGAGTGGACTTGGGTTTTGGTCCTTGCTGTAAGACCTGTTCAAATGTCTTTCCCAATTGCTATGGATACTGTAGAAATAAGATGCACAGTTCCTAAATGCTGTAAAATTGGAAGAGTGTGTTCCAATCTTTCAGGGAAAGGACCCAACCACTAGACTGGAGTGTTGATTTCGTCACTTCTTCTGTCTCATTCATTTTCCCTTGGGAAAGCATTAGAGTGTGATCAAAACTTACTACAGTACCACTGATAGCCACTCTTCTACTTTTATAGGGCCATGTTCATATTTCATTGCACTTCTAGTTTGCCTATGCCATAATTAGCATAAGAACACACTCCACAACATGGTGTAATAATTTTATAAAACTGCTTTAAAATAACCAAAATGACCCAAAAAAAAAAAACAAACCAACCCACAACTCTGATGTTATTGGGCTTCCATCTTGTTTCTTGCAAAATATTTTGGCATCTAAAGAAATTTAGTATTAAGCAATAGTTTTAATACTCAGCTTACAGCTACACTGAGTTCATCCTCCTTACTCATGCCCCTTGGGCTATCACTCCCCTTGCTGTTTTCATCTTTAAATAAATTCTTTTAGCAGGTTTTCTTTTCCCTCTTAGTCATCATCTGGCCAAACTTGATTGGAGTTTTTTTTGACCTTTCAATATATGATTTGATTAGTTCTTTACCTTCCCATTCCATACAGTTATTCTTCACATTCAACATACATTTCTTTTTGTTGCAATTAGATTATTTAAAACCTACCTGAGTTTTACATATGAAGCACTAAAACACTTGACTCTGGACCTATTTAATCTTAAAAGCTGATTTTTACTTCTTGATCTCTGTTAAAACTTCTTTATTGACACTATGATTTCAAAACATCTTTTTCCAGCTGTACATCTCAGTCCAAAGCAAATCCAGTGGGGAAAATAATTTAACCTTTTTCCACATTTAATTGTATTTATTCATCCTGAAAGTACTTCAGTCACTTTACTACACTCATCTGGCCTTTTTCCAAATCCATAGAAAAGTGCTTCTAGACAGTATATCTTTCCTCTTGGCCTTGACACTTCTTTTTAAGGTACCTTTTTCTCTTTGTTTTCAGGAGATTTTAAATCCCTAAAATTTTCTAAGCAAGTAATACTCAGATAGCTGATGCTAGGCAAGATGTCTTCTCCATCTTCCGCAGATTTTGGCAACTGCTTTGACTTCAGTGTTCTTTAGTTTCCATTAACATAATAAATAATGGCTTTTAGTAAAGCTGGGCCTAGCACCAATTCTTGCAATACTCCTTATGTTCATCTTCCCTTCCAAATTGGTACATTGCCATTATCATTAAACTTGATTTATGGTCCCTTGTCTGCTTGCCAGCCTACTTGCAAGTGTAGATTCAAGTCCTTTTTAATTCATTTATGAAATGAGACTCCATGCCATGCTATTATAAAGTCCAGCTTCAGCAAATATTCTGAATTCCTATTGTATATTAATACTGCCACTTCATTTTAGCAGAGATGTCATTCTGAGGAGAACACAAAGCCTAAGGAGTGTTAAAAACCAGCATTCCCAGCACAGCAAGGATAGTGGAAATAAGTCTGACAGGTTAAAGAGATGACTGTAGATTTCAGGAATACTCATGTGCCTTTTATGTACAGCAGTACAGAACTTCTATTTTATCATCATGCCAAGGAGCCAGCATGAAATTGCCTTTATTCATTTTGCTCAAGAATTCGTAGTCCTGGGCTCCATTCATCTGCATTATTAGAAACATAGTTGATTTCTATCAGTTTTTGTCTTCTAAATGCCTTCAGGAAAGTTGGCATTCTGAGGGGGAATTAGTTTAGTATGATTATCCTTGATTTATCCAATGCAGTCCCTTTGTACTCTAAGGGCTAAATCCTCCTCTTGTTCAAAAGTTTCTTTTAAAATAGTGTTTGTTCTCAAAAGGCTTACTGTGTAATAATCAGTGAGAGAGGGAGTTAAGGTTCTTCACTCTGGAAATTAATCTCTGCTTGATTCTTTTCACCTTAATCTTTACTGGTAAGAGGAGTGGAGGCAATTGAAAACCTGATTCATACGTGCAGGAACTCTGTATCTAAAGAAAAGCCCCCTCCCTGCAGTGGGGCAAACAACCCAACACCCCACAGAAAAGCATCTGAAGTGCAGCGATTTCCATTGTATCAGTGGGACAAGGGAGCTATAGAGAAGTGCTTCTTCCCTAAGCCAGTCAGAGCAAGAAATTTTCACCAGCACTTAGGAGTGAAAAGGAACCAGCATTCGCTTTTGCGTTCCACTGATATGAAGAACTAGAACCAGACTCCCAAAGACATTAACATGATCTTGGTGATGTGCAGCATTACAGTAAAAGCTGAGATAGCAGCCTTCTAGTCCCCTAGCAACAACTTCAACTGGAAATGTCTTATAATTTCTTAAGGATAATAAAGAATATAAATAAAGACAAGAATAAATCATCAAGCAAAGCTTTCTACTTAATCGTATTCTTCATTCCTTCTTCCACCAGTTCCTGTGAGGGTTGTTGCACAGGATAAGCATGCTGTTTTACGGTCTTTTAGATAGTGTGTTAAATACAGTAATCAACTTCTTCAGGGAGGAAAATAGTTGTCAACAAAATTGGGGCTGGAGAGTTCTTGTGTTTTCTAACTGATTCTGCAGAATAAGCCCACACCAGTGTCAAGAGCTAGCTACTGCCTTAGTTGGTAACCCTTAGTTGTCAACTCATTTCAAGGTACCTGAAAATCTCATCAAACACAACCTGATCCAGCAAACTGATGCCTCTGCTGTGACCTTACACCTGTATCTGTGCCATAGGATAACAGAAGTAGTATAGAAGCCTTAGGCAGGCAAAATAAATTTTTATAAAGTAACCAAAAACGTCATGCAAGAACATAAGGTGGAAAGGGAGAAGGTACATGAGAGAAGAAAAGACATTAAGAATTCAAGGGAGGGCTGGGGATTAGCTAACATTGTCTAATAAACAACTTCATAAGGCTCCTTTAAACCCAGGGGAGTGAGAGGTGGGGGGGTATCTTGGCTGGTCTTAAAGTATCAAGAAGACGTTCTGGTGGTAGCTATGAGAGCTGGGCTACAATATGGGCATTTCAAGACACTGAAAAAATCTCGATTTCAAGAAAGAAGGAGGCAGAAAAAAAGAGAGGGAAGAGAGAAGGAGAAGAGTGAGGGAGAGACAGAAGCCCATTCTTTCACCAGTTTGTCCACTGGCTTTGCCAATAAGACCCCATTCTGATCTGTACCTTTTCATTCCATTATCCATTTGCTTGCACACCACAATTTCAACATAAACTTTGGAAAACATTAGGGGACCTATTTGTCTTAAACAACTGTGCTCTTTCTTCCTTGTTTTCACCCCTTTAACAGCTGCTTTCCAGCAACTGAGAAAGAATGTACATCTACTAGATGTTATTACACTGCTGTCTTACTCCTACCTCCATATGGACACCCTGATCCTGCTCTCCTTTATCATCAAAACATCATAGAAACTACACTACAGGCATAGAGTTGCAGTAAAAATCTTTCTACCCATAGAGGTGTTTATTCAGTTATTACTCAATACTATCTTGGGGGAGCTTGACTTGAGTGGGAGTTGGTCCATTATAATGACTGAGCAGAGATTTCAGGGCATGAGCTGCAAAGCACAGGAACTCTCACAGAAACTTTATTTAGCAGATCAAGGCAGTGAAGCTTTACCAATATGCTCTTGTGGGAATATTGAGACTGCAACTGAAAAGCGTTGACTTCTACCTCTGCTTAGGATGTACTGCAAGATCAGAACCTATGTTTATCTATCAGCTTAAGGCTGAAAAGATTTTTATGACATTTCAAGTTTGATAAAAACATGTTTGCTATTGTTTTAGTGCTAATTTTAGTATGACCTAATTTATAGACCTAATACTAGATTTAAGATATCCTATAGGTGGAGTTGGTAGCACTGCCCACTATTAAACTTCCCTAACACTATATTCAACGTCTTACAGCTTTGCCAGGCCTGAACAATTTGGACTGCAATTTTATATGTTGCTCAGAAAATTTAGCCTTAGGCTGAATTTTACTGGGAAGTATCAGCCAAAATTGTGCAACTGCTCAGCTTTCTCCAAGAACAAATTTGTGAAAATTGAACATTTTTGCAATGATAAAAGTATACAGACATTTTCTTGGAGAATCTAGAAGTCTGTGCAACCACATGTGCTGGAAACAGAGAGAAAATAACTTTCTTACAGGAAGCATGTTTTCACTGTTTCTTACAGGAAACATGTTTTCCACCCAACCTAGACAAAGTTTTACAAGATAAACTTCTATGGCATCACAGATTAAATGGGCTCAGCAGAAACAGCTTCCATTTTAAAAGCTAAATAGCACCAATTCTGTCCTCACTGAACAGTCTTAATCTTCTTACATCTCCTGTAGTGTTGAGCTTTCAGAATGAGAAATAAGGTATCTGTCTCTTCCAGATTCTGCCTTTTTTGGGGCATAGACATTTTGGTACAGAAAATTAGATGGTGCAAATGCAGATGAAACGTGAACTTGGATGTGAGGAAGCAGAGGAGAAATGGTGTACTGAGACTGGGAACAGACCAGTGAAGGGAATGGTGCTCTAAAAATGAGTGAGCAAAGATTTAAATCTTTGCTGGAGGATGGAAACTGGGGCTGGCAGAATTACATGGAATAAGAAGCCCAGGGGAATCAATGCAGTCATAGGAACATACTGGAGAAGGTGAGACACAAAGTGACAAGTTGGGAGTCATAACATACTTTTTTTAGCCTGTAATGGATACCCAGCTTCCTAAATCTCATCATTTGCTGTTGCCAGATAGTAGCTGTGAAACCCATTGGTGATCTATGCTCATTTTTCTCCTTCACAGCTGGTCCCTATAAATTATGTCAATTTACTTTTGTTACAAATTATTTAAGTGTTTGACAGCCTCTGCTGAGTTCAGCAATGCCATATAAGAAATACCTCTATTTTTCCGACAAGAAAAGAAATAGGAAATCAAGCCTAGTCAGAAACGGGCACTGCAGTTTAATATGGCACTGCCAAAAGGTTTGTGACCAGTCCTCTGGTGGACTTAACTGTCCTCATGTCTCCATCATCACCAGAGGAAGCACCTAAAAACATCTCCTCCATATCTGTTTGAATTATGGTGACTTTTCACTGACAGATGCCGAGACCTGACTGATGTTGCACTGAACCAAACAAAGGGCATTCACACAGTCCGGTCACCTAACTCATGACTCCAGCTGGGACACGACCTAAAACACAATGAACAAATGAAAGAATTTAAATAGTACATAGTCCAAAGCTCAGAAGTCAGTAGAAAAATAATAAGTAGGCCTTTGTTTATCCATTTGATGCCATTATGATGTAGTTGGCCTGTGGAAAGTCCTGCATGACATCAAGGGAAGAAAAATGCTTGTGCTCAAAGAATTATTTCCTAAGATGTCAGTGTCTGAGTTTGGTCTCCAAATGTACTTATGACATTTTAAAAGATTCTGCATGAGCTGACACATACAGCTCCTGTTCCTTGTGCATTATTTTGTTTTCTTCACACATTTCCTCTCTCTCTTCCTGGTATAAGAAATTTTATTCTGGGTACCAGAATTTGTGCTGCCCAGCATTCACCTCAGTGTTCAGTTATTTATCTGTGAAACCAAAGGAGAAAATTACAAACCATTCTAGATACTTTTTCTGAGTTTTGTGCACTAAATCAAAAAAAAAAAACCAACACACTCCAGATTTCCTTTTGGTTGGAAAAACCTGAGGTCCTATTTCACCTTCAGCTGAGCTAAAGAAGAGTCAGTCACTGTTTTTTCCACTGTTTAGCTTGGCCTCTAACTTTGTACAGTTTTGTGTCCACCAGTGCCAGCAAAGCTTTCCTTTTTATTCGGCATCAAATAGAAAACTCAGCTCCATGGAATTAAATCCTTCCTCTTGTCTACAGCAGAAAAGTTCAAGCTTACTCGAGCTAAAGCAGCTTATATTTTGTCTTTGCACTCCAAGGCTTATACTGCAAAGTTCAACAGAAAGGTTTCAGTGACTTGCTAGGATTCTGATCAAGCTCTGCTTGTTTTGGGTTTTCTTAGACAAGCTTTTTCACCTTCCTGAAATAGGGGAAATATGAGAACAATTATCAGAGGAGGAAATCATCCACAAACTAAAGAGCCCACAGGCTCCTTCTTGAAGCAGTACTACACACCTCAGGAGCAGCAAGACTGTAAGCTCGAATGAAGTGATGTTGGATTCAGTCTTTGGTTTAAACAGTATAGATTTAAGCAACTCACTGAGTGCTGTAACCAGCTGGGAACTTGGATCTTGAAGTGAGGATTTTGGTGGAATAAAGGCACTGATGCCCAAATGTCTCAGGTTAGATGCTGCTTGCCCTGTGCCCATCTGGGATAGAGGAACAAAACATTCTTCCAGTTGTGCACAAAGAGGTCCAAACAGCTAATTTCAAAAGATCCCTAATCTCAAGAAATCCTAATCCTAAAGAAGGCAGAATACTGTTTGTGTATGTAGCACAAGTTTTCTTCCCATGTTCTGTTCAAAGAATTTTCAGAGCAAATTTTAGCTGTTCCAGAAGAGACCAAACCCCAAGACCCCTCTCTCCACACCAGCTGCAAGTTTCACACCTCTTCTGTCTTTGTTCCCTCCTGGACCTTGGATTCCTTCTTGCACAGTGGAGAGGGAGAGCTTCAGTTCTCCACAGCCCAGCCCAGGTGGTCAGGGAAATGGTAGCTAGTATGAACAACTCAGAATACCCTACATTCAGTGCCTGTCTGCACCAGCTCTTTCCCTGGCAATTACTTAAAGCATACAATAAACTATAAAACAAGAGCATCCCTTCCATCTTCAGGACTCCTAGTTTTAAAGAAAAGCATGAGAATTTTCCTTTCAGAAACCAGATATGAATGTCTACCCACAGAAGACCCCAGGCTCTTTCATGGATGGATACACCATTCTGTAGGCTTGAATCCAGAGTCTATGCTCTAGAGAGGGATAGTATTTATAACATATAAAACCCCCATTCTTAGTTTTTCCTATTGGTTAGCATTAATCTTCTCCTTGCTTAATACATGTATTATGTACTTTCCAAGATGTCTGATTTTCCCGCTGCTGTTCAAAGGAAGCCTATGTACTTATTCTTTGCACTCAGAGGGTCAGTGAACTAAAACTGATGGTGTCTAAAGGCATCAAAGTTCTCTTAGGAAACCAAGTCAGAGACCTGTGGAATAGATTCATGTCATGAAATCTCTTGTCTCTGCATGTAACAGAACTTGGTATCTCAGTTTACTTGGTCTATCCGAAACATCCACAGCCCACAGACTTCCCTCAAAACAGAAATCCCATTTATTAGTGTGACAAGCAGAATATTTACAAAACGTATTACAGAATCTAAACACCAAATTTTTTTGACACAGAACTGGAGGCATAAAGGCCTTCTGTAGCAGAGTCACAGCAAACCAGTGGCTGGAGCACTGCCACTTTGCTATTCTGATTAAACACTTTCCCATCCAACCACTGAAGCCACCCAGCTTATTCTGCTGAAGTATGTGCAACTGATTTTCTAATACAAGTGGATGAACTAGCTCAATCAATAATTACTTCTCCTTAATGTGGATGGGACTACAGAGACAAATACTATTACACTGGATTAATCCAGTTTCCAGTTACTGTCCTAAGTGTTACAAATGGCTCACCACAAAAAGTGAAATTTCTGTTTTAAGTTCTCTCAACCACATCAGCCATCACAGGATCATAGAAATATTAACTGGAAAGGATCTCTGAAGGTCATCTTGTCCAGCCTCCCACTGGAAGCTGGATGCTCACCATACCTGCAGGATGTTGGATCAAACCACCTGTAATTTCATTGTACCTGGTCTCAAAAACCTTCAAGAATGAAGACTCTGTAATGAGGCATCCGTGAGCTGATGTAACCAAACAGGCCAAACCAAGTATGGTTGAATGGAAGGCACCACCCCAAAGGGAGAACCAGATTTCATTGTTCAGTCTAGTACTTTGACTTTGAGAATATTCTGCAGAGGCTTTGGGGCGATATATTAAAAGAGGGAATTTGTTGGTTGATACTTTTATAGCAACTATTATTAATGAAAAGGAAGTCTTTTTAGGTATACTACTGCAGACAAAATCAGAGATACAACCTAAAGCTCAAATTCCCTAAGTTACAGGGGAATATTTTGCTGGGAAAATAATACAAAGACTACATATTACTGATTACTTGCCCTATTCTTACTCTCTTTCTTTATAAGATGCTACTGGATACTCAAAAGCGAAGGACACTTGGCTAAAAAGATCTTTGTTCTTTTTTTACCCTCTGAAGTTCATCATTTGGGTTCTTCTTCTAAAACCCAACAGATTAATACCCACCCATTTTGGGAGGGGCTAAGTGTTCCAAAATATGAGATCTTAATTCTACAGATCAAGACAGAAAAGAAGGCTTAGACATTTAAGGGGGCTACATATTTTCTGGCTGTCATCATCTTCAAGCTACAACATTGTTGGTTGTTTTGGGTTGTCTTTAAATCTCTATGTCTCTGCTTTGCAGCTGCAATAATAACCCTGCTTAGCCATTCTTCAAGAATTTATAGCTAATATATAGTTAAAACCCTCATATGTCAGGCTAATAGATGTCATTTAATAAGTATTCAGGTAAAAAATTAGAATTGCATCATCACACATTTGTTGTATACTCCAAAATAATTGATTCTATGATTGTATAGACATCAAAAATGATTGCCAGATCAATTTCCACAGTAGAAAATTATAGAACAAAAAAAGATGCCTAATTTAACAATATCTTTAGAATGCCAAAACAATAATTATTTCAACTCCAAGATTTTGACAGGCAAATAACACCACTGTAATACTGAATATACCGAGTGTTCAAGTGAAATGATGAAGGCGACAAATTCCAGCAGATTCTTTTGCATCATTTCCATTTTTCAGTGTTTTTATTGTTTATACACCCTTTGGTTTCTCTGCCCCTGACTCAGACATGCATCATCTCTATTTCTGGGAAAATATTATGGACATTTTGTCCTTGGGTGTCTGTCACTGCTGGGGGGGGGGGGCAGGGCGAGACTATCTAATGCATGGAATGTAGGTCATGAAAAGCTGAGAGCACTCAAGATGTTTTTGAACCAGAAAACAGGCTTTACTGGAATGGGAATATAAGAAATTAAGACAGCTTCATGTGGTTTAATTTTAGATGCTTCACTGAAACACCACAGCTGCTCCGCTGGTAACGTCTTTTCTGGAGACAACAAGCTGAGTGTTCTTACAAGGGCTTAGTGCTGGTAAGCGAAGATTAAGCAATTAAGTAGAACTTTTTGTTTTCTCTGCAGAATTGCTGAGGATTCCTCTTTATCCTTCTTCAGTTGCGCATGCGCGAGCACTACTAGGTATATGCTAAAGTTTAGACGCTACCTCACCACCTCCAGCCCCTTCCAAGGCAATCGGTAAAGAGCACTTCACATTACTGACAAAGGAATTTGGGACAGTCGGAAAGTGCTTCACAAGTTTTTTCCATTCCAGTTCTCTTTTTCTGGGCGGTCCTTACCAGAGCCTGCTCTGGGGTTTGGCTCTTCTGTACCCAAAGCTGGCCAGACTAATATCAGTTATATAACATTTGCCAGACACTCCTCTATCCTTCAGACTGTTCCTTTTCACCACCTTACCCCACATTCCCCCTTTGCCTAATGGCATTTCCTCCCCTACCTACGTTATCAAATTCTCTCCTTGGCTGTCACTATCTCTGCGGGAATCTATACATAATGTTGAGAATTATGTCCTATCCCTAACTCCTACATCTGAACTCCAATGTTAAACCATAATGCCGCTCTCTCCCTGAAAACACTCAAATGGGTACCCAACAACAAGTTACAAAGGATGATATTCATAACTTAGCCATCAACACCTATCTTAGGAAGCTCTCATTCCCTAGAGTCAGTGGAGAATAATGCTTTTCCTAACTTAGGTTAGGCATTCCTAAATATATGACACAAAGGCCTTAGAAGTGTTCATGCAGGAACCATAATTTCCTTCAGTGAAAGCAAAACGTCTCTTTTGTGGTTTTGTATTCCAGCTAAATTTTTAAGGACCTAAAAGGAGTGATGACTTGCATGGTATAAATACACTGCTGTTGACTCTTATTATTGGTCCTTCTGATGTTCTGATCCCCTCCCTCTGTCCTTATCTTGTGTCAAGAGCATCCCTTTGGCTGCCAGCTGTCCCTCCTGCTCAGGTTCTAATCATTGCCTGGGCATGATCCTGAGCGCACATCTCCCAAGTCATGTCCCACATCTGAATGATCCTGAACCCACATCTCCACTCATGCCCTGAAGTTAAGCTTCTAAGTCTAATTTCTAATGGTAGCCAGGTGGTTACTGAGGATTTTGAAGACTATGAAACCTACTGATCTCCAAACCAATGTTTATACAAATGGGAGGCACAGGATGTTTAACGTCTGTCTGCTACACTTCGAGTGCAATTAACCAGAACCACACAATCCTCTATCTTTATTTAATAGCTCATTTGAGAATAACAGGGTGATTCCCTTTTCAACAGTTGTGGCCCAGAAAACACAAGATTACAGAACTTCATTCACCTATTTACATCTTACAAGAGAATAATTTAGAAAGGTCTTTGGGCCTTTGGAATTTTCTGATTGCAGAAGCTTAATCTTAAATGAAACAGATTATACATGACAGGAAATAAGAGACACTCAGAGTTACAGACAAATGCATATTGCAGGTAATTTCTCAATAAAAAATGCCTACTAGGAATCTACAAGTTTGTCTGCAAATGTAATACTGTCAACGAGAGGAAGCAATGTCATACATAAAGGACAGAGAAGGATTTCAGCAGTGGCAATGAGAAAAAAAGATACCATTTAGTCATTTGAAAATATGTGATGTTACTCCATCTGATTTTTAACAATAAGGGGGAAGAATCAAGAAGAATAAATTTTGAAGTCCCAATTCAGACCTACAAATGTTGTAGTAGATCTAATTAGCCCTCATAAAGACTTAAAGGGAACTGTTGCAAATGGCAGAACAGATCAGAATGCTATTATAAAGGAGCAAGCAAACTTTCATGCTAAAATCCCACCTGAAAATAGCATATTCAAGGCCTAGACAGTTCAGCTTTTCCTGTAATATCTGAAGTATAAGAAAAGAGAATGTACTAAACTGACATTTAGCCCAAGGGAAAAAAATTGGATGGATGCAGTGGTTGAACGTAGTATCACTCCAGCTATGAGTGAGACAGTCAGGAACAGTTTTCCTGGGTAATTAATCCACAGAGAAGAAAAGTTCAGAGGTAAAGTAATCAGGAATGACTGCACCAAACTGGACAGACAAGTTAAATCAGATGTTTCAACTACTGTCATGGCTGTATTTCACGTGTGCTTTATCATTCAGTTTACTATCAGTAAAGAGTCCATTAAATGAAACAACTAAGGACAATACAGAATGCAAGATAAACCTTGATTAAAAACCTCTTTAAATCCAATTCAGCTAAGGCATAATACTTCAAACTATCAGACTATTAACTTCTAACAAGTTGTTCAGTTAGAGCCTGAACAGCAACCTTTGAAAGTTAACAGACTCCCACAGGAATGCAGAATTTCAAAATACAATGCAGTTGCATGTCTTTTGCCACTCATCAACCTGATATAAAACCAATAGATTAAAGTCAGGTTGCATAGGAGTTTGAAATGTAAAAACCTGGATATGTTATTAAATGCAGATAATTAGCGGTAGCAAGCACATAGGGAAAATTCTACACTTCAAGCTGTGAGTTTTCTTTTCAGGAACATTTTTGTAGCTCTATTCTTTACACAGACTGAGACTCCTCAAGTTCAGTCTGTCCTCTCTGCAATTCTCTGGTGATACAGTCTGCAAACATGCTAAGTACCAAAGCCCTCAAATATACACACCAGCACTTCAAACCCTTTGAAAACCAAGCCTCTTTCAGCTTTTCCCTTATCAGGAGCTGGTGTGACAGACACACAGCTGCTCAGACCTGAATAAGGGCTTTTTGAAGCAAAACCCATGACCATACCAAAGATTCAAAATGAGACTGTAGCAGAAACATACTACCAGAAAGTTAGTGGTAAGTCAGAGCTATAGGTGCACCTATAGTGGTGTTTGTATTTATAGGCAACAGTAATAATTAGCAACATTTTGGTTTAAACAACAGTCCAGCCATCTCCTTGACTTGGCTCACTATCAGGTGACCTAGTTGAAGAAAATAAGTGCCTGCAAGACTGGAAAGTTCTCAAAGTGATAAGAGGTTTACAATTAAAACCATTTCATGCCAGATTTCATCACATTAAATGCTGGCAGTAGATAACTTGCACATCTGTTAATGGTGTATGTCATTCCTTGACTGTTTCAGCTAATAGTATGCTCTCCTCTGTTGAAAACAATGACAGATTTTAAAACTTTATCCCTAGAAACTTTCCCCTTTCCAATGGCTTAATTTCTGAAGAAAATAGAAATCTGCTTTGCACTGGAGAGGAAGGCAGGGGGGATGTCAGATACAGAGAGTCTGTGACTCTGTAACAGTCCATGAAAGGTCTTGCCTGGTCAGTATTGTTCTCCATTTTCATATGTTTTCCTCCATAATAAGGCTGAAAGGCACTGCAAAGATTTCTCCCTGGCTGCTTGCTAACACTGTGCTATAGAATGAATACAATCACTAGAGCAGTGAGATTGGCCACGCTCTCATGCTGATACTAATGTGATTCCTGGTAAAATTTCCATACCCCCTCTAAGCTGATGCTATAAATAACAATCAGTGCAGCCTTACATGGATAAGTCTTGATAAAGTTTCTGATGGTGCCAAAATATCCTATTTCTCTGTGTGCCAGATGCTTTTAGTAAAGTGACTTCCATCTTACAGAACTGTGTTTGCATTACCTTCATCCCCTAAGCTGCTTACAGTGATACTTATAGTTGGGTCCACTTTTTTCCCTGTCTTGCCCTTTTGCCTCTGTATAAGACATAGGATCATTATTTCCTGGAGCCACCCACAAAGAAGAAAGGATGTGTATGGACAACGTCTTCTTGAGAGCGTTTCACATTGATTGAAGACTTTGTTCCATTCAGGGCTCACTTCCATGGCTTTCAGAGAAAGGTCTCTAAAAATGGACAATAATTGAGAACTGTGATAGCTCCCAAGCACCTGGGGAGCATCCAATTGAAACTGTCTTTGCATACATTCATTAAGACCTATGGACCAAGCTTAAGTCATTCTGCTAAGATAAAGTCATGCTTGCTGCTATGCCCTTGCTCAGAAATGACAAGCCCTCTTTCTCACAAAAGCACAGTTTTCATAATTTCCCCTGACAGTGACTTAGTTAAGCCAATTTACTAGGAGATGAGAGATGTTATTTTGAACTCCCTTAACCAGTTAATCGATCAAAGCTTGATTCCACAAATCCTCGGCAAGTGGTAGTCACAGGTGGGCTGTATTGAAACACTGTATTCCTTCCTAAATACGTCTTTGTTGTTTGGTTGGTTTTGTTTTTTTTTAAAGAAAGAGGAAACCAGCTCAAGGAGCCAGAAAATATCATATCATAGCACCTCTTCAAGAGCAAGCAAGCTGTGGAGCAAAGACTGACATTCTGCATAGGTTTTGGTTTAATGACAATACTTATCACAACTGCATTGATAGGATAGATGCAGAGATGCAGCTGTAGGTATGCACATCTTTGGAGTCTGGATGTTTTGCAGCATCAATCCCACTTGAGGAGATAGATAGATAGATAGATAGATAGATAGATAGATAGATAGATAGATAGATTGATTTCACTACTGCAATACTTGACTCAGTACCTAAGCACAGATAAGACTTGAGATAGATAGCTTCTCAGTTCTTAGTGATCTTAATCTAACCCAGTCAGGTCTATGCTTTTCCCCTTGGGACAGGAATCACATAGCACTTGCAGGACACTGAGTAAGAAATTCCATTTTTCCCATTCTTCCATCTAGTGCAATTAGCTAATGTATTTATTTACTGTAATTCGTGAAAGGGATCTGTTGAGAGCTTAAAGGTCAACTGGTCTGAATGGAAATAAATCCATTTCCTTTGTGAAAAGAAAGAAATAAAAGACATGGAAAAAACAGTCAACCAAAAAAAGAACCCAACCTTTTCCATAATGTTCATGTTCCAGTAAGAACAAAAGTGAAGCTGTCCCTCCTTGCTCTTAATGAGTAAGCATGTTGCTGACTGCAGCACATCTGCTATATGGGATGCTGTATGATGGATACTGCCCATAGCCCACACTGGGATAAGGTCTTCAACAGAAGATCAAGGAAGCTGAGAGGGAGATAAGGGTTTACATGCAAACCATAGGACTGATCCCAGAACTGCTCAGTCCATGACTACCTACATTCACTGACTTCAATCTCTGTGGCTCCACTGTTGCACTCTGGTCTATGTTAGAAAACCTCACAGATGAAGTCTTTTACTATTGATAAGGGAGAAGTAAGAAAAAAGTGTATTCCCACACTCCTGCTTGTGTATTAAGCCATATGCCAGGCACGCAAAACATCTCAGTCTAAATTCTCGAAGCTTTTGGGAAATCTATCAAACCACAAACCCAGGCTAAGTCAGAGTGAGTGTGTGAGTCAATGCACTTATTTAGAGTTCAGTAGTAGCTGGGCTCTGACTCCAGGCTGTGCATGCACAGGGTGAAATCAATTGTTGCTCTGAAGAAGTTCCAGGCCACAGTAGGGAACAGAACCCAACTCACTGCAGTACATGCTGCAGTTAGATGTCTAGTTTTCTAAAGAGGGATTTGAAATCATTTATGCCCCAGAAAGGAAAATCCTAATAATAGTCTTATCAGAACTATGTCTGCTTTATTTAGAAGTGGAAAGTAAGGTTGTAAAGGCTATTTTCTGAGATCTGATTACTCTTTACTAAAGGATAGAACTTTATTACATGCTATTGAGGATTGCATTAAGGCTATTCTATGTGTCTTCTTAATCTTCCATTATTGGTCATATTGCCTTCTGCACCACCATAAATGGATTTAGAAAACTAACTGGAAAAAGAGCTGATCTAATTGCAGAAGCACAGCCTCAAGGTTCAAGGCAACAATAAGATGCTATGGTTATATTTTCAGTTTTCAGCCACAGATGTAAGAAGCCTCATTCTAAAAAACATTCTTATAAAAGGGCACCATTAATTGGAAGATTATCCCAGGGGAACAAAACATCTGTTGTAAAGAAACAGTTTCCACAATTTGTAGAGTTAAAAAGATCTATCTACTTATTCAAATCCTATTTGAATAATAAGGTACTGTTGCAAGAGATGTCACAGGAATAATTTCTCTGTGGGCCAAAATAATGTGTCTCCAGGCTACCAGAGACCAAAGGCAATCTCAGAAGTGGAATTTTTCTATCAGTATACCCAGCTTCACAGCAAACATCATGAAAGTGACTTTGGTATTGATTCAAACAACAAAAAATTATCCTGCTTCAGCATCAGTACTGAAAATACAGTTTTGCTAGTTCTGTAGTTACACATCTGAGGCAGCCAGACAAACTCGCACAGTATTAGAGACTAGGACCAGATATTGCTATGGTATCTTCTTCTAAGTATACATTGGATCTGGTATTTTGAATAGAAAAGTAATGATTTTAATAGTTGAGATACCCATTTATTAGCTTAGGAAAAAATAAGAAGATGACACCTAGGCTATTTCTGTGGAAGCATGTGTTCTGTTCAAGTAATTTTTCAGGTCATCACAGCTACTTGTGCCTTTACTATTTCTCACTTTAACAGCAGCAATGGCTACCCAGTCTAAAATTCTTCATAATTTGGGAAATTTTAGTGCAAAATACTCTTCAATGACAACTTGGGCACAACTTTGATTCATCCCATACTTTAATGAATCTCAATGTCCCAATCTCTTTACTCCAAACAGTCAATATCAGAGCTACGTGTATTTAAAATTCAGGATACACCTTAGCTGTTCAGGAATTTATCCTGATCAGGGCAAAACTCCTCTGATTTGAGGGCAACATTTTTGTAGAGGTTAAACTTACTCTGTTTTATTTAACTAAAAACTACAGGCCATTACATAACTATATTCCTTTTAACAACTCTATGCACTCCCTGAGAAGAGTATCAGAGAATAACACCTTATTACTGCCTACTCACGTTTTTATTTATTACCACATTAAGGGCTGGACAGGACAGGGCAAGACATAAAAAAGACTAGAATAGGATAATATAGGCCACGACAGGACCAGACTGCCCTCCATTTGGTTTGATGTATTTGCAATTTGATTCCCGCAATGTTTCAAAGGGATCCGAACACTTTTAGCTTTGTTTCTTCAGAAGGAGTGAGCATAGTAATTTATACAGATCCTAAAGCTAGCGATAGATTTTCCAGCTGGTCACTTGGCTTAAACCCAGGTCCCTCCTTCACATAAAATTATAGCTGTTTCATGACAAATGCAAAAGGACTTTGTTGTTCTTAGTCCAGTTCCTAGGAGCTTGTAATTGTAATCACAAAGACTAGTACCTTGTCTGTATTTTCAACAGAGGGAAGTGATTGACCAGTGTCTGAAGGTACTCTTTGCCTTTTTCATATTGCTTCTCAGTGTCACCACTGAAAATAGAATTCATCAATGTTGATCGGATAATGTGAGTTTGCAGGGGGGGTGTCTACAAAAGGTGTATTTTGAGGCAATTTTTCATGCAATAATGAAGATTCCTTATTTAGCTTCACTTCATGATAAGCTAATGAATAAATCTTGCCTCACTACATCCCCCCCCCTGATTTACAGTATTGCGTACTGGTAATAGCAATGTAGGAACTCTTGTTAAAAAATTAGAAATGTAGGAACTCTTGTTAAAAAATTAGAATGTCTCAGATTTTTCTGTTCATAAATCCTCCTTTTCTTTGCCTGACATTTCTCCAAGCTTATCAGCTGCTACTATCTGGAAAAGAGCTTGGCAAAAAACAATGGATGGGAGTGGAAAGAGGGATCACGAGGCTAGAGGCTATTTAATTTGGCGACTTATACCAACTGGTGAAAACCATAACGTACAGTTCCAGTATGATCCCTAATGGGTCTTCTGAATGCTTTACTAGCAGAAAGGTTGGATGCTTACTTGTATCTTGATGAATCAAAAAAATGGAATAAATCTTGTCTTCTATTTTCCTCCTCAAAACTGGCTTGCTTAGAAGTCTTGCCTGTATTAAAAGAGCTGCCTGATGAGTTTATACTGGATAAGGTGCAAATTACTTGCCTTATATTAAAGTCACCTGTTGCTATGTTATTCTATGCATTAAAACAGAGAATACCAGTATGCATATTCTGCTTTCTAACAGATTTACGAGGAGGCTGACAGGTGACTCGCAGCCACTTCTAGCGCACCTTAAAGCCCTCAGCTGGTTTTCATAGCTCTAGCACCACAACAGCTCCCAAATGTTTCAGACCTTCCAGAATCAAACACATTGTTAAGGTGCAAAGATGTTTATGGGGATTTTTCTTGTTCCTGGTTGCTCAAATGTTGACTACTCTGCAGCTGGCTGATAAAGAAGGCTGTTGTCCAAAAAACCTAACCTCTTCAGACAAATGTCTGCTGTCATTGTGCAGATAAGATCTGTCAACACAGGCAGATTTTTTGCTCAGTAACATTACTCCACAGCAGAGTCAGTCAGGCCAGCTAGCTACTGACCACAGGCTGACTTCTCCCTTGTTCAAAACAATTTGGGACATGCATCATGTTTCAAGCACTGGATACAGCTCATAGATGCGAGCATCACCATGGACGTCAGATCTTGCCTTTACTTCTTGCTGCCTTTTTATTCTTTTATTGTCTTGAATGACAAATAGTCTAATCAATAAGCCTATATGTTTAAGCATTAATGTAAATATCTTTTGAGTTGCTTCGAGTTTTTTGTACCATATAATTAACAGAGCAGCAGGTTACATTTCACTAAGTATTTCTTACTGGAAACAAACTTTATTTGGGTTTTCCAGTCTTCCTCCCCATCAAATCTATAAAAATAGGGAGCCCTTTAACTTCTCCCATTTTTGACTCAAACACTGGACGTTTAACCTCAAAAAGTACAAGAAAGTGGATAAATTGTGGAAAGACTGAATTTATCTTGTTTGACATATTAGCTTCGATTTTTTTCTTATGACAAAAGTATGACATTAGATTACAAAGGTTAAAAAAGAAATGTTCTAAGGGATGCTTTAACTTTATTTTTACTATTCTGACTTTAAATTGTAAGAATCCTAATATCCTATGAGCATTTTCTATTCAGACTTGACTGCATTTGAGACAAAGAAAACATACATAAAAGAAAAAACCCAGCAAATAAAATCACAACAAAATTGATTCTGGTTAAGGGGAAACATAGAACATGAGTTTGAGCCAAAAAACCAAAAAAAGTTGGAAAATGGGTGATGATTTACCAGGTTTATAAAATAAAATAAAATAAAATTGAAATTTAAACTTTCAGCAGAAAGCCAGTCCAAATTAAACATTAGCATGCTTAGAGACATCACCCTGAGTGATTGGGCACATTGCCTTTACCCTGCTGAGACACTGAATTCACACATCTATAAAAGCACATATTCATAGTTTTGAACTAAGGTTTTAGTGGAGAGAGTGAACATCAGAGGGGAGGCAATGCCCATCTAGACATCTATCTTCTTGCAGACCACACAGGCTCATAGAGTCTCATGGCATTTTAATCACATAGAGGCAGCCTTTGCAATTTGATAGTATAATCTTGTCTGAGATTTCAGAGTGCTTCATGTTAGGCATTGCTACCAGTTACATCTAACGCATACAGGAAATGAAGCAAAGGAGGAGGTGACCAACTAGCTCAGCATCAGTCACAGTCTGGAGCAGATCTGAACTGCAAACCCCCTACTTTTCAAGTAAGTTGATAAAACATTTTATCTGTGTTAAAGTCAGAGTTTATTTACCACCTCCTCCCTTGCCCTCTTACTGCCATGTGACTCTCATTCCTGTGGTCTGCACAAAATGCAATCAAATTCATCCTTTTTTTTCCAGACATTTATCATTCCCAATTTGAGTTCATTTTATCAGCTGCAAAGTTATTAGTCTGACTTTAAAATCCCATCAAAATCTACCCTTCAATGCTTATTTATGTGTTCATCAATTAGAAGCCCTTAAAAATGTCAGAGACACTTGGAGCTATTCATGGAGCATCACCACAGTTCTAAGGTTTTTAGAAAGTTAACATGAACTGTTAGACAGTTTAGACAGTTTTGAGAACAGCTACAAGTTATCTGAACCTGATGATAAATAAAATAAAAGAATAAAAAGAACAAAAAGGGAAAAAGAAGAAAAAAAGCCTAGCTCTAAACACAGCTAACTTCATCCTCAGCTACTCTTAAACTGGAAAGTGTTTCATTATTATCATTTAGTATTTATAGATTTAGTATCATCTCATTTGAAAATATCTCAGTACTAATCACAGAAGAAAATATCTGATCAATGATGTTTTCCCCATTAATGCCAGTGCTTCCACCAGTGTTTTTAACTGATCAAGGGTACGGACAGCTCTTTTAAAGTTCCAAGGGTCAGATTTTTAATGCTTGCTAGCCACAGAATTAATATTTCATCCTTGTATTTCCTGGTGAATATTTCTGCAATTTGTATATTCTTATTTACATTAATATTCCCTTTTAATATTTGTATAATATACAAATTTCCCCTAATATATTTGTATTCCCTGTTATATTTGTGTAGCCTGCATAATGCATGCAAAATGAATACATATGAATGCATTGTGTATGTTTTATAGAGCATATAACCTGGAGTTAATTAGGCATGTGTGCTATGTCATCGTCACTCATAAGATCGGGGCTACTATGGATCAAGGCTTCTACCAATAGCAGATGAAATACGTGTTTGACTAGCAAATTGTGATCACTTGCTTGCAGAGATTTGGAGGGATGTTTTAATACTCACATAATGCGAATTTCAGCATGGACCAGACTTCCATGTTCACCAATGTATTAATCATTTGCTTAACTTCAAGCAAATATGCTTTCAAGCAAAATTTTCAAGCAAATATGTTTTCCTTCATAGATTTTTTTTAACATCAGGCTCTAGGTTTCTATGGTGCCCTTATACTGGACCCACAGACACTTATTTGTTAAGCAGACCCAGCTCCAGTGACTGGAAATCTGAGGAGTAGATGAATACTGATTTAATGGATGATTACTCTACCTGTTTTCTCTTTCAGGTCTTTGGTTGCATTGCACTGTCAGTCATTCTCCTGTTTCAAATGAGCCAACATGGTGCTTACCGGGGCTCTTGAGACTTAGCCTGGAAAATGAGCACAGTTATTTTGATTCATTGTTGTAACAGATTGTAAACCTCTCCTCTGTTTTTAGAAACATTTACCATAGCAGCTGAAAAATGATTTTTCAAAATACTATTGCTGTAGCCATGGGATTAGATCTTGGGTTTAGCCCAGAATGCTCTGTACGCTGCTAAACCCCCTTTCCTAATCCTCCTAATCTCTGTGCATACACACACACAAAGTTAAACAGCACACTGACTGGCTTTTTCTTTACTTTTTTTAGGGGGAATTTCAATCTAAACCAAGCCTACTCTGTGTACTATATTACAATCAATGTGACTTTCTATTTTTTGATGTTGGCACAAATGGATGTAGAGAACTATCAGTGAGAATGAGCTGAAGTATTTTTAGTACTAACAGCAGAAGGACTTCTACTACACATCATTAAGCAGTAAGCTTTAATTTCATGCAGCTCTTTCCTATTTTGTATAAACTTAAAAACTGGACATGAAGCAGATTCTCAAAACAGTGCAATTTTAGCTTAAGATGCTTGCTACAGAGTAAAACCACATTCTTTTCCTATATTGTTAATGTATAGCTGCCATTAAAAATACAATGAATTGTGCACAATGTAAAAATATGCTTGTGATAGTTGTCTTTTGTTTGCCAGATGTTGGTAAGATTTCTTTACCTCCTACTCACATAGAGTGTGGAATTTGGATATACGATCTACTTCGCATGCTTTGTAATGTGTGAAACAAAAATGCCACCTCTCACCCTACCTTCTATCCAGGTTCTCTATGTACTCTGTGATGTAAATGGATTGCCTTCTGGCTGAGCTGCTGCTGTGTTTTTAAGGAGAGAAATGACTATCAAAATGCATGACTGTGACTGGAAGTGTCGAGGCGAACTTGTGGGAAACCTTTGCTCCAAGACAGATGTTTACCTTCTAACTTCTTCTCCCCTAAATCAGGACAAAAAACAGCGCTGTGGTGTCAGATACTGTCACATGCATATAAATTTTGTCTTATGGTCAGTCTGTAGGAAATGTAGTACTCATGAGCCACACACAGTGAGTCATGCAATCTATAAGGTATTCATGGCATACCACCTACATCTTCTGGACCTCAAATGCCCTGGGAATGGGACTGTATAAAGTCACAGACAGCTAAATAAACCTCTGCATGATCCAACCGCTCCTAACCCCAGGAAGAGATAGCGGATGCTTCAGGCCATGACTGCCTTTCTCTTCTCTTTCTTCTCCTTCCATGGTAATAAAGAAAGCAGGATGGTGCACAGATAAAATTTCACTCTGACTTTTCATTTCTGCACAACTCCTTACTACCTCACTGACCTTCTGAAGCTTAAGTATCTCTTTGCATTTACCCCCCAAACTTCATCGACCTGAACAGGATGGCAGCTGCAGCAAGTTTTCACATGTTAGGACAGGAACGTAGGAGGCATTAAACAAGACTCAGATGTTTCTGGAGAAAAGGAAACTCCATATTTTATGCTGATTTATCATCTGCAGAAGCATGTTCTCAAACCTGGTCAGATGGAGGCGGATAAGGATGGCCTTTGCTATCAGCAAGTGTGGTTAATAACTTCTCCCCGGCTGCTGTAACAACAAGTGCTTTAAACTCTCAGAGCTTTCACAGTTACATATAAAGGTAAATGCATGCCTGACCTGCACCAGCCAGCAGTTACAGAAATCTACTCAAAGTCCATGGAGGAGTTTTGCTATCTGACAAGCTAACTTCCAGGTATCTTTTATACAGCCCCTATGCCTTAGTCTTTCATTTCAGAACCTGAGCCTGTGCCACTAGCATTGACAGCATTTACCAATTGACTCTGTTGGGTCAAATTTCCCTAGTACTATGCAAAATAAATGTTGTGTTATGGAAATGCTGTCCATTTAAAAAAAAAACAAAACCTCACACAAGGCTTTCCTCTTGAGAAAAGACTGCTTTTATTTAATTACCTACCACTTTTGAGGGTAAAACAGTTTGAAAAGTATGTTTTGCAAATATTGTTCCAAGTTAAGGCAAATTGGTAATGCCTACCAGTGCAAACTGTGTAGATTGCTATTTTTCTTTTCAACACAAGTATTAAACTGCTTCAGCAGTATAACTGAGCTGTAGAAAAGCTTGCTTTATTCTGAAGGGGGGTGGTGATTTACAGAAGTTTGCCAGGCTGCTTTCAGAGGCTTCTCTTTTTCAATTTGCCACGATTTACTCATGTGTCTTTCTGCAGCTGCTGCTACAGATGTGAAGCAAAAAAAAAAAAAAACCCAACAAAACCCCAAAGCAGCTCTCTCAACTTTCAGACCATATTCGATTTCTGTTTGTGGTTATTTAGCAGCATACCAATAGGAATAAAGATATTGATCAGCAAGAAATCAGATAACTTCTCCTTAAATCTCAAAAGCAGTCAGAAAATTGACTGCAACAAGCCCAGCAAAAACAGAGACCATATGTACAGACCTTTGGGGGGAAAAAATGTGAAATTATGGTATGCATTTATCACTGCACCTCTCATCACTTCTCAGATTCTGCCCACTGATTTCTCCTCTTCATGTAACATCTGAGATCCCAAACCACTGAGAAGCTGTAAAGGGCTTTTCAAAACTCCCTTAACCTGCCCCAAAATTTTCTTTGCTTTCCCCTAAATGGGGGATTTCATTGTGAGATTTATGAGTCAGAATGGCAATATTTAATCCCAGGTGAGTAATATATTTCAGAGGTTGAATTCTTTCTGTAGAGGCAGAACTGGCAGCTTTATACCCCTAATGTAAACAATAGCTAGTTTTCTAGTGGGATATACAGCTTGCAGGAGGTGACCTGAATAACTTGCAGGGGGAAAGAGTACTGGTGTCTCATCACAAAGGCTACCAACACGAAGAACTTTCAAACTCAGACATTTTTATGTACATAAAAAAAAAAAGGTATTTGAGAGCATTTCTGGTGGTTTAGGTGTATTTTCCTATGTTCTTTGTATATGGATTTCTAGATGGGAGAGAGCTTTAGAGGTGAAACAGCTAAAAAGGCAAGTGCAATTAATGCATTTCAAACTCTGATCAGATGACTTTGGTAGGTGGCTGTGGTAGGTACGTCATGGTGTAGTGAGATTAACACCTGAGTGCGGTGGGATCCATCATTTTACTACCTTCGATTGAAAAGTTTAACTCCTGTTTTTGTAGATAAGCCAACACAATACCATGAAATATCATGTATTAACACATTCAGAAAGTTCATTTCCCCCATTGCCCCAGAACTTGATATATTACTTCTGCTGGACATGAGAATAAGTTGAGGGGTTTTTTTTTTACTCATTCAAAATTAGGATTGAAATTTAACTAGTAACCAAAGGCAAAACCTTCATTATTCTGAAACCAGCTTGAGGTTGTAGGGTTGGAAATCATCTCACCTAACTTGTGCTTTGTGCAGCACAGACATGTACATCAATTCTGGTCATCTGAGGCCCTCTTTACAGGAAAGAGGCTTTCTAGTAAATATTTTTAGGATACAACTCTTTCAAACTTCCACTTTTTGAGAAGATGAAAGGTACTATTTCATTCCTTTAACACTAAGTGACATCTAGCCAGATAGCTCAGATGAAACCAGCAGTCTATGTGACACCAACCCTAAGGAGGCTGACACAAGCTCAGGAAGAGGACAGACCAGTTGGCACAACTGCTGTAAGGCTGCACATCATCTTTACCAACCAAGATGTTAGAAAGTCATCTTCAAAAGCATTAGTACTATACTCTGTGGCTTCACCGTCTCTTTTGACATTTAGGATCTTACTGAGGAGATAGTTGAAAGGCTTCTTGTGTTTCTTTTTGTGTGTTGCGCTAGTTGTTAGGGTTTGGGTTTGTTTCATTTCCCAAGCAGCAAATCATCATGCCCAGCTATTTATAGTTACGAAGGTAGAAGATCATTTCTTAGTGGAGCACAACTTCAGATGGAGGCAATTGAGAAGTCATTGAACTTAGCAGCTGCGCAGCTGCGTCACCAAACCCTTCATGCTGCCCAATTATTTTCCTTGGCGACTGTTTCCTCTAAGAACTTGTTTTTTCCTGACTATGCCTCAGTTGGCTGCTTGGGAAGGCCTGGCCAGTGTTTGTTGAAGAAAGAAAGAGCACGCATTTGCTTCTCTTACTCTCCAGGGATCTCCATAGGGAAAATGCTGTTTAACATTGACATTCTCACAGTCTCTGGGGGAGCCTTTAGACAGACAAGGAGGGGAAGAGGAAGAGAGGATGGGGGGAGACCTGCTCTGTCTGACCTTTCTTGCTGGAGGACAAAAATCAAAGGAGAAAAAATAAATCTATTTTTCCTCTTTGTTTTTTGGTTTGTTTGTTACTGTTGCAGCTGAAGCTCCACTCCTGGAGCCATGCTCTGAGCTCCCCAAGCATTAATCCACTGCTAGTCAATATACTGCTGTGCATCTTTTATTAGAAATATGAACACTGCCTCTTATGTTTGGTAGAAGACAGAGAATTGAGCCAGCCAGCAGGGTCTTCTAAGCAACTCTGCCTTAGTTGGTGGTTCTTCTTTCTGCCTCAGTTTACAGCCCATGGCATCACCAGGAGAGCTCTCCTGCAGCAAAGCCCCACACAAGCACCGGGAAGGTCTGCATAAAAGACTGAATCTACTACGTGCAGAACACCAAAGCTGCAAAAATAATCTGCTACTGTGGGAAGAGGGATCAGAATAAACACAGACCTGGATATGTTCCCCAGGCACATCCAGCTAAATGAAGACTACAGAAACCCAAGTAAATAAGGGGAGTAAAATAAAATAAACACACTACACCCCCTTTCCCTTCCCTTTTAAAGTCTTCCTCCTACTTCAAAGCAATCCTCAGACTTTAGAGCTGTATGTGGGTACAGAAAGCATACCCATACTATCCCTACAGACCCCCTCTGGGGGAACTGCTTAACCTTGCATGTGTTTGAAGAGCAGTGTCTGCCTGGTAGTGCCTAAACAGAGGCAACATCACCTTCTATATCCCACAGTGTCTTGTGGTTAAGTAAACTTTTCATCAGCCCACTGCCCTTGTATTATGCAGCACTCCAGACTTCAGAGCTTGGGAAGAAAAAAAAAAGAAAAGCCCTCTTTCTTCCAGATTTGTGCTAAACCAACAAAGCCTCGAGCAAGAAACAAGCAGTCAAAACAAAATCAAAAGAGCGTGAGACCGCTGTCTGGGGTATATGGTGGTATGGAATAGCTGGTGCAAAACCAGTGAACAGCAAACAGAGCAGCTGCTGCGGAGGGCAAAATGCAGAAGTGCCAAACAGCCCTTTTAGAAGAAGCCACGTGGAAGAACTTTGCAGAGAATAGCTGGTGCAGCAACAGTCACGAGAGGTACAGGAAGGAAGGACTACAGGTTGTTATGTGTTGTGCAGAACAGCTTGTGCAGAAGACAGTACAGCAAGCAGAGGTTAGCTGTGCACTGATTTTGTGTGATCACTGAAGCTCCTCAGTAACACAGATTTCTGCTGCCTTTCCAAGCCTTTTCAGATGCCCACAGGCCAGAACTCCTGAAGCTGCAGCAGGTGTGACTGCTGGACCACAAGAGAGCTCTGTGTTGCTTTTACATACAAGCAAGCCCCAAAACTCATGCACTTCTCTTGTCATGTCCAACCCTTAACAGAATTAAAGGAACCCCTATAAGGGAAGGAATTTCTTTGTTTTAACTAACTTGCTTGTAAATAGAAAGTGTCTCTTTTTCCAGTAACATCAGATTTTTTAAACTGATATCAGAGGTACAATCGTGGTAGAGCACTTGTGCAGTAGGGGAACAGATAGCCACAAATAGTTAGCCATAGGAGCAGCTACAGGGTGTTTGGTGAATATGACAAGTGTCACAGTGACTACAGCCTAAAGGCTCACTCTTCATTACTGGTCCCTCTTGGGGATTGCCACTTGTGTTTTAGGATGTTACCCATTCCAAGCTGCTGGTAGGGTACAGATATAAATATAGGGTGCCATCCCTGCAGAAAGGGGCCTTCAAGTACCTGGCATCTGTACAGCTATCTGGCCCAGTGTCATGCCCATCTAATTACATTAAACAAACTAACAACAGCCATACCTTCTTTTCTTTTAAAACCGTATTTTCTAAGAATATAATTATTTTCTGGTTATTCTGTGCTGTTTCCCTTTCTTGCTTTCTACTTCACCCATACATTGTCTTCCTAACAGCCACCATCTCTGTTTATGAATGGTTTTTCATAATGGAGCACCTCCCATATGAAGGTAGATATGCTGAGAAAGTTCGGGCTGTTCAGTCTGGAGAAGAGAAGGCTGCGTGGAGACCTCAGAGCAGCCTTCCAGTATCTGAAGGGGGCCTATAGGGATGCTGGGGAGACACTCTTCACTAGGGACTGTAGTGATAGGGCAAGGGGTAACAGGTTAAAACTTAAACAGGGGAAGTTCAGATTGGGTATAAGGAAGAAGTTCTTTACTATAAGGGTGGTGAGGCACTGGAAAGGGTTGGCCAGGGAAGTTGTGAATGCTCCATCCCTGGTGGTGTTCAAGGCCAGGTTGGACAGAGCCTTGGGTGACACGGTTTATTGTGAGGTGTTCCTGCCCATGGCAGGGGGGTTGGAACTTGATGATCTTAAGGTCCTTTGCAACCCTAACTATTCTATGATTCTATGGTTTTATTATGCATGATGTTAGCTCATTCCCATTTTCTACTAAATGTTGAGCCTGGAAAGTTGTCTTTAACTTGCTTAGCCCCACAACAGGCACCAGTGAGCAGGGTAGGTGAGAGGGAGCTCCCCTGCAGTGGTTAGTTTGCTGGCCAGTGTGTGCAGCACCCACTGCAGCAAACCTTGTTGGACTGCAGCACAGAAGCACCCTGCAATGCCCATGTCTTTCATATTGTTATTGGCGATCTCTCTCTTTCGTTATTTTACTGACTGGGCCCTGCAGAAATAACAAAGTGGCTTTAGAAATCTTCACGGTAACAAAAAAGGGGTCGGAGTAATGAATATCACAGAATCACAGAACGTTTTGGGTTGGAAGGAACCTTGAAGATCATCCAGTTCCAACCCCTCTGCCACAGAACCTTCCACTAGACCAGGTTGCTCATAGCCCTATCCAACCTTGAATACTTCCAGGGACAGGGCATCCACAGCTTCTTGGGGCAACATATTCCAGCATCTCACCACCCACATAGTAAAGAACTTCTTCCTAATACCTACCTTCTGTCCAGTTTAAAGCTTTCCCCCTTGTCCAGTCACTACAAGTTCTTGTAAAAAGTTCCTCTCCAGCTTGTAGTTTCCCTTTAGAAACTAGAAGACTGCTCTAAGGACTCCCCAAAGCCTTCTCTTCTCTAGGCTGAAGAACCCAAACTCTCTCATTCTGTCTTCATAGGAGAGGTGCTGTGGAGCTCTGAGCATCTTTATGGCCTCCTCTGCACTCCTCATTGCAGTCTGAACATCAACAGCTTTCATCTTGCTGACCTAACCTTGACTTGGAAAAGCTGTAGCTATCAGTTCAGTTTCTTTGAGATCAAAATCACACTTCTGTTCCTTCTTTTTTGCCCCCCTGGGAGAGACACAGCCAGTAACCACTTATAATAGGTAGGTCAACTGAATGTTTTGTTTTAAAGTGATACCTACTGACATCTTATTTTCTCTTTGCCCAGAAACAGAGATAGCAAGGTTGTGTTACAGACTGAATGTTAACTGCTGGCGTCAGTAGATGTTGACTCTATCTGAAGACACAGCAATTAACCTCTGCAGCTCCGGCTGATGTCAGGGAGATGAGTAGCAATTAATAAAGTCATATTTCAGCAGCTAAGGGTCACACAAGAGATGAATTGACACAGATGCTCCTGTGGCCAAAGGAAATGACAATGCTCTCTTTCTGAAAGAATCCCATTTGACCTTTATTCCCTCAGAGTGAAATCTCCTTCAATGCAATGGCACTTGCAGACTGTTTTATGTGAGCTCCACAGACTTTCAGACAAAGCTGAGGAACTGTTGGTAAAATGCAAGCTCTTGATGAGTAAGGAGACAGCCTTTCTCCCTTCCACACAGTGTCATGATTACAAGGCCAAGGCACTTGGCCAGTGCCAACAGCACAGTATTGTTTCAGTTTAAATAATGCTTTTACAGACTATTCAGTATTGTTGCAATAGAGGTTATTATGCGTTTTGCCTCAAAATCATTACCGTGTTATCTGGAAGCCAAAAAGCTTTGCTTACAATGAGAGAAGCTGATCACTCTGTGGGTCTTAACAATTTGTTGCTCAAAAAATCTGAAAAAATTAGCAAAAAACTCTTGGAAATATTTTGTATAATATTAATCAATGGACACACTCCTCACAAGCTGTACATATAGTCTTAACTTGGTACACACATATGGACAGGCTTAATTTTAGCTGTGACAGTTTCCTGTATGCCACAGCCAGCTATCCTAAGATCAGAACATGCTTATGCTTTTTGCAAGCCTGGGTGCTAAGGTATCTTAACTGAAAAGAGTTGGAATACTCAACAGGTACAACTACATTCTGTTGGAGGGGTGAAAACAGCTCTTCTTTTTCTGACAGCATGGGCATCATGCCATTATTACAGGCAGAAATGCGATGGAAAGAAACAGTATTCACTTTTAGGAGAAGTATACCTCATTCACCTTACAACTGAATAGTTGCAGTGACAGCCAGCCAGCAAGTAAAGAACAGATTGCTTTTTTCCATGTCTGGTATGGTACAAACTCAAAGATGCAAGGTTTGTCACAAACACAACAGCTGGTATAGACAGAAAGTCTAGATGTGAAGACAATCTGAAAGGAAGGTCCCACCTGCCCCAAAGATATTCTGATGAAAAAAGGAGCCAACCGAAGACATGTCTAGCAAGTACAAGTTGCTGTAGAAGATGGTCCAGATGAAGGTACTTCTTTCTTTGGGAATGGTAGCAATATTCGCTAAAGAAGACAATTGTGCTGTTTAGGCTACCTGGGAGATCCAGATTTAGCTTTTAGCAATTACTGTCCCTAGTTTCTTACATAGAAGTCTCACATGCTCTAACTGTAATTTAGGCTTAATAGTGCTTCCTTTCTGCTTCTTGTCACGTACAGGCAGAATTGAAGACAACAGGATTTCAACTAGATACTCTCTAAATGACATCAAAGCATCATCCCTGAATATGAAAAAAAACAGTGTAAATAAATTACTTGTGTGAAAGCATTTCTAAACACAGCCTAAATAAAGCCAGAATAATTATGCCATAGGGCTGCAAAGAGTTTTTGTAACATCAGGGTCCAATTTTCCATGTGAAAATTTTCTCCTGGGAGAGTCTATTCCAGTCTGACAGAGGAGGGAGGGAAGACATACTTGCTTAAAAAGAGGTTTACAACAACACATCATTAGTGTAAACTTTATTCTCCTTACAGTAGAAACATACAAAGTACAAGCCAAAAGTAGTATAACAATTTTACAGCAAAGCTTACCAGTAAGATGCAAAACTAATTTGTATCAAATTCTTAAAAAAACTGTGCACTTTCTCAAACTTAACTTTGTTCGGCACATCGATTTGATTTATGTATAATAAGGCATTAATTCTATAAGAATCATTTACTATATTCCAAAATTGCATGACCTAGGTGTAACACTCTATAGCCTGATACCATTTTTGTTCCTTTCAGATATTTACAGATTTAATCTACCTGCATTAACACGTAGCATAGAAGCACTAAGAACAAATACAAGCTTTGCCAATACTAGGTTCACATTGAAAAAGTGACATAAAGAAAAAAGCTCAACTGTGCATTGCAATAACTTGGTTCTGCTGCAGCCATGACTAGTTTAGGAATAGTTTCCCCTTTCGACATTCTTCCTCACTTCCCGTTGTATTTTGGTCTTTCAAAAGACATGGAGAACTGCTCGGAACCTGCAGGAATCGGAAGTGGACCCCATTGCTATCAGCTACCCAAAATTTATTTTCCTCCCCAGAACACAGTTCTTAAATTTCACTTGAGTTAAATCTATAAATGGCACAATTGAATTCATTCTAGCTACTATGTACAGAAATGGCTCAGGCAATTAAGTTAGTCCACCTTGTCATTAGTCAACAGGAAGTATTATTACTGTAGCTGTAAAGGAGGTATCTAGTGTTCCAGAATAAGTGAGTTTAATTATGGTGAGAGCTTCCTCAATTCTATTTACATAACAACTTCAGGCTCAATGTTAAATAGCAAGTCATCATTGCCTCTTCGAACTTCAAGTAGTAGAGGTGATTCATTCATCACAGCTTCTTGCAGGTCACTGGAAGTCATCAAAGGACGCCCATTGACTTTAACAATTATATCTCCATCTTGAATCCCTCCTCTGCACAGACAAGAAGAAAAAGGCAGTAAATATACATTCTACGCAGAGAAAAACTATTCACCACCTCTTTGGCTGATGTGATGAATTTTTACTTATTTTAGTTTTTGTTGAAGGGGACTTTCACCCTTCTGACTGCAAAAGAATAACTTCTAAATGCAAAATCAGGCTTCTGTTAGTTCACTGAGCATTTTCTTCTAAAACAGCAAAAACAAGTAGTCTAGCTTTCTCCGTCTTCCACAAAACTGCAGCAAAAGGAGAAACAGAAGAAACCTTCAGCCACTATTCCTACAATAATTTTTGGAAGTGCTTTTTCACACTTTTGTAGATGTGAGTAGGATCTCAGTACAAATATTTTAATTTTATTTTTTTTTAACCTAAAGCATGATTTTTAATTGTTTAAATAAAAATCAAGACTGATATGAGAAAGTACTTGAATAAAAACAGAAGTATTACCTACCAGTATCTATTTGGAGATTTATTTACTGTGAAGAAAACAATGTGCTTTACATACCTATGAGAAGGCGAGTTTGGAACAACTTCATGTACATAAATTCCACTTCTGACATCAGGAAAGTCAGCATTATTGTGTTTCAGTTCTTCCACCAAGCTAGCAGAAAAACAAATTTATATAGCATTTGATTCCACTACAGAACCAGCAGCATTCAAAAACATTTATTTATTTACCTTTTTTTTTTTGTGTGACCAAAACTAAATGACTTAACAGTTAATTGTTTGCCCTTGTTCTTTTGATGAGAATGCAAAAAAAAAAAACTACTTACCTGTGCCAAGCATGCTATATTTAATGGTCTCATACATCTTCAAGAATCTGACTTTTAACTATTTGCAGCAGCAGAACAGGGCCACTGTAGAAGAGCACAGGATAGCAGCACTCGCTGTCCTAGGTACTGTGCAGGGTCAAAAGACATTCCTGCCCCGAAGAACTAATGCTGGTGATGGGGCAGAATTTTGCCAACTATTTCACTTCTTTTATTTCACAAGTCATTCTTAATTTGTCTTTATCTAGAACAATATAGTTTTTTATAACTTCAGTCATCAGATAGACCAGAACTATCTGTGGAAGTTTTTCAAGGAAACTTCAGCTTCCTCAAGTTTTCTTGAGGAACTGTGAATCCTTTCCTAAAGAAAGAAGACAGGAACCAGCTGCAAAATAAAGACCCTAAAAACATCCCCTCTTTACTGAGGAGATGACATCATTTTAAGTGTGTGCTCAGTGTCGGTTAAAAACCACTTCTAGAAAGAAAGGGCTTTAAACTAATGATGGATGACTTGGCTGTCCATCATGAAAACCTGGGGTCCCCCAGATGGAAACCAAGCCCAAATGACTGTGCATAGCTTCACTTCACTTGGTTTTGTACTGAGGAAGCTAACAATTCAATGACTAAAGTAAACCCATCAAGGAAAGTAGTCTTTTCGTGAAATCAGGCCTGGATATATCTTACATTGATTCTTTAGGTATTGCAAAAGCAGTCAATTTTCACATCATGTTCACTTCACAGTTATGCACAGAAACATTCTGAGTGTCTCTCAGTGGTGGCTAGGTGATGCTAATGCCACTACCCTGATCCGTTCCAGCTGAGGATCTCACCCTTTGAGGAAGATTGCAAGAGTGTAACTCAATAAACAAAGACGGCTTTGCTACAACCCCGGCTGGAAATGGTTTAATTTTGTAGTCTACTGCCACATTGGAAATGTGCCTACTGCTGAGAAACAGCATAGATATAATAATGAAAGGTGTAAGATGTTACCCCAGAATGTATTTGGGTAACAGAAAGACACAAAGAGAAAAGACAGTAAAGAACTAGAGGAAGGTGTCCACATTCTGGCTTCATTAAAATGGAGGCACAAAGCTTTAGTTCTACATTTTAGCAACTACTCTCTCTTCAGTTAATGGTTAGGCATTAAATCTCACATTATACAGCCTCCACTGGCACTGATAAAACTACACGAAACCCTCAAGCAGCTAATCTGTCATTGGCACTCACAGTCACCTGAAAGCAGCAGCTTGTTTAAATGTCACCTAAAACTTAGTATGACTCCAGATGTGCTCATCAAGAACCAAAATCCTCCTTCCTAATTTCCCTAAGCTATCAACAGAGCATCCACCATTATCAGTATCCAGGAGTCAGAACATGTATTCCACCACTCATTAAAATGTTTGCAGACTTCATAGAAGCTAATGCACACTTCTGGATTCACTGGAGATTTGTAATGAAAAATGAATGAAGTTCTGACCAACTACTGACCACATCTTGTGTGCATGATTACACAGATTACTTTCTATAGTACTTACGCAGGTGTTATTGTCAGCATTCTGATGCCAATGAAACGTTTCTTCCCATCTGAAAATAAGAGGGTATTTATGAAACTTAGGCAAACACTGACAAAAATAACTACTTTGATAACCCAAAATACCTGTCAATTAAAACAGGATGTATCAGCTCTTAACAAAATTAAACAGAAATCATATACATCTTCACTGGGGTAATTTTTTATTTTGGTTAGCCTTGGTGTACAGAATGACAATCCCTCTCCCTGCAACGGAGAGTAAGAGAGAGGAGGTGTCCTTCAGGAAATTCAGGAAAATTTCTGTGATCTAGTATCACATGACTTCAGTAAATGAAAAATTCTTAATGGATTACCATTTCATCTGGAAATGGTCAAGACAATTTAATCATATGTTGTTCTCATTAAAATGTAGAAATGGGATTTCAAAAAATTAACATTTACACTCTTCAGAGAAACGATAACCAAAAGACTCACACTGATTCTGATGCAAATGGCTTGTTATTTCTACCCCAAAGAATGAAAAAGCAAGTTTAGGAAACCAAAAAAAACAAATAACCCCAAGTAAACCTAAACATAGACCTTAGTCAAAATGATCAGAGGGCTGGAGCACTTCTCCGATGGAGAAAGGCTGAGAGAGTTGGAGTTGTTCAGCCTGGAGTAGAGAAGGCTCTAGAGAGACCTTATTGCAGACTTTCAATACTTAAAGAGGGCTCTCAGCAAAGGTGGGGACAAGCTTTCAGTAGGGCTATTGCACTAGGAGAAGAAATAATGGTTTTAAACTTAAAGGGGAGATTCAGACTATATTTAAGACAAAAATTTTTTACAATGAGGGTGGTGAAACACTGGCACATGTTGCCCAGAGAGGTGGTAGATGCCACAACCCTGGAAACATTTGAGGTCAGATTGGAAGTATAGTGGAAGATGTCCCTGCTCATTGCAGGGGGGCTGGATTAGATGACCTTTAAGAGATCCTTTCCAACACAAACTACTCTATGATTAGCCAGAGCTATAGGATTTTAAATGGTGAAAAGTCACTCATTTAGGGACAGCACCACATGGCTGTAGTAGCTTTTAATGGTCATGCACAGACATGCACTGCACAGCTGTCATTTGAAAAATGCAGTCTGATGACTTCCTGAAGTGAGTGCTTCAGTAGTTAGCTATATCCAGTCTGAAACATTATTTTCCCTTACTTGTTCCTGTGTAACTACTTCACAATTTCTTAGAGCTTCTCCATGCTCTCACGTGAGGAAAAAGCTTGAAAAGAAGATATACATGGTCTCCTCTAACTCTTGTTTTTTTCCAAGAAAAATAGTCCCAAGTAAAGGAATTAGACCTGAATCTTACGCATGTCCACTACTACCATTAGCGTCAGTGGAAATGTGGACGACTAAACATTGGATTTACTACACTACAAACAATCTGACAACTGTAACTGTCAGCCCTGCTTTTCCTTGCAATGTTCTGAATGTCCTCTATTTTAATGTGAAACTAATGAGATCAGAATCAGCTATAGTAAGAGTGTCATGAAAAAGTCCATTTGCTCGAACTGAAGCCTCAAAAGCTTTGGCATGGCACTCACAGTGCTTCTCTACATGGCATAAATGGAAGTTTTCACTTTTTAAAAATACCCAAACATGATTCTCCCACCTGAAAATACACCCCCCTGGCAATGTAGACAGATAAAATTGTGAAGCTGTCTTCAAGAGCCACAGAGATGACAGACTGGTGACAGTTTACTGTTTCCATTAAACGGTTTGCTGCTGGTCATCGCCTGTGTGATGCACAAATATGGAGAAGCACAAAGCATGCCCTGGGGGCTGAGTTATGAATCTTTACATGAAAGAAAAATGACAATGAAAGAAAGGACAAAAGAACCTCATCTGGAAGTAACAAAACAACAAGGAGGAGACTGGGCAAGAGTGAAAAACCACAGAAATGCCATTGGTTAAGAGGGAATTATTTCCCCAGTGGCCAATGATTCATATAAAAATAAGGCTTTTGGGGAAAAAATCTGGTAACCACAAACTTATTCACAACTAAAGGTCTCATTCTACCTTCAGCTTTGGGCAGGTTAGGGTATTATTTCACTCTAGTTCATGCATTAAAATTCAAAATAGTCTTCAGCCCTCTCTCCACAGTAAGTTTGCCACACTGGAAATAGTGGTTCATACTGTAAAAATGGCAGGCTATTTATAAAGTCAAGCTACTAATTACGAGTTGTGGATAATTTTAACAGCAGGGCCTAGATTCCTTTCCTTCCCACCCTCTAGCCATTTCTCACGTCAGAATATACAGGCAAAAAACCTTCAGGCCTCTTGTTTAGCAAAAGGCCATTTTATTCTATTTAACTGAGTCAAACATCTTGCACAAACCCCAAACTTTTCATCAACAATGATTAGAGGTAAATAAAGTTGGCCAGTTTATTACCAGTTGTAGTCTTTTTATCACCCCCTAAGGATAGGCCTTTTGAAGCTAGGGTTAAGTCACATTGGCAGAACAGTATGTGGCACCTGGAACTATCACTGTCATGTTACATGTGATGTGTGAATAAAAGAAGTCTCAAAACCTGTCATTCTGGCAATTTGTACAATCACAATGCAGAAGATAAAATTATTAGGAGAAGTGGAATAAAAATGAGGTTATAAACCTAAGAAACATGTCACCAGGGTGAAGTCCCAGTAGTAAAGATTAATATGTTGGAACAACCAGGTTGAACAAATATGAAACTTTTCGCTTAAAGCTGGAGCACAGTGCAGCAGAGAGATACTCAAATCACACTTCATTTTTAAACACCATGCCAAATTAAACACTGATTCCAGTGGTACAAAGACAAGCAAACCAGCCTCAACCACTAGTTTAAACTTGAATCTGTTTTGTGTTCATAGAAAGTCACAAGCAGCTGATCCTGAGTCTCTAGAAGCAGTTCACTATTTAAAGAGATTACTGTTCCACAGCAAGGAAAACATATGCGTTACTGTTAAACTTTTCTCTTTTTTACTGAAACTTGTAACAGTAGAGATGCTAACCAGAGACATAAACACAGGCTGAAGGCAAAGTGTTTATGACTTTTATAATGTGGCAAAAAGAATTGTTAAGTCCAAATTAAGGGGTCAGGTACTCAAGACTCTTACGGGCATGAATAACTGGCACATGAATATCCCCATCACAGCTGATTTCAGTGGGGCCATGATATTACCAAGGTCTCCAAGTGAAGAAGAGAACCCTGCACTTTTTATTCAAGCAGCAGGCAAAACTCCTACTTCTCTGATCACTCCTTTTGCACTTAGATCATACTGCAAATTAAATGAGCAGTCCTGAAAGCATTTAAGAAAGATATTCCACTGCCAACAGAAACAATGAAAACAGCTCAAGTATACAATGCTATATTATGTGCAGTGTATCTTCCATATAAACTACATAGCTGAATTTAATCAGTAGTCTGAATCTATACCCAGCAAGCCTCCTAAGCAGCCCTCATGACTATTGGCACTAATTATCAGTAATAATCACACGAATACATAGGTAAGCATATAGTTTCAACACAATAAATAAAGCATTCTGGGGATGCAAATATGGATTCATATAAATGACTTGTTGGATGTGGCCAATGCAGAACTCCCCCATTTCTCCCTGCCCGTCTGAAACTAGGTCTATTCACTTTTTTGTTAGCACTATGTGAGGGGCCAGGCTGACTTCTTAGGTTTGATTTTCTCTTTAATATTTTGTCAAATCACTAAATTACTGTCTTTCATTCTAGAGGATCCATATTTCAACACTTTCTAGTTTCACTTTTATGCTCAAGTCTAAACTAGGAATAGATGGCAGAGCAAAGACTAAAACCGAGGAATTCCTATGGGATACTAACAAAGGCACAGAAGTAAAAATCAGTCAAGGCTTAAGTGTATAGATGACTTTCAGAGGTAATGACAGAACACACGGATTGTAAAACTTGAGATATAGATGGAAACACTTAACTTGATGCACCCGTTCAGTAATTCCTAACTCTAAAAGGAGGTTAACATCATTACTGGTAAATCCAAAATTAGCAAAGGCTTTCAAGCCACTCAGCAGAAAAGTATGTCTATGCAGAGTGTGGTAAATCTTTGGTCAAAACTATATTAGGTATGATAATGTATTACCCAGGCACTAGGTAATATAGAATCTTAATGATAATCAAGGCAAATTCTTTACTCAAACGACATCCGCTCCTTCCTTTTTCCTCCTCTCTGCTCCTGTACTACAGCAGATCATACATTTGCAGTTACATATAATGGACAGGACTTCTACATGAAACTGATGGTTATCTGATCAACTGAGATTTAAAAGACCAACATCAAGCTTATTAAACAATGTTGACAGTATCTCCTATATGCCAGAGTATCTGGAAAGAGCCATTTCCTAAGGGAACTTTATCATCTTCAGGCAATATGACACTTGGAGCAAAGTGGTAATACCCTTGAACTTATTTCCATGACCTAATTGTATCATAAGGGCGGATCCCACTGAAATTACTGGAACATAATTGGAGCAAAAGAAAACACGATAAAAACATCCCAAGATGCTTACATAAATTCTTTATGTTAATAAATAATGCCTATACACCAAAACTGAGGACTATTACTAAAGGCCTAAAAAATGCAAACAAAGTCTCAAATATGGTGAAAGTATCTCCTAGAAACTCTCCTTGTCTTTGCATCAAGGGCTTCTTTCATCAACACCTCCTCCAGCCCCAATCAACACATGAAAAACTATCTAATTTGGGGAATTCAGTAAAACACAGATGAGGGGACCCCTCGGAATTGTGAGGGTCTCAAATATACAAGCGGATGTGTAACTTTAAAACCTCAGACTAAGGGAAGTTTCTGAAATAACAGTATCTGAGAGAACACGGAGAGGACAATGGTGCTGGCATCAGCAACTGGATGAACTCAGGAAAAGACAAGATTAATACCAGAAAGATTCAAGAGAAGCAGCCGCCAGCAGCCATGATAAAAGACGGGTAGGGTGTGGACAGATAAACTGGCAAGCAAAAGAGAAAGAAAAGGTTTGATCTGGCTGAAGCATTACTAGATCAGCTTTGGCTGTGCAGCATCTAGGATGACACCCAGTACAGTGTGACAGATGCAAGGCAAGCATATAAAAAAGTCCAGAGTACTGCAGCTGTCAGCTTATTTAAATTCATATGCTCTTTGGTACAGAGGCCTTTCTTTTTTTCTGCCTTTCCCTCATCCTCCCAGCACATTTCTTCAGGAATCGGCACACAGCTCTTCTTCCACTGGGGTCTGAGTGTCTATCACAATATCCAGTTATATAGTAATGACATAGATGACCATAGCAAAATAAAGATCATCCACTGATGATGTGCACACACTACACTCCATCTGTAGAAAACTGTTTTAAAATTTCTTACTTTGTTCTCTACAGTACACCTTAATCTCCTTTTCGCTTGGACAATATGTGAAACAGGAGGATAAGACTCCTTGAGCAGGTCACCACATGTTTTCAAGATCATTTGAGACTGTAATGACTCATCTGTGTACTCACTATCCTCAGAAGTCCTTTTTCCCAGATCTATACAGATACTGTCTACTTTCTGGGGGGTTGAATAATAAAATGTCTTCTGTGAAGTTGTTTTCTATTTCCAAGTCTATGGTGTTCTACACTGTAAAATGACACTGCTCCTTTCAGTAATAGGATCCTAGAGCTGTGTCTTTTGGCACTCTAATGATAGGTCAGGACAATAATTGCAAGATGTCACTGTTTCTTGCAGACCTTACCTTTACTTTGTTTGTCATGTGACTCTGTGAGAAACTGAGTGATACGGTCTGAAGGAATAGCAAAAGAAATCCCAGCTGTGACCTTCAGGGTGTTAATCCCGATCACTTCACCATCCTGTTGAGAGACAGTACCCTATTAATTCAGTCCCAAGTGACAGGGTTCATCTCACTGCCTAGCATTTCCTGTTAAAAGCTGGTGTAAGAAATTTTAGAGTGTTGTAATCACTCAAGAAATAAACATTAGTTGTAAGGGAGGATCTGGGCTCTGATTCACAATCCCTTTCACATTTCACTGTGCTAGCCAGAGAGATTAGAGTACAGTTTGTTCATCCAAGGTCCATCCCACCACTCGGCAAGAGATTCCCTACACTGAGCAGGCAGTGGAGCCACTGTAACCACTACAGCCATAATTCTCTAACCTGCAAAATCACTCCTGGTTTAAAGCACTCTATTTTAAAATTAGTTGTGCAGATTGACCAGGTCCCTTCTTTGCTGTGCATCCCAGGTTCCATGGGGAGAACAAGTATGACTGTTCCTACCATATCCCCTTTTTTTTACTGCTGTGTAAAATTTCCTCTGCTCTATAGGAACATGTTTTCCAACGGCGTATGAACCTGATCTGCATAGTTTGTATTGGCTTCAGGGTATCTGCCTACCATTAGCTTGAATGAATGAAAGCTGCTATGACCTGTGAATCTTTTCAGTATTCTCCCGCTTACTTCAAACTAGCTCTTGACACAAAACATTAAAACCAAGTCACCTGGACTTACCAGATTAACCAGAGGTCCTCCAGAGTTGCCGTACTGCAAAAATGATATAAGGGAACAATAAATTGGTGCTTCATTGCAGGAAATACAATTTTCATTTCAAGCAGTATCTTTTTTTATATAAGTAAATTAAAAGATGTATAATGTAAAAAGCAGGTTATTTCCTAGGCAGCACAGAAGAACACAATACCGACCACAGAATACACACAGGTCTTACCCTACCCATTCACATCTCTTATGATTAGATTTTTTTTTCTTTTCAGATACAGGCCTTAAGTTAGTAGCAGCAACTTACCACTTCAATAGTCAGACCCTAAGTTTAAGGAGAAACATTAACAGTTAAAACAAGCGTTTATATTCTTCTAAAGGCCACCAGAATAAGGCACAGTTCTTAAGTAGTTTTACTGCTCACTTTGGTTTATAATGTAAAGTCTCTAATTCTCCACTGAAGAGAACACAGTGCTTTACATATTTAATCACGGCATATTGCTATGAGAGAGATACTATGTAAGGATTGATTTAGTAACCATAGGCATGCAGCCCTCTCTAGGGAGGGCATATAGCAGCTCTGAGCAGCTCAAATTTGCTTAATACCTAATGGCCTTCAACAGACACATCCAACAGGACTATAGGAAATGAGCTGGAGAAGTTGCTTGTCTCAAATTTATTTCTGAGTTTTCAAGTAGGTCTACTGAACAGCCAAGAGCAGCAACTTAGCACTCAAAAGAAACAAAAGCTAGTGATGCATGACAGCAACATGAGCCATATAAACTGTTTATACTTTGATAGCACTGGGCAAACCTTATAAATCCTCAGAAGAATAAAGCAGACATTAAAGTTTTTAAAACAGCTTCAAAGTTTGAGTTTAAACAGAGATCAGTTTCTTAAATTGCACCTTTTCAGTGATCAAGGCTAGACAATTTTTATGTCTGACTGATACACAGGAACCAAGCTAAAGATTTTTCAGCCTTCCTTAACATATTCTTTCCTTCACTTGTCCTCTGCTTGCAGGATGTGATAATGAAAGAACTTTTGTCATGTGCAATGTATCTCCATTTAGGAGCTATGGCTCTCTTTTCTCCTGCCCCATGTTGCTGCTGTCCCAGCATTTCTCAGAAGGCAGCTGCATACACATTCCTGCAGGAAAGTCTTGGCTGAGCCACAGGAATGCTCTGAATAGACCAGCTCTCAAACTCCTCCCATTCTCAGGAGAAAACTAGTGCATTAGCGAAGCACAAAGCATCTCTATGCCAGGGACTATCTTCATATCTTGTGGTCTCAGATGGCAAAGCAATTCAAATATATTGTCATTTACCTTACCTCCTCTGCTGTCACTATTTACACACACTCTGCTCTCCTTGTCTGAACTTGCTCATTAGCTTTTGAGGGCAGTGAATGCCTAAGTACATACAAGCAAGAAGTCTGATCTTGAGGAATGTGTATAGGCGTGAGGTCAAGAATCCCATGTTCTAATTCTGTCTCTGTCACTAATTTGGTGTATGCTCCTAAGTAACTCATTCTGAAAAAGTTTTCCTATTCTCCTTATACAACTGGAGAGAAATTTCAATTAAATATGTGAAGAGGTTCAGATCCTGGATCATATAAAAGCTTTTTGGAGAAGCTCACTTTCATGTTGTATCTTAGCACCCTCTTTCTCCACACAACTTCTCAACAAGTCTGTGCCAATAAAACATTTGTGAAGCACTTCACATGTGTAAAACACTAAGTGTTATGACTGGCTACATCAAATTTGACATAGATGTCCAGCAAATAAATCCTGAAAATATTTTCTTTTCAATGTGTAACAGATTTAAGCCATAAAATTTCAGGTCATTTTCTACCTCAGATATGCATGCAGTGCTGTTTTTAGAATCAGTACAAGTTATATGCACACCCAAGGACTTAAGCTCTCTGGATCCCTCCAAGCTGCTCTGAAGAGACATTATTGTCATGTATTTCTATATAAAATACAATGCTAGGACCCTCAAGTCCAAACTGTATCTCAAACTTTGTGTTATTTTACATACAGATTCTTACTTGGAATATGTGATGTGCAAAGGGAAAACAAGAACAACAGAAACACAGTCCTCTCCTGAAGTTCTTACCTGGGTCTCATGTTATTAAACTGAAGCAGATACTATCAGACTACTCCATCTGATTCTAATGCATGGAGATGAAAGAAACTTTGGCTCTACTCTACAGCTTCCTTGGCCAGATTAGTTGAACAAACAGAGAGAAATGTGTTGATTTACATCTGGTCTATAAATCATGTGTTACTGCAGGAGATCTAGAGAATGAGAAGGGTCTGTTATGTGTAACATCTTCACAGACAACCTCAAAGAGGGTAGTTTTATTTATCAGACATTTCACAACACTAACGCCTGAATGCAATTTACAGACACTCTTTTATATACAGAAGACCCTATTACTAATTTTAAATGAAGCTGCTTTTATTTAGTGGATTCATCTCTCAGAGCGCACACTTCCCTGCTGAAGGTGGGGGCTTCAACATCCTAGGACTGTGAAACTCAGTTCCTTACATACCTAGTACTTACATTGATAATAGCATCTGTCTGAATATAATCCATGTCTGAATCCCGCAGGCCGAGTTCTTTGCCATCTCTCTGAGCAGTGCTGACAATACCTGTTGTCACAGTGTTCTGTAAGGCAAATGGACTTCCAATTGCCACCACAAATTCTCCTGGCCTCAGATCAGCAGAGTGTCCCAGTAACAATACTGGTAGTTTTTTCTTAAATAAAAACAGAAAAAAAGAAATAAGTATTAGTTTATACATGAAAATAATCTGATTGGAAAAATCAAAAACTAGCAAAAAGTTAGGTATATCTGTTACATTGATAAAAGACACACTCACTATCGTATACCCAAAACTTATGCCAGGTAAAATTCTGTCTTCAGAAACAAACTGCTAGCAACAGTACCTTGCAATTTCATCCAGAAATAAAAGGCCAGCAAGATTCTGAAACAGATTTCCCTGTTTTCCAGCAGATTGTTCCCTCCTCCTCCTCGAAACATACAAACTAGCTGACCACACTCTGTACACTACATACCGCCTTGCAGGTTAAGTACTGGCACAAAGCTAGAAGGATTAGTCAGAATAGCCTGGATTATCAGGTAATGATAGCAGAATCTGAGCACATATTAACTGGACTGCATTTTTTAACCTTAACTTTTAGCAGTTCCTAGCACAGAAGACAATGTCATTTCATTCTAAGATAGGAAACATTTCAAGGCCTGTATTTATCAGTATATTGTTTTCCCCAGATATATTTCCAAAGAACCCCTAAGCATATACTCCAGCCAATCATTCTGTACTAAATGAAACCAAAATAGGGTTCCCAAATTCATTCATTCATCTATTTATGCCACTCACCTTAGGGTGAATCTTTATTGTTGCAATGTCAGATTTCTTGTCAATATCTCTGATGGTTGCTTCATAGGTATCTCCATTCTGCAACTGCACTTTCAGTTGTTGTCTCCCTGATACAGCATTGGTGCTTGACACCACATGTGCATTGGTCACAATTAAACCAGAATCGGACATAATAAACCCAGATCCGCTGGAAAGCGGGACATTTCGCCCAAAAAGAGGGTGCCTGTACAAAAAGCAAGTAATTATAACTCATAAGGGAAGCATAACTTAACAGCAGATAACATTAGGTACCATTTTCATTCATTAGGTACCATTTCATTCATTAGGTACCATTCATAACAGCAGATAACATTAGGTACCACATTTCACCCTGAGAAATAACAAAGCATTTGATGACAGAGGGCTCTTTGCTGAAAATTGTGACTGCTTTTAGTCAGCCGGGGGATAAGAAACAAGATTTTCAGACAGATGGCAGAGTCTTTTTCCGTTGTTTTCCCATTCTACCTTCATGCATTTCCTTGCAAAGAGACAAGATGACAAAAAAGGAAGGAGGAGGAGCCATCTGATCCCACCAGCTGCTGCTTCTATATGGGAAGAAAATAATGACAGGAAATAGTAGGGCTGACAAATGGATCAATATTCTAATGGGAAAAAGGGAAGAAGGAAGCTTGCAGATGGACAAAGGAGTAAAGGAAGAGGTGTTGTCTCCTGGAATCATGAAGCCAAAGTGTAGACTGGCAGGAAAATCATGTCTGGAAGGACTGGGAATGTGAAAGAAATGAAGCACACTAACAATGGGTAAAACTTGGTGGGAAACATTATCTGATGCAATAGAGATAGTTAAAAGGCTTTATAAACTGTTTAAAGCATGATGACTTTTCTGTGAACAACTTCTGCAATGACCTTAGATTTGTTAGAGGAACAGAAAGTGCCTGGGCAGTAGATGATGAGAAAAGGTCCACAAATTCTTCTTTCTTCTGAGATATGGTCCTTATTAGGAAATTGTTTGAAAGTTCTGGACTATACAGCAGTAAAGAATTGGAGCCAATTCCGGGCAGAAGGCAGTACCACAATTGGCACCCAGCAGGCTGCTGAACAAACATTACTTATAGGGAAAGAATAAACAATCTCAACTACATTTCCAACGATCTTAACATCTTCAACTATAGCATTCTCTTAAAAAAAAACCCAGTCACTATGTGCATAAAGCTCTGTTTTAGAAAACCTGATTATTTCCATTTTGCATGTTAAAAAAAGCCTGTAAATATTCTCCAAATTCTTAAACCTATATAAAATTAGAGTACTCTAAGCAGAAAAGTATTCAAGTAATGGAATACAAATAATATTTGACATAATTTCTTCTGACAGCAGGTTGGTTTGAGCACTCAGTGTTAAACCTGCCTCCCAGGTTGTTTTGAGTACTCCATGTTAAACTTGCTGACTCAGCTCCAGCTTCAGTGCACTTTCTACTGGTATGTTTTGGTCAGCAAATTTACTACGTTTTTTTCCTATCAGAAATCATTTTTGTGTTTAGACAGGTTACACCAGGTCAGCATAATACCTCTTAATGTTCTCCTGCCAAAATAAAATCACCTCTTATTGAAAGCAGAATAAGCATCAAGGACTTATGTTTTGCCACCCTACTTTCAGGATTTGTTTTCCTTAAACTGAGATAATAAACATAATCCAAGAAGCAGCCCATTTTAGTGAAGGCTGATCTTCAAAGATGACATGGACTTATTTTAGGGCATACAGTATGTACTGGAAATACTGTAAGCCAGATAAAATATATCTATTAAACAGGAACAAAACACACAAAATTCATGGTTCTCTGGAAAAATGAGTCTGCTGTAATGTTTCAGAGTATTTTGTGAACTTCAAGAATTCAAAATGAAAGTTACTACTTGTAGACCTTTGTTAGGCAATGTAAGTAAAACACAACGAATTGAAAAGTGTTACCTGAGGAAAAGTTCAATGTGCACAACTGCAGGTGCAATCTTTTCCACCACATCTGCTATGAAGTTGAATTTGTATCTTGGGCTGCTGGACTGTAGGTGACCTATACTAGCAGAAAGAATTGGATATGTTAATAAGACAATACCCTTTTTTACCAAGTAGGTGAGATAAATACGCTTTGAATTGGTCTGTTTCTCCTACTGGGACAGTTTTCAAACAGGTATTGGAAAAGGAATCAAAGTAACTAAGATTGTTCAAAATTTATCCAGCATTTTGCTTAATCCTGATAAAATTAAACATCAGCATCACTTGGCTGTAAGTTGTTTGACCTCCTTGGAAGTCTAAAATCCTTGTCTGAAGTATTTTTCTCAGGACAACTACTAATTGTTATCTAAACCGCATAGGGTCATAGGATAAGCAAGGTTGGAAGGGACCTCAGGAGGTCTCTAGTCCAACCTCCTGCTCAAAGCTGGATCTGCTACTAAGGCAGAGCAGGAAACTCAAAAGGGTCTGTCTAGTTGGGACTTGCAAAACTCCAAGGATGGACAGTCCAGAAACTCTCTGGGCAACCTGTCCCACTGTTTCACTGTCCTCAATAAAGTAAAACCTTTTCTTCTATCTAGCCTGAACCTCTCTTGTTGAAACTCATATTTCAACTAACGCCCATGGTGCCTTCTCCACTACACCTCACTGTAAGGAGCCTGGCTGCATCCTCCTGATAGCTTTGTCACAAGCACAGGAAGGCCACTGCTAGGTCCTCCTGACGCTTTCTTTTCTCCAGGATGAACAAGCTCAGTTCCCTCAACTTTTTCTCATTGGAGATACACCCATCCCTATCTCCCCCCCCCCCCCCCCCAACCCACCCTTGTGACCTTCTGAACTCAATTCAGGTTTTCAGTGCCTTTGTTGTATTGAGGGTTCCAAAACTGGGTGTAGCATTCTAGATGTGGTCTAACAAGTGCCATGTAATACAACCACAGCATTTGGAACTGCTTTTAGAGCCCAAGTTTGTAAACTTTTTTATGTACATCAGAAACCTTCTGTAAACGAAACCTAAAAAGCTTTTAAAATTCCCATTTAAGCTGTCGCAGGCAGCTAGGCATAGCAATAAACTACTAAATATTAAGTGTTCTGATGAAAGCCAGTGCAGTTACACAGCATTTATGAATACTGAATATAATTCTGTGGAATGAAGATCTTACAGAGAGGAAAAAAGCTCACAGCAACTTGGCTTCTAATGTCACAACATCCTGGATTCTAACATCACAATATCTCAAAGTAATAGTACTTCTTGTGCTAGAATATCATACTTTCTGCAATCCCTAATACACGAGGACATATCACTGCATATGTTAAACACATGTTAGGGGACGTATCACCACACTCAAACAGCAATCTTTCACATTCACAGCCTGATGCTTTAAAATTAACTATGGGATCTAGGGAAGGGAGTAAACAAGTTGCAATCGGATATAGCAATAATATTTTTGGCTTTTTTCAAAAATGGTGCAACAGCACACTTTAGCACAGGATTTAAAATTTTTTTTCTGCCATTTCATCAGGAGGCAGAACCTCTAAGTTCTAATTTCTAAATAATATCAGCTTGTCGGAAGTGAAGCTTTGTGCTATCATGATCTGCTCTAAGTTCAACTCACGCTAAAGGATGAATTTACTTCACAGTAGGTCTTGCACACCAAGTCAACACCTGCTCTTAAGGGTTCCAGATTTGCCTATTACTAGATCACATAACATAGTAATGAGTCATCAGCTGCCCTTTATACAAGTTTTTAAAAGGAAATTAGGTAGGAGACATCACACAAAAAGGAAACATACACAGAAAAATAGAAGTTTAAGAGCCTTGTTATGAATTTTATATTCTGTGTAATTAATTCAAAGATCTTTTTCACTGATCCTTATCTACAGGTGTTTTACTGACCATTAAACCTTGTCACTAGTAAATTAATAGGGACAAATATAAAGATTAGAGCATAATGGTGTCTAACCTATTTATGAAAAATATGTTTCTGACATAATCTTTGAGTGAATTTGTAAGATAGTGGTTGACAGAGAACTAGTTATTACAGTTCTTGTAGTCTCTCATAAAGGTTTCACAATAAAGTGTTAGAGGACCTGCAAAGTCAGAAAGTGAGAGGTATTACATCACCACAGTATCCAAAACACCTGAAGCAAAGACAGGAATGGACCCAGCACTGGTACCAAGGAAGAAAGTATTGAAGAAACCAGATCAAGATAGTTAGGCATTTTTCCATAGAAGTCCGTGAGTTCCTTTTCTTGTTACTGGACATGGGATTTACAAGCTTACATTAGCAAGCTAAATTTATATGATACCATATAAACAGAAGGAACAACTTGGCAGGACCAGATTCCATCTATTATTTTTATATACATTCTCACACTCTAGAAAAATCTAACCAATTGATTATGTTCAATTCAGTGCTTGGTTTAAAAGACACACCACAAACAAGCACCACAGAGGGAAGTCAAATAAGCATAGTATACTATTATTTATTTTCCTTACTGGGCCACTGAAGATTTATTTCACCTTCAGGTCTCAAGCAGCTTGCCTGACACTGCAGGATATCCTTTGAAGTCTACTAACATGACTTGGAATACTTGCACACACAGCAGTGTTCACTGGCGGGATGTAACATTATCATCACATTTATCTTAACAGATATGACCATGGATCTATGCGTACATTGGCTAGACCCTCAGCTGATGGACTAGCACAGAACTGGGTGGGGAAAGCATGGTGAATGCAGGATTTCAGTTGGTGTAAATCAGCATAGCCCTATGTGAGTCAGGGCAATTAAATCCCTTTGCATCTGCCGAGTGCTGAACTGCTCTGTCCATGCCACCGCATTGCACAGGGCCAAAAGAGGAGAACGTCTGCCAAAAAACTCACCAGTCCTGACTAGCCATCATGTAAACATCATGGGTGGCAGTGGCTTTCTAGGTAAGATTTGGAGCAGACAGAGAGAAAAATGTCTGGAAGAAGTGGTGAATTAATCCAAACTTGGAAAGAGCTTACGAAAATAAAACACAGCAATACCGAAAGGAGACTGTATAACCAAAGCAAAGCTTGTCTTCCTTCTATGCCATATTGAAGGCGTTTCTTAGTGCAAGCTGAAGTCCAGAACCTCCTTGTAGGGGTCAGAAGATGCAAATACTCAAACTTGAAGGTGAATCCAAATCTGCACTATATAGTAAAATGAAATCTGAAGCAAAGGAGGATCAGGAATAACAGACATGCAGACTTTGTAAGAAGGATGTAGCTGAAGATGTACTGGTCTGATTAGAGATGAGCTGGTTTTATTATTGTCTGGTGGTGACTAAATACTGATGAACACTGACTTACAAAGTTAAGATGCCTTCATAGAAACTGCTCTCTCTTGAAGCACTTTCTGCACGCTGGGAGTGAAGAGAACCTTTAAACATACATGATATGCCAGGAACTCAAACTATGGACTTGATGTAATGGTAAACTAACATTTACTCTCTCACACAGAATGTTAGGGGTAGAAAAGACCCTAAGATCATCTAGTTCCAATCCCCTGCCATGGACAGAGATGCCTCACACTAGACCATGCTGCCCAAAGCCCTGTCCAGCCTGGCCTTGAACGCTGTCAGGCATAGAACATTCACTACTTCTTTGGGCAACCTGTTCCAGTGCCTCATGACCCTCACAGTAAATAATTTCTTCTTCATATCTAACCTGAACTTGCCCTGTTTAAGTTTGAGCCCATTATCCCTTGTCCTATTGCTATAGTCCCTGATGAAGAGTCCCTCTCCAGCATCCTTGTAGGCCCCCTTCTATACTGGAAGGCTGCTGTGAGTTCTCCATGAAGCTTCTCCTCTCCAGGCTGAACAGCCCTATTTAAGGGAACTGAAATGTTGCTTATTATTTGCACATTTTAGTGCATATTTATTAATCTTGTTTTCATCAGAAGTTCCCAATATGCTTTAAAAGGAAGACACTGCAGCCTGAAAAACTGAAGAAGGAAGGGGCATCCAACACTGGCAAGTTGTACAAGATCACCCTGAAAACAAGTGTTGCAATTGTAGTAAAAATCGGTGCTTTTTGTCAGACCTTCAATCTATGCTTTAATTTGGTTTAGTCGGTACACACTATCTGCTGCTACTATTGCTACCAAAACATAAAATTGAACATGTGTCTTTCCCCGACACTCTTGCTGTCTTGCAGTTTCACGTAGCTCTGTAGCTCTCAGACCTCTGCTGGAGTGTGAATGTAAAAGCTGTTTACAGCAGCTTTGTGCATTTTGACCTACTAACTGTCTGAGATTTGCCATGTATTTTTTCAAAGGTCTCTCAATAACATGGATTACTTTCCATGTTATTACTGCATGTTCAAAATCATCTCACACTAACCAAAGCTTATTTATCTTGGCAAAAAGCCATAATTTAATCCAACTATCTGTTGTGTAAACAAGGTATCAAAGGTGTTGCAACCAGGTTGTACTTGAAATAAAAACAAATTTATAGTGTATGAGTCTTTAGCTGTCTACACAATTTTTTAATCAAAAGAACTAAATTTTCCCAATTTGCTCCATAGCCAGAAATCAACCAGATTTTCAGCAGCTCTGAACTCTTATCCTATCATTTCAATTAAGTGATTAGATCTCCAGAAGCTCTCCAGCTCCTCTCACAGAACACTCAAAATCCAAATTTGGATGTAAGTGCATAAACTGGAGTTAAAGATGTTCAGCCTATTTCATAAAATAAGATCTTACATTTCCAGTTCTATGGGCTCCAACTACATTGGACTTACACGGCTAAAGCTAAGTAAGTGCCTATCAGGTAGGAGCATCTTTATTATCAATTTAAGACTCTTCCTGAATAGTAGTGTTACCTACAGGCTATGAGTTCATTTAACAGCACTTGGTTTACTTTCTTGAAGAGACAATAGACTCACCCCAATCTCATTAACACTACTGTAAACCAGAAACAACTCCAACAGACTTGTAGAATTAACCTAGTATGAAGACAACTGCAAAAAAAATCAGTAGAAACAACTGTCATAATTCCACAGAAGACAATAAAGCTAGACTGATTTGTATTTGCAGAAGACTGAATGTTTCTTAATATTTGCCAACCTACTCCCTGGAGAATTAAATCAAATCACATTCAGTGCTTTCTTAAGGACAATACATCATATTAAAATCCACAATTTTATATTCATTAAGAATTCGTGAGCCTGGGAAACTCATTCTTTTAAGGCTGATCCCCCATTCCCCTTTTAACCCAAGCTTCAGAAAAGATCTGTGTGTTCAGCAAAATTATTATGTCTAAGGGAGGACTGCAACCTGGCAGATCTGATCACCAGGGATAAACACTGTCCCTACTGTGCTTTCATGGAAAGAAATGAAAGACAAATAAAAGATTATAATATCTCTGCTTAAAAAACAGAAACATCTGTTGGAAACATAGGTTCATGGGCAGCTTTTCTGATGAATTCAGCATTAAGATCAAGTTGCATAGCTGTGCACTGACCATAAAGCCTCGGTGAGTTTAGTGCCACATTATGGTTTGGGCAACTTGTTTATACAATGGATATCTACCCTGCACAGATTAAAACAATTTGGTTAACCAACACCAAAGTGGTTTTCTTGTGCAGTACAGCAATCACAATGACCAGAGACAGATTAACACAAGCCTTCCAGACACCTCGCCGCCTCACTGACTTCAGATGCTTCTTAATTCTTCCTTCCCAAGGATTCTCATAAGGATATGCAACAAGAACATCTTTCCTGTTAGTGATCCTGTACAACACAGTGAAGAGCTACTCTCTGAATTATACATCAAACACTGTACAACATTCATCCTCACCTGCAGGAGCTCAAAACAAACTCAGGCATGAAGAAAACAATCAGTAAAGGAATGTGATTGGAGTTTGTGGATTTAGTCAATACCTTGCATTTCATTTCCCTGAAAACAGCTGGAGGCAGCTGTAAGGTTTTGATGACAGTTATACAGTATAAGCCTTCAGCATCTCTTACTGGCTCAAATTCTTAGATATGCAAGTAATAATATCCTAAGTTTTTTCTTTGTATCTTCAAGGTTAGGTACAGGAACACTTCAAACACCCCACACAGAAATGTGTGCAAAGACTCTGCTCATGCATTAACTATATTTCAAACATTTATTTTAGAGAACTGTCTTGCAAGTATTTGACTGACACGGGTGAAGCTTTACAGCATGACCGTTTTCTGCAAGTGCCTTCAGTTAAACAGTACAGAGGGGACACATCCTCAGGCAGAAGCCTGCAAAGGATTATAAACAATGTGCTTGTTTCCTGGGACTTCTTTCCTCAAAGGTTTTCTAATCCATCTTTTAATTTTCCTTGTTGCACTGACAAATAGCACCCTTAATTTCAAAAACAGAAAGGTCTTTTTGCTTCCACATCCTTGGTGAGAAAATACAAATCTTTCAAGATCTGAACTGTCTTCACAGAAACCTTTAGCAAAACATTGAAGAGAATTATTAACTGTACCAAGAAAAGTTGTACTTAGAGATCATAAACAGCCCTTTGTGCAAGAAAGAGTCTGACATAAATTGGCTATAGACTGCAGGTGACTGTCTTAATATGTTGAGTGAGGACACTTTAACAGATCTCTGTGTGGCACTGCTATATTTGCTGCAGTGAGAAACAGAGCTCTGAAAGAACTGGTCTTTGATGACAGAGGCTGTCTTGCATAAATGTTTATTCTGTTAGATACACGCTAGCCTTTAATAGCTTGTCCTTCTCACAGCAGGTGACAGAAGGCAGGAAAAGGCCAGCTGCTTCAAAAAATTACCATATATTAAGGTATCTAGTGTTGAAGAGGAAAGAAAAATAGTATTTGTAGCATATAGTTTGAATGTGCCTAAGAGTTCTGCAGGCTATTCTATTAGAATCTCAGAGGTCCATGGTTTTGTTCAGGTGCATAAAGCTAACTATATGAGTAACAGCTTTCAGGGCATATGCATACTGAGGGACATAAATGCCAGAGTTCCTGTATATCCGTGCAGCACACACCCCCTTTAACACAGCATACCTAGAACTTGCATCTTGGAATGGTGTTCTTCAAGCTAATTCAGAACTTCAACAAGGAAAAAAATATTTTACATTCAGTCAGTTTTTGAATTATCATGCAGTCATTCTGGGCACCTCTTTCCCCCTTCCCTTCCTTCCTGAATCCTTTATTACTCCTTTTTCATGCACCTCCATCCACCAGTCTTCTGTCACTAGGAAAATACAGCTAAATTTTCTCAGCCTATTTTAACACAGACAGAATCTAACTGGAAATGGACAGGAGCAGACATTTCAAAAGCTGCTCCTCAGTGCCACTGCATGGTCTTGAAATGGCCTAAGTCACACTATGTAAGGCTACTGTTATCTGAGATTGTTTAATACAGGAATGGTTAAGTAAAACTGGATTAACTTTGTAACTAGCTTAGCCCTTCAAACTCTTGAGTCATCTGAGGCCAGATTCCTTTCAAGAACAGAGAAGAGAGAAACTTGACAGTAATTTTAAACTGTTGACTTTGTTCTAAACCTCTCATTACAGCCATTGCATGTTATTGTTTTAAAAAAAACAACACCATAATTGAGTCTATTCCTGGCTCAACCACCAACTCAGCCTGACCTTGGGCAAGACACTTGGTTTCTTTGAGCTTCAGTTTGTGCAGCTGTAGAACTGAATAAAAAATTTAAACTTAACAAAGAACCAGAAGATGAGGTTTTCTGGGACACAAAATAAAGTGAACACTAAAATAGTTGCTTGAAAAAAAAAAAAAAGTAACCTCTACATCAGAGCTCTGAATTCCTAAGCCTATTAACAGTAGATTCAGGAGGATTCCTTAAATAAAATGTCATCTACACCAAACCCCAAGCACTCAGTAAGCCCTTAGATGCAGGCTAGCTCACTCATTTTGGTTACACTCTGATTAATTTCACATGGACCAGTTCCAACCACATATTACAAGTATTAAAGCTCATGGCTGCTGATGTGAAAAGGAACCAGGCAAACAGCAATTTATAGCTACAAAGTACTGGAGAGACTGATCGCTGCAGGCCCAGGCCAGCATCTGGAGCAATCCCTGGCTTTGACAAGATACTCCTAAAGGAACTCTAGGAATACCATTTGACCTCCTCCGTCTCTGTACCACAGCTTACCTTCTCTCAAGACTGTGACACATGAAAGGTACCCTAATTCACAGGAAGGTTATAAATCTACCTCTCCCAGTAATTTTGGCAAGTTTGCTAACTATGAATGAACAGGATGGTTACGGGTTCACCTGACATAATGGAAACATTAATACATGATTTAAAACTCCACCAGGCATCTGACTTTTCTTTCCAGGAACATTGTGAGAAAGGTAGCAGAAGGAAACCCTTAAAATAACAGTAAGTGTGTGAAAAGATATCAGCAGCATTAACACTTCCATAAAATGAACAACTTTAATACTAAAGAACAGATAAAAAATTACCAACTTAAGTGATTACTAAACTTTCTGAATTTAAACCATCAATCCTGAATTTGTCATAGCACATCACAATATCTGACCACAGGCCTTAGTACATTACTGTAAAGAGAAGACCATTTGATCTGCTGAATATCAACATTTCACACTTTATTCTCTACAAGACCACGAAACTTCTTGTGAAAACAAAACAGGCAAAAGACTATGGTTTAGGTGTTTTAGATACTACTTGGTGTGTTTTCTGCCCTGTTTGGCTTTAAGAGGCATTTTCTGAGTAGAGATACCTAGAAGGTGAATACAACTAACCTCCCATATACCACCAGAGAAGGCACCAAAGCACAAGCGTCCCCAAGTCCCTGCTCTGCTTTGTGTGGGCCATAGTGTGACGGATCTGCAGTGCAGCCTGCATGGACAATGCCACAAAATGACTCAGCAGTGAGTGCCAACATCATGAAATGAACATGATGCTGGCAGTAATGTACTGTACTGCACTGTACTGCTGCCCTGCCAGCACATCTGGCCTTGAGAAGAGGTGATGGCCAAGGATGTAACTGCTGCCCTGCAGACTAATGCCCTCCACAGAGCTCCCATCCATGCTGTCAAGCGCATTCACCTGCTCCTGGGAGCGCTGCAGCAGCGGCATGCCCAATGCCAAGGTGTCCACAGCCATGTTACTGAGAGGAAACTTTCCCAAACTTGTATCCCACACTGAGGATCATCAAGGAAGGTATCTGCCATTCAGAAAGGACCCGAGTACCCCTTCCCCACACCACAGCAATGCTAACAGCCGGGCAAGACGCCTTGACCCTGAGGTCACCCAGTCTTCACAGATCACCGAAAACCGGGATTTTTCTTAGCCTGAACCTAGCTGCCCACCCTCCATCCCACGGGCAGGCCCCACCATGCTCCTACCGAATTCACAGGCTCCCTTCTGGACCTGGGCGACAGCGGGCAGGCCGTGCTGCAGCGCCTTGCGGCTCACCGCCTTCAGCTGGCAGATGTTGTCGTAGGTCCGGCCGTCACTGCCGCACACCTGGGCGCTCAGCCTGCACTGGCAGACGCCCTTAGCGAAGCGCTTGCCCATGGGGTAGCGACAGTCAAGGCTGTCCCCGCAGGGCGGGTCCTCCTTGCGGCCGCACGAGTCCCCCTCGCCCGCGGCGCAGATGAGGCAGCAGCTGCAGCGGTCGGGGACGTATCCGCTGGGGCAGCTGGGGCTGGGGCACTTGGAGACATCGCAGCGGGTCGGGCACTTAGCTCGGGCGGCCGAGAGCTCCCCGGCGCCCGGGCTGCCGCTGAGTGAGAGCAGGAGCAACGGGCTCAGCAGCGACACCCGCATCCTCGGCGGGCTGCTGGCGGGGAGAGCGGCGGAGAAGGGGTGCGAGCCCGCCCGGCCCGAGGGGAGGAGGCGGGGAAGGTGCTATCACGGTGCAGCGAGGGAAGGGAAAGCCGGGTTTTATGCACACGCGGGCGGGAAAGTGTCTTCTGCCCCGAGCAGAGCTCCAGCAGGCGGAGTGGGAAAGAGCAGAGATGAAGGAAGGAGGCTTCAGTATAAAGCCGCAGAGTCGAGGCCAGCTCAGTCCGAGGCGCTGCTCCGCGGGACTAGCTCACAGGGGTAAGGCGCCGAGCCATGCCCGAGCTGCCGCGCAAAGTAAGCGCCGTCCCCGAGACGGCCGCGGAAAGCTGTGAGGACGGCGCCGAGGGGAGCGGCGGGGTTATATGCGGGACGTACCCGTGGCCGCCGCCGCCTCCAGCAGCAGCTACAGGAGCTCCGCGGCGGCAGCGACGGCCAGGCCCCACCCCGGCCGGGGAGGGACGGCTTCCCCGCGGGCGGGCTGCCGGGCCGGGGAGGGCCTGGCTCAGGGGAGCCCTCTGTCTGGACGGGGGGAGCGGGCGGAGCCGGGTGGGCAGGCTCACTACAGCTGGCAGAGCGTTACCCTCAGCTAGCTGGCAACGGGGCAGATGGTGCTCGTGTGGAGGTAAATCACAGCCCCGAGGGAAGAAGGGCTCGGGTGGAGCCCTGGTGCGAGGATCCACCCGCACCAGCAGCCCAGACGTGGGCTAAAAAGGACAAGCATATAAGTGTAAGGGACTGTATGTGACAAGGGCAGCTGTGACCCGTGTGAGTGTGGGGGGCAGAAAGCCGGCAGCCATTTTGTCTTCCCTCATGCTTGTCTTGAATGTTGTAGGCATTAAAGAAGATTCTTGTCACCACTGCCACCAAAGGGTAATGGAGGTCGAGCACCTGTGGTAGTATTAAACACAACAGCATCTGGCCATGAGTCCCTTTTTGCAGGGATTCATGAAGCAGAGACACATGAAACAGCTCCTTGTAGCCACTTTTCACACATGGCATCACGGAAAGTAATACAAGACACTTTTCAACTGTCAAAGCTGATCCACTTGTCTCCCTGCCATTATTACTTCAACATAAGAGTTGGTAGCTTTTGAGAAAAAGGAAGTATTTCCAAAGCCTTTATTCTTTAGGTTTTTTGGTTTTTTTTAATCTATTACTTAGCACATTCAGTAATTCTGTCAAGTGGAACAGTGTCTATCAAGCTCTGTTAACTAGTAACCTATGCAGTCTTCATAACATGCAGAGTAAACTTTGTGCATGCCATCTTTTAGCAGCAACATTTGTTCTGAGGTACTAACCAGTCATAACTTCCAAATGAATTAATTTAGCCATGGGTTGAGCTGTCTTGGAGAAAGGTTGACTTTATGAGAAAGACCTTTGACATAGCTCATTTGGAGCCTGTACCAAACTTGGCAAGTCTTATTTGCTGCTTATGACATGTCCGGCCTTGATTTCTCCCTGCAGTTCCTTCTTCATGCAACGGATAAAGCTAATGCAGTCATACAAAGTGCTGTGTCAAGCTGATGGGATCCCATGAACCAGGTTTAAGTAGGCATGAACCAGCTGCATCTGGCTGTGGGGTTGTAAGAAGGGAGAAATAAGAAATGCTGTCTTCATTATCTCTTGGATGCAGGAGGCGTCATCCAGAATCCCCTCTTACAGTTAGTGATTTGTTGTTCCCTCTGTTATAGGGGCAGAGTTGGTACAAGACTGGCTTCTCCAAACAGCTGCAGTTTAATTTATAGCAAAAAACCCCAAGAATATGTAATAGCTAAGGACACACATGTTCTGTGACAAGAAAATTACAAAATTTTGCTATAGAACACATCTTGCCACTTCTTGAAAAGGTAAGATTTATTAAATAGCTTTATTTATAGAGCAATATCTGAAAGATGAAAAATGTCAGTGTTTTAATATAAACTTGCCCTTTAAGGAAACAGGAGACTAATAAAAATTAAAAGGTCTAAAACATGGATCAGAAAGAAACAAGCTCCCTGTGTTGGTAACATGAATATTTTCATTATTTATGATGACAGTTACAGGGAAGAGGTTGGGGAAAATGTTTCAAGTTACAAATAGCAGTCTGTGAGTTACTGCTGTTAGACTACAGAATTTTTCATAGCTATATTGGTATCCATCTTAGCTCTTTCTGTACTCACACTTGGAGACATCAAGCGGGATATAGGAAAACAGGATGAATATGGACAGAGAAATACAGCAACCTTAACTGCAGAGTTTGTAGTTTAAGTTTGGTTTGTTAAGTTTGTAGTTAAGACTGATGAGTTTAAGGAGTTTCACAGAATCTTTCATAATTGGCTTATCAGTCTGCATCTCATTAATTTAGGGTAAAAAACAATCTGAAAGGTATTTTTTGCTGACTGTTGTCTCGTAGCCAAAATAAAACAGATGACATGATTTTTCTCAGATAAGCCTATGTATAGGACTGGGGTTTAATTATATTCTGATGGGTACTGATCAGTTTCCTGTTTATTATAAGAGATAAAATAAGAACTATAAGGGATACCTCAGTCTTTGCAACATTTTATTTCTTTCAAAAATCATTATTAAAGAAAAAAAAAAAAAAGAGTGATGCAGAGAGTAAGGCTAGGAAAAACATGAAAGTCACACCAAATGTCAGGTAATTGGGAATAGGGGGTAAGAAGTTTCATGAATCAGTGCTCCTTATTGAACATCTTTCACTGTGATTTGAATTAATTCAAAATTAAAATGTGGCACTAAAAGCTATTTAAATGATAACTCATTCAGTAATAGTTCTCCATCACTTGGAAAAATGACCGTTCATGGGTTCTGAATCACCTCTGTCTGGTGGAAATGATGCTTACTGCATAGTTGGAAGGGAGGCACCTCAAGACAAATCCAAAGCAAAGGAAATGTTACTGGTGACTCAGTGAGTATCTGTCTTCTCTCTTGAGGAACAAATTGTGGTTTTACACAAGTTCCAAACGACACTGAAGTATGTTGTTGCTGTGCCCTTAGGAGAGTATCAGGAGTTAGCTCCAAAACTCATCTACTGTATTCTAAGCCCTCTTCTCCCCTTTCTCACAACAAAGCCCGTGTTGGCTTCTTATGAAGTTAATTGTCCCATTGTCCCTGCTTGCTTGCATCTCGTGGGGTACATGCAGGGTAGGTTTATGGTCCCTGGTTATTCCTTCTTCTGCCTGGCTGCATATGTGTTGTTGGAACCGTGGACACTGGTCTGTACTGTGCTGTGTAGTCCACATAGCCATTACAGAGGAGTAGGGTGGCACATTTCACTACGTAGTGAAATGGTGGCTTAGTGCTACACTGGGGATATATATGATGCTGGTAAAAGAAATGTCATTTAAATATTACCTAAATCTAAATTTATGACCCTGAAACCATTAAAACACATACTTAATCACTTGAGTATAAGAACATTTTCCACTCTGTCATGTCCCAGTTGAAACTGGGTAATTAGGTATTAGTGATTTAAATCTCTGTGGTCTTGATTTAAATCACAAAGTATTCTAATTTGCACACTGTCCTAAATTCTATTATTCTAATTTATCTGTGTATTCATAAATCTTATAAGTTTCTTTGGAGTAAATTTATATGTGATGCAAATTTCTTATTATTGTTTCTTTAATATGGTTAAAGTTCAGAAGCTTTCACTTCTGATATAACCTCACAACACAAACTGTGTAAGTTAAAGACCACTCTGACCTTGCCATTGAGGTCTCTAAATTAGGAGCACGTGTTTAATATTCATCCTCAGTTCTTCGTAGGAGTTTTTTGAAAAGAAATCCAAAGCACACTTTAAACTGGAGAAATAAATACTGTTTATTTATCAGATTGCCTGTATCTCATTTCCTGAACTAAACAGTTAAAGTCTGTTTGCACTCTTGACACTGCAAGTCTCAAAAGCTGATCCAAGAGAACATCTGTCAGTTTGTTTTCAAGACTGGACACTGCAGAAGAAAAGAAGAAGTGAGGGACAAATAACAATTTCACAAACACGTAAGTTCAAACAAAGTGAGAACTTCCTCAGCTGCCTTCATAAGCCAGGCAAGCTGTGCTTCAGGAATATGCTTTTAAGGATATTTTCTTCCTTTTTTCCCCCATCCCTAACAGTAGTTGAAAGCAGGGGTCATTTTTCTTCTCTGTGTTCTGCTCAAACTGGTGCCAATAAATATTTTTTGAAGTATTAGGGAGTCCAAAAAATGTATTCAGGAAATACTCGCAAAGTATATTGAAAGCAAATTAAGAAAAAAAAAATCAAGAGTTTATTCTCCTCTAACATGACACACAGCTATTCTGAACTCATTGCACTCAGTGCAAGAGAAAAAGGTGGACTTTTGGCACAGAGACAGGATGATTTGAAGGAAATGCCACAGCCTGCTCTGTTCTTCACTCTGCTTTTAGCCAAAAGAACAGTTTGTGTTGGTATGCTTCAAGGGAGGAAATTCAGACCGTTAGTAACAGAACTGGTCATATGCTTTAAATTCTGTCACAGTCCTAACAGCCCTTTTTCTAGCTGCACAAGGGGGAATTCTATCTCAGATTTTAAATATAAGGTATGCAGTGAGAAGGTAAGTGTATATTTGAGTAGGTGTTTGGGAGCAACAGCCCCTGTCTGACATCCTCTTTTTATTAGAAAATACTGATTCGTAAAAATGAAAGGTATTCAGAGGAACAAAGCATGGCAACTTGTGTGTTTGGAAGAGCTGTTAGAGGTGTGAGGGTGTGTAAAAGGGTAGATTCTGTCAAAATGTGTGTTTGAAGAGGGAAGAATGGAGAATGAAAGAGGGAAAGACCCATTTGTTTATCCCCTCCACAAGATCCAAGAACCAGAGCTTTGTTTTGTTTTTCTGAGCTTTGGAAGACTCAGATTCAGTTCTCTGATCTTTCTAGTCAAGAGCAGGGACTTGACTTCGATGTTTTGGTGCTGTAGGTAGATATTCTATCTACTCTGGAAGATTCAGTTTTCTGATAAAAAAGAAGCCTTAGTTTTATGAGAATCAAAAAGACAAGAATTACCAAATCCATCATCATATGCAGATCTTCTGCTTTGCAGCTCACCCTTCTATAGGGGCTTCTGGAACATCCCATTAATAGGACATAGACTGTGTGAAAGGCCATTTGGCAAGAGGTACTGGGGCTGAAGCTGCAGAATGCAGCTAGCTGCTGAGAAGCAGTAGGTAAGACGAGGCAGACCTAAGGCTAAGCCACTGCTAAGCAGGATGACCAAGTTTGTAGTTCTCTAAAAGTACTGCTGTAATGTTCCTTACCTCCTGTTAGCTCTCCAAAGAAAGATACAACACCAACTGCTGTCAGTTCAGTATGTGTGTGGTTATCTGAAAGAAAGAGAAACTTATTTCAATTCAGACCACGCTTTTGTGGGTTCAGACATGCTGCCAGACCCACCGTATGTCTGCTTAAGCTCATAGATTTCTCTGTGTGATTCGAATTTGTGGAACAGTCATATGGAAATGATAGTGAGTCATAGAAACTCCTTATCCTTCTAATACATGGCCAAGTGAATAGGAGAAAAACACAAATGTAAATGGGATTTTGCTTTGCTCTGCTCTGCTCTCTGCTTTGAACAACTGCTTGGAATCTAAAACAACTTCATCCCAGCTGATGTGTCCCTGTGACTATACATACCCTGCAAGATCCTGGCACATGCAAAAGGAATACAGTGTGTTAAAGAGAAAAAAAATTGACAGGAATGAGTTAAAGGGAAAGAGTCACTTTTAGATGTTTTCTGCTTGGCTGAGCCCAATACATGTCACCTTAGAATGCTCTTAATGAACTGACGGAAGCAACCCAGAAGTGCAGTTCACAGTAGAGTGAAAATAAAGTTGGCTTACAAGCCTCCAGAAGACCATAAAGTAATACTTAACAGACATTATGACTAAGAATGCACTATGTCTCACAAACCTTAATTTCATCTATAGTAGAATAATAGGGATTGTAGACTTTTTGTAGATTGTAGTATATAAGCATATACTGCCATTACTAGTATTTTTTATACCATCTTTGATAATATTTTTCTAACCAAACAGTGAAGTGTTTCATTCAGACACTCAGGTCTGAGTGAAACTTCATGATGTATAACTTCTTGGAATCCTGCTGTCCAAAAAGTTGTGAGTTCTTCATAGTCTAACTGAAATTATGTCAGGGATTTCCGTAGGAACATATCTCGAGTTCAGCACTGTTCTTATTATAACTGCAGCTGGCTGTGAGGCAAAAGAATAGAAAAGAAATTCAAATAAAAAATTATTCAATTATTCTTTTTTAAATGGAGAACTATTTCCAGTACACAAGGTGTGATTCAATAAGGACAAGTGCAGAGCACTACACTTCAGCACAGTAACAGACAATCCAGTAATGAAAAAGGGCCTTTCTGGTTCAGTACAGTACCACATACAAGCTTTCAAGCTTTTATGAAAGACCAGCAGCCTATGCATTGAGTGTGAAAAAACACACTGAACCACCCAAATCTCTCCTTTGTTGTAATACGTATAACATTTGTATATCTCGCTAACCAAAAAAAAAACAAAACAAAAAAACTATAAAAAATCCCACCCCCCATATTTCCTCTTTCCTCATTGCTGGTAAGGTCTCTGTTGGAATTCTGTGCCTAGATTTGGATTTGCTGCTTCAAAATAGATGCGAATCAGTTGGAGAGAATCCACAAGAGTGCAAAAGCATTAGATGTTTAGAAATTTGCCTTAAAGCTAAGCTTTAAAGATCTGAAATTGTTTAGTCTAAAACAAAAGAAGACAGAAAAAGGACACTGTAAGAGCATTCAAGTATGTAAAAGGTTGCTGAAAGAAGAGGGTAACAAACTGTTCTCTTTGTTGCCTGGGGTAGATCAAGAAGAAAAAGACTCAAAATGATGCTAGGGAACTTCAGGACTGATACTACAAAGACCATTTTAAATACAAAGGGACTGATATTTTTAAATATACAGATAACAAAGGACTGGATCTGAGTTTTGTGGAGAGGATGTGGAATATTTGTTTTTTTTTAAGGCCTTCCTTACAAGGTAGCTTACATAGTTATTGTTCAAAAATTAGAAAGAACTGATTCTGCCTTGGGTAGGTAGGATCTTGAACTCTCTTCCTCCTTTTTTCTGCTTTTGTTACTGTAATGCAGACAGTCTGACTGATTAAAGGTTATGCAATCAGATAGCAGAAGTCCCAACATTAATTTAGGAAGCTCACTTAGAATTTCAAGAGAAAAGAAAGAGGTGGATTAGAATTAGGGATGAAGGATTTTGTTAAGACTATTGAAGACTAGTAAGTTTCAGTATTGTGATAAAACCACAAGGCAAAACTCAAATAGGAATACAGTGAGATTGAAAGTGAGAATGGTTGTACAGCTAGAGTTTGAGGTCAAGGGATGATCAGAGGATAAAGTGCTGAGGGTGAGGAGATCAAAGAGAAATATATAGCAGATGGAGGGTGGGGGTAAAGAAACATTTCCTCCAGATGGCATGTATTATCTCCTGGAAAGATTGGCAAGATTAGAGAATCTTTCCAAGAGGAGAATGTACTGCGAGTAGAGGTATACCAAGTGTATTAAATTCTATTCAGCAAGTAACAAAAGACTTCATGTAAATTACTCTCTTACATGTTGAAATTTCATGTATGAATCTAACTTGCTCCGTTTGTGCTGTCATTATTGGTATCACTAAGTATTCAATATATAACTATGAATATTCTCTGAAATGATCAAAAAAGATCAATCTCCTGTCTTTCATCTCTTCCCGATTTTTTCTTGTTGATACCATCCCCATTTCTGTGACTGTTTTTTTTCCTTGCTGGCAGAGTAACAAGGTTCAGAGGCCTGCAGATTTTATGAATCTTTTTATGGTGGCTTGGCATTGTAGAAGGGTGGTGTGGATGTCACTGGGTATCAGCCAATCTTTCTGTGAGACAGTCTGCATAGTGGGTGCCAAGAGGGGTGAGGACTGTAAGGCGGAAACAGAATTGTAGAATTAAATATAGAAACAAACACAGAATGAATTCTACAAATTAATGTAATAAGTTTAAATTAATGAAGAAAGCTTTATTCTACTTAATCCATGAAAGGACAACTTACTCAATTTTAGTTGGAAAAGGTTAGGGGATTGACCATAAAAATGGTGCCTGTCTTGGGTACACAATCCTTTTTGCATCAAACTTGTCTAATTAAATAATCAGTGCAAAGGAAGGCTGCTGAAGAAAGGTAGGTTTAGGAATCTTGCCAATCTCAAGTTTTCAAGCTCCTGAGCTGAGTATTAAAATTAATACTCTATATTTTGTTTCTTTGTATAGTCTCCTTTTCATAAGCCTGGGAGCACTGTTTTTGAGATTCCTTCCATGAAATGAGAGCTAGAAAATTGTTTTAGTATGGAATGGAGACTCTCAAGTTACTGCAGTAGTTAATGTTTTAAGAAAAGCACCACTTTTTCCAGATTTGCCATAAAGAATTAGAAACTTTGGGTTAAGTTAGAGTCCTAGAACTTGAAGATAATACTGAGAAATTACAGAAAAAGACAAGCACAATGAGGAAGACTATAACACTGCCTCAGATTTCCCTGTGAAAGCAGAATGATGGCAGAAGAGGGGAGCTAGTAGAACTTAAGAGCCTAGGTTGATAGGATAAGTGAAACCATAAAATAGAGAGCAGTGGATCAAGTGTGGAGAAGTTAAGAACCTAAGTGTGGTATTTCCAGGTCAGTCCAAAGGGCCAGTGTCCTCTCAGTTATGGTGACTTAAAACAGATCTTTGAAGAATAACAGGGCACTTCTGAACTGACTTTTCTCATGCTAGACAGTGCTGCTGGTTTGGAAGCAGCAGTTTTCTCATCCTGCCACCACTACTGCATTTTAAATAGGAGCTCTTTGCCTAACGCTGTGACTCAGACTAACTTTGAGTGAAATGGTTAGCCTGAAAAGATGTTCTTTGGTCCTTCTCACCAAAGCTGTAGACATTTCTATCAGCTTAGCCCTGTGAAATAAGTGGCTAAAGCAAGTTAAGAAGACAGGTGTTACTGTTAGACCAAGCTGTTTGCCACAGGGTTTTATTTGCTTACCCTGGCACGTTTTTCATGATGTCAGCATACAAAGAATGTTTCTGCAGATAAAGCAAATGGCAAATGATTTCATGAGCCTGTTTCTGACAGATGTGTGCAGTGTGAAGAAACACTGTAGCACAAACTACAGCACTCGTCAAGATCGTGTTGTTCCAGCTCGTTAATCACTTTTCTCTGGTTTGTCTCCACGGATGACTATTTGTGAAAACTCAGTAGTGGTCATGACAAGGTTCTCTGCTTGCCATGCCATCTACATAGGTGCCTGTTGAAATTCTGTGTATCATTATCAAAGCCACACTGAAAGACAGATGGGTGTTGTACCACTTTCACGTCTGCTTCACACTCCTCTTCCTTTCAGGGCCAAGAACTGCCTTTTATATGAAATACCCTGCAGTATGAAAAATACTGTTTTAATCAGTACTGTCACCAAATTCTTGTTATCAATGTGCTTTAACCAAATAGATTAAGACTGTCATGGGTATTTTTTGGTGATGACTGAATAGACGAATAGCAAATAATCGGTGCCCTAAGAGGAATTTGCATAATGAAATACTGAATCATATTACTACAGTGAAATCAGAGCATAAAATGTATTTGGAAATGTACAGATCTTTTTCTTTGTTTTTTTTTTTTTTAATGTGAGGAAGGAAAAAGATGCTTGTTTTCTCTCCACTCCAAAGAACCCAAGGGAATGTATATTTACTGCTATCCCAAGGACTTCTGTGTGCTCCTGGCCCAGTCTTTGGAAAATTTTGCTAGTCAAGGAGTCATGCATGCCTGTTTTCACATCCTTTACTTGTCATGGAGCAGCTGCATTTCAGAGTTATTAGGAAAGAGCAGTGACTGCATATGGAAGAGAGCAAGATGAATATAATAGTATTTGCAGTTGAGATCAAATGTGAAAAGAAACTTAAATACCATGGTGTTCTTGGTTGCAAGAGAAAACAAGGATTCAGAAATTCAGTGTACAGACTCATGAAGAGTGTCCACAGACAAACCTTTCAATTTTGGACTTTTTTGGCAAGATAAGTTAGATGGACAGGTTCTTTATGTATCTGCCAGTTTCTTGATATTCAGTAGCAACAGCAGTGAAGCTGTCAGGTCCCAACTGCCATACTCTTCTCTCTGTTGAGCTGCCATTCAGTCAGCTCAAAGAGTCTCAGAGCTTCGTGGTCCGGTCCCTGTCTCCCCAGCCATTCCTAATAATTTGGAAGGAAGAATGCACTAACAGAAGAATGCCAGGAGGAAAGAGAGACAGGACACCTGACCCAAACTAGCCAAAAAGGTATTCCATACCACAGGAAGTCATGCCCAGTATAGAAAGTGGGGGTGGTTACCCAGAAGGGCTAGATCACTGCTCGGGTTGGGCTGGGTATCAGTTGGCGGGTGGTGAGGTGTTGTATTCTCTTCCCTTGTTATTTCCCTTATCATTATTATCATTGGTGGTAGCAGCAGTGGTTTGTGTTATACCTCAGTTACTGGACTGTTCTTATCTCAATCTGTGGGAGTTACATTCTTTCGATTCTCCTCCCCATCCCTCGGGGGGGGGGGGGAGTGAATGAGCAGCTGTGTGGTTCTGAGTTGCTGGCTGGGCTTAAACCACGATATCCACAAATCTTCTGTTAGTAGGATTAGGGAAAGTGTCAGTTTTCAGAGGTGGTAGAGGAGGTGCTTGGCATTACACGGTGCCACAAAGACACGGGCAACTGAGAGGAGATGGACTTCCTCACAATCAGCTAGATGAGAATTTTAGAAGCAGGCTGAGTATGACATTGCTTGTTGGCAGTCGCTGTAGTGAAACAAGTTCAGGACTGAAGTTGCTTCTGCCACTTACGCATATCAGTGTCATCTTTGACTGCACATTTACCTAATTCTTTTCTTCAGAAGGTGTGCTGAAGGAGAAGGAGATTTGTTCATGTTTTATACAGAACTCATCTTGGAAGAAAGAAACAGAATTCTGGACTGCTTTCACTCAGGGAATTTCAACCTGCATCTCCTTTTTAAAGTTTTAGACAAGCAATTGTCTTTGATAGCTCCCGTCATTTTCTCTGACCATAAAAATGCAAGAGTTCATGTGAAAGATGGTTCCTCCATCGTGTTTAGGATATTCAGCTGAGTAGGATAATTCTAGTGAAGTCCTGTAAATACTTGTGCTTTTGCTGCATATTTGTATGTCAGATAGCTTAGGAACAAGTGACTTTCAGTGCAAATTCACACTGGTATCTCAGATACTTAGTACAAGTATCCCAAAATTTTAGTTTGTTAAACTAATCAGTCAAGTCTGTCTGTTGTATCCAGTCTTCAGGGTACAACCAGCCTACTGAATTGTGATGATATTTGTCCCTATGTCTCGTGATCAAGATACTGTCAAAAGTTTTGCTTGTTCATAAACCAACCTGTTCTGCCTTTTATTCTTCTATTAAGCATTCCATATCTTACAATATGTTTCACAAAAACTTTTCTATGAAAGCATTTATCATGCTGAAATGTTTTTATCAACAACCAGCAACTCATCTGGTATCAATATTTAGTGAATAAATATGATTTAGCAACTCTAAAATGTTTTTTTCCTCATTTTTGTAATGCTTTTTTCTTGAAATGCACTGAGTGCCAAAAATCTGTTTTTCTATTGTAACTGATGCTCTGTTATACAGGCTTTTTAATCGTAGTGGTCTAAAACCATCTGCTTGTGGACAGAATCACTTGGGATTTAAGTTGCTTTTGGATTTCCACTTCTGTCTTTGGAGTTCAAATAACTCCCACTCACCTGATGGTGTCAAAACCAAACCAGAACCAAAGCCCATCTGCTTCTTCCTGGTGAATTTCCCAATGAACAGCTGACACCAGATCTAGAAAGCAACTGATTCTAGGGCATAATTCTATGCAGCTTTTAGTTGGTGGAACTCATTTGGATGCAGAAGACACTAGGAGAGATCCTGGCACCCAATTCAGAGTGAGGAATGCAAAACTAGATACAAGGGTTCTAGATTTGTTTTTACTAATACTGTATAATCTGGCCAGGACACTGAGGGTAATGTCTTTCCTCTTGTGAAATATTCCATGGGATCTTTAATTGGACACAAGTCACCAAGAGTCAGATTTATCTTCCTCAGCAATAGAGTCTCTTTGACACACCTTGGACGCTATTTTGATACTGACTTGAAGGAAAGACTGCCATCTTCTGAATCACTACCATGGTTCTCCTGCAGCACCTGGCAGTTCTTCGAGATCATCACGGCTTCCATTCAGATTGTAGCCACTCTAGGCCTGTATTGCTTTGCAAGACCTGAAGAGATCATAATTTAAGTTTGTATAGCAGCTGACTTGAAGGAAGCGCCTTACAATTTTAGAAGCCTTTAAATGAACAGCTGGTAACTAGGTTCTAAACAGGCTAAAATTTGCGGAGTTGTCACAGGTTCCATGATACAAATGCAGCTTTCAAAACACAACTAGAAAGATGAAACTGAGTTAGCTAGTGAAAAGGCAAAATGTGTAGGTAACTTAGATGCCTTAATAAACTGTCTGGCTCTTCAGTCTGACAGCTCTCCCTTAGATATCCAAGTCTATAGTTAGACTGAAACAGCTCTACTCAATTTGGGGAAGATAAAGAAAACTCTATGAGTTGGAGAGCCATAAGAGTTCTCTGAGGAGAGAAAATCCTTATGTATCAATCTGGAGGCCCTGGAAGAGAAGCGAAAACTCCAGCATAGTGTCAGTGATCAACCACAAAAGAAAGGCTCTTCAGCTATTTTTATTGTTACAGACTGAGTTATAGAAGAGCAGAATGTTTAGTTCATTTGATGAATTTTGTCACTGGAGTTTAAGATGTAATTCATTTGATCAAATGTGGGTATCTGCTTTCAGATTAAACAATTCTCTGTATTTTACTGATACACGTTAACTCCATTGATACTAAGATTACCCTGGACACCCAAGTTACATATAGACATGTACATTGAAACTTCTTAGGACTGCTAAGATCTACTGCTATTTGGGCTGCTCCAGGGTATTCTATCTGTTCCGTGAAAGGGTACTGACACTCCAGAAGGGCATAGCTTTCTCATATGCCATGTTGTTCCTGGCAGCCTCTGATACATGGTGGTAACAATCGCAATCTGCACTGATACTTGTTGAATTCAGTCCTTGAATTTAGGTGGGAGGAGTCACATGCATTGTCTTGTTTCGTTTGAGAGCTTAGAGAGGACTTAGTTCATCTTTCACAGAACTGGCAGTCTTTCCATGGGTTTGGTCGGGAATCAGCTCAGCTATGTGTAATAAAGGTAACAGCTTGTGAGACTGAATAGCGCTGCATATTGACACTATCCAGACTGCATTGTTTCCCTTTAAATAACAGTGAAACTAGTCAGAATCAAAGCTTACTCTCATCTAATGGCTGTTTGGTATCTCCGTTCTGTAGATAGATATCTACATCCCAAATAAACCCAATGAAATTGATACTAGATATGTATGCAAGACTCAGATTTTATAGTACAACACATAAAGTTTGATTCAGCTTTCTAGCTCCAATAACCCAAACAGTAGAGGGCTGAGGCATGGCAGTTACCCTAACAGTTATAGTTGAGACATATTATGTAGTGGAAAGATGTTGTGATGAGTCCTGATGAGCCTTTTCAGGAATTTCTGTCAGGGACTTTCCTGTCAGCATCCACACTGCTTACAGGATACAAAGATATTTAAGAGGGGCTGGAGCATTCTGAAAACACGCTGAATGTTTCAATAAATCCACTCCCTCACTTGACAGCAGTGGATGCCTTACCACTCACTCCAGTGTGAACAGAAGTGGGACTCAAAAGCACATTTCAGCTGCCAGAACACTCAGAGCGGAAGCTTTTTACAACCCAAAAAATGCATTTTTGAGTTGAAATGCAATACATGTCATTTGCCTGTTAAAACTTTCTTACACGTATAAATTTGCGCTTCTTGCCATGCATACAATTGTAGTGTCCTAACCAATCTGGGTATATGGTCTAGTGTGAGGCATCCCTGCCCATGGCGGGAGGGTTGGAACTAGATGATCTTGAAGTCGTTTCCAACCCAAATGATTCTATGATTCTATCTAAATGCCAGTTTCCTGATAAAGCCCATTGCAATCCACACTGTTGGTATCTTCTTGCCAAATCCCCTCGATGACTTTGTTTCACTAGGCATGTTCATGTTAACACTGTGAACAATGAACAGCAGTAGTCCTAAATTTGTGCAGACTCAAAAAGAATATGCTTTTAAAAGGAGACCAATATCTCTTTCCTGTTGTCTTAACACAGGCTTCTCTTTGATAGAAGAGTAGTAGAACATGTAGGTTTTATGAATTGTCCCTAGCAAACTTGTGTTTCATCTTTTAACTACAGTTTTAGATTCAAAAATAACATCTCTCCTTCCCTCTTACTCAGTAAAACTTTTTAGAAGAGATTAGATGCAAAAAATTTCTAAAAGCCTAGTATAATGAAACAGCTGAAAGTAAAGCTTGAAATAAGGCAACTGAAAAAGAAATGTATTCCCCACCATAACCATAACTCGTAGCTCTGTTTTGTGAGAACTCTAACAAGCTAATCCATCTGGTTTTGGTTTTCAGTCACAGATGAACTAAGACCCTCTCATTTAAGTTACTGCATGGAACCACTATGAGCTTCAAGAGGCATTAGTCATTTTATTTGCATTCAAAGGGCTGTGTTTTTTTAAATGTAAGGAATATCTCTTCCCTTAAGAAAGGAACATATCCTGCATAGCAAGGATTACCAGAGAGACAGGAAAATCTGTGTTAGCTAAAAAATTGATTACATAGACTCATTTGGGTTGGGCAATGATCCTCCTGTGTCATCAATTCCATTCCACTGCACCAGTACCAAACTGATGATACCAATCAGATTGTGGGATGGAAGAAATTATAATTTCAGACAGAACCTAAAATTATTTCAGTGTATGTGTGTGAAACTAAGAACTTTGAACTGCTCTGATCTCTCCCCTTTAGAAAACACTAGCAACATTTGTGTTAGTTTTGCTAGTATTCTCCTCAATATCCTAGTTTGATATTCAAATTATACATTGTAATTATAAATATTTCTTGCTTCTCACTCTTTCTTTCAAGAATGTTGCTAAAAGCCCTTCAGCAAGTAGTTCTGAGATTACTTGAGATGTAGCAACCATGCTTTTGCCACAGAGCAAAGAAGGTAATGTAGGACTTTCAGTATGTCTGCTTCATTAAGACCAGCAGCAGTTAATGTACCTCTCTTATGAAAACAGTTTTAATTGTGGAGATATGCACCCATTCAAGGAAAGCCACACCATAAGGAAGCAGCTTTATTCACACCAAGCTTCCTTCTCCAAGGACTGTTTCAACTCAAGTCTGTACTAGTTTTTCCATTTGGCATTGGGTCAGGCCTCTCCACTGAGTTTGAAACCCTGATAGATAGGAGAATATTTATTCTACACAATAATAATTCCAAAAATTACCATGTTATAGTGGAGCATAATGAATTTTGCTGTAGTAGGAATTCTGGTCTTTCATTTTGGTTTTGACCTAAAAATTATCTGACATGCTATAGACAGATAAATTGTTACCAGTTTTTGATCATATACATAGTTCATCTGTTTTGTATGCTTTTTTCATATTAGACTTGTTATCCTTTAGTCCAGTGCTATCATTATAGATTTCACAGGGAGGCAGAGATCATCTTAAAAAATAAATAAAGAATTAAGTTACACTATCCTAAACTTGCTGCCGGTGTATTCTTCATTTTTAAATGTCTGTTTCTCAGAGACTAATAAAGCAGCACTCAGGTAGGCTGAGGAAAGTCTCACTTTTCATTCAACACGTCTGATTCAAAAGGTGCCTTGTTTTCTTGTAGATAAAACACCAATCAGATATGTATACATAGAATAGTTTGGGTTGGAATAAGCCTTAACATCATCCAATTCCAACCCCCCTTCCATGGGCAGGGACACCTCACACTAGACCATGTTACCCAAGGCTCTGTCCAACCTGGCCTTGAACACTGCCAGGGATGGGGCATTTACCACTTCTTCGGGCAGCCAGGTCCAGTGCCTCACCACCCTCACAGTAAAGAACTTCTTTCTTATATCTATGTTTTTGCTTTCTCAAAGAGCTTGTGACGAAGCTGCCTTATGCGTAACTTCTGTCAAAGTTGTCCAGACTTGAACAGAAGGACTGAAAGAAGCTCTGAATTTCTGTAGCCATAAACTTCTGTGAAATAGTGATTTCTGCAGTGTATGCTGTGCTACTTATAATGGTCATTTAAGGGCTTTTTTGAGGTTTGTTATTTTGTTTTGAATGTGTTCCTTACTCATTCTGCTTTCACTGGTGGCTCTGTGACTTTCTTAGAAGCTCCAGTATGGTGTTGCTTTTTCTATTGCTCACATCTATCATAAGCTGTTGCTTCTAATTCTCTATAGTTGTGTCACCTTTTCTATTAGATTATAATTATTATGGGAAGGTGATTATGGTTTTCATTCTACAGAGACAACTTTGTGGGCACATCCAAGAGTACGTAGACATCTGTATCAAAGGAATTTCATTCCAGAGCTATTAGGGGCAATTCTTGATTCTCTTTGCAGGCTTTAGGAATCTCTGTTCTTTGTGGTATCTGCTCTGTTACCATCTGGGTAATCCTGGTAAAGATCCCAGAAACTGTTTATGTGAGAGGTTAGAAGCTCATTTACATAAGCTGTTATTCTTACAACCAGCTGCATAGTTCTCTCCTACAGAAAATGGGGCTTGTTTTCTTTTAGGCTTGGTGATGTAAGTCAACATTTTCCATGGACAAATACAATCAACACTGGTATAATTTCATAACTCAAAATGGCTCATAAGTCCACAGAAATCTTCCATTGTAAAAAGATCATATTGTCCTCAGAAATTTGGTTTTATGAAACCCAAAGACAAAATATATAAAAATATATAAAATATGACTTTTATATAATATATAAATGTAAATATATTTATATATTATGTGGTAATAGCCATTTTGCCTGAGGGTGCACTTGGAATTGTTGGATTTTCAGGTTACAACTCAATTAAAAAAGTACATTTGCAGTGAAAACAGAAGGGCAAAGAAAGGAATTTACCAGTCTTCGCTCCTCTGTCCTCACTAAGTTACCATTTCTATAGAAAGGCAAAAATTCTGCACATTTCTAAAATTAAATACACTGAATACTTTATTTTCCCAATATTTTATACACTTTTTCACCAAAAGGAGAGTAATTTTTTTAATAAAAAAAAATAATCCAGAAACTACTTACAGTAGTAAAGTAGTTATTCTTAATAACAGAACCAGGACCACATTCTCCCTTATGCCACATAAGGGCAAGCATGATTGTTGCAAACCATAGCCTCAGCATTGTCGTTTTGTTCGTTAGTCTCAGGCACAAATACAGATATCCATTACAACTAAAGGATCTCAGTAAGAGTAATTAGGAGATAATAATTAAGATCAAAGGTTTCTGACAGGCATATTTATAAATAACAGCAAACAGAACTAAAACCTGAATGCAATAATTAAAAAAATCTATTGCCAGCTTCTGTCTAGCCTATGTGTAAGATAGCAGTCAGCCACCCAGCCTATAAAATCAATATTTTTTTTGTTCACATAAGCAAGTCTCAGTTCTTGCAGACTTGCTTCTGAGCTTTGCCATTACCTCACTGAGGATTTGTGCTCCCGGGTGTGTTTGTATAGCAGTGGAAATTTTCTTTTTCAACAAGTATGAGAATAAAGCTTGCGTGGTTTTCGATTTGGAAATATTTTCCTTGGCAATGAAAGTGATAAACTCAGTGCCTAAAAATGGTGTACTTTCTAGGGTATGTTTCTTGGTTTATACCTGAAATAGGACGCCAAACTCAATGACAACAAATCTCTCAGCTGGCAAATGTAGTACAGTAGCATGAACTCTTCCAACTAAACACAAGAAAGCTCTCATTAGTCTAGATTTTTGGAGGTGTAGTGATACAGATAGTGACGTACTGATACAGATAATCTATTGTATGTTATTGAGTTGATACTGGAAGTGTTGGTTGTATCTTTGTAAACTTGACAGTGTTGCTAGAGTAACACTGTACTCACTGAAAAAGCAGTTGTCTTTTAGTCTTTAGGGTGTTTGCCTGAGTTGCCGTCAACTTCAAACCACAGTGCCCAAAGCTGAAAGGCCATTGTAGGTCAATAAACAAAGTCAATCGGATGTGTAATGGAAGTTTACAACACTGGAATCATTGTGGTTTTCATACAGCTGAGGGCCAGCAAAGGTAGGCACCTGGTAGCTGCCCTGCTGTTTTACTGGTGTGACTTCCAAAAGCAAACTTTTCTTCCAGTAAGACCCTGCTTTAGGAAGTGCAAAGCTCACATAAGATTATCTGGGACTTCAGGATGAGTGCTAAGGCATTCAGTAGTGATGCCTATCAGCTTATGGTAAATCATAAAGCCAGAGACGACTCTGTGATTTCAGTCTTATTGACCCATTAGGAACATATGGATAGAACATTCCCAATTTTCTGTTACCTCTTCCACAAAATCAACAGTGCCTGACGGTTAGGGAGAGCAATCTCCTCCAGTTATTTTTTTTAAAAGACTGGTTTATTAAGCAGTTTGAAACCGCTTTCTGGATGGAGATGTCAACCAAAATAAACAAAGGAATGTCTTGTTAGCAGACCCTGATAGGACTTAGAAATTAAGTTTGAGATACTCATGATGTGGGAACTATGGTTATACCACAGGAAGAACATCTAGTCAAGAGAATCCAGTAGCCAAATGTGTGTCTATGGACTTCAGAATCCTTTGGCAGCTGATAAGCATGAGTTTGGAGTACTGGAGCTTTGGTGTCAGGTGCCTAATATCCGACCTATTCATTCATCAGTCTAGCCGACACAATAGTACTTTGAAGTATTTTCATCGAGGATGAGGGATAGAAAAGAGATGTAAGCCAGCAGAAACATAAGAAAAATTACTGGAACAAATTGTGTCATGTTTGATCCACTATTGAATTTTATTCTTCCTGATAAATACTGTAAAATTGTGGAAGTAGCTGCATTTTTTCAGTTAAAATTAGGGAGCCTTACATTCATCTGAAATAAAAATGTGCCTATAAACCACTTCTGCTTGTAAAAAATGTTTTAGTAGTGGAAATGAATTGCTGAGCGGACATTGGATGTTACATTTCTGTTCTAAATTATGGATTTAAAGTCCATGACTTTAGTGACAGCTGTTCATTAGCCTACACTCCTTTCTCAATCTCATTTCCTAGTGGACAGGCACCACTATCAGAATCGTCAGTTTTGATAAGTAATTGTTTCTTGATCAGCCTGAAGACAAAACTATCCTCCCATAAACTGAGAAAGCCTTTTAGCATCAGCACTGCCACTGTATTTCATGCTGTGCCTGTGCAGATAAAGAAATTATGTCTGTCTCTTTTGCTGTCATATCTGCTTTCATTCACAAGCACTAAGCTTGTCTGAGCACAAGAATAATACAATGAAAAAGCTAAATCTTCCAAAAAGATTTTTTATTGTTTAGCTTGGGTATACCAAAGCCTATTCAGTCACTGTAGGATATGGGGATTCCTTACTAAGCATCAATCCAGTGTTTTGGTATAAGCACCATTCAACATCTCTTCTGAACTCTTCAGCCTGATTAAATCCCATGTATGCTTACAGTTTTGGCAATGGTCACAGACACATCAGCACTGACAGTACCAAAGAAACGACTATAACCTTACAAAATTGAAAGAAAACAGGTTTCCCCTATCTCTCACTATAGTGATATAAGCATGGTTTATTCATACAGAACACAACCAAATGAAATAATGCCTTTTAGTGGTTGGACAGCTAGACATAAAAGAGTCTGAATCACCATCTCCTTTGGCTCATACCCACTAGGCCCTGGGACATTTACAGACAGAGGTCTTTTGATCCCTCCATAGCATAAGCCGCTCTATTTTGTCAAGTTAAATCTTGAAAGCATGAAAATGCAAGGGATCATAAGGATCTCCAGGGATCCAGTGCAACCCTGGTGCCCTGAGGCAGAAATACCTACAACCAGGATAAAAAAATATGAAAAAAAAAAAGTTTTTCTCTAACTTATTATTAAAAGCTGCAATGAAGGAGACTTCCCTTAGGTAACAGATTCTGGTACTTCATTACTCTACTATTATGAAAATACACAGTATAAATCTTATTTCCCTTTCCCCTGCAGATCAGAAGAGCTATCTTCTTTGTTAAAGTCTTTTGCATTGTGATGACTGTCATGTCTGCCCTCAGTCTGTTCTAGACTAAACAAACATTGTTCCTTCAACCCTTCCTCAAAGTTCATATTTTCTAAACTTATCAGTCTTACTGTTCCTCTTTGTACTCTCATTTGTCAACATCTTTCTTGTGTTGTGCCTAAACTGGATACAGTTCGTCATAGAGGATCGTCCTGGACAGAGAATAAATTTGTGTGTTGTCTGTAACTCCTCTGATGATTTGAAGTTTGCCATTTTTACACTACAGCAAAATGTTTATTCATGTCTGACTTGTCACCTATTACAGTTCCTCATCCTCTTCTGTCAACCAGCCACCTATTCTCAATTCCATATTTATTTTCCATAACACAGGTCTTTAACACAAGTTTCCTTTCTCAACAAGATTTGAATTCTTACCCTACTCTCAGTAGCGCATTTAGACCTTTTCAATTTGTTACCATTAGTTATAGACATTCAGATGCCCAGAAGCACCTCTCTAAGGATTGCTGTTTGAAATCCTTTCCATTTTGCTAGCATGAAGTCCCAAAACCTTATTTTCAAATTTTTAGTAAATTGCATGCCTTCATCACATTCTTGTGAAAGAGGATGTATGATGTGACACTATTTTAAATAGTTTGTTATTTATTGCTTCAGCTTCATCCACTGTCTCTTTAAAGTACTTATCCTGGCAAACTCTGACGTGTGAGTTCTAAGACACTTTATCATCATCTTGGTATTTCCTATTGCCAGTGTCATGCCAGTGGCATATATTGTGCTTTGTTTTTATTAAATCCCACTTCTGAGGTCCTGCGGGTTCCAAACAAAGCTGGGTACCTAAGTGACCACTACAGATTTTACAAAGCCTAAGGACAATAGCAATCCAGGAATTACAATGTTGTCAAATTCAAACCACAAAGACTTCATGCTTTTCTAGAGGACTCTATAATAATAAAAACGTCCATCCAAGAGTAGGCTCTAGGGATTGAAACAAATTTGAATGTTCTTTGGAAAAGGGTGTGTGAAATAAATCTGTAACTAGATCTTTTATTTTAATAAGTTCAGTTGCAAGTACATAAAGCTATTTCTAAGTGATGATTTAAGCCTCTGTAATAGTGAAATAGTTTATTCGCATGGCGAGTTCTTCCAAAGGCTTTTATTAGTTTGTTTTTATTCATGAAAGATGAAGTTAAAGAATGAGCATGATTTTAATGTACAGTAGAGTATGCACCAAATGAAAAGTAATATTTGACTCCACCCAGCAAAGAAGAGCCACCTCCCCTTAAAAGATTGAGCATTTGAAAGAAAGAAAAATAGCTTCAGGTTATTTTCAGATGTTTTCTAAAGCTGGATGAACTTAATCCATTTTGTTTCCCACCATTTACTCAGAAGTATTGCCTCAAGATATTGATGATTTTAAACATGGATATTCCACCACACCCTATAATATGGGATACAGCAACTAAAAATGATAGTAAAAATTCAGATGTTGGGCATACCTGAGACACTGATACCTGGCTGACTAAACCTGTAGTCCTGGGGAACTCGAGGCTTGTAACTTTGTTACTTTATTCTATGAGATATAACAATTATCCTTGTTTTCACCTATCATCTATAGTGTCCCAATCCTCCTACTGTATAAAAAAAGTTTTGCAATCACTTTAAGCAACATAAAAAATAAGGCTAAAATCCTAACACGAACTTTATGTTTGTAAAAATACAACATGAAGAATTTCTGAGCCTGAGAAAGGGAACAAAACTACCTAAGACCGTGAAAATAGGCATATATATACCAAATCTAGCTTCTGCAATCTTCCATCTTTTTGTAATTTTATTATTATTATTTTGTACTTTTTCTTATGAATTTTGTAATTTTTTTGGTACATGTAGTTCTTACCAAGAACTTCATATGGGAATGTAGCTAATGAATGATTGAGTCTTGTTGGCATACACATTCTCAGTTACCAATTTGAGCCTCTTTGCTTAAACTGTATTATTGGTAGTACAGGAAGAGGCTTAAGAGCTTTATTCTTTAGTTGCTATGGCATAAGTAATCAATACCATGAGAAAAAAGTACACTACTTTTGAAGATGCAATGAAAAAATTAAAGTTTCATTGCTCTCCTGTGCTTGTCCAATGCACAGATATTTTTCTGACTGACAAGAGCTATTTGCATAATTTATTCTAGAGATTATGCTTGATTTTTTATTAAATAAAGTCATCAAAAGTAGTTGTATTAAGACTGTCTTAGATAAAAAGGGGGAAAGGAAGAGGATCTCTAAGTGTCATGAGACTGTTTTCATTATGTTTGAATTTTCCAAACTACTTTGACCACAGTGGAAAAACACTTGAATATCCCACACACATTGTTACGTTAATACAACACCAGATGCATATTGTTAACATGCTCACAAGACTACTTTAAACCATCTGAGTGACACTGAAAATTTATGTGCTTGCTTAATCTGAACCTTTATATTAAGCTATTTCAGCTATACGTTAAAATTTCCTAAATTACACCAAAATATGTGAAAGTATGCCTTAATACCACTTTTGAGAAATAAAAATAGTTCACAATTTCCCATATATTTTCCCTTAATTCAGGGGAAATGAAGGCTCAATTTTACAATTTTCTGTCTTCCTACTATATAAAATCAAATGCAGGACAAAATTATCCTCCCATTGATAGTCTTCGATATAGTATAACTGTGCAAGGCTGATGACAAAAAGATGACAAGAAAAGTAAAAAAGAAGCCAGGCAGAAATTGTTAAAAGTTACTCTCTAGTAAAATCAGACAAGTATTAGCTTCATGAAAATGTAAACAAAGCAGACAGGATCTTGGCTTACAAATTGTGGTATTGGAGAAGACTCCAATTGCAGAAATACAAATCAGCCAATGAAGGATTATAGACTTTTTTTTTCAGAATTTTTCTTCAGAAAGCTTTTTTTCTGGTGACTACAAAACTGATGGATGGGGCAGAGCAGTTGACATCGTTTACCTGGACTTGTGCAAAGCATTCAACACTGTTGAGCCTTAGGCAACATGGCCTAGTGTGAGGCGTCCCTGCCCCTGGCAAGGGGGTTGGAACTAGATGATGTTAAGGTCCTTTCCAACCTAAACCATTCTGTGATTCTATGATAGTATAGGAAGTTCCATAAGATATTGAACTATAAGAAAGTGAGAAACTGGTTTTAGGCCATGCGCTTGCAGAATCAGACCTCTCTAATGGGTCTTATAAACCAAATCCAGTAAAACGTGTCCTAATCTGCAGCTCTCCTTCCAGTAGAAACTCTCATATTGTGTAGAATGGTCAAGGGGAGGGTAAGTTCACTGAAAGGACAACCAGGAAGAAGGATGTGTAGGAATATGTGAAAACTTCTACTTCCTATGGAGATGTGCTCCTCACAGTTTAGCCCAAACACAGTGCTGAGAAAGTCTCTCCAGTTTGTCTATGCCCACATAGTCCACTCCTCCAGACTCTCACACAGGAAAACCAAGCTGCCCACCAGAGATGCTCAGCAGCTATCAGGTGGAGGAAGAGTCAGTCTCTCAGCCCACATACAGTCTCTATTTCCAGAACTCCATTCAACTTGAGCCTTTATGCAGGATCTCAGCACTTATCTTTAATCTGTTGTGGCAAGGAAACATAATGTTAACTATAGACCTTTAGCCAAATCTCAAATTCTTAATTTGACCCAAATCTGGGGCTTTATTTTAATGGAGCTTAACTGATTTATGTGAACTGTGGTTTATTGTCTAAATCAGAATTCCATGTCTCAGCAACTGAGTAAAATAAAACTTTAACTTGTGAACATGGAGGTCCAAATGCAGCAATATAAATATTTCTGGAAGTTCAGTCTAAGTTTATACTAGATTTAACTTGTTATAAACCATATCCAGCATACATAATGCAGGATTAGTTTATCAAAAGTAATTTAAAATAAAAGAAAATGAGTTCAGAAAAGATCAACAAATACATTTGGGTAATCCAGGTATAGATTTTAAAGCAAAGTTCAGAAGCACAAAGCAAGCAGCTTGCAAAGTTGTAGATATCTGCACATTGCAAAAACCAAAGCCATAAAGAAACATATTCAGGGCACTACTTTAAGTTTTACCTCTTACCAATTAAAAAGTATGTGTTTGGGGCTGTTTAACAAAAAGCAACAGAGAATTCTGAATCTTATATATGATTGCTGTGAGTATGGAGACTGGGTATGATGCAGCAGCATCATGAAAGTAGCTCCCTTCCTCATTTTGAGCAGAGGATAAGCTCTGTTCACACTTCTCAAAGCTCTTATCTTACTTTCTGTTGGAAGTCTCATAGGTTTATTTGCTTCACCCTTGTAAGAGTGTGAAGTATACACATGGTAGAGCTGTCTCACCCCCACAAGATGCAAGTGGCTCAAGTTTATTCAGTAGGCATAGATTTTTGGTAGCATGTGTCAAAACATTGTTCCTACACAAGTTATAATTTTTAAAAGCTTTTGACAGGAATATTTTTTTTCTTTAGGAGAAAATACTTTCTTAAAGCAACCCTGATTTGTGCTTCTGGCCACTAAAGTTTACAGAGAACAGGTAACCAGACTTCATTTGATTTAAAATAAACATTGACCAATTAGTACAGTTTTCTCTAGGCTCATTCTTAGAAATAGGATTGACTTTTTTCCAACATTAACTGGTATGTGGCAGACACCCAGCATCCAGCAAGGGTGATGAAAAGCCTGGCAGACCTAAACCAAAGTAAAAATGGTGTCTAAAAAAGGAAAGCAATAGAGCGAACATAATTGGCAAAAGGTGCAATAAGGACAACTTTTCTCTGATTTAATAAGAAAGGGTTGTCATCCATTAAATGACCCAGAAAATCACAGACACAAATGGATCAACTAGTAGGCAGAAAAAAGAAATAGATAATCTAAAGTGATTCTACCTAAAAAATCCACTTATCTGTGAAAAAAAAATATGTGAGAAACAAAGATATTAATTAAACTTTGTTAGTAAAGGACAGATTTTTAGGCTAAGATACTTGCTGACACATGCCTCAATTTTCTTGAAGCTTCTTGTACTTATGAGTCTTCCAAGATCTTAAGAAACCTATAGTTATCATTAAGTAACATAAAATGGGAAATTTGAAGAATGGCTGCTATCTCATATAATAAAGAGAATATTATAGTCATTATCATTACTTCTTGGTGAACAACACATTTACTCAGCTGTATGTTTCCATGTAAGACTAGTATTATCTCTGGTATGCAGGAAGAACAGGAAAAAAGAACTTTTATACAGTGTATCATTGACAGACTTACATCAGAGCATAAAAGAAAAACACTTCAGATTACTTGGTAAGCAATTCACAAGTGTTTTCTCTTGAGCTCAGTTCACTGGTACAAGAATACATTAATTTTAGCTAAGTCTTTATACCATGTAAGTCTTGACCAATGAGACAAAGCTTCAGGATTTAAAGAAAATTGCAGTTCATATCACTTTACTCTATGAAAGGTAAATACAGAATTGTGCCAAGACTTAAAAGTTCAATAGCAATACTGATAATTAGTACATTAATAGTTTCTAGGGAATAGATTCATAGGTAGAGTGAATATATTTATTTTAGTACCCTGTTTCTTTATAATTTGGATGCTTGTGCATAGTTAGTACTAAAATTTGAAAATGAGACAAAACATCTTGACCACATTTTATAATCATGCTCAGTAATTAAATTCTGAATTGAGAATAAAATTGCCTTAATAGATTGTTCAAGGCTGAAGATACTCTTTGAAAGGAACAGAGACTGAATGTAATTAATTTACATTTGAATTTCAAGCAAATATGGATATTTTTCTGCATTGCCACTGAACAGTGTAGCTGTATTTGGAAATTTTTATATGTTATTAAATGGATATGAATTGCTAAAGAGAAATTATAGAAAAATGCAGAAATTAACTTGGAGGTTCAATACATCAGTAGACCTAATCCCCCAATTCTCCTAAAAACATCCCACCCAATTATTCATGACCAAAGGCCAAAATGTACAAGAACTCCAGAAAAGGAGACAATATTTTGGTTCAAGGTCACTTTCAGCCATGTCTTAGGTGTCCGCTTATATGTCCTAATACCTGTATGCTCTTCCTTTCTGATATTACAAAAAGTGCCTAGTTACACTGGTGCTGCGTTAAATTTCCTTCTCAAGGGAGAGAAAGAACCAGGTGTCTCGTGTCTCAAACATACAACTATGGCATATCTCAGACAAGGCAGGCACACAGAAATGCATCTGCACTTTAAGCAAAATAAGAGCAGGTGGATAATGGTCCATAATTCTTGATAAAATCTTTCCCCATTTTGGGAATGGATTGGTCCCCAGGAAGTTTCTCTGTCCCCCAGTTAATAACCTAACTGATAGAACACAAAGATCTAACACCAGCCACGAGCGTTACATATATTTCAGGAAACACTCAGCAAGAATCAGTGTTATTTTTAGAAAAACTAAACCACTTCATTTATTATACTCATTCCAACTTCCAAAAAATTAAATGTTTTCTGTGCGATGGTGAAATTCCCTTCTGTTGACTTGGCAAAGAAAGGGTACTTCAGGCAGATTTTGTACATCTGCTGCATCAGGAAAAATACCTGCTCAAAATTTTCAAGTTTCCCAGCACATAACTCCATAAAGTAATTCAGCATCTAAATAACATGCAAGTTTTACAATATTGTAATTTTGTTTGGTTTGCTTTTCATGCAAAGATACAGTCCATTTATTATGTCGGTGCACTGCAATGGCAGCTTAACCCTGCCACTCAGTGATGAAAGTGCCAGATAGAGCTAAATATTCTGAGAAATTACACATTATTTTCTCTACCTTCATTATCTGAAATGGCAAAATGAGGGCAGAAAGGCATTAAGTTTAGAGAAACATCTCCTTAGCACTTCAGCAGACAAACACCAGGCAAGCAATTTACATAAGTGGGAAAACAGCTACTAACTCTGATAACGTCCTTGGTATGTTTTCAGAAGATTGCTTTGTTCCATAGGTTAAGTATTTTGAACGTCACTGCCTAGAATAGTATAGCGCCAGGCTTACACAAAGCAACTCATATGGCATTTCTCTTCACAAAACAAGCAGCTGTCAAAAATTAGTCATTTTTAAACTAACACCAACAGCATGTGCCCGACTCTAACCCCATTTACTACATTTATTCTCTACCACAGCATCCTTTATTGCACTTCTGTTTTCATATTGCCAAATAAAGCTCTGTGCTACCTCAGTGCAGCCAACTTTCTCTAGGTTGTCTGTGGAACCTTAAGCATTTCAAAGTAGTTTAAAATTATTACCCTCAACTCTTTTTACTCCCTACAAGTGCCCTGTTGCTTCTTGGAGCATATTTCCTTTGTGACAGAGCACAGAGATTATACTCTGTGCTCTATGTTTCACATTTCCTGAATTTTTTTTTTTTTCAGTGAGTTTTGGGTTTGTTTTCTTTTAAGAGATGTTAGATTTTAGATGGAAAGGAAGGGTAATGGAGGTCTCTGAATTCCTTTTTTTAACCTTCTGAAGGCCACTGATGCAAAGCTAGAGAGTGCCACCGCGTGGCTAGAGGCTCTCGTGGCTGGCAAAAGTTGCAGCTTGTTCCTGCAAAAAAAATCGTTAAAATTGAATGGATTAGGCCCTGAAAAAACCAACAACATAACGCAGGCTTATCTTCTGGGAGGAAGGTGCAAAAAACAGGGACATGAGAAAGCAGTGGAGATCTTACTGTAGTAAAAAGGAGTCTAATGGACACCCAACAACCTATGTGCCAGTTTCTACTCAAGAAGATGGTATTTTATGCAGAGATGCTTAATGCAAGCCTTTCAGAGCATGGGTGATGGAGCCCAGCCTTCCTTTCTTACAAAGTGAATTCCTTAGCCAAGAGAGGACCGGGCTGTGCTCCCTTTTACACATACTCAGAAAGCATGCAGAGTTCGGCATGTCTTTTCACCTAACCGGGATAGAGCAAGAGGACAGGCTCCTTGCCTACTGAGAAGGATACTCTGTATTTTCCTCTTCAGAAATGTTAGCTTTTACAGGCTGAGGAAATCATGGGGACTGGGGTCACTCCTTTCTAGTAATTCAGTATTCCATACCACAACAGCATCACTACCCTTTGTTTCTTTATAATCCCATTTAAAAAGAATGAAGTGGTGACACTAATGTACATCATCCCAGAAGAGAAACCAGCACAAATCTGGCTCTATATCTGACAGGGTTCTAGATATGTAGCTGCTCACAAGTACCAGTTCATGCATGCCTGGAAGAACCTTGTTATTTCAAATCAAGCAGAAATACCTACAGTGTGCAAGTGCCTGTAGAGCTGTTAACAGCTCAGCAGGGCTTTTTTCGCTCATTAAGAGTATCAAACTTTGCTGCTGACTAACTATATAATTAGTTCTGGGTAGACGCCCTCTGAATCTACATCTGCTTCCTATATCCTTCCCTGCTCCTTCCCCCATCCAATTATTAAATACCTCATCCTTGAGAGTCCTTTCTTCTCTTTCTTTTTCTAACAGACTCTGCAGAGATATGCCTTTTACACCCTATCTAGGAGGCATCTAGACTCCATGCTGTTCTGCCTTTTCACTTCATTAAGTTAGAAGAATGTTGCACCAGTTATCCTTTACATAACAGCTATGGGAAAACAGTTTCTTACCACAAATAATCAGACTTCCATTTATAGAGATTTGTACAAGAATATATAGCAAGTAAGATTCATCTTACCCACCTATAGACTTCTACACTGTGGACAGTTGATAATTCTCTGATGCTAAAGAGAATAGGGCTATCTAACAGCTGTCCTCTGAAGGAAAGATTAATCCTACCACTCTTGATCAAAGCAATCTACTTCACAGTGAAATCCTTTAGCCCATATTGAGTTCCATTCAGAATTTGTAAATTCAAACTTTGCTGTTCAAGTGCATTGCATTTATCATCAAAGAATTGTAAAATGATGTTGCGCTTCCTGGAGAAAAATATGTATTTAAAGGTCTAACAGGTTTTGAAGCAGTTTTCAAAAACCTAAAATTCCATTTATGTAGTTGATAGAAATTCAGTTCTTTGAAATCCTGTGCCTATGACTCACTTTAACTGCACTGAATAGAAAAACATACAATTCCTGTGTCATCAGAGCAAGGAAAGAATTCAGGTATTACCTTTTCAAAAGTCATATACATTTTTGTATGCCATTCAATTGGCTTGAAGGGAATGGACAAGAAATTCAGTATGCTATACACTGCTCAAGCACAAATTAACATTAAAGGATAAATTAATAATAAAGAATTGGAGTGCTATGAAAGAAAAAACACTGTGGAATCAAGGCAACAAGATGAAGTAGCAACGCAAAAATGAAGATGGGTCTTATCAGCAGAACAGAATTCTAGATTAGAAACTGCAGCTTTCCTTCCCAGAATACAAAGAGACTGCCTGTGATTACAGCAATCACAGCCAGAGAGAGGTTATAAATTTATCTCTAGTTTAAAAGCCAAATGAAATGGAAACTAGACTGCCAAGTACTGAAAAGAAAGTTAATGAACTGAGAGCAACATCCACAATTTTCCTAGATCTGCAGAAATTCTGTTGAGTTTTCAGTCAAGGCAAGGAAGAGAAAATGGGGCAATCCGTTTCCCATGCTTAGTAGGAGAATATGACACTCTGAGTATTCAATGTAAGTTCCTAAGACACTGAAACAGTAAAATTTTCAACCTAATGCTTAGTTCCAGTCCAATTGTGAGTGTCAAAAAAATTTGTGGGCAGAATTGCTTGGAGCAGTATATGCATTTCTACAATCAAGACAAAGGTCTGAGTTACTAAAGTAAAACTTTTTTATTTATTAAAAACAAAGTGCAGAGACATATTTAATAATCCCACATAATTACGAGGCAAAGCACTATCATGTTTATTATTTTTAGCCATCTAATCCTCACCATGAAGCTGAAAACAGAGGAGCAGGTAAGCTCTTTATAGTGATAAAACAAACAAAAAAATGTTCACTGAGCAGGGAGCCTTCTTGAAATAGCAAATAAAAATTGTTTAAGCTCAAAAGTATAGTTCTGAAGCACGACTTCACTTTTTGAACCTCTTAGCCAAGTGCCAGACTGTGAAGAGTTGCCTTGCCTACCTAAGAAGTCAAAGCTTCTCTTCAAGGTAATTGACAGGTAACAGCTATCATCAGAGTAGCAACTATCTGTTATATAGACTACTGTTTACAGCACTCACTGAGGAAGAAGACGCACTTCCCCCTCCCTGGAGAGTATCCCAAATGTCAGTCTATTTCAATTAGATATCCTATCTCCCCACAGGGAAGAAATAAAACATAAAAAAATAATGAAGCATTCACAAAGTCAAAAAGATACCAAAAGTTAGATTCCTGAATGCATATGGAAAGCACTCGGAGTGTGCTGGGAATGACAGATTTTAAGAAAAGAAAGGTTTTTAGACAAAGGAACAAAAGCAAGGTTACATTGCTACGTAGATGGGGGGGGGGTTGGTAGTTTGTTTTTTGCACCTTTCCCCTGGTTTGACAGTATAAGCAAATGAAGTACATGTAACCAACGATCCCTAGCTGGTTTCTGAGAGTGTGTGCATCTTCCAAAGACACTTCCATAATTCAATTCCTTGTAATGTCTCTAAAAAAAATAGTGGTTTCTATATGAAGGTCTTACAAGAAATGAAAAGGCGTCATATTGAAACATACCTGAGTATTTAATTGCAAGATATCAGACCTCAAGACATAGACATTTCTCCTCAAAATATACAGCATGATCTAGTAGGTCATTTCAACCATAGCTTTGGTATGAAAGTGTTTTGAGGCACAAAGGCTTAAAACTAAAAATGAACAATCTAAAATTTTTTCAACTGTAGTATATTTTTTCTGAACAAAATGTAGTTATATGTAAGATGATCCAAAATGAAATAAATCATTGCAGACAATACTGACAGCTCTGAAAAGGGTCAGCTGAGAAAACAGGGAAAGGGGCCCTTCACATTACCATTGATAACCACAAAACTGCAACTGATATATCACTAGAGATTTCAGTTCTGGTTATGACTCCGGTTAGTTATGACAACATGTGCATAACTATATTCAGGAATTAGAAGGCAAATCTTAAGTAGTGCCTGTAAGTACCGCAATAGATGAATTTGATAGGAAGTGAGGGGTGATGTCAGGGAAACCGGTCCAAACCAGTTCTCAAACACCCCACCTAACATGCTTGCTCATATGTATTTACTTGATGTCATTAAAATAATAGAGCTAGGCCATACAAAGAAAGCCATAATTCATATGGAGTGTTTTTTTCTCTGTAACACTTTATTAAATACTTTTCATTGCATCTACGCATTGATAATTTTCTGGTATGCAGCTAGGCAGAAACAGAGCAAAGAAAAGCTTTTTTAAATAAGACCATTGAATCTTTGAATAAGACCAACCAAATCACAGCCTGATCCTCAAACAAGTCCAACATGGCATATCTTGAAGACAATGAAATATAGTTTACTGTCATATAAACTGGTAATTTAGTCTGTGATGCTGAACTCTGTCTTACAGAACTTGCATAATGAGACACTGAATGCATTCTGCATTCTCCTACAAAGCCAGTGCAATATTTCTCTAGGTACTTCTGTAGTTGTAAGATGCTCATGAGTTCTTATAATACTGATCAGGAGCTAGATTTATTCTCCTAACATTCAGCTCTGTTGCAAAGGTTCTTGCCTTTTGATAGAAGAAGAGAGACTTTTCCCGATCCACAAGGAAGTTATGGTAGATTATTGCAAGTCTTGTGTAAATCTTCAGTTGAGCTTTCTTATTGCCTAGGTCCATGGCAGCAGCAAGTGCCAAATGGTAATAGCCTGCTGCATCAAAAGGGTCCTGAAATGAGACACAAAGATATTACTTTCTATAGCACAACCAGTGCAAGAGGACATCCAAGCTCATTTTACTAGGTATCAAACAAGAATAACAGACTCCAAAACTTCAGTAGGTTTTCCCGTGTTATTACTTACATTCTAAATGCATAGAAATGGATTGTGGTAAAACCTGGTGTTATGAAACGTGACTCAAAGTAAACATTTTCTGCAGCAGTTTTTAATATTTCTTACCTTAAGTTCATAGAATATAATGTCTCCTAAGACCAAGTACACCTTCATGTAATACAGTGTTTCCTCCTCAAACTCCAGAGGAGAGGAACAGAGGGACAAGGCCTTTAAATAGAAGTGTTCAGCTAGTTCACAGTGACCCAAATGATGATGGATTGCAGCCAGCCGATGATAAGCTATTCGCTCATTTAGCTGATTCCCTAATGAGATAATGTATAAGTCAGGATAAAACCAAAGAGACAAAATAGTCAAATCATCTCAAATCAGAATACGTCTATGCTATTTTTTGTTTTATTTCTAGATGGCATTTGCTGAACTTTTATTTGCTCAAGAGATACATGGCCAAAACCCACCCTTTAAGAGGAAACCTACATAATCCCCAAATTTCCTGCCGTAGGATTTAAAAGTGTCTGATATTTTCTTAACAAATCACTACATTAATCTCATGCTTAGATATATACAACCTATGCATGAATACAAAAGTAATGAAAGCAAATTAATGGGATTAAAGACTCCTTTGCACCTCCCAGTCCATAAATTACATGAAAAATTATGGCAAAAGATGATTCTCAGACTGATCCACTAGTATGCGCTTGCAGGGAACAAAGCTTGAATTGAACAGCTCTCAGAGTTTAAGAGCAGTAATTTTTGAAACTAGCCCTAGACACTCAAAAACCTTTTGAAGATTACATTATTCATCAGTATTACATCTTAGCTGTTAGAAGCAACATTCAGATTAGATCTAGAATCCCAGATTTAGTTCTGTGCTCTACCAAATATTTTCCATAGAACTTGGAGTTAAAAGAGGCAGTGGGAGCATTGTTCGTTCTTGAATAGAGGCAAAAATAGCAATGATAGTATTGTTACGAAATCCTGGCAAGAAATCAGACTGAATGCAGAGGAAGAAAACAGTTTTGAGTTCTGTTGTATTTTAGAGGTACCAGTCACAGTCATCTATAATTTAAATTGCTCTTACCTAGATTTACACTGAGCACGAGAGATGCTTTGGCGTATTCCAGACTTTCCTCATAAGCCTTCAGATTCACCAACAGTTCCACCAGTTTATTGTATAATCTGAGTTCGGTGGTTTTGTTGCCAGTCTGAACAGCAAGTGGAAGAGCCCTGTCCTGAAACATGTAACAGCAACTTTGGTACAGCTGAAGCAAAAGATGTGCGCTAACAGACTTCCATTTATGTCAAGCAACTTCTGGTTTCATTTTGATCTTTGCTTATAACATATCCTACACTCAGAAAAGGAGTTGAAGTAGGTGGTATCTCTTAACACCATGGCAAAGTGCTCAGCTGCAGTAGGTTAGGAATGGTTTGCTGAGAGGATCAGCTTTTGGTTCAGCACTGGTAGAACATCAGCTGTGACAGCAGGGTACATAACTGTCAATGCAGTAGAAAAACTGCACAAACCTTATAGAAAGTCACTGCTTTCTCCTTGTCCCAGGTACCATTGAAAAATATGTCTCCAGCAGCTTCAAACAGTTCCATTCCCAAATTTGGATCTCCTGTGTAAAGAGCAGCATCCTGAGCAACCTGAAAAGAAACCAGGGGGTGAGGAAGATAAGGAAATAAATCTTGGTTACTTCCTGATTAAAAGAAATCATAAATACTAGCAATTGAAAAAGATCTTGTTAAGGCCTCTCTTCTCATTGTCAGACAGGAAAGGCTGTATTTAGTGAGACAGTGCTCTTTTTCAGTACCCTGCTTTTGAGCAGGCCAGTGGCAGCTGCTGGGGAAGGAACATAAGAACCTGGGCACATATAGTGTTATGGTCTCGATTTTTCAGGCAATATTATCCTGCTACCTTAGTCAGCATGTGACACTAAAATAGTGTATTTGACAGCTGCCACATGTTAAATTTGAATTAGATGCAATTAGAATTCATTTCTATGATAAATTGTAAGTTAGATATTGCTAACAGTGCAGATTTAAAAGCCTGTGACATAAATTCTGTAAATAAATGTAGTGCCACTATTCTGCTCTGAAATAAATGTATGCCATGTTAGCAAAAAGAATTTCATGAAAGGCTGCATGCATCTACCTCAAAGCAAGAATGTCAGGATAGTCAGCTATAGGATAATGAGAAATAATATAATGCTAACAAGAAAGGGGACTTTTACATGCAGAAAGATTAAAAATCTTGCTTTGGTGATCCTTGGTTTTCAAATTATATTCAATTAAAACAAGTCCAGGTCTAGCTAAGCACAAAGGCATTGACCCTTTTCCACCTATTCTGGATTCAGGCATCTAAGGACTCTATTGCATCATATTGCAGAAGTTGTGTTTTACAAGGAAATTAAGATGTGATGGCCTGGGCAAAGTACTGGCCCAGCAGTCAACATTTTAGAGGGCTGATTCCTGCTTTGAGACTTTCCTCATGGACAGGCATTGACTCTCTGCTCTAAATACCAGGTACCACATTTGCACAGTATAGAATACACATGCCTGTCCCTGGCCTACTCATCCTTTGAGGAAATAAAGCAGATGGAGAAAAATCATCCCACATGCTGCTTTGGATTTTGTACTACCAAGTGACTGCCTTGAGGGCTATCAGCTAAAGTTATTTATTAAAAGAAATGACAGGCTTATAGCACAGTCCCTTCTTGTAAACACATGTATTCAGTTTTCCTGGTAACTATTAAATGTAGCTTAATTGAGAGGAAAAAACCCCATGAAGTGGTCCCATGTATTGTGTCTCAGTCCATTTTAAACAGGAATTTGTTTCCTATGTTTCCCTGCTTTGTAGACCTATTTTTTAAAACATCTTAACAGGTGTCTGATTATTTTATTTAGGCATCATGTTTTGGTACTACTGGTACACCAGCCAAGACTCAGATATCACTGTATCGGATTCTGTATACATCCTGCACTACAAGGCAGATGGGAGAGAAGTATTTTTAACTCCTTTAGAACAGCAAGAACCTAATTCCCCAAATACTTCAGTGAATGGCAAGGAGCTACGTGGACAACAGTCAGATCCAGGTGGCAGTGCCACTCTGAGAAAGGCCCTAGATCATCCAGTTTCAGCAGCCACAAGGGTTAGATCCCACTTTCAGGTCACCTTTCAGACTGTGCTAGCACAGCAGTAGCAGCTGCAGCAAGTCCCAGTTGGTGGTGGTGGAGTGGGAGGCCGAGGTGTGCAAGCCACATGCCTCTATTCTCACTGTGCCAAAGGCAGCAGCAGCTCTAGCTGGCTCTATGCCATGCTGTGCACAGCCATAGAAGGAAAGCTTTAGGTGTTTTGGAAATGCTTCCTGAAGAAGATACTCTCTTTTCCTGAGGGCCTTTCCCACAAACTGACATGCTAAGACGATTATTATTTATTACCCACCAGCATGCAGCATGCATGGTTTGATTGCTGTGGTACTACAGAGCTGGTAAAGATGATGCAATACACAGAACTGACAACAAAGCAGGCACTAAGAAAGGTTGCTGCCCAAAAACATCTTTCCAGAGTGAAGAAACAGGTCAAAATAGAGCACCAACAGAAAAAGCATTTTCTGCTGCTGAGCATTACATAGATGTCATTACTATGTCATGTTCAGATCATCAGTTAGCAAAATCTCTGAGATCTTTATATTGAATTACTCTCTTACCATACCACTTGCACCATGCTGACAAGATGTGCTTGCCTCTTAAGTGTTGACAACATACCTGAATGTAAAGATCCACAAGCTCATTCTGCCTCAGAACATAATATATCTTTCCTGCCCGTAGCCAAGCATGTGCCTCTTTCTCTTTTTTCTGCAGATCTATAAATATTCCAAGGCTTCTTTTGGTATATTCCAGAGCTGACCTGTAAGCCCTGAAAGAGGGAAAACTGCTAATTACTGAGGGGCTCTTCAAATTAGCAAATGGGTTTCTTCATAGTGAGAAAAGCTTTATGTTAAAGACAAGCTGTTTCCCCTATTCAAAGCAAAATTATAATTTTATATATATATTACACTAGTAACTAGCAAGTTGAGTCTCTTTCCCTTTCCTTTTTTTTTGTTCCAGTTATGTTGCCTGCTAGATTGTTATCACGTTATGTTATTTCAGGATGGCCTCATCTAGATGCATCCTTTCCCTGCCCCAGGCTAACGACAGGTGGGAAAAATCCTTCTTCATCTTTAGCTCTTCTATAATTTAAGGACTTTTCCTGAAAACTTAAGAATGGAATTGCAGCTGTAAATATTTTTTACTAAAAACACCTAGGCTCTGACTTAAGCACAGTTCAGACTAATCGGCAATTGCAGAAAAACTTGGACCAGTTTTAGAAGCACCTAAATTATCAGATCACTGGACAGTGCAATTTTCAAGAGTAAGGACACTGTGCCCTCAGAAAGTAGTCATGCTCCTTATTGGGAAGACTTATCAAATTAATTGAGCTTATGGTGCTTTATACCAAACCTAGAAATCCCAGAATTATTAAATCCTTCTGTCTTGTGTTAGATTCCCATCACCTTGACATGATGCATTTTCCTTCAAGCAAAATATATTAAAATATAACATGAACTGCACAGCTACAGTGAATCCTTACAGAGTGTATCTTTAGAACAGCATACTTAGATCTCCAAAGAGGTCAGAAACAGATCTGGAAGTAACACACTCCCTTGTACTTCATACTATCAAGATTTCAGTTCTGTCTCAACAAGGTACCTCATCTGAGGGGAGTGGAAGGGAAGTTTTTACCACGTTCTGATTCTTACAGAAATTGACTGGTCACTCCCTTTACACTCAACAGAAAGTGAAGTTCAACTGAACAAGCCTGGCCTTCCAGTCTTTGCTAACAAGCTACAAAGATGAGGAAAGGCGAGGTACTTGAACGAGTCCAACTCAGCCCAATTACTGAATGCTACTTCTATCTCCAATTCAGAGGTTTTGCTTTTACAGCACACAGAAGCATATACCAGCCCGTTACCCAGCACAGCAGCTGGAACAGGTCAGGCTGTTTCCCCTGGCATGACCACAGTAGTTTACAATAAAGGTGGTGACACCACAGACATCACTGTTTTCATTACTTCATCCTAAACACATATCCTTGTTACTCAGAGCTGTTAACTCAAAGAATACCATGAAACTATGGGCTACTGTAACCTTATCTACTAAGGTTATACAGCCAACATCTGGGAGCCAGGCTTCTGGGCTATATAAATCCCATGTACTACATGCACACAAAGGAGCAGCTTCTCCAGCTAGTGAAAGCCTTCTACAAATTCCAGGTAGCTTGAAATCATAGCCACCTCCTTTGTCTTCAGCCTCTCCAAAAGATGTTAACCAACTATACCATTAAACAGCAGTTAAAGTAAAATAAATTAGGTGATATACTAGAAAAGTTAGTGGCTTGAACTGTAGCCACTTAAAGCTAAAATAAGTATCTATTCTTTCCACAGATGAGGATATTTTTTCCACTCTGAGGCATGCTTGAAAATACCTGAATCTAGAGTGACTCCCTAAAGCGAGATACAGTAAGGAAAAATATCAAAGCTGTCTTAAACACTCAAAAAATGTCTAAAGAAACCTGTACATTTCCCCAGCACCTGTTAGTTATTATAACTAGACTTGTGTAGTCCATTTTCCATTAATCAAAGTAAAAAAAATTGGTATTCTGAAAACAAGAGCAGTATAGGGATTTCTGGAGACTGACACAATGCAGTTTTACATATAGGCTTTGTACTGCTTTAAGTTTTGAAAAAAACAATTTCCTCAAAGAAACAGAAATGCACAATGTGATGTGTGACCTGTTTGGAATATGTCATTTGGTTTCTAGTGGAAAAAGTGTTTTGTAAAAATCTATCATTGTGAACAAGTCACCTGCCAGCAATAACCCTAGAGCTATAGCAGCCATCAAGAGTTGCATGATATACGATACCTTTTAAAGGTATTTACACAGATTTTAGAAATTATTTGGTTTGCAAAGTGGTGCTAATCCCTACTGAATATCTTGTCTCCTCTGAGAGATCATAGCTACTTAAGAAAACCCAACAAAACAGAAAACAAACCGACCACAATAAAAGTTTCTGCTACCACTGGACCCTGCAATTCCAATAATGCATATTGTCAAAGCAGAGAAAAATAGTCACATTCAGCTATCGCGCAAACTGAGATCCTTTAGCATGACAGAAAAGTTACAATCAGAATAAAAGCAAAGTCATTCAGCACATCTTACCTTTCTGTTCCTAAAGACAAATAGAGCTGACTAATGGTTTCCAAAATTTGTCCCTCCAGAGCTTTGTTGGACATCTTCCTGGCTAAAGATAGCTGATATTCATTGTAGATGACACACTGAGCCTCATTGGGAACAACTGTGCTGTAGAACTGACACAGCAGTTTAATTGCTTGTAGTTGACCTATGAGGTTAGAAATACTAACATGAATCTCTATTTTAAAATTAATGTTAAATTAGTTTTAACATAATTTATTCTTATCTTTCCACAAATCACATCACAGTCAATGAATAACAATATAAAAGTCATAATAAGAAGATTCCACTGCCAGTTTCTTCTTTCCCAAAGATAACAAAGACTAGAAGTTACTTCAAACCTGATCTCAAAAATAATGAAACACTCAATTGTATAAACTGCCTTAGTCACAATATTGAGAGTAAATAAATAAAGCATGGGTCCTCTAAATACAATTATTTCATGCAAAAGTAATCCAGATTACTAGTTGTTTTCATCCCTTAAAACTCAAGTCTAGTGCTGTTTACACTACCAACAGTAGAACCATTGTAAATATTATTGAACATAGAAAGCCCTAGACCTTTTACTGATTAAGTTATTTAGGTTTTCCTTAACATTTTATTTTCTCTATAATTTCTGACAAAAGTACCACCAGAAAAGAAGCCAACACTTATTTATTTCTCCACCATTATGGGACAGAGTAAAGATTTAAATCATTTTGATAGCTGTCATGTAACTGGGCATAAAAATGTTGCTTAAGGAACAACTAAAACATACCTATATAACAAACACCCCCAAAGAAGGCACATTACATACCTGAAAGACAAAAAATATACTTACTTTCCAGATGGCTTGTCTCCATTGCAACTAGAAACGCCCATTCATAGTAAAACCTGCTTTTTTCTCTTTGAGTTCCACCAACATAGTAACATCCCAGCTGAAGGAGGACTTGAATAAACTCTTGGCTGTAGTCCATACTTGGAAGCTTGGAGAACAATTTCACTGCCCTGATATAATAATGTTCTGCCAGCTTGCTGGCTGCTGCTTGCAGACAGAGTGTCCCAAAATTAGCCAGGACTATAGCCTGGTTATGGATCGTATCAGTCTCTTCTGAAAGATGTAGTGCTTTGTAGTAACTCTCAGCAGCTTCTTTTGTATTGTTTGTTCTTTTCAAAGCAATAGCAAGCATATTATAAGTGTTGCCTAGTTGTTGAGCACTGCTCCATGAACAATCTACAACAGCATTTAGGATAGCTAAAGCCACATTATATTGCCTGTAAAGAATGTATAGCCAAGCAAGTGAAACCAAATAGTTAATAATTTCCTCTGGCTTAGCAGAAACATCAGAGTCCAGTGCTTTCATCATGTAAACAATGGCATTTCCATACAGTTTGTGGTGGCTGTACAGTTTTGCTAAGCTAAGATAGATAGTGCTGCATAGTCCTTGCTGCTCATTAGTAAACACAGAGGAAAGTGCTTGTATGAGGTAAGGTGCCACTTGGGTTGGGAGTATTGGTCTGTATTTCCTCAGGCCATAGAGCTTGGAAGCATTTTTGATGACTAAATCAATCATTTTCAAGGAATCCATTAAAGTACCAGAGCTCTGGGTAGAGGCGACCTTTAAGCAACTTAATACAATGTGTGGCAAACACTTTTCATTGTAGGACTCTGCTAGTTTGATATAACAGTTGTTTGATAAGTTGTTTTGTAAACCCAAGTCATTAAGCAACACTTGAAACCTTTCCAAGAATGGTAGAGCCTCTTCATGTTGTTTGTGTGCACTGTAGTGTTTTGCCAGGAGAAAGCATGCCCTTACCTCTGCATGTTTGTTCTGGCTCAGAATCGTTCTCTTCAGAGCATACTTTAGAATATCCGACTCCAGGTCGGTACTGCAAATGTAGCTGGGAATTCCCATGAGGAGAGCTGTAGCCTTGTCAAAAACATGAGCACATTTCTCTTTGTTCTTTTGTGTCAAGTAGATAACTGTTAGATTTGTATAAAGAGCAGTTAGAAAGTACAAATCACTAAACCCTCCAGCTATTGCTCTCAAAGCTTCCTCAAAATACACCCGTGCTTGGGAAAACTTCAGCTTTTTAACACTAAGCCTGCCTAAGAGAAAGCATAGCCTTGCTAGTGCCCAGGGCATACCTGCTTTCTTTGCTGCTTCCCGTGCTAATCTAAGAAAACTAACCAGTTCTTCTTCAGAAAACCCATAGAACATGCTGTTGATAAAGGGATAAGAAAAATCATACAGGTGTTTGAAGTTTCTCTCATACTCTTTCCTATTTAAAAAGAGTAACAATGACTCAAAGATGTCAGATGCTTGAGCATCATCTTCATGTATGTGGAAACAAGGTGCTCCAGGTGGAGGAAATATTTCCTTATTCAGAGAGCTAGCAGAATTGTTTCCTGCAGTAGCTGGCTCTTCTGCCCAAGTGGCTTCCAAATTCTTGAAGTTCTTCAGGAATTCTTCTATCTTGCCATTCTTGCTAGTAAATCCTGTTCTAGAATGCGAACATGGAGTTTCTGAAATTCAAAGATAAATTACAGATCACAACTTCATGCGTACATACACACGTTCTTTCATAGACCAACAAAATATTTATCAGTAGAAGATGCTGTTAGGAAAACATCATGTAAACGTACTGCACTTTCTTAACAGTATGTCTAGGAGACAAGCCAAAAGTGGGGAAAGGGAGAGATCAAGAAGGCTCAGGGAGAAACAAGTGGGGGAGACTGAAGGAGTGAGGATAAACAGGACTTGCTACATGTAAGCAGTTGCTGATCAGTACACTTGCCTAGCCAGGCCCTGTGCCTGATCCAACACTGATCCAATTTAAGTCCAGCATTAATTTGAACTGGTTTGTGTCTGAGTGTATATTCTCTGTACTCTGTGTGTGTGCATGAGCAAGAGATCTGCAAATGAATTCCAATTCTGACTAGCTTCAAGCAGGAGGAGAAAACCAGAATCTGGAAAGACCCCAGGTCTGAAGTGGTAGTGGCTGCTGGATGGACTTCAGGTTTAAGGGAACTGTGAATTCGAGCATGCATGTAAATTGAGCAAAGTATGCTGATGTCCTGATAAAAAGCTTGGGGGGGGGGGGGGGGGGGGGGGGGGGGGGGGGGGAGGGGGAGGACGAGCAAGACTGAGCTATTTAGGGTGTTGCAAGGATGCCTGCAAAGGTCCTGTTCTCCTGTCCACATTATCTCTGTGTCGCCAGCCATGCCTGTAGTATGTATAATAAGATTTCCACTTTAAATCAAATACTAACCCTGATTTATTGCTGGCACAGATTAACTTTCTCAAAATTGCCAAGTTATGGCAATCGATGCAGTCAGTCATTGATCTAAACTCTCCTAGTACTGACAGTGTTGAGTATCTTAGAAATATAAAAAAATGGCAAACATGCCATCATTTCTTTAGTCCTCCCACTGTTATTCAGACAAGGTAGTAGGGCAGGAAGTAGGAATATAGTTTGTAGTCATAGTCAGTGACAAAGTTTACAGCTGCATATCGACAGGAGTTTATTGAAGTTGCAGATTTAGAGCTCAGTTTTCTTAGAATCTCATTTCTAAAACCATTCAGCAAAATCATAAATACAAAAAATGGTATTTAGAAAAATGCACTACAAGTAATGATAGGGACAGCTTAGCAACTAAATGTCAAAGGGAAATAATTTTGCATCCTCATCAAAATATCTCCTTTGAGAAATATATTTATGGGATGAAGTTTTCTAGCAGATGGAGCATCTGCTCGAATTCTAATCCAACACTTGCAGGTGCCCCATAAACAGTATTTTGCCCTACTAAATTGGGGGGCTTGGGGGGTGGTGCATGTATGAGTATCACAGAAGTAGAAATAGATCATGCAGTTTGCAATTGAATAGGAAAGTCCAAGACAGACATTTTATCAGTGAAAACCCACAATGTCTTATAGCAAAACCTAAGAAAGCAAACAACAAGAGAAGAAATTTCAGAATACAAAGAGACATTAGAAGGAGAAAAGTTGGCAAAGATGCCAAAACCATCAACATTTGCATTATTTTAATGTAAAATTAATTTTATTTAAAAAGCATATGAAGTATTACCACACTCATGAGCTTTCTGAAATTCTGGTTCTTCTAATTGGTCTGTAAGAAAGAAAAAAGTCATGTTAGTTATGGCACATAAGTTCCTTTTCAGTTTTAATTATCCTAAAATAAGGCTATTTTTCAGTTTAGAATTTTCTATGTCAGAAGGATTGGGCATGTTGTGGAAATTTAGAAGGGAAGAAATTTTAAGTTTGACCCAAAGCTAAAAGATACTAGGGACTTACCCTCCTGCTGATAGAATTCCCTGATTTCTACATGCTTATCATCATGCACCTACCACTGCTCAGTAAGGTGGGGAGACATCTGCATTTTGCACTTGGAATTAAACCCAATGTGTTCTCCACAAGGGATGCATCACTGCCTCACTGAAGTACAAATGGGCAGCATAGATAGGAGTAGCTTGTATGGAATTATTCTAAGAGGAGGTAACAAAAAGCTCTTAATACTACTGAAGCAAGTTTTACCATCACTTTGAGAGGAAGGTAAAGGGGATAATTATTTAACATAGCTCGCATAGATAAGAGTGTCAGAGTTTTCTGGCCATTCCAACAACATATAGATGAAAAATCCCTTTGACTTTTCTTTTAAAAGGCATATATTTAAACTCTGTAGACGTTACTACTATAGATCTAGTTTTAAACATTTAACATGGCACATCTGTAGAATATTTACATATCTCCTTCAGATAGATCAACATAAAGTAGCATTTCAGTTGTCATGCTTCACTTTGGGATTCTATTCACTGTCTTTCATACATTGGATGCAACATAATTGGCACTGAGTGTATGAAGGATATATGGAAGGCTATTTTACTAGCCCTTAAGAATGGCCTCTCACTGACTATTTGCTTCTCAGTCCTCCTTCTTTAAATACTTTCCTGACTTGGGTGGACAAATGCCAGAGTTTTTTACAGGAGTCATGACAATGCACTGTATATTAGATTGTGGAATTGATCATCAGTAAATACTTCTCGTTAGATTGATGTAGATGGAAAGAATCAAAAACCCATTTACTCAAATCACACAATAAAATATCATAGAATCACAGACTAGTTAGGCTTGGAAAGGACCTTAAGATCATCTAGTTCCAACCCCCCTGCCAGGGGCAGGAGCACCTCACACTAAACCATATCACCCAAGGCTTTGTCCAACCTGGCCTTGAACTCCACCAGGGATGGAGCATTCACAACTTCCTTGGACAACCCACTCCAGTGCCTCACCACCCTCACAGTAAAGAACTTCTTCCTTATATCCAATCTAAACTTCCCCTGTTTAAGTTTTAAACTGTTACCCTTCTCTTATCACTACAATCCCTGATGAAGAGTCCCTCCCCAGCATCCCTATATGCCCCCTTCAGATACTGGAAGGCTGCTATGAGGTCTCCACGCAGCCTTCTCTTCTCCAGGCTGAACAGCCCCAACTTTCTCAGCCTGTCTTCATATGGGAGGTGCTCCAGTCCCCTGATCATCCTCGTGGCCCTCCTCTGGACTTGTTCCAACAGTTCCATGTCCCTTTTTATGTTGAGGACATTAGAACTGCACACAATATTCCAAGTGAGGTCTCACACGAGCAGAGTAGAGGGGCAGGATCACCTCCTTCGACCTGCTGGTCATGCTCCTTTTGATGCAACTCAGGATACAGTCGGCTTTCTGGGCTGTGAGAGCACACTGCTGTTAAGCTTCTCATCAATCAACACCCCCAAATCCTTCTCCACAGGGCTGTTCTGAATCTCCTCTCTGCCCAACCTGTAGCTGTGCCTGGGATTGCTCCGACCCAGGTGTAGGATCCCTGCACTTCTTTATCCACCGGGTGGTCCATCCATCAAATTGATGTCTCTCCAATTTAGAGACAAGGATGTCATGTGGGACAGTGTCGGACGCTTTGCACAAGTCCAGGTAGATGACATCAGCTGCTTTACCGCTGTCCATCAGTTCTGTAGCCCCATCATAAAAGGCCACCAAATTGGTCAGGCAGGATTTCCCCTTAGTGAAGCCATGCTGGCTGTCACCAAGCACCTTGTTGATTTTCGTGTGCCTTAGCATGTCTTCCAGGAGAATCTGCTCCAAGATTTTGCCAGGCACAGAGGTGAGACTGGTCTGTAATTCCCCAGGTCATCCATTTTCCCCTTCTTGAAAATGGGGGTTATATTTCACTTTTTCCAGTCATCCGGAACTTCACCTGACTGACATGATTTTTCAAATATGATGGCCAATGGCTTAGCAACTTCATTTGCCAGCTCCTTCAGGACCCATGGTTGGATTTCATCAGGTCCCGTGGACTTGTTTACATTCAGGTTCTTAAGATGGTGTCAGACCAGATCCTCTCCTACTGTGGGCCTAAGGTCTTCATTCTCACAGTCCCTGCATCTGCCTTCCAAGGCTTGGGTGGTGTGGTCAGAGCATTTGCCAGTGAAGACTGAGGCAAAGAAGTCATTCAGAACCTCAGCCTTCTCCAAATCCAGAGTAGCCAGTGAATATTAAGTGAATATTGGAAATGCTAGCTCTGGGTAAGACAATTTACATTTAGCAACAGTGCAGTTTAAGAGAGAAAAGTGATAATGATGGTGCTGTTAGCTGAGGAAGATGTGAAAAGAAGTTAGCACTTGCAAAGACTAGGGAGGAGATGAGATTTGGTGAAAAAATGTGCAACAGGCAAAAATAGCAATGTGTCTATTAAGCCCATAAGATTGATTTAGTACCTAATAGAAGTCTGAGGCCTGTTCTCAGGGTTTCTGTTGGGCAAGGAAGGTGAGATGTGGAGTCATTTTGCATGTTGACATGAGTTGCATTTTGCAACTCAGATCTGACAAGCCTTGGCTATTGTTCACACACGCATAGATTTACAGAATTAAACCCATGCACCTGAGTCCAATCTATACATGGCTCCCTTCAAATTGGAGCCTAAGGGCCTGTCTTCTAGGATGGCATTAAAGGAGATAAAGCTGTTAGATATTTGACAAGCCTACATATTGCCTCAGAGGCGCCTGTAGTGGGATAAGAAATTGCTGCTTCTCCTCAGTTCAACAAGACAATTATATTACACTACCTTATCCTGAATCTGTAAAGGTGAAACCTCAATTATCTCAGTTGAGTTTATGTAAAGAATGTTCACTTAGAAATAACAGCTATATCAGGTAATGTAGCTAGAAGAATATATCTTTTTTCTTTGTAGGAATAGGAAAATACCAAAATCTATACCTTTGAAAGTTAAATCAAGCATGAAAATATGTATGTTTGCATCAGCTTGCAATAATTATTATGCCAACTTTCCCAAGATGAATAAAAAGCCAGCAGTATTTGGGTGAACATACTGCATTTTATAATACAGCACACTAATATATGAAAGCTTGAAGATCTGTTTAGCTCAATTGTTAAAACCCTGCTGTTTAATTCACTCAGAAGGACAAAAGAAGATCTGCAAATGTTCTGCTGGGAAAGGTCTTCCATCAGCAGGAAAGTAGCAAAGATGATATAAAGGATTTTTACATGTCGTATCTATGATCAAACTGAATACCAAGATATTTCAAGATAGCTGTAAAGACTGGAATCCCATTGAAATAAGAAAAAAGTTAAGAGGGATATAGGAACTGCATGCAGTAAAAAGGAGTAAGACTCACCTATTCTGTACACAGAGCAAACATCTGTGATGGATGTTTGTTTCAACAACTGTATTACTTCTTCCAAATCTTTTTCTTTGCAAAAAAATGATAGCTCTTCTGCTTCAAGAAAATCCAGGTCTTGTGTCCTAACAAGGAAAGGAGAAGCTTTGAACATGGCTGAAAGCAGATTTGGATTGAGGAGCTCAGTCAAACTGGAGTTTGTTAGACTAATACAAACTTTACATTATAGGTCCTTTTGTGCTAAAAGTCAGTGACATTCATATTCATAAACATATGTACAAACTGGTAGTAGCTATACTTGCAGCTAACAGTTTCTGTCAGATCAGATTAAGTTTTATGGCTGGTTTATGGTATAGCATTTTATGAGAATTCATTAAAAACATAAATCTTTAAAGACATTATGACATTGATTTCGTAGTATAAGCTTAAAGTTACACATCTTTGTACTTGCAAACAATGATTAAGAGCTTGTTTCAGTGTGCAAGCAGTCCAGACATGGTAGCAAGATCAGCCTACTTACATGGTGCCAATGCATGCTGAAATGCACACTTTTTGCAGGTTTCTGTCCACATTAGGAACAATTATTTGTAAGAGGACCTCATTTAAAGCAAGGCCTGTAATTAAGGGTACTAGCAAAACCAGAACTTGAATGCTTTTTACACATAGACCTTCAGAGACCAGCAAAAATAGAATCTTTTGCAAGAGTAAAGCTTCTTGGATCTTGCAATCCAGAAAGTGGAAACTGAGCCAGATATAACTGCAGCAACTCCTTTTGCCAACAAGAAACTTTGGTACAGACTGATAATACTTCCCAGCATTTAAGCAGATATCATCTTCCAATTTCTTTGCATTTGATTTGACTGCCACTCACTATGACAATTCTCAATGAAACAAGCAAAAAAAAAAAAAACCCAAAACAAAACAAAAAATAAGCAAACCTGACTTCAACATTCAGTATCTTAAAGTTCAAGAGACCAAGTCTTTTTTTTGTTTATGAGTTAAATATGTCACTTACTTATTTCCAGATAAGTCCACTTTAACATGACTTGTCTTTACAAAACCTATTTGGCCAGTAAACACGTGTCTTCCAAGAAACCACTCCATGCATTCAATGTAATATCCAAGAATCTCAATTTTGTCCCCTTCCTGGAAGCTCATCTCTTCTAACACAATGCCTTCATAATTTATCACAGCTAGACAGAATCCTTTTTCTGTATGATAAGGAGATAAGTAATATTTGCAGACAAAGTAATTTAACACAAATACACTTAATAAAGTAATAACTCATCAGAAGAGTGCATTTAGCAGCAGACATTTGTGGAACTCAAGAGTTCCAATTCATGGAATGAGAGTCACATCCATTGCAGCAAGATTTAAAGCATCCAAACCTAATAGGTTTCATTTGAGCAATTAGAATAGTAAATAACATAAAGATACTAGTTTCCCAGTGATTAAAAAGGCAAGTCTAAATTGTTTTCAAAATTCTAATTAATTCCAACATGAAGCAATAAAAGGAGATGTTTCAAGTCCCTACTTTCCCCTCTTATAAAGGGCTCTGAACATGGGCTAGAGTAAAAATACTTGAACCAATTAATAAAATACATGTTGGATAAACATGCAGTTATATACCAGTATTAAGACTGATACGTATGTAGAAAATAAGACATTTAATCACAAACCTCAGACCATCTGTATAAGTTTCATTACTCTGGTAATATTAAAGCAATATCCATAGGAAAGGTCCACAATAATTACATCGGCTCATTGTCTTATTTTAAAGTTTGTCATCAAATCTAAACAGGCATCCTCAATTTAATTACTCTTTACTACTTTGTGAATCTGCTTAGTATGGTATTTAGGAGGAAAAAGGGGAGAGATAATCCTTTAGGGTTTAGGCAGAGATTTATGCTCTCATTAATTTCATTGCAGTGCAATTTTGAAAGCTGTTTTCCCATTCTAATACAATGCAAAAAAGTTATTGAACCCTTTAAAATCCATCCTAACAAAAACAAGGAATAAGTATGGAGGTTTTTTAATTCTGACGTTTGAATGAGTTTCTTACCAACTTTCCTGATGGATTGTGATTCAGTTTTGAGTGTAAAATCCATAGGATCAGAATACCCTTTAAGAAACCATCTGAAAGCAGGAAAAAAAAAAAACATTGAAGTTGGTGTATAAAATACACCATTTTACTAAATGTTGTGACAACAGTGATATTTCAAATCCATTTAAAAACAGATGCACTCTTTCCACAATTATCTTTCACTGTCCAGACACAGCTATGTTTTGAGTAATTGTTACTTTTGTCAAAGAAACCTGACTGAGAAAGTTGACCTTGGGTAGGGAGAAATAGCACAACAGAAAATTTCTAGCTTTTTAACTACTAAGAGGATCAAGAATGTGTAATTTCCTGGTGATTCCTGAAGTGAGACAATTGATGTAATTTTTGCTTTATAACAACTATGAGCTTAGGCATGACCTTGAAACAAACTGCATTAAGGAAGAGGATGGCTCCTGTCAATAGTGTTGAGTAAAAGCACTGCTAGTCTGTTTTCTGCATTTCCAAGTAGCCACCTGTTTCCATCTGTATTCCCAAGCATCCTGAAAACTGAAAACTTTCACTTAATGTTATACTATAAATGTTAATAGATGTTATTACGAAAAGCCCCTCTACAGGGGCTGGATGCTCTACAGGCATCTGGATTAGTTTCATTTGTGTGGTTTGGAAGACAGATGTGTACATATGAAACAGATGCATATGAAATATACAGTCAGGTACCTACTGATGAAAAGGGATCAATGGCTCCACAGAAGCATTAGACATGTCACCATCCACAGATACACCTGCTATGTCTTCAGTAAAAGCCCCAGTCTCAAAATAACTGTTTATTTCATTATCTGTTATCTGTCTTATCAGATTGTCAGGATATAAACCAAAGAATGCCCCTAAAAAGAAACCGGTGGAATAGATGTCATTTTACATAATGTTTTACTGTCATACAAACTTTAAACTGGCTTCAAGACCATCAGTAACATTAATTAGAAATTAAAAGCCTAAGATTCCACAAGATTTTTCTTTGATTGTCAGATCAAAGACAAGATGATACTTTCTTATTTAGTTTCCCTTTAAGAAAAGGGTGTGTTTGATGAGATGTGCAATCTTCTGCTGCTGCACCATTTTTCACATTCTTATTGCAGTAATCAGTGATCTGTTGAGCCCATCATTCTGTTTCTGATGGTCACATGAGGCCATGTTATTTAGGAGAAGCATAAGAGCCTGGCAACCATCTGTAAACTCTCTCCTGTACATCTTCAGAATGGGCAATAATATTAAGCAAATTAGAAAGTACATCCCTCCCTAATCCATTTGGTATGCATTTATGGACCAGTTGTCCAGGAATTTCTCTAATCCCCTTATGATCCAACTGAACCCAATCTGTGTTTCTCCCTTTCTTTTTTTCTTTCTGGTGCATATGGGTGAATATATTCAAATTTCAACTTCAATCTATATTTAAATAGGTCTTAATATTTTGATTTTGGAATTTTAAAGAAAGGTGTTTATCTACATTTAGCGTTAGTATGTACAGTGTTCCTTACCTTCCTGTACTAGCAGGCTTCTGTACATCAAATTTAGTGATTTTTCATTTATAGAGACTTTAATGCCTGTTTCTTCCTCCTCTTGAGAGCAGAGCCAGAAAGACTGATCTAGGAATAAGTTCTCCATGCAATGGTCTATAAAACCTAGAAAAATGTTTTTCTTTGCAGTATTACACAAGATAATAACATTTCACAAAGTCAGCCGTTCAGATAACTTCATTATTGCTTAATCAAAATAAAGAACTAATTTTACTACCCAGTATTACAGCTACTTTTAATGCTTACCTGTCACAACCTATACCTAAAAGACAAACAACTTTTCTGTGTCTAATCCTGCTGAAAAAGCAGACTGTGTCCTCCCCTTGTGTGGGTTGCCCTTAGCTTAGCTATATTCAAAAGGTTTGCAGTTTGGGGTAATCACTAGCAAGCTTTGAGCAACAAGTGTTTAGCATCACTTAATAAGAGATGACCTGAAATCATCTCAAAAAATAGCCTCTTCATAAATTTCTGTTGCCTGATTCAGCTGTGCCAATTAATACAGATACTGTGCCTGGCTATCAGATTCCTGGAATATTTTTGGGATTGAGATGATGCTGCTTTCCAGAGTCATGTAAATCACAAGGAGTGATTACCTTGGAAACTGGGTCTCCTTACCTTAGGGCTTTCAGAGCTACATGATGTTACAGGAAGACTTAGTGGTATATCATAATCAGTATGGTATAGATAGATTATTAAAGGGCCAATATTAATACATTTGCAAATCCTGTGTGTAAAAAGCTATGATAAAGAGGAAAGGTGGACAGATCAGTGATTAAGGTGCTACTCTGCTATTCAGAAGATGCTGAATCAATTCCCTATGAGCCACAGCCTCACCTAAGAAGAAACTTCATCTTCTTATGCTTTCTCTGCAAAACTGGATTGAAAATATTTTTTTCTAGTTCTCTAAGGAGCATTTTAAAATACAGTATAGGAAGTAAATAGCAAGCATGATATTAAAAATAAAAATCTTTATTTTGAATTGCTCTGATGGAAACAGGCAAATTCAATAGTAATGCACACAAACTCTCCATGCACAAAAATATCAGGTGAACAAAATGGAGACAAAGATCTGATTCAAATCCTATTCCTCAGAAAAAAACTGTGAAATTATAGGATATAAAAAGTGAAACTCAAATCAGTGTCATCATATTGCTACAGAAGCCATGCTCAGATTTAGAAACAAAACTGAAGTAGGCAAAGCATATGAAGCAATCTTTGTTTTACTTGATATTTCCTCTGAAGCATTACCAACTCTACAGCTATTCAGGAAATATGCAAAAGAGCCCAGTTGGAAGCATGAGCAGAGATCTAGAAAATACACTCTGTGAAGGATGACAGGAATTACGGTTGATTTTCCTAGTGAAAACGCAGTGGATGTGCAGGTTAGATGTCTCCATGGTGCAAAGAAAGAGTTACCTCCACATGTCTGCAGTGATCAGAAAAAGCTGTAAAAGCATTCAAGTTGCAGCACAGGTTAGACTTTAGGAAAAGCCCTGGACAGACTGCTTGGAAAGCAGATACAATCTGATTCTGCAGTATTTAACTTACTTAAAACATCTGCCAGGAACGATAGTTGTTATCTATTCTGGGACAAAGGCAGGTTCTCCTGGAGGTTTGAGTGTCTCCCCAGCCCTAGTTCTCTAGTACCCAGTTCAAGAACACTACTTAACTGCTATTAGGAGTTAATACAAGAACCTCAAAATCCTGTTCAACATGTTCCCAGTCAATCAGAAATTGCATGCAGAGAAATAAAAAAAAGCATATTGAACTGTTGTATGGTGAAACAGCTTTACCCAGTGAATGGTAGGTTAGAAACTTCCATATTTCTTCAAAAGTTTTAAACGTCACCACTATTAGATCTTGATCACTATGAATAGATAGCAGCCTGGCAGACAACTCCTAAAAATCCAAAACAAATACAAACACCAAAACAACATTTTAATTGCAATTATACTATATATGAGCACAAGTAATCACTAGGTAACACATTAAAATGCTATGCATTAAGATAGATAAAAAAATCACCCAGGGTTTTACCTGTATGAAATACCTGTTCTTTAACATTTATCTACTACATACAGTAAGACAATTTTTAATCTCACTTTTTCTTACCAATTGTACCAGCAGTTCTAGTGAGGTTAATTTACACAGAAGTAAAGACTTCAGGACTGACCACACTGAGTGAGATTAAAGTCCTGTCTGGCTCAGACACATCTATAAATAGTGGCCAGTACTCTCTATTCGGAGTGTGAAAGCTGGGCAAGCATCTACTGGTACTTTCCAAGAAAGCCCTTCTATCACAGAGCAATTTACAGCTTGGAACTGCCTTTGCCAGGGGGCATCAATATTTAATAGTGGAAAAAGTATCTTTTGCTTGTTGGTTTGGCTTTGTTTGTTTTGTTTGTTTGTGGGTTTTTTTAGTTAAAATTTCTGTAGGTTATTTAAGTTATTGTGAAGTTTTAGGATCCATAGCGTCCTCATGTAGCTTATCCACAGAGTTCTGTTCACATTTGAGAGTATGAGGCACCTTTAAACCTTCTCCCTGGTAGCTTATCTTGTTCCAGAGGAGACATTGATCAGTTATGCCCTAAGTTGGCTTTTCCTACGGTTAAGATAATTAAATGTAGTGGACTATTATTTTTTTTTTTTGGGGGGGGGGTGTTTTGTGGGTTTTTGATTGGTTGGGTTGTTGTTTTTTTTAAAAGATCCTTTTCTCCTCATTTGTACTGGTTTGTGCTGCTAGATAGAACAGAATTAAACTGTGCATTTAAGAAAGGTGAGCTATGATTGTTGTAAATTATAATGACGGATTTCATGAGGAATTTCAGAAATGCTAAAAGGGAGAACTACATAAACCGTCAAATAGATGCAACAGATATACATTTTAATGGATTCCAACCAGAAAGCTGTAACACAGTCTGGTTGCACTTCAATTAGTAGCTGAAACACAGGGTTCTCCAGTGATGCTGGTTACTGTCTTTCAGGAAAATACAAAGAACTGCGGCAATTTATGAGAAGTGTCTGAAACAGTATGTCAAAGAATAAATCAGGTGTTAAGCTAACTGGTGTAATGCTACTGCATCATTTCCCAGTACTATACCCTTACTCCCATCACATCAAAATCAAAAATGCATCTTAGAAGTATTTAAGGACTGATCAATAAACTGATTCTAACTTTGGAGGGGGGAAGAAGGGGAGGAATCATCATTCAAATATTTTCTGTAATCTGGCAAGATGAAGCTACGTTTTACGTCTTATGTGATGATTTTAAAAGATCTCAATTCTGTTTAAATTACACATTTTCAATTCACACAACAGGAATAGATTAATAGAAATTCTTCTTTGAAAACAGAAGTCCAATTTAAGCCTCTTCAACATGCATGCATCATCACTGCTTTGATCTTCTGCATACCCCCTTCTACACTCGATTAAATATTAACAAGAGCCTGAAATCTATTAATAAATTGCCAGAACATGCTAAAATACCTCAGCCTCAAGTGCTTTATGCACTGCTGAATATCAAAACATCATTCTAAGGAAACTTATCATTATAAATCTTGCTTCCTTCAAAGTCTTTTTGCCAGTCTGTTTCTAATAAGGTCACAGATCTGTCTATTGGTATGCTGTTTATCCTTCTCCTCCTGATCCCTTCTCCCTTTATCCACCTTCCCCTAAATGAAAGCCAGGGGAGATCAGCTGGAGCATAGCCATAAAATCAGCAGGTTGGTGGTAGAGAGTTCATAACACATGAAAGGAAAATCTTGTAGAAACACATGCACCCAAGACAGTCAAATTCATGACTAAATGTTTCAGTTTCACTTCATAGTGAAGGAGTTTGGAACTCATGGCTCAGGCAAAAAAGGGACACCAAAGTTCAAATGATATCATCCTGGTTTTTCATCAAGAAGGAAGAGGAGACTTTAAGTTGTATATGTAATGAAACTCATTGGTTGTAGAGGATGGGCTTCCTATATACAAACAAAATAAAGATAGCAATAAAAATTGGCCAATGCTCTTATGTGCTATTTAAAGCTATGGCCAACTAGCTCTAGGAAGTCAAATATTTGTGCTATTCTCCTTCACACTTCCTATTTGGTTTAGCAGCAGGCTTCCCGGGTCATCATCATCATCATGGCTTGACTTCGCGAACGAAGATTTGGGAAGGGCATTTACCCACGATTACTACAAGCGCGCTGATGACTAAGAAGGCCAATGTGGGATAGGCAAATCCGGCTACAAAAAGCACAGCAGAAGGTCTCCTTGGGTGAAACAGGTGGGGCGCGATTCTTCCTGTGTTGTCTTTTCTCCTCGAGACTAGTTCTTCATGAACTCTCAAAGGAGTCAGCGGCATTATGTATGGTGTGCCTCCAAGTCTCCCGATTGGAGTCCAAGGTGGACCACTGATGGTAGTCAATATGGCCAAGGCTAAGGTATTATTTCACTTGATGTAAATCAAAGCAGAACATTTTTACTCTAAAACCCTTCAATGCCTTATTTAGCTGGGTTTATTTTACGTCTATTTGATATTCAAGTCTTTTTCAATGGCTCAGTATTTCTAGTGTCTCTAGATAGTTTTGGGCCATGGGAAACTGGTCACTGAAATTCAAGCATGGGAACCAGATATCTCTCGGGCTGTTTCAGTAGCACAGGGTGTGTTCTCCAAATAAATAGAACAATTCCCAAGCAATTGACTTACACTGAAAACCACCATCACCTCCCTGCTGTCATTTTCCAGAAGACGGAGCTGCCCTCTGAGCTGTCTTTGTAGTCTGGGATCAGGACATCCGCTCTTTCGTCTTACCATCGTTAACTTCAAGGATATATCTGGAGAAGGATATCCATTTACAGCACTTACAGCTTTGAAAAACCATAAATCCCTCAAAATTATACAATCCACATAAGAACTATTCTTTTTTTCCAGCTTCACAGACTTACTGCTTGTTTCTTTTCCTTTTTATTATTCATTAGGGATAGTAGCCTAGCATGAAGCAAGATTTTTTCCAGTTGCATAATAAAGGGCACAGCTATACGAAAGAAGGGCTATTTGAAAGTCTAAAAATGTTGGGAGACAACTGACACATGCGAATGGAGAAGAGAGAAGGGGTAAAAAAAAAAAAAAGCAGATTGGTAACCTCTCAAATAGACAGCTCTATGGACATCAAGAACATGCCCAGATTTCCATATATACTGTGCATATTTTAGCTCAAGGCAAACAGATACTGGAATTGCAAAAATAACCTACCAAAAATATACAGATAATTCAACAAATTTTCATGGTAATCTCAAATTCATGGTTATCTGACACGTCACCCCCACTACTTCAGGAAGCTTCTAGAAGTTGAACATTTTGAAAAGGTGTTTCTCAGCTCAGCTGGTTGAGAAGTACCAGCAAAGACAAATGCTCTAACTAAAAGCTCACATGATTTTCCTAGTATATCTGAAAGAAGCTAGAAACCTGTGCTCAGATCTTGACATCTGTTTATGACAATCTTTTACTACAGCTAAGGGTACAGTTCCAGCCAACTTCTCTCAGATAAAGATCTTTAATAAAGATGCTTTCATTCTGCATGTCTTAATTTAACTCAATAACAGTAAATCATACTCATGTTTTCAGATATCCAGATGGGCACATATAAGCCAATAAGCCACTCAGGAAGAATCTCAATTGCAAGTGTGTAAATAGGTCATGCTTCCAGCAATAAATAAGACTGTTAAACATCCTGAAATATTCCACATCCTATTACTTCCACCTTTTAGTCAGGTAAAATAGATATTTTTCACATTCTAGTCTAATATGCTGCATCTTAATGTGTTTCCAGAGGGCTTCCTACGTATGTCTCCAGGAGTTTTACAATGACTTGTTCTTAAATTGCTTATTACTTTAAGCTCAAGAATTGTTGCTCAGAAATATAAAGCAGTGTTACTGGACTACGAAGCCTCTCTAAGTTGTGGTAATGTAGTCAGTTGGTAGTACTAAGAGTGCAAACTAGAGTCTGAATTTTACTGAGATCACTGTTAGGTAACAGTATTGTTGACCTTTCCATTTTACTTAAAGCCATAAAAAGATACTGGCACAAGTCTATTACTTAAAAAAAGTAATTTTTTTATTTTACATAATCAAGTTGATCCCAAGTTAAACTGTGTTTCTACAGGTAAACATTTAAGTCTTACATAAAATTCATCTTACTAAAGTAATTACATTGAATTAGAACAACTGAAATATGGCTGCTTCTTCCATAATGTCTTACAGAAATGAAGCATGGTCCAAAACCCCACCACACCTATAGTAATCTTCCTGTCTGCTTCTGTGAGCTCTCATCCATACCACCAGTTAAGAACCAAAATCTTTAGAGTGAGACAGACAGGTACATAAGCACAGATAATTTAACTACGAATAACCATATGCCTGGGGGAGATTGTCTGCTACTGATGTGATTTGTTAGGTCAAGCCAGAAAGCCGGGCACATCCCAGTGATGGTTTTTGATGGTTATTTCTCTTCCTCCACGAGGAAAGAAATGTGACTAGAGCCTCAATTCACAGAGAAGGTCATGAGGCCTCCAGAAGTGACGGCTGCTGTATCTACTTACTCAAGAACTGCACTCAATTGCAACTTCATTGAAAATACAGCATTAACAATAAGAGACTTCAAAAGGCCACAAATTTAAAAATGAGGAATTTGAAGAACTGAAACCCATATGCGAAATTAGTTATAAACTTCATTTGCTTTTCTTCTTTTTTCTTGGCCATTACAATATAATCCATAAATAGTTTCTGGCTTCTACAGCAGTTCTCTCTTTTTATAAGAAATTCTCAACAAATCTTGTGTAGAATTTGGATACTTCACAGCTCTTTGAAGTATGTTATAAAGCTTACAGGATTGAAGACTTCAAGTGTTGACACAGTTGTCTCAAAAAAAGTAAGCAATGAGAAGCATATTATTTATAAGATATGGTGGGAAAAAAAATGACTTACCAGTTGGAAAAGTCTCTGCTTGACTAGGAAGGATCCTTGAATTGACATTCATGCACGTTTCACGTTGAGAACATTCTATTATGATAAATGAAGGGAATAGGTAAGTGCATTTTCTAAGTCCATATAAATCACACACACCAAAGAAAATCCAAACCAACAAAAAGCCCAACAACAAAAACACCCCACGCTTTCAAAGCATTTGGTGCATTGGATAATTACTAAAAGAAAATAACTATGTTTTTTGCCTTCTTGCTATATAATTCCCCAAACCCACAAGAAGTATCTGCAGATCATTTCTCTCCTACTGGGGAGGAAGCTAAATCTTGATTTCAACGTTCTAATGTGAATCTTCAGGGACATGGAGAACTTGTGGAAAGATGCCCTCTCAGGAAGCTGAAGCCTCATTTGGGAGGGAGCAATGGTGAAACTTTGTTTTCTCTTCCCTTGCACCTATAATAAGTACCCTCCACTGCCAATTTATACCACTGAAGCTTCAATGATTCCAGTGCCTTGTACCGATTTGTACACTGAGAGAAATAATCATTCTCTATTTGTCATAAGCTTAATACTTGGGTGGGGGTAATGTTAAAACAAGTGATTTGAAGTTTTAGAAAAACAACATAAGTGTATTTTATGTAAAGAGCAATCTGATTATTTTTTTTTCCAGCCCACATATCTTTCAGTCCTTCTGTAAATTTGACATTTTCATGCTGAAGAAACACCCACTCCAACCAATTCCATTTTCTAAAGATTCCTTCGGGGAAAAAAAAAAAAAAAAACAACAACAAACCAAATAACAAACAAACTATGAAGAGAAAGCTTGATATTTCCAAGAAATGAAAAATTGTCTGAGACACTTTTCATGCATCCAAAGACATTTGCCACTGCAGCTTTTAAGAAACTTAGAATGCCCTACTACATGTCCTACTACAAATCTTCTGCATCTTCCCTTGAATGCATCTATTGATGTTACGTGAACAAAATCATGCAGATAAATAAGGATACATAGACACAGAATTCTCCTATTTCAGAAAAAAAGGTGGCAAGCAGTAAAAACATCATCTTTAAATCCAATTATTATCGTATACTAGAATTAGAAACCGAATTCCCAAGCACTTTGGTATTTGTTGGGTTTTGGTTGGGTGTTTGACAGGGTTTGGGATTTTTGTTTGATTTCTTAATCTATTTGAACTCTGATATTTGTTTTAAACCAGAAATTTGACAGTAAGCTCACTGCAGTGTAGGCTGAATGTGTTTAAGAAACATCATAAATTTGTTCCCCATAGCTTCTGAGACTGTACATAGTTGTAGTTCTACTTTTCGTTTTAGTTGGAATTACAAAGAGAACAATTGTCAAAACTTAAATAACATGTTATCAATCACTTTGATCATCACTAAACAGTTGATAAGGACAATTAAGTAACATATTTTTGCTATGTGACCTTGACATTACTATTATTACCAGCTATGGACTTTCCCTGAGAGATATTTATCAAGACAAATAACCAGCAGGTAATATTTTATTTAAAACTAAACCTACTTTTATTACTTTTAGAGGAAAGCAAAAAACCATGAGCAAGCATTTTATTACTTATGGGAGTTTGTCTAAAAATAGATTGCTATTAAATATAAGCAAAAACATGAGTTACTAGAAATACTTTTTAAACATTAAGACTGTTTTGAATGCTTTAATTAGATTCAAAGACTTAACATGAACTCCATGCCCCATTCCTAATTGTTGAATGACTTGCACACTTCTTGGCAAGCTAAAGAGAAACTCTATACTGCTGTGGGATGCCGGTACCCGGTAAACTTTGATGTCAGCAGAGTTGAGTTATAAACAGAAAGACATTGTTTAAGCTATAGGACATATAATTTAGAATAAAATTTACAAGAAATCTGCAGAGGGACTTTTTACAAGGGCATGTAGTGACAGAAAAAGGGGCAATAGATTTAAACTGAAAGAGGGGAGATTTAGGTTAGACATTAGGAAAAAGTTCTTCACTATGAAGGTAGTGAGACAGTGGAACAGGATGCCCCAAAAAGTTATGGATGCTCCATCCCTGGCAGTGTTCAAGGCCAGGCTGGATGGGGCTTTGAGCAGCCTGGTCTAGTGGAAGGTGCCCCTGCCCATGACAGGGGACTGGAAGCAATGAGCTTTAAGGCCCTTTCCCACACAAATTACTCTAAGATTCTATGATCTTTAGATGAAGGGGAAAAAAAATAAAATTCCTAAGAATTTTACTTGAACTGGATTCATATAGTCTAACTCAACTTTGCTTCTGAATCTTAAAGACTATAGCAAAAAAGTGCTAGAAATAGAACTTATTTCAGTGTTCTAGCTCTTGGGTTCTGCTAATTTTCATCTTATCCTAAGAAATAAACCATTTGCACAAAGCCTATACTCAATTGGGTCATTTAATAATCCAATCTATGCAGCATTACGATTGAGGAAATACAACTGTTTGCTTTGTTGATTTAACAGTTGTAGCTGCATTTAAAAAGCAAAATCTCAGCTGAAAAACATATGACAGTTTTCTGCTTGCTTACAGTGAGCAATATTTAAAGAACACAGGAATTTAAACACAAAGAAAAGAGCAGAATGACCAGAATATACCAGTTGAGGTCTTACCCATTTGTTCTTGCAATGAGTCCATCCTGACTCCATCCCTGACAGGGCTGATGGCATCACTGGCCTCTGCATGTTTCCAGTCAGACCCAAACCTTCCCTGCTTCAGATCTTTAACCTCTAAGTTTCTGTCTTGCTTTCCCTCTAGACCAGGGATGACGGCATTAGTGCTGAGCATGGATGTGCTGCCTGCTGCTGCTGAGCTCTCCATAATTTGCAGTTAACATTACCAACAATCTAAGGGGAAAAATATAGATAATATTTTTTTTTTAAATCAGAACACATGCACATATTCAAGAGCTGTCCTCTCCTGCAGGAGTTATTTTTAGTTGTAATACAAATGAAATACTGGCTTTATAAGTCTTTCAGTGGAATTATAACACCCAAATTCATCCTAGAATAAGCTTCTGCAATCAGGTGGCATCATGGTTTCAGCAACGAAGCAATAGATTTGACTAACACCACAGTCCAAGGCCCGAAACATACTTGTACTCACTGCTAATTATTCATCCTTGGCCAGCTTTAACACAGAGCCTCCAAAGAATGGCATCATTCACATTAACAGAGGCAATGCAGGGGAAAAACATCATTTTCTAAGGGTGACAAGAATGGATGGGTACTATGTTCCTAATTCAAACAAGCAGGAAGGTTTTTATAAAACCAGCTGAAGAATGAACTCTCTGCAGGAACCCACAGTGCAGAAAGACTGGCATACATGGATCCAAAGATTTCTTTGCAGTAAAGCAGTAGAGTGATCGACTGAAGCTAGAGGCAGAGTCTGGCAGCAAGACTGTTACTGGCATGAACATCAGAAAAAAGGAATAGAATGGAAGTAGGGCGCAAGTAATCGCAAGCTTCACTGCCCCCTCTATAGTCACTGACACGAGACATCCTACAATCCCATTTTTGAGGCACAAACTATTTCAGCGTCAGAAAATGTGCAGCCAGACTAGACCAATGCATCTGGAAAGGACGTGACTCATGTAGCCAGCACATGCCCCACTGCTATTTAGACTCTTTTCCTCAGTGGGCTCTCACATGCCTCTTTAATTGATTTCCTAAAGCCACTGGATAGATTGTTTTAGTTCTGTCACTTGGACTTAATCCAAATTCCTCTGTGCTTACTCCAGCCCTAATCATTAATGAGTTACATTATGAGTATACAAACTTGTAGTCTTTGTAACATTTCCTCTCTTGCTTTCTTTACAGCAGAAATTGGTTAAAACTGAAGTTTTTGATGAAAGATTACTTCTGCTCTACCAAAACCTCAGACTAGTGCTTGGTCACTTAGTGACCCCTTACAATCTGCCTTCAAATGGGTCAAGAAATTTCACCCTCCTCTGTTGAACACGCAATGAGGTACCCCAAAGCACAATGTTCTGGCTTGGTTCTTCATATACATGCTTTCCAACACTTCTTGCCCTCCAATCTTCATGTCACAGATCCCTAAACCCGAGTAAACCATGTGCCAGTGTGAACATCACAACTCCTGGTTGTCTGCCACAGCAGACAACCCAGGATAAGGCATTGATCTGTCTGCAAAACTTTCATACTGGTTTGCAGTCATTGAAGCCTTTAGCCCACGGAGCACTTGAAAAAACAATAAAATAAATATAGATAGAAGCATGTGATGCAATTATAGAAAAATTAATGAGGTATACTTCCTGCTGGTATGACCAACTCAGAGAATTAAACCATAATCATATCTACCACAAGCACGTAAATTAACGAGAGAGTTTCTCTTGCTAACTTCTCTGAAAAACTGCCTATCAGACTTGATGACCTAGTTAGAAATGATTAAAAAAACAGGCCTACCACAGAACAAACTCGTTTTGCTACGGATATGCCTGTCCATTTATATAGCTGTTTTTTTCCATAAAGTAGTGATAGTAGCAAAGACCATTATTTTCAGTGCTGTATCAGGATAATATGTAATGCACTGTAACTTTCATACTTCAGAAATAAACACATTTCTGCATATGTTTTGCAAATACTGGCAACTCCTGGTCATGCAAATGTACATACTGTATTTTAAGGATAATTTAATTCCAAAGGTGGTGGCTTAAATTACATTGCTCTATCAACCCACAGCTAGTTGTTATTATTAGATTAGGAATATCCTTAATCCCAGAAGTGAAATTCAGTGTTCAGAATATTAATTTTCTCCATCAGCTCCTATCTACAGACAAAAATATAATTCTGAACAAAATTTAGGAAAACAAATATACTGTGGCTTGGACTCTTAGAATTCAGTTGAGTTGGAGAAGAGAAAGCTTCCATGTCCTCTGCATCAGTGCCTACTGGTAAGTGTAACATATATACAGAGCTGTGAATGAACCTATAAAGTTTGGTGCCGCAAGAGCAAGTAGGACATCTGAACAAATCAAAATGGATATGATCTGTTTAAGAAGATTCAGTTATAGTATCCCAGAGCCGAAGCCAAGAAAAAGAATCATCAGAATAAGTGAAAGAAAAGCAAAACTGGTATGTTCTTATCAATATTTTCTCTTGGCTCTTCCAAGATACACAGGATGAAAATTAAAGACCTCAAGCATTGTTAAGTCATGCTCTCCTCTACAGATTCCTATCTTTAATGTTTGCCTTAACTATCAAATGTCAACCCATGTGGCTCTGTATAAACTCAGAGAACAGTAAACTTTCCTGTAGCTAGGCACATAGTCCACCTAGGTGCTTTTGAATATTTATTTAGCATCTAAATGTATCTTAAGGGGTACAAATTGGGTACCAAGTGACAAAGATTTCATAGAATTTTTTCATCACATCACCATCTTTTTACTATTCATCTTTGACAGTCATTTGCTCCCCAAGGAGCAAAATCATAACATACAAGCAATGCTATGGTATGATCACCATATTTATTACGCTGATGCTTTCTCATCAATTATTTAACCATTCCAGTACAAATTAAAACAGACTCATAGGCACAAAATCAGAGAAAAACATTTATCCACTATAAAACAGATCTAGAGATTATTAAACTTCAAGTGCTTTAGTCACTGTCATCATTAGAGAGTTTTCATAAATCTATAAAGCTAATTTACCATTATACTTACTAGTAACTGGCCATTTGTTAATAGGAAGAAATACAGCATGAAAAAATGGATTACAGGGCTAACACCTTGAGAAGTAAGTTTGTCTTCTGTAAAGGTACACTGTAAGAGCTAGTTATGTGCACTGAAAAAGCACTGTGTTTAGTAGTTAGACAAATGATTTTATCTCATGGTCTTTGAGGCTGGACTAAGAAATCTTTATTTGGTGCATGATGTTGAACATAAAACTTAATGATCTTTCCATTTTCTAAATCAGGAACTAACCTCTATCGAAAAGCCATGCAAGAAAGCGGTGGCACTCTACACTGATTGGGGGGGAGCCTGGCAGTCTAAGACAGGAACTCAAAGTGGGGATGCAGAGCAAGAAAGGAGAGGCAGACGCTGGACAGCTCAACAACTGCTAGAGGAGTGCTACTGTGCCACTGTGTTCATCCTTCCCCGTGGCCTGAGCTCTCTGGACAGGCTGCACTGCACAGAGCTATTGGTATCACCTCTCCAGGCCTGCAAGGCTCAGCAGATCACTCCACCTTCCCCTTGCCTTCTCACAGAGCACAGCAAGCTGGAAAGATCTGTATTCCACAGCTGTTGAACATGAGGTGGAAATAAGACACTTCTTTCCTGCTGGAAGTTAAATAGAACAACTATGTTATCATGCTTTTCCCTCTGTGGCTACTTCCTTTTCACTGAGTGCTTCTATCTGTGTTTTCAAAATACAGCTGACCAGAAGAAAAAACATATAGCTTAACATTTTCCATTTCCCTAGCTTGAAGTTGTTTTCCACCACCCACCCCCACCCCTTGCCTGTTGCTGCTTTCCACTCCTCTGCCTTTTGTTGTTGTTTTAGAAACAGATTTGGATGACAGGAATGCTTTCTCTCCCATGAACTCCTTTCCACTTTAAAGGAGGTTGAAGAAAATTCTTAACATCTACTGAACAGGTTCTGTCTCTCTCTCTTTAAAGGTGTATTTCTAAGTATGAGAATAGGACCAAATATATAAAAATACTTGAACTAGTTGTCTAAAACCTGCATGCAAAACAATAAAACAATAGTTCTCTTACTCATCTTCCCTCTAGAAGGCTCAGGACAACTTATTAATGACTAGCTTCACATTACCAGTGGCAAATACAGTTATTCTAGCTTTACAGAGATGGAAATCAAGACAAAGATTATTTGTGGTCATACAGGAGTGCTATAGAAGTGCTGGACAAACAGAATCCAGAGGTGAATGTAAACTTGAATTAATTTATCCCATACATACTGGAAACCTGGATGGTGCAAGGTTACTGTCATTGCTCCTCTCTGCATCATTTCCTGTCTCATGCAAATAAAATGACCACTAGATATGGTTTGTTTCTTCCCTCACCTCACCTCAGCCCTTGATGGAGCAGGGCAATGCTTCTAAATGTAAAGTGTCTTCCAGCAACTGCTGCTGTACCTGAGTCAACACATCTCTGGTGACCCCCAAATTCTTACTCATCTTCTGTAGTGCACTGTGTTCATCCAGGGCTCCAAACCAGGGAAGACAGCTACTGAAGCCTGCATTGCCTGATTTAAAGGACATTTGACTGTGTGCACACTCTTGATCCTCTGTTCTGCTTTATCTCATAGAATCATAGAATAGTTAGGGTTGGAAAGGACCTTAAGATCATCTAGTTCCAGCCCACCTGCCATAGGCAGGGACATCAGGACATCTCCTGCACATGCCACGTCGTACAATAGCATAGTCCTGCAACTATGCTGCCATAAACTAATCTAGGTCATTTTACTGAACTGGTGCTTGAATAGTTATTTTATTACTCCTTCTCACCAATTTCAACTCACGTTTTTTTCACATCTTGTGTATTAGGCTACAAACGTCTTACAGCCATTATAAGCTTTGTCCTCAGAGAAAGTAAATCACAGCCTTGCTGTCTATGAACTTCAGCCACAGGCATGAATTAAAAGAATTCCATACTATGTACTGTACATGCAGCACTGAACACTTTTTCCTGCAGTGCTGCTATGCATTACAGAAAGGTAAAGCAAATCTGTGATCAGGGTAAACAGACTTAGGAATGTGAGTACTCTCCAAAAGGGAAGAATGACTCCTTTATCACTGAAGTAACTTTAGGTTAGTTAGCAATTCTTAGTAAACTGTGTTGCAAGCAGTATCAATCTTCACTGTCAGTCTACAAACAAAAAAGCCCTAGCAAGCTGCAAAGATACAACAGATTTCTTTAAAGGTTTTCTCATTCTCTTACAATTAATTTTATTCATCTCATAGCATACTTTCCACTCACACTCCGGCTCTGAAAGCACCATAAGTCCAGAATTTCCAAGTTTAGATATGGAAAACTGTAGGCTAAAATCCACAATTTCATAGCTGATTAAAAATAAGCATAATCTCTAGAGGTGCTCTGAAAAAAAAAAAAACAGCTCACACTTAGAAAGCTATAAAAGGCATCTGTGAATCTTAATATTTCATTTTGAGTGCTAGGTTTGACAGAGTTTGGCCTGTGGCAGCTAGTGCAGAGGAATAAAGTAGAAGGAATGCTTTTGTTACTGAACAGCTTTTCAGTCTCATACAACACTACCTAGAAGAAGGAATACAGACCAGAACAGGAATTCCCAGCAGGTTCTTGTAACCATGACAGACCACATTTACATATATTTTCCAGTCATTTCATTACAGACAGACCAAAGTATTGACCACTACTGAAATTATTCCTGGTTAACTGGCTGCAATTCTAACATGTTAACAATAAACCTAGTCAGACCACAAGTACCTAAAACAGAGCGAAAGACAGACATGCAGATATAGAACACAGGACTTCTCCTACCTTTTCCAAGTCTGATTTACTATAACATGCTGGTAAAGAGCACACAGATCTGTGCCTTACTCAGCTCTGCTCACAACTGACTCCAGCACAGCTCTTCCTGTTTGACCTTCTTATCTTTCCTGTTGATTGCACAGCCTGGCTTGGACGTGGCAAGTACAAAAAGTTGTCTATTAACCAATACTGTTAATTCAAAAACTTCAGGTTTTTTAAAAAAGAAACACTCATGAGCATGGGGTTGAGCTACTAAAGTTCATTATGCAAAGCAGAAACAGATCAAGTGTGCTGGAAGGTTTGTTCACACACTCCTGCTTTTCAAAGCAATAATTCATGTTGGCATTTTGCATTAGTGGTTAAAAGGCTTCATGAGACACATCCAGGCCATTGTGTTAAGCACGCATTGTTCAGACAAAGTAACAAATAGTCCTTCAGATGGAGTACCAGGTTTTATCTCCCCTCTGCTTTTGATCACAGAATTAGGTTTCTTGCCATCATTCCAGCTACAAAAAGCTGTTTGACTTGCTTCTTTGATGAACTGACACTGATACACTTGGGTTTATATTGCAGAAGTGTAGAGTTCTGCAGATCTATCATGCACTATGCAGCATTAAATATCAGTTTTGGGAATTCAGAAAGTCCGTTGTGGAGTATATGCAAATCATATCTTCTGTGTCAGAAGAATTTATCGCTAATCCAGATGCTATACCCTAAATGACCCACAAAGGCAAGGACAAGAGAAACTGAAAATAATCCATCCTATTTCAAATTTGCTTGCTTTTTGTCCTCCACACCTTGAGATGTTTGCATATTGTCTTCCTTCCTAACATAATGTAATGTTCACATAAAGTTAGTCACTGTTTGGATACTCTTATAGGTGATCCCCAAGTACCCCACACACCATCGGTGTGAAGTGCATTGCAGCAGGCACTACATGAGAACAGAACAACACATTGTCCACCCCAAAATATGTTATCTCAGACATCTCTAGTCAGCAGCATCACAGTGTTTGAGGTATCAGGCCATTGACCACACGTGGTAGGTGTGTTGGTAGGGGGTGTTGTCCTGAGACACATCAGAGAACCTGTGGGACCAGGCAGCACCTGGAGAATGTGATTTGAGATGATGGGTTGTCCCATACAGCACTGCTGCTCTCCTACAACTATTGCCAGGGGGAACAGAAAAAAACCCTGACCTTTCAGATGCCTTAGAGACCTTGGTTATGACCCCTGCTAACCTGTCTCAAGGAACATGCACTTAAAAGTTAGCTTTAGACTTTATAAACTAGGTATTAATAATTACAAGTCATGCTCTCATTTACCTTACTTCATCCTGTCACACCATGTTAGTATGAATTATAAATGCTACTTCACACTGATTGACCAATCTGTTCCTGCAGTATGCTTGGGAACTCTCCATCTTTCTAGAAATTATGAAATTGGAAGGTATTCAAATAACTGTAAAAATCACAACTAACCAATCATCCCACAGGGCTCTCCTCTCACTGGAATTAATTTGATATTGCACTATAGTGCAGTACACAAAGCATGTCACTTCAGGTTTAATTAATTTATGTAGTAGCTATGCCAACAGCATGAAATACCATATTTCTGTCACCGTTTTACTGACTGATGTTCTATGAGTTTCAAGACTGCTTAAATCCTTTAATCACATTTTATTTGTATATTTAATACATTTATTTAGTATGTATATTTAGTACATTTTATAACATATATACTTTTTATATTTAGTACATCTTATAACCTCAGTTCTTCACTGGCATTCCTATCACCTCTTATGTATACTCAAGGTAGGTTTGCAAAGCAAACAAAATCATCTAACTGTGTATTTTTCCTATATGAATGCCAATCTTCCATCCTCTATTTTTATGGCCCAAAAGTTGTAGAACCTACCACAAATTAGTGTGTCACAAAAATCTAAAAAAAAAAAAAAAAAAAAAAAAAAAAATTAAAACAAATTACCAATTTTTACTATAGAGAAGTTAGGGGAAATGCAACTCACTTAAGGAAACTAATAACAAAAGAGCAACAACTGAACTCCAGGTTCCCAACTCCCCTTTCAATACCTGCTTAGAATCATACCATGGTTTCGGTCAGAAGGGACTTTCAAGGCTCATCTAGTCCAGCCCTTCCTACAGTGATCAGGGACTCTTCAACTACATCAGGAATCTTCAGCTTCCTCTGTGATTTTACACCAAAGCTCATTTAATCATGCCATTTGAGGTACTTCAATTCTTGGAGGCATATATTGATATGTGGTTTAAGTGGAAACAAGGAAAACAATCTTTTCAGCTTCAGACTAATGACATCAAATGCTGGTCCTGGACTTCTCATTGTTTTAATGAAACAGTACCAACCTGCATTACAGAAACTGAAGAGGTGAACAGCTGCTCTCATGACATAACTCCAGAGACCAATATATTGTAGCAAACAGGAAAAACACAAAAGTAGCACAGCGTGGTTTCCATATTACTAATCTCATCCCTTATACTACATTTTATTGACTAGAAATTGTGCTCCCTGTTCAGGTTTCCTTATGCAGAAAGACAGGCTTGAGCATAGGCCACCTTAAACTATTAAAGTTTCATGAAGACTCAATGGCCTTGCTTATGTTGCGCTGTCCCTGATCTTTTCAGGATTATTAAAAGAAGCTGACAAAAGGCAGGGGACATTGTGTGTTAAAACAAGACATTTCCTCTAATTGTCTCTCTCTGGCATTGCTTTCATCATCCTGTTTGTCTGCCCTTCTGCAGCTGCATGCTTGTCTGACTGCTTTTTGCTACAGCAGCTTGGTTTAGGAAAAACAACAAATTTTAATATTAAGGCCAATTATACCTTCCAATATAACTATTAGTCCATCACAGCTAGGTGCATACCTATGAAAGAGTAGTCTGTTGCCAAAGGGACTGAATTCAACACATAAGGAGAGTGAAATGTAAGTTGTTTGACTGATAATTAATAGCAAATACCAGATTTCAGCAAGAAAAGATCTTCTTACCTGCTTTACTAAATTCCTATCTGATCTCTTTCATCTCAAGTCCACTTAATGTTACAAAGCTCATTTCCCCTTGCTGAACCCTATCATTAAAGAACCTCTTTGTTTCACAGTTTGCTGAAATTAGCATTCTTCACTATTTACAGCTGGCATGACAAGTTTAAAATCACACAAGATACTGCTTTCTTGGGTAAATTAGCTTCAACCAATTCTTATTTTATCCAGTGACTGAGGTACTTTCACTTAAAAAGAAATGTAACATAACACAATATGTACTGCAAAGTTCACGAAGAATTATCACTTGAGCCCCTAGATGTGAAATCTCTCCAGCCTGAAGTGTGAACTCACAGTGATAACCTTTCACTTAGCAAACTTACTGAAATAGTTATATTGATTTTAGCAGGATTAGCAGCATACATGGGTTATGTTATGTTCACACGATAGTTACACACAAATTCCACAGAAATACGTTTACCCATATGTTTCCTTTTGATTAGCATGTTATCTCTCCACAGTAACTACATATAGAATTAACTAAAGAGTTAAAGTGTTTTTTCATGGAGTCCTGTCATCTTTCATCTGCCTGTTTGGAACTCAGATAGCTTTACTTCCCCCAGGTCCTGAAAAACACACTACCAGCTCCATAGTCTGCTTCAGAAAGGAAAAACAGAAAACATGAAAAGAAAAATATACTGTCATCCATCTGTACGGAAATGCTGTCGCCTTGTAGTCTGCAGGAAAATGCTGAGTCAAAACATCCAGCTGTTACACTGCTTAAACAGTTCCTAAGCTATTTATCCCACTCACTAAATAATAGGTATGTTTACTTACATTTACCAAGTGTTATTAATAGATGTTACTGAGTGTGTTAGTCCTCAGCACAAGCAATAACATGGTACACACCTGACAGAGCTTCCTCCTAAGGTTAGTGGCTCCTGAGAGCCACTATTACTTACTCAAGAACATTTTTAGCCATCAATAAAAAGCCAACATGGTCCTACTAGGGAAACAAATTTGGCTTATATCCAAATCACAGCAAGCAAGAAAGTTGCGATCAGATTCCCTGTGTGGCCTCAGCCATGACATGGACCATAGGCCTCCATGTATTAGAGAGAGAGAAACCTTCTAAGATAACTTCATCAGCTGAGAATAAATATTGTTACTTACCACTTGGAAGACTAATAATTTCCTTCCTTTACTCTCAAGGTCACCAGGATTTATTTTCTTCCCTATAGAAATAAGAACCTCCTCAAATTAGGCACAGACTTTCAAGCTGCACATGGCACAGAAAGCTTTTACTTCTCACTCACCCAAAGCCAAAAGCATTTAGACAGTTTGTATTCACAGGCTTCAGTATAGGGAATGAGCTTTCTCTGGTTTTGTATCCATTTCTAAAGTGAATTTAAATTTCTTTTATCTCATTTACTGGGATTAACAAACCACTTGATAAAGAAGGCCTCCTAAAACATCTAACCAAGCCTTCAGAATTGGGATAACACATTGAACATGGAAACAGTAATTCTGTTCTTCAAACCTCCAACTATTAAAAGGAAAACAAATGCCTACATGCAGCACAATTGACACTTGAACCCCCTTAGAACACCAGCTAAAAGAAAAAGATAATTAAATACTTCTTACCCCCAACAAGCTAAAATCCCACTTTTTATAGCATTGCAGGCTGTTTGAACTAAAAAATGGGGGGAAGAGGAGGAATGACTTCCTTTAATAACCAGGTGAACTGATTTATGATTAAAGGTTAACTTTTTCCAGCTGCTTGAAGTTTGCAGATAGAAGAGTTTATCCTTAAGGAAACCTTCTTATAGATAGCCAGGATGTACATAGTGATATATAGAGACTATATATTATGTTGCTCAAATGAATTTGATCTCTCTTTTCCTTCGAAGAAATCTTTTCCATGTTACACATTCAGAAAATGGCACTAATCAAGACTGCTTCCCAAATGAGATTTCTCACTTAGGTTGTCATAGTTTTTCTGCTAGCTTTTAAAACAGAGAAAACTATGTCAGTGTAGCTGAAGCAGTTTATTGTAAGGAGTAGAGCAGAAAGCCATGGCTGCTTGGTTTTAAAAAAGAATGGGGAGGAGTAGCAGCAGTGAATATTTAGATCTGCTCCAATTCTTTCTCCCTTTTAAGGGTTTGCATAAATGTATGCTATTTGAAATATATTTTTATATTTCTATACACATATTCACACTCTTCTTTTTTTACTAGGGTGCTAAAGCACTTCTGGGGTGGATAAAAAGACTTCTAACAGAGAAGCACTTACAGTCCTTTGCTGTGCACTGAAACACTTAATTTGCAGCACAGAAATTTCACCCATCTGCTTGGTGATTCTGCTTAGTGCTAGAAAATGCAGGGTGAGGGAACTTTATTTATGGGAGCTTGAATATACATGGAATGCAGATATCTCTTGAGCTAGCTTTGGTATTGAGGAAGTAAACTTTGACTTACATAGGCATCCAAAGTGGGGGAAAGTTACTTCAACAGCATAGATATTAGCACCATGTTCCAGTACTTAAAGGGTGGCTACAAAGAACATGGAGGCTCCCTTTTTATAAGGAGTCACCTGGAAAAGACGGGAGGAGAAGTCTTTTCCAGTTACTGCTTGGGAGATTCCAGTTGGACACTACAGAAATTTTTTCACAATGAGAACAATCAGCCATTGGGATAATCCCTGCAGGGAAGTGGTGGGTTCCCTGATGTTGAACACTTTCATGACTTGGCTGGACAGCCTGGACATCTAGTGTAGGTCTTCTCTACCTGAAAAGATTAGACCAGATGATGCTTGAAGTCCCTTCCAACCTGGTATTCTATGATTCTGTGATTAAATATGGATTCAGTAGAAACGAAGGCTCACTTTTTCCTCTGCTGATGCTCTGCGGAAGAACGCATCTGAAGGAATAGCTGGAGGGCCCAAAATGATGATAGCCACTAGGCTAGAAATAATTGCAGAACTGTGATATATCACTTTTTAATCTCTGTGCCATTCAGGAGGTATGACACAGTTTACTGTTAGTGGCTTCTGTGTAAACCAGAATGAAATGTTGGTGGCAGGCATGGCATATGAGGAGCTTTCCTTTGATCAAGGAAGCTCAAAATACTATCTTCTTATAGTTTTGGATTAACATCTCCAGGCACCTAAATGTCTACAGTATTGAAAGTTCTATGTTGATGATTTTGAGTTCAAAAATAACTAAAATTCTGCATCAGTATAAAACCAGCAAAGTAATTGGGATTCTTCCAAATTACTGCTGCCCTCTAGCTGAGACCTGAAGAAGGGCTCACGTGTGCAAAATGGAGTCCATTTTTTGCAGCTTTATCTGTAGATATATGTTACAACTTCTAGTAAGATCTTTCCTCTCATACCTATCCTTTTAGACCACTTGGCCACAGACACCACAAATAGAAAGATATAAAAGATATAAAAAATATAGATATAAAAATATAAAGGTATAACAGATATAAAAAGATGGTAATACACATAACAAGCACAACACTTTCTGCTTCTGAAGTATCCAGCCTTGGTGTGCGTGGGGAAGAATTTCTCAGAAGACGGAAATCTATAAAAAGCATAGTGCGAACAATAGTCTTGAGAAATATGAAGAAAGATTTTCTATTTAATAGAAAAGATCTGAGGCACAGTGGAGCTTTTCTCAGTATGGATCTGAAAATAATCTAAGCTGTAGATCCTTCTAGTCTGAATTTTGGTCTTGGAACCATTTTACAATCCCATTTATGGATTTTTGATGAAATGAAATGTACTTTCATTTGCCGTCACAGACAATAGTGATGTTAAGACGTGAATGTATGGGGGCATTGTATTAAAAGATTCTTAATACATTTAAGGGCATGTAGCTAAACCCTCAAATTATAATAAGTATTAGCTCCATTAAATGCACAGTATGTGCCATGTCCATTCCTTATATACAGTGGCATTTTCTCTACTTTTCCCAAGTTTGAAAGAAAAAGAAACAACATTATGTTTCTATTCCTTCTTATTTTCCAGTTAACATCTGTACGTGTTATCCAGAAACCTCACCAAAACCTTTAAGTTATCTTTTAGGTAGGCTTGGCCCAGGCCATGACATACAGACTGGGTCCTTCACTTTGTATGAAGCCTGGAAAGCAAAACTGATGGTACAAGACAGGTTTAAGACAGCTGAGGACACACATAGTATTCAGTCACAGCTGCATTTTTCCAGGGTCTAATGCCTGCCTGCCCAGGTACACTCCCTGGCAGAGTGTGCCAGAAGCTTCTGTAAGCTGTCACGCATCTCATCAGGCAAAGCCTCACTGACAGACAATGCTGTGGGAGACTTTTGTCACCCAGAAAACATGATGCTGGTTTTCTTTTACATAAGAACAGTGTTGGAGATGCAATGTAGGGTGAGCAATAAGAAATCAGCCTGTACTGCAAAATAGAGTTAAATAGACTCGGGGCCAATGGATTGTAATATCATCTCCTACAAGCGACAAGCTGTAGCTTCAAATAAAGAGTAGTTTTCCAAGGAGTTACACTTACAAGAGATCACAATATGCTTAATAAGCATTAACATCTCTGCAAAGGCACAAAAGGGGCAGTAGTATACTTCTTGCTTGTTTACTACAGAGAGCACAACATTATTTACATGTTTACACTCAGGAGTACTGATACCATGGTTCCGCAGACTGTGTAAATTGCACTGAAATCCCTGCAAACTTCATCTGCCATTCTCTCATTAAAATTTCATTTTTGCCACTGTTTTTGCAAGTGTAGTGACTTTTGTATTATTCACGCTCTGGCTCGGCTCTTCCCCAAACCGTCCTTTGCATTTGTATTTCTGCGCATTCCATTGCTGTAACCTGGGTGGTTGTCATTCTTGTGTATAAATGATATTGTGATGTTAATCATAACCTGCTAGATTTCCTGTCACATGCAGCAGTCTGTGATATTAAAATGTATTTGTTCTGACCCACTTCCCAAAAGCTGACTGCTGACATGAGAGAACAGTCCCTGATTGTCTCACTGCAACAAAGATTTCTTTCATCCTCAGCCATTGTTCCCTTTGATGTTATTTCATTCCTGCTGTTTTCAGAGTTTCCCTGGGAGTTTTATTTGATCATAGTGCATTTAGGTTTGTAATGGGTAATTGATGTCTAAGTTATAACTGATGATGCAATATTTATATTCTGCCCACAGTGTGAGAGGAGCTTCGCCTGGAAGTTTACTGACATCTTGATAGTGCGATGCAGACATCTCAATATAGTGCTACGTTATTATTTCATTACAGCTGCTTCACGCTAATTCATTATTTATAAACACGTGTACTTCTGGCTCAGTGAATAGTTGGCAATTTATTTCCATACCCAGAATCTCATTTTAAGATCCCAGCCTGTTATTCTTCTCGAACTGCAGACCTGACTTATATTTCATTTACTATCAATGTCATACCAATACCACAAAGTAAGGTGATAGAGAGGTAACACTGTCACAGGCACACACAGTTTTACAAACACAAGCGTGGTTTATTTTGGCAGCTGTCCCAGAACCAGTAATTCCCAGATATAGTAGCTTTAATGTCAAAAACTGTCATAACACAGATTTGGCATTAGACATAAAATTAGACTATTTGATGTCTAATTACAAGACTCTAATTTATGTGGGGTTTTTCTGTTGTTGTTTTGGGGTTTGGTTTGTTTTGTTTTCCATGAGATAACCATTTAGGACATTTTTAGAAGGATTTGAGCAACTAATAGTATAGCCAGCTCAAACTGACTAATTGCTCTTTTAAGTTTCACTCCAAGTTGTTATTTGACTTAAATGTCTTGTGATACTATGTCAGCTTTGAACATGAAGCCAAATGCCAACCTTGTAAGGTTAAGCAGCTATTTGGATTTGTGGTCTTCTATATTCTGGATTAGCATGCAAATCACTTCTGACAACTGGCTGAAGGTTTTTTCACAAGTATTTTTTTGCTCAAGAGAAAAAGGTTCTGCTTCATTCCCTGTGCACAGGTTCTGGTTTCTCTCCCTTTTGCTGGGCTCTCCATCATGAAGATTCTCTTAAAATATGACCCCTTTCCTGCTCAGTTGGCAATGACCTACAACGCTTTGCAGACAAAGAGACAGAGGCCTGTGGCCTCTCCACTGTTGGAAAGATCAGAAATATCAGAAAGAAGCCCTTCAGCTGGACATCCCTTCCTACCCAAACTACCCCATGATTTTTTGCTGCTTCAAGAAAAGTACTAAATAAAAATAATGTGTGACAACTTTGCTGTGAAACCAGGTTTTAAAATAATGGTTTTATTAATTGAATATTACCCCAATTGGATTCTCTCAATTTTGAAGTAATGTAAAAAAAATGAAGAAAGGAAAATGCCTTTTGATGTGGTTAACTTCATTCAGATGCACAGGGGAGAAAACCAAACTTGATATTGAGCTACACCAGCTTCTGCAAGGGTGTGTGTTTTGTCCATAAATCTCCAGTATCCTTAACGTACAGAAGCACGCAGTCAAGTGTAATGCTAATACCTGTGAATGAATATACACTACGTTGATTGCTGTGGTTTGGTGCTTGCTCTTTTTCCTTTACATGAAGCCATATTCCCTTTTATGTCAAGGGAAGATAATGAAGATATGTTCCCTTAAATGATGAGGATGCATTTCTGATAACCAGGATGGTTAGGAATTCAAGATAATGGAGACCTTTTTCAATACAGTGCAGGATGGATGAATGTACTTATGAAACACATATAGTTTAAATACTCAGGGACAGTAAAGTGCAGCATAAAGTCTTCCATAGCACTTTCTAGATATTATTAGTGGAGAAATAAACTGAAAAGTAAACTTTTTGCCTCACATAAAGTTTTTAAGCTTTTCCAAAAAATAACGATGCTCTTAAAAGAATTTGGGGTGACATTGAGGATGTGAAGGGAGAAGCAGGATCATCAGGATTGCCAAGTGCCAATTCAATTTCCAGTAATGACAGAAGAGGTGCAAAGTGCTGACAGTTTAGAGGCTGGCTTTTCAGCCTTCTTTGCAGTGGCTGGACAAGCTGATTGCTTTTAAAAATGAAATTAAAATCAAGAGATGACTGCCTACTAGTCTGAGATTTGAGCTAGTAACAAGGGACTAAATCTGACAGTGTCCTGATGTGTATATCTCCCTGTTTTCAGGATAGATCAGAGCCCTGTCAGCTGTTTCATCTGTGAGATTGGATGGTTGGTTTAAATCATTTAATGAAAGCATTCTTGCAACTCTTTCCAGATGGTTTCACTTTGACTGTGAAGCCAACAGTTCCACCACACCTTTGCTATCAGCACTTCCAAAGTCAACTTCCTTAACAGAAAAGACAATGTCTGGAGAACAAGGAGAACATAAAATCCAACAGAATTCAGAATAAACTCTGCAGCCCTTTTTACCATAGACCACTCAAACACTGAATTGTGATCTGTTCCCAAGTAATGCTAATGTCATCTACGATTACTCCCTGGTTCGTCGGCTGGAGTAGTGGGGTCTTACCAGTGGTAGAACATGACTATTCTGTGGGTCATGGGGTCTCCTAATTAAGCTTATGGCAGCTGGCATTGTCTTAAGCAAGGAGAATTTTGGAGTTCATGACCTGTTTCTTAGAGTGTCCCCTAAAGTCTGGCACTATAAACACTTGTGGTAGTAACCCGGGCTTTGAAGTTGTTTCTGTGACTGGTAAGCAGAACTTCCAAAATCTTCCTGTGCCCAGAGCTGTTTCATTTTCATTACATCCAGTACTGATTGCAGGCCCACCAACTTCAGTATAACAAGTTATGTTTAATTTAGCTTTTTAAGCAACACTTCTGCCTAGCCAAAGGCTTACTAGCATCATTCAAGGATTGTCCTGAACTCATGATTGTATGCAAAGATAGTTCATGGTTAAAAACACATTGCAGTGATTCTAGAAGCCAGCTCTCATTGGAATGAATGCAGAACAGGCAAGATACCCATCTGGTTCACAGCCACAACTGAGGTGATTTGCCTATTTCTACTAGTGAGATACCTAAGATGCATCCACACATGGATATTCATGCATCACCTGCATCTTAGTGAAGTTCCACAAGGCCAATGCAACTCAGCTGCATGTATCAGTACAGCTGGGCAGCTCAGGAGAGCTTTCAATGGAAAATGGGTGGTAGAAGATTGCAGGATGGAAAACAGGTGATAAAACGCTTAGCAAACATGATGCTAAAGAATCAACAATGCAACTCCAAAACGAAGCACAGAAAGTGACAGATAGGATTGTGGCACTGAGCTTACAAGTCACCAGTTTTAAGCAATGAGTAATTAGAGTAGGAGTGAAGGAAGGGTAGAATCTGACAGAGCAGTATAAATGCATAAGTGACACAGAGAAAATGAATAGGGAATCAAATTATTTGATGTTTGCTATCTCTTCTATGACAAGAAGGAGCAGGAATCAAATAAAGATAGTAAATAGGAGGCTGAAAGCGAAAGCTGCTAGCTCTTCACACCACACATAGCTCAGCTGTGAAATCCCTCTCACAGGATGTTGTAATCGCTTGAAAAATTCATGGGCTCAAACAATAATGGGACAAGACAATGGAAGAAAATCCATGGAAGGTTCTTCAATACAAAGAACACATATCTGGCTCAGGAAGTCCCCTCAGCAGGTGACTGCCAGGACTGGAGGACTGGACTGGACTGTCTGATTCCATACAGCTGCTCTGAGTCGAGGTCCACATACTTGCCAATGGCAACAATTATCTCCAGGGGTTCTCAGTTCACACTGACAAAGGACCACAGTTCCCTATCAAATCAGGACATATAAACACTGCTACAGGGCTTATCTTACTTTAGTCACTGATGCTGGATAGGAAAGGTCAGTAGGTTTTTATGATTACAACTATTACTTAAACTTTAACTTTTAGATACCTGTTGCTGGAAAAGAGCACAGTAAGCACACCCATATACATGCACAGCAAGTCTTCATACCCTATTTCCTCATGCTATTACAGTAACTCCAAGCTGCCCTAAACCCTGTCTGAAGTCAGCATCAGCGGAGCTGTGCAATACGTTTACCTGACTGCGACTAGCTCCTGCTGGGTTTGTTAGGACAGATGTTTGGGTGTTTTTAAAACATTATTTCCTCCAGAAATACACCAGATTTTCAGATTGATGAAACACTGAACAAGCTGGCTTTAATAAAACACTGTGCATCCTTGTACTTTCAAATATGAAGGATCGGTGAGTGTTCACCTGCTCCAGAGGACTACCTTCCCTCCTGAACAACTAGGCTTGCTGCCAAACACCTTCCGTGAGGTGCATCGCTGCCTGGAGCATAAGATGTGCCGAGGAATGATGCAAACATCCTCACCATCACTCTCTGGCCCTCCTGGGGACATGCTAAAGCACCTGTGCACCAACTTGCCTTGTTCGAGCATCATGCGAAACAAACACAAGGTCGGGCATGGAAACGCAGAGGAAGACCTCAGCCTAGAGCAAGGAGATGGACGGAGAACAAGGTGAGCTCAGACTGCGGCTCTTGGGGGACGGCGGGCGGGGACGTTGCTGCTGTCGGAGACTGGAGAAGGGGGGGCTGCAGCAGCTTTGCCCGCAGAAGCGGCAGGGCCGAAGTCGTCGTCGTCCCCCCCCCCACGGCCGCAGCACGGAGCGGGGCTGCCTACACTTCCCAAGGTGCCCGCCGCGCCGTTCCGCGCCGTTCCGCGGCACCTGCCGTCGGGGGCGGAGCGCGGCGGCGCTGCCCGCTGCGGGCTGCGCGGCGGCGGGCGGGGATGGTGCCGCCCGCGGGGGCGCGGTGACGGGCGGCGGCAGCAGCGGGAGCAGCAGCAGCGGCGGGCGCGGCGCCTCCTGCGCGCCATGAGCACCGGCACAGGTAAGGGGCCGAGGGGGGCAGTCCCTGGGGGTCCCCTTTGTGCTTTGGGAGGTGGACGGTGTCCCTGCCCCGCTGGGGTCCGTCGCGCTGCTGTGCGGTGCGGTGCGGGCGGGGGAGCCGGCTTGACACTGCTAACCTAAACCCGTATTAAATACGCGAGTGTATGTGCACGTAGCTTCGGGGGGAGCTGTGACAGCCGCAGCCGCTGCCGGGCGGGAGTTGCTGCGGCTTTCGGGACCCTGTGCGGGGGGCTCCAGCTCCGCCGCCCCGGCCCCCAGCGTCTTCCACACCCCGGCGGGGACCCCCGCGGGACGGGCTTGGCCGGCCGAAGCCGTGGGGACCCGTGTCTGGCCTGTCCCTGCTCCCCGGCGGCACCCCGCAGCAGGGCTCGGGGGTGTCTGTCTCACCCCGGCCCCGCGGTGACGTTGGCTGGAAGGGTGCTGCTCGCCCGCTGCCCGGCACCCCAGGGGTGGAAGCTACGGGGCTCTTCAGACGGGGGTGTCTGCGTTAAAAACTCGGCCTCTGCTGCTGGTGGCGGTGGAGAAGGTGAAAATCGCGGAGGTTTCGCGGAGCCCTAGGCGGGATTTGACACCCGGAGGGCTCCAGTTGCCCAGGGTGATACAGGAGTAATTTACCCTGTGATACAAGCAGAATTTGAGAACTGACTTGGAAATGGGTTTTCCGGCAATTCAGCGTTCATCTGCATGGTGAGGCAGCGGGGGGTGGTTACTTCAGAGCACAGCTGATGGCAAAATATTACAGTCCTTAAGGCAAATACAGGGTTGTGCTTAAGGGAAAGGGGGAGGTTTCGGGAGCCGATTGTGTATTTCGTTTCTGAGGGTAACTACAGCTGCTAAATATATTCTCTGCCACAACAACAAGGACACACTGAATAGCTACAATTACGTGGTGGTTCTGTATGTCAACATGCTTAATCATATCACATCCTCACAGCGAGCCAAATGGGAGCTTAGCACAAACAGTGAGGAAAACAAGCTCCCTGTTAGAGCAGTGTGAGACCTGGGGTCAGGCACCTGCCAGAGACCTCAGCTAAGAGCCTAATTTAACATTTCTTGGGTCTGCTGAAGGTGTAGATGGTTCCATGTGTGCTGATTATCCACATTCCCACAGGGTCTGTAGATGAGATGTCCTTTCTGGGGAAGTGTCCAGGCCAAGGCGGGTACCCATAGGTGCAGGCAAGAGCAGAGTAAGTGTGTATTGCAGGGTGTATTGAATCATGTGGTGGGAATCCTGGGTCTGTTCTCTGTCTTTGAAGAGAACAGAGATGGTTAATGCAAATGGTAACATACATCTGCAATGGAGATGATTAAATTCCAGCACAGAATCCCATCCTCAGTTATCGGTCTGTAATTTGGAACTGAAGAATATGAAATACTGTGAAACATTTAAATTCTGTACTGGTACAACTGAGGCTGGTAGAGGAAATATTAAAGTCCAAAGTTGTATTTCTATATTATTTAAAAAGCCAATCAAATAGTAGTTATAAACCTGGTAGTAGACTTAGTGCATAACAGTCTAGTGCAGAGGAGACTTGACACAATTCTATTGCTGTAATTGCACCAAACATGGTGTAAATGAAATAGCAAAAATGAACAGTGCCAAGATATAAAAATAACATCCTGGGGAAAAAAGAGAGTGGAAAAAAACCCCGAGAGTTCTGTGCTCTCATTTGAAAGAATAACCGGCACTTTGGGGAGTATTGGATTTAAGTATAGGTTTAGCTCTGGTGTTCCCAAATTGTGATTTTTTGGTATGTCCATGTGGACATGTAAAATTATTTACAATCAATTTTAATGGTGATTTGAACATGAGAAGCCCACATCTATTCTGCAAAATCAGTGGAAATTTTCCATTAACATCAATGGGGCAAGTATTGTACAGCAAATTCAATGCCACGATTTGACTAAAGTCACTGTTTCCAAAAGATTTATACCAAAATTACTATGGGAAAGCTATGATTCAAAAGTTTGGTGTTTGGTGTTTACTGTAGCAGAAAGATGTTTCTGGTCTTGCAAAGAAAATAAGGGTGCAGTATGGTCTTAAAATCAGCCCCACACAAGGTTCAAGAGATTGCTGCACTGTTTGGTAACCCAGGAGAAATACCTGCTCTTCCTGTTAATCTTGAGATGGAGTAAACTGTCCTGGGTCTGTGCTTGTTGCGCCAGAAACCTTTGCTCAGGCTGTGTCCCCTCTTCTGCTGATGCAACATATCATTAGCTATCTGTGTCAAGAGGGTTTCAGGATACCCTGTGACGCTGCCTTGCTCTTTTAACTGTAAGATTTAGCATTAGATATAGAAATGCTTATATTTGGTAACCATGATTTGGTTGTCACACATAGATAGAGGTGATATAATTTCAAGTGGCTAAATAGTACATACTTTGAACCATTATTCCACATTAATGAGTTGCAGACCCATGCTATAATTTTAAATCTAGAAAGCATACGATCATGTGGCATAGTAAAGCACAGTGCAGATGAGTTATTACGGTAGTGATAGGGCAAGAGGTAGTGGGTTCAAACTGAAACAGGGGAGATTTTAGGTTGGATGTAAGGAAGAAAATCTTTGATGATGAGGTGCTGGAACAAGATGCTCAAGAAAGTTGTGAAAGCTCTGTCCCTGACACTGTTCAATGCCAGGTTGATTGGGGCTTTGAGCAACCTAGTTTAGTGGGAGATGTTGCTGTCCATGGCCAGGGAGTGGAACTGGATGAGCTTTAAGGTCCTTTCCAATTCAAACCATTCTGTTATTCTGTGTTGTAATTAGATTTTTCTGAGTGTGATTTTCCTCATCTCTTCCATATACTTACCATTGATCTTGGCTGAAGCTGTTCCTAAGAAAGACCCCGTTCAATGCTTTTTATGCTTTGGAAATTTACATGGCATGGCTGTGCTTTTAGGATTCCAAATGTACTTTTGTATGTTTATAATATCATTATCAGTCTAATATTTCAGTTCTTTGTCATCTTGAAGTCATAGCAAGAACAATAGAGCAGGTTTAAAATTTGAGATTGGTAAAACAAGGTTCCCATCAATTCCCAGAAATAGGGTAAGATGGTGCTAATTACATTGTAGGTGAATTATTTTATATTAGGTTAAATTAAATGTCGTGACACAAATTTGCATGGCTATTTAGTCTTTAAACTATTAAAGGGAGGATTTGATAGCATGGATCAGAGAACAGCTAATGGAGTGCCACAACACAAATGGAGCAGGAACACAGTGATTCTGGTTACAAAAGAGGTTATGCTGGTTGGTCACACAGAGTTCTGCTCTGTTTAGAAGCAACTTAATTCCTTTTCAGTGTTCACATACAGTTATGCTGATAGGAATAATCTCTGGAGACAATAATATGACTGTTTCAGTATATATTCAGTTAGATACAGTGTTTTACTTTCAGCCTTTTATTTTGAACACTAGAAGAAGAGAGCATTGAATTACTTGAAGGGCTCGACTTGCTTTGGAGTTCTCCAGCTAATGAACTTGTGCAGATTCTAGTGTGCAATCCTCCAGGTTTTGTAATTAAACAGAAGTAAAACTACTTCATTTTGTTGCCTTTTTAGCTATGTTTCCCTGAAAAAATAAGTAATGACGCATATTTCCTGATGGTATTTTCCTCCTCTGAAGTTGAATTGCATAGACTGTATGATTTCTTAGATTGTAAAAAACCAGGAAGCCATATTTTAGGATTATTTAAGAGGTTTTGATTGAAGATTCTTCTTTACAGCTCTGTAGAAAAAGATTATAATTCAGTGTATGACATCTGTTATATGGCATCATGTTCTTGGATTATAAGAATGTATAGCACAGTTACGAGAGGATAAAATAGGTCAGAAGAAATAGGTGATGGTAAATCAGCTGGTAACTCTGAACTGCAGGACGTCCTGACTGCCACAGGCCTTCATGTGCTGCCCCAGCACTGCAGCAAATCCCTGGAAAGGTGGATGGTTCTGCTTTAATAAAACAGAACAGATATTTGGCTTTCTGAGCGAGGTCTGTTTCTTGCCAGCTTGTCTGTTTGCAGTGCAGCATCTGTACAGTAACAAGCATCCCCTGTGGCTGGTGTCTTTATGCATCCGACTGCTATTGCAATACAATGTTGAGGTCAGTGTACTTTCGTTTTTCCTTCTCAGAATGTTATGTACTTAATGCCCAATAACCAACTTTGTCTTAAAAACATAGAGGGCTAAAGAAATATACAAACATTTGAAGCATTATTCAAAGCATGGCTACTAAGGCTAACTTTTCCCTGTCTTGCCGCTTTCTATGCAATGGGCTGGCCAACGTTCAAGGAGAAGTGAAGAAACCCTGGTTTTAGTTTTGCCTAGTTTGATGAATCATCCCCACTCCACACTACACAAATTCAGGCTTTTAGCAATGGAATCGCATCTCTCTTGGTTGTTGTTAACTTTTAAGCTCACCGCTGCATTTTCCAGTCCTGCTAGCGGATTGCTGGTGCTATTAACTCACCTTTGGACCTTGGGCTCTCAAACCAAGCATCCAGCACTCACAATAATGAATTAAACATATTTGTGTGGAAATGGGCTGTGCTGCTTGGGGCTTTTCACAGCAGAGCTGGGGAAGTGCTTGGATGAGAGAGCCAGCAGAGCTGTGTCTCTACCCAAGCCTGGTGTCATGTGCAGGGCAGTGGATGGGCCCTTGAGATTACTGGACAATTTGCTGGCTCGCTGTCTGCATCCTTAAATATAACCTTAAGGAAAGTATTTCTGAATTTAGATTATTCCCCGTGTCGAGATCCATTAACAATGTGTCAAGAAGGTCCTTAAACTGCTATCATCTGAAATGTTGGGATTTTTTTTTTTCAGAGCTTATTAGTTGATATTCATGCTCTGTAATCTAGATAGAGCATTGTTTTGCATGAAGCACAAGTATTTATTTTTCCATTTTGGAAAGGCATGTGAGAGGAATATAAACTCCATTCAATGAATATTTCTGTCTGCTTTAGGAGCCATTTTTTCTCCCTTTCTCTCTAAAAGCAAGTAATTCTTCTACTGGTGTTAGTCAAATTGATCAATAGCTCTATTTTGGAGATTCTCCCTCTTCTATAGGACAAGTTGCTTGACCTGTAGTTGAAGGAAAACAAAGTCTAAATGCAGTTGGCTATAAAAAATAAACAGTCCTTAATTGTAAGAAATCACTACTGATATTTAAAGAGACTTGAATATTCTTGTAACACAGATGGGGTTTTTTTGCTAGTGTCATATGTCAGTTGTTACTGTATAGTAGCTACTCTCAAATGCAGTGGCCAGTTGCTTGGAAGCTTTGAAGTCGCTCTTCTGTCATTTCATTGAACACTCTCTAGTACTGGTTTATTGAGGGAAATAATTGGATGTAGTATAAATGTGGAGCGCTAAGCATACAGTTGTTGTGTTCATAGAATCATAGAATGGTTCAGGTTGGAAAGGACCCTAAGGTCATCTAGTTCCAACCCCCCTGCCATGGGTAGGGACGCATCACACTAAACCATGTCATCCAAGGCTCTGTCCAACCTGACCTTGAACACTGCCAGGGATGGAACATTTAGCATTTCTTTGGGTAACCCATTCCAGTGTCTCACTGCCCTCACAGAAAGAACTTCCTTATGTCTAACCAGAACTTCCCCTGTTTAAGTCTGTTTCAGAAGATGACAAAGTGAAATTGAATCCTTGTGACATTGTTCGTATTGTGAAATCCTTGGTGAAGTAGGAGTTAGTTTGATCCATATCATATGAAGAAGAAGCCACAGAACCTGTTCTGCTCACAAGTGTCATGCAAGAGCCTTTGTCACTTTAGAAAATAGGTCATATACCTCCTTCTCCTCATAGGGGACTTGAGGTTTCATGTATAGCAGGGAATTTTAGAATAATACATAGGGCGGTTTACTAGTTGATTTCTGAATATATACTGGGATCTTTGCTGAGGAATGCTAAGTAGGACTAAATGAATAGGCAGCTTTATATGCAGTGATTAACTTGGAGAGTTCACAAACCATTTTGTTTTTTTTTTTTGTCTTATTTTTACCTCGGTTGAGAGTTTATTCATGTACGTTTTTACATCACAGATTGCTGCAAGTATTACAGTTTATAATTATGCCAATGCTGTAGAATTCATGGGAAATACTCTTTACAATTTCCTTTTTATTTTAATCTTGGTTACTTTCATTTACTTGGCTCTATTTACAAATCCTTTACCTTTCTTTTCTTCCTCATGTCCTCAGTATTGCAGCTTAGCTGGGACTTGCAAGTCAAATAGGTAGTTCTCTTCTTTATGTTGTAACAGACTACTGAGGATTTTTGGTAGAGTCCAGCTGACAAGTTCGGCTTTGTGGGGTCTTGATGGGTTTGCATTGGTGTTTCTTTTGGCTTTGCAATACCAGCAGCATTAAAGCAACCACTCGGTTACAACTTTAGACACAACACAGATACAGAAGACCTAATCTCTAAGGTTTCATTGTGTAGGGCACTGAGACTAAAGGGAGCCATGTAAGTGGGCTGTGTTGCCACTGTTACCTTTGATGACAGGAAGACAGGAATGGAAAAAGGTTTGCGGCCAAATCCTGTAACTGGGAGAGAAGGCAATCAGGAACAGCTGGGGCTGCTTATGTACTGTGAGTTGTAGCGAGTGTCTGGCAGTGACTCCAACACGTCACCCCTGTGACTTGCACATATGCTCTCTGTTCTGCTGTCTGTTAACCTGGCTGTAAGTCAGGCTCAGAGAGTGCCAATCGTAGGGTTACTGCTCGTGGTCTGAGCTTCGGTGTGCTCAGCATCTCTGGCCCTGCTCAGGCTAAATAAAACCTTGCTTTGGAGCAGCAACAGGAGTGTGCCTGAGCGCAGGTGGAAGGTAAATACTGGTGATGAGAGAGCAGTGTTGGTTTGTGTGCTGTCCTGAATGTCTTCATGACTAATAGTGTACACTTGAGTACAGCCTTTCCACCCACTTTGTCAACAGAGTCCAGCCCCAAATCCTACCAGGGTTCATGCAGCGACCATGGTGAGAGGAGCTGCTGTGTGCATCACTTGAGTGTGTTGTGTATAGAGAGATCTGCTTTTGTTCCATCTGCAGAATATAAGGCCAAGGAGAGCTGAGTTGTGGTCTTCAGCCACCTGACATGAGTTGGTCCTCTGGTCTTCTGGTCCAAACTTTTTTGTAGGTATCTAAAGCCATCCTTAAGCGTGACTGTAGATCTTCTGTTGAGCTGCGGTTAATCTTGGTTGTTTTATGAGGCCATTCACCAACCATTCTTCCTGGCCTTGTTTTGATAGCTCAAAACCAGGAAAAAATAGTGTCAGCTTCATGTATGAACATTTGTAAGCTCTCCTGCATCAAGGTCTGTGGATAAGCAGGATTTATGCACCACATATCTGCTGAACAGTTGCCTAAGGATGCAGACTTCTGTGAGTTACATGTATGCAGCTGCAGAGCCCCGCCTGGACTCAGAGTTTGGTGTGAACATCTGGCTTCTCCATTCACATTGGGACTTTGAGAAGTGCTAAGCATCCATCACCCACAGGTGAAATCACTGTGAACTGCAGAGTGTTTTGTCACTCTGAAACCAGGATGTTTATTTATGTCCTTAGTACAGAATTAGATGTTAACATTTTAACATCTTTATTCTAGCCACAGCTTTTCATGGTACCAAACTAAGATAACAAGCATCTCAGAGGCTGTCTTAATGTCTTGTTGTCTGTGAGAACACCAAAGCTTTTCTAGCATCTTCTTTAAGGCTTCTCTTCTTTGTGTTTCAGTTTGCTGTATGACACATAAATTGTCATTATTTCAGATCATAATACTGTCTATACCAGCTCAGAATAAAGGCCTCTGTGGCTCAGTAACCTGTGTCCAGCTGTGCCCATTGTCCTGACCTGGAAACTAATGATAACAGTGGCTAATGGTGACTGTCTTGGTCTTGAATGTTTTCCAAGGTGGTACTAAGGGATGCATCACCTCAGTGCTGAATTTTAGGTCATTTTTGGTTGTGTGGTCTGAATTTCATTGTCTGCAGAAAGCCAGCTTTACAATAAACTTCTACTTGTATCTTAATAGAACTTCCCAGTTAGACTGCTATAGATTTGATTGTGTCTATATTGTTAATTGGATTTGACCTAAGAATAAAACATAGATTGTACTAAGGACCCTTAACTCCTGTTTTTCTAAACTTTGGGTTAAATAATCTCTCTGGATTTAAGTGATATGCTGCATTTTCAGGAAACCTGCTGAAGTGATAGGCACCCATTTCACATTTCTTTTCATAGCTCTCTGATTTTAGCTGATGATATGTCTGAGCTTTTTTCCAAGGTCAGGGTTGATTTTCTGTGGGAATGATATGGCCAGTGTCCTGTAAAGAAAATGAGGCTGACATTAGGATGATGCTGCCAGCTCTGAAGCAATGCTTGGCTGGGCTTTCTGCATCTTGACTCGGAAGCACATAAGATCTGCATAGATCTAGAAGCATGCCATAGTTGTGCCCATTTTAGAAAGCAGCAAGCAGCATAAGCTGCAAATTTAAGTTGGCAGAAGCAGCCTAGCTGCTAAGCTAGAGCTGTCAGAAACTGCCATAATGTTGGTTGGATACTTTCTTGATTTACCTGTCCTGTTATGAAATAGAAAAAGGCAGCTTCTGAGAGCCTTTCTCAATATGAAGGTACTGAATATTTTAGAAACATACAAGAATGCTATATATTGGAGCTAGTCTCAGCTTCAGTCTTGGTAATGGTGATCTCATACATGTGTTTCCTAAGGTCAATTAGTTATGTATTTAATAGGGTGATGGAAGCTTTTTCTATAAACTGTTTGCACTGTGGGCATCAAAAAGCTCACTTGTTTCAGTTCTGAAATTCATCTTTAATTCTAGTTATTTATCTAAACTATTTTTATGACATTATCTAGGTTATGGGTCAAATTCAGTTGCTCAACTTAATCTTCTACCAGTTCCCTGTATAACTGGTTGTTTTCAACTCAATACTGAGTTGTTTGCAAAACCAGAGCTGTCTTCCCTCAAGACAATTACAGATAATTCGTTACTGTGAGGGCGGTGAGGCACTGGAACAAGTTGCTCAAGGAAGTTGTGGATGCCCCAACCCTGGCAGTTCAAGGCCAGGTTGGACAGGACCTTGAGCAACATGGTCCAATGGAAGGTGTCCCTGCCCTTAGCACTGGGTTGGAACTAGGTGATCCTAAGGTCCTTTCCAACCCAGACCATTCTAGGATTCTATGATTCTATAATGAACCTATCACTTCTCCCGACAGTCCATTTCTGTAGAAAATGCTTAGAAAATGCTGTACCGATTTATATATTTTTTTCTTTAATTAAAATGGTTTTCTTTTTTCTCTAATTGAACCTATTTTTCATAAGTGAACCGGTGAATGTTGAATGTGTTTTAAGGAGTTGTGCATCCAGTGTTGGTTACAGAGAATTTAGCAGTGGGTAAATAGCAGACTTTGATGTGTTAGATCAAGCTTCCTACTCTCAGCCTGCTCTGTGGCTCCATACTGTGGATCTAGGTGGCAGGTCATGACTCATGCAGGAAGGCAAAGGACTGAAGTTTAACAAGCAGCCCCCCTTTAATTTCCTAGGGAAATTAAGGTAGCTGTACTGTGGAAAAAGTTATGATATGGAAAGAATTTCTGCTGCATTGATATTATGGTACTAAGAAGAATTAACAGTTACCAAAGAACCTATATTGGTCACAGGCTCTTTGGCATTTCAGCTTGGCAGCTATGTATAGCACTTGAGCAGGAGGGAGGGAGGACTCTGGATGGACATAGAGCTACACATCCAGGAGAGCTGTTGTACTGACCTGTAAACAAGGCACCCTATATGTTTCACTCATTTTTGTCTCTAGGCAGAAATCTTTTCTGATGCTTCAGAGATGACCTTTACATCTCTCTGTCAGTGTTAAAGACTTCTTGTCAATGTATTCAGAGTTTTTGTTGCACACTTTGGGAATCCTAAAGATTCACAGAGTGGATAAATTATTGCAATAAAAAAATGGAAAACTCTTTGAAGTACAAAAATATAAATATAATGAATATGGTACTTGCTGTTGTATTCACTGTATTTCGTTTGACTGTCGTTTACGTTGTTGTAAACTCTTGGGAGGAGATGCTGTCTCCAGCTTTGTGTACTGTTTGGATGTATAAACAACCATACTATTTTTAGTCCCAAGCTGAAAGATAACATCATCTCTTTAGGAAAATTCAGCCGTGTTCTGCAGGAACTCCTTCCTTTTTTGGTAGGATGTGTGACCCTCTACGTTTATGTTCTCCAATATCAGGATTTCTCTTTGGCAAAATTCCACTATGGTACTCTTGGTACTGCGTGTTTGAATAAATATATGTAGGTTTTTAACAGCATTTTTGGTCAATTGACTCTCACAAGAGAAGGGAATGTGGTTGTACGCACAGGAAAAGTCAGATTTGTGACTTTGGTAGGATTAGTCAAGAGGAAAAAGAAAATGGAACATGAAAGCCTGAATCAAATGTTGTATCCATTAGGTCACTGGGATTTCATGTGTATAAGGCTTAATACATTTTGGGTTATTTTTGGCATTGGCAAGAGTGGCCATGTTCTTTTGTCTACAAAAATAAGAAAGGAAAATGAAAGCTTAATTTGTTTGCCATTTTCCACTAAGTTTTGAAAAATAATATCTGGTCCTTAGCTTGTTGAGTGAAGAAGGGAGGGAAGAGTTGGGCTTGTAAAAACCAACTGCAACAAAGCCAGTTTCCTGCTGTTAACTCCATGCCTCAGGCAGCCTAAATACTCCCCCCTCCTTGCTGTTTCTTTCTGGATCATATCCATGAGCAGATTTCATTCCAAGAAGAAATCAGGATTGGAACTGATGTCACCCACCAGATAAGACTGCACGTGTGAAACGCACACGTAATAATAATTCCATAAGAACCTAACCCTGGAAAAGGTTGGGGTTTTATTTTTACATGGTAGGAAGAGGCTCCATGTACTGGCAGCCGAGCTGCGAGCGTGCAGCCCCACCAAGGAATCTGTGCAGCCCACAGTGGCGCCTGGCCCTGCAGACCCCTGCCAGCAGCTGCCACTGTCACTTGCCAGTTGTTTAAAGCTCTTTGAAGGTGACGTAACATGGCAAAGAGATCACATGCAGCTCCTTCCTCTAGAGGCAGGCTTATGTTAATGTTTCCCCAAAGGCCAGTGTTACAATACGTGCAGAAAGATGTAAAAACCCCTGCTCTTCTCTCTGCTTGCCCATCTCCCTTTCCCAGCTGGGTAGTTGAACAGGGAAGGAGGTAACTTTCCAAATTTTCTATTTCTGCAGCTTTCATCAGTCATAATTGCATGAACCCAATAGGTAATTTGGAAAATATTTGTGATCCTTTCCATATTAGACCGATAACACGTGTCAGCTTTTGTATGCCCTGGTGAGCTGAAAGATCAGTTACTGGGGTGAAGATTATTTCAGTCCTGAGGCCTTGTGCTGAGTCAAGTTTGTTTACTGGGTACATCTGCCTAGATAAAGTGGACATACTCCAAGCCACACATAGCACTTCTGTTCAAAAGACATTGAAACAATCAAGTGCATCTTAAGAAAAAATCAACTGAAGTGCACCAGACTGATTGATCCCTGATGCTCTCTGTAGAGAAGTATCAAGTTCCTATATTCATAGGCTCATTGAATGGTTAGGATTGGAAGGGACCCTGAAGACCATCTAGTTCCAACCCCCTGCTATGCACAGGGACAGGTTTTGATCATTTTATCATTCTGGAAGAGTGTAACTATTGGTATCATTTAATACTTGGGGGAAAGAACATCTCCGTGATCAGAGCTGTTTCCACCAGGGACCAGCACAGCTCTTGTACAGCATGGTTATGAAGAACTGCATTGCTAAACCAAACCCATTTCAGCTTCTATGTTGTTTGAAGGCTTTTTCCAACTTTTAGCCTTTATTCCAAAGGTGGCTCACAATGGGTTGTGCCTGCGCTTTTTGTGCATATGAGTCATTGCAGTCTTGTTTGCAAGGAGAGTTATTCTGACCACCATCAGATTGAATGGGCCTGGTGTAAAGAAAAATGCAAAAAAGGTATTTCTTTGCAGGAAATCCTCAATGTCATACAATAATTGGCTCTAACTGGGCTTCAAACCACAGAAGCATATATTTCAGAAGCTATATTTTGAAATATGTACTCCAAAATTAATATTTTATATTATAGTTTATTTTAAGAAATTCAAGTAGGTTATTTTCAGAGCTGTTGACATGAAGCCACTGATGAAACAGCAGCCAGCCCTGAAGCCTACAGCCCCCATAGGGAATGCCTGTGAAAATGTGCCCTGGCAGAGCATTAGGGTAAGACACTGGCACATTAAATTTGTCTAATGTGTGCCCAGACAGTCTCAAGAAGCCAGAAGTACTAATGCTAAGGATGCTGAGTTATCAAAGGAGTGCAGCTACATGCAAGAGGATTAATCTTACTAATACATGCTTACAGTTCGTCAAGCTAATAAGGTTCTGCAGCATCCGATGCAAATCCACAAAAGAGTTAAATTTAGAAGGCATTATAGTGTGCCTTTAGATTGACATGGACATTATTCATGGTTACAGCTTGGAATACCTCATTTGTAGCACTCATTGTAACAGTTCAAAAGTTATTCTAAAATTGATTCCTGAGATGTTTTTGAGATGAACAGTTTTCAAATTCAGAACAGATACGCTCTGTCTTGTGTATAGTCCCATTGAAGCATAAGGAACTACATACTAATATAAGAAATAAACTTCAAGCTGCAATTATTAAAAGCTGCCCCTTAATTAGAATTGAAAATTTGAAGAATTTTTTATTTAAAAGTTTGGTTCAAATAATATTTTAGATTTCAGAGATTTTTATTGATAATATAATTCAGAGACCAATTCCAAGTACAGCTTTGGTCAAGTTTTGGCCGGGTTGGACAAAGACTTGGGTGACATAGTTTAGTGTGAGGCATCCCTGCCCTTGGCAGGGGGGTTGGAACTGGATGATCTTAAGGCCCTTTCCAACCCAAATCATTCTGTGATTCTATGTTATTCTTTAAGGTTGAGCCCCTTGGAGCCCCCTCATGTATGAACTGTTGTGCTTCAAATTATTAACAGAACAACTAATTCTGGAAGGTCTCATCTTGTTTATGTCCTTTAATGCAAATGAATTGTAGGTAGTATACGCTAGGTCATTAAAGTATTTGAGAAAATAGTTCTGTTCATTCGGTCTGAAAAAACTAAAGGTGAAATTAAGAGTACACTTAAATGTAGGTAGGAAGCAAGAAAACAGGTTTTAGTTATGAATTTAAATGAAATCCATAAGCAGATATGTCTAGAACAAAATTACCGAAGACTGCTGTAGGTTGCTGCAGTGGTACATTAACATACTAAACTATTTAGTGTGACACATTTTCTACATCAGAATTAAACTTAATTTAATGCATTTAGTCATTCTAGTAGCATCTGCTCTGTCAGTTGCCTACAGGCTGGAAAGTTAAGTATTATGGCAAAAGATTAATGGATGGATCCAGCAGGTCAGGATTTGCTCCAAGTGGTGAAAGTCTGGAGGCCAGTTTTGGGTCCCTTGATACCAGTCACATTGGTGACATGCTTTGGGCACATGCCTTGGTTTGGTAGGAGAAGCTTAGCTGCAGGCATTGTCACCACTGTCTTATTTCCACTACCACATTGGTAAAATCAGTGGAATGAAGGGGCCATTTCTGGTGCTTCCAAGAGGGATATCACTTGCTGTGGGAGTCTTATTTTTTTCCTTAATATTTTTCCATGTCATTGGGGTTATATCGGTGAGTGGACCTGCCCTGCTTACTTTATCTGCTCTTCCCAGCATCCTGGGAAGGTGGCTTTGCAACAGAACTTGCATTTGCATTCTTGCTGCAGAGTATTGTGGTGTATCTCTAGGACTTTAAATGATATTGTGTTGTTTAAAGAAAACTCAAAACCACTGTTTAAAAGAATCAGTTTACCAGATAGCATACAAGCAGAAGCAAAACCCTTATGCACATCCCTGAGATCTGTCAATTAGGCCATGTACACACACAAGAAAAGGGAGAAATTGCAAGCGGTAGCATCTATAGTCATAAACCAGGATACAATTTGGAGCCTCTTTTAAATTATTTAAACTTTAAACTTTTAAACTATTTGGATTTTATGTTGTTCATACAGGAAAGGGACGAGGAAAACTTTCAGAATGTTAAAAGCCTTTAACTTCTTTCTGAAGCTCTGACAGCTAGAACTGAATTAAAATAAGAAATAACAGCTTGCTGCATGATCACTTATCTCACAGTGATGGTACTTAATTTAAACCACCACGTATTTCAAGGCTGTGATGAAAATGTGGGACTTAACAATACTTCTTACATTGAAATAAAGACTTCCAGAGCTCCCATGTCAAAGAGGCAGCAAAAATCCGAATGCAGCCAGATTAGGGGCGTTAATCACAGTGCCTGTTCCTTAAATTGTGAGCAGTCTGTGCAGGGTGTAGAGGCTGGAAACGAGATAACTGTGCAGTAGTGCCTGTGACCCGTAGGATATGTGGTTAAGTGGGATTGGTATTTACTGTTACAACAAAATCTGGGCTTCTAAAGCAGTTGCAATGTTGAATATGTAACTTTGTAAACCCCCTTGGTTTCTTTGTATGTTTGGTGTACCACTAGATTTAAAAAGACAGTGTGGCTTCTCCGCTCTGCTGAGACTTTTTAGCCGGGTGCTGACCAGGGTCATTGTATGTCTAATACTTGGTTTGTAGAATTGTAATGAAATTCCTTCTGAATTCTCAGGGTCAGTCCTCAGGCCAGACTGCTGCAAATCTGCACACTCATGATTGATAGCGCTATGGGACATATATTCTGACATTATGTCTGAAAAAAGTCACTCATACTTTTATACATGAGCACACCTAAAATTAGCTTATATTCTGTTAGAATCCGGTGGTTTAAAGCTGCATGTTTAGGTCAGAAATGTTGTCCCTCCCTGTGGATATCCCAAGTTCCTTATGGCAGATCCAGAGAGAAAAGGTTTACTTTATTACATATGGTATGTCATATGATGAAGGTGGCCTTGTAGAAACACTTGGATGGGCAAAGATGCTGCGAGTTAAAGATGCTCAGCTGCACTGAACACCATGTTACTTCTGATAGATGCTAAATATGAGTTTAGAAGGCCAATCTTAATGACCCTACTTTAAAATGCATGCCCTCACCCACTTGTGGATGAGGTTCATGTTAGAGAGGGATGTTAGACGGAATGTCTGGTTTATTGGGATGAAGTGGAGCAAGTCTATGGGCAGGCTGCCTGGATGGTCAGAGGCTTAGTGTATGAAGAGGAACTGCGAGAGCCAGGCTCCTTCAGGAGGGTGAGGGAGAAAATCACTGTATGTCCCTACTGGTGGGCTATGGAGAAGATAGACCTAGACTCAGGTCCATGGCAAAAGGATGAGAGTCAACACCATGACTGCTTGTGGCACCATAAATTCTGGTTAGATAAGGGAAACAAGATTTCCAAGAATGTGGTAAATCCCTGGAGCAGGCTGTCCAGGGAAGTGGTAGCCTTCCATCCTTGCAGGGTTTCAGATACGGCTGTGCCAAGGCCCTGAGCAACCTGATCTAGTTGGATCCATGCTGAGCAGGAGGCTGGACTGGATGACCTCCAGAGGTGCCTTCCAACCTAAATTATTCTGTGGTTCTAAATATAGCATGTAAGAGTGCTAAACTTGACTGTGGCATGATTAAAATTGTGCTTAAAGCTAGCTCAGGACAGCAATGCAGTGCTTTTGGGACTCAAATGCAGCACTTCCAAAAAATACAGACACATGCACATTTTCAGTGGAAACTCAGCTATTCTGTAGCATAACAATATACCAGCTGGGAGTTACATGGCTGTTTTAAAATCATAGCTATGCCTTAGGGTGTGTGTGATGCTTAAATGTACTTTGTGAGCGGTCAGATTTAATTCTCCAGGTCATAAACTGAACAGCTGAATGGATTCAAGATTTCTATTTCCCATTCTGTGACAGATAATTAAAATATTTAATCTCTTGTACAGCTGACCTGAGAATAAAGACAATACATTTCCAATATTCTGTAGATTTTCTGCAAAGTAGAGTACTTAGCTTCTCATTTTTAATTTAATATGTTGTTACTATAACTAGGACAATTTTAAGATAGTGTCTTGATTTAAAGTTGAATCTTGGGACCATTATTTTCTTGTGGACTGAATGTAAAATATACAGTGAATTCCTGGATAGGAGAGGTATTATCTCATTTTATAAAACTGTCTGTAAAACAGTTGTAAAAGGTGTTGAAGAAAAGGAGCTTTTTTAAAGATTAGAGAAATTTCAAGTTTTAAAAACTACATTTTCTAATCATCATACAACCAATAAATGATTGATGCATACCAGCATTTAGAATTAACCCATAAGCATTAAAGCCTTTGAGTAGGTCTGGGTATATTTGAAAGGGTTTGGATCAGTGCTTAAAGTAAAATAATTGAATCTTGCTGTATGAGTAGAATACACTCAAAACAATTGTTATAATTCTACCTATGTACAAATGTAATCTCACTGATTGAAAAGGGAACATGCAGAATGAATGAACACCTCTGTCTCAGTAACTTTCAGATTGGTTATAATTAGTTTATTTTCTGCCTTTTCCCAGTTTCTGATAATTATTAACAGACCAAATATGAAAGTGGGAAATCTGTCAGTCTGCCGATGGGTCCTTGGGGACTGCTGCTATAGTGCTATAGTGTTGGACACATAGGCTGCCTCCCCAGGGGACAAAGGGATGATTTACAGCAATTTTACTTTACCTTTCCCTGCTGCTAAGTGGGGCTCACAACTGGAATTGGCCTGATCGGTTCATAAATAAGTGTTGATTTCATTTATATAGGTATAACTGTGCTAGCAGGCTGACAGTATTTGGTCTGATGGCATGAATTAGGTGATGGATTTGACCTGCAATTTGAAAGAACATTAAATGAAGACTTAAAAAAAGCAAATTGTAGAGCACAGCAGAAAATGGTCTTGAAATAGAGGTGCACAGATTATGCTGCTTTCTCAAGTGCTGTACTGAATGGCACTGTATTAGTGGAGTATTTATTAATAAAGATATTATTACTATCTGTATAGAAAACCTCCATGACACCATCTTAACCAAAGAATATATTAACAAAAAATCATAGCTTTTTAAGGTAATAATAAGCACAGAATGGCACAGTATTGCTCTTTTTTCACAAATAGGTAGCATTTGGGCACTTTTAATTATTTTGGTTAAGAGGAAGAGCTGACAACAAATGCTGGTATTCCTTGCTAAATTGCATCTTCTTAAGAACATGAAGAAAGACCAGGTTTGTTATGGAGGGCAAAAACCCAGGATGCAATCTTCCGATTCAGAAACACCCTTTTCAGCTGTTTCTCTACTTCAGAGAACCTGTGGCTCTGCTCTTCCTGTTGGGATTAGTAATCAGTGGGGTTTGCCTTTCCCCTGATCCTTCTTCTCTGTCCTCAGGACAGTACCTCTGTTTGCCAGCAGTTCCCAGGTGTTTATACGCAGAAGTTTTCTATTGTTTTATAAACCTTCCTCTAAAAGAGGGGGATTTCTTTTTCTTCTTTTTCACTTGTTCTATAAAGTTTTGATATGAGTCTACCTGACAGACTTGGTTTGTGTGTTTATTTAATATTCGGTTATATCCTGTACTTACGTAATCAGAATCTGGAAATAAGAGTTTGTAACATGGTGGAAGTACTTATTTAGAAAGAGACTTGTCTAATTAGATTAAAGATGTTTCCTTTTTATTCTACAATGGCACATAATGTTAATTCTTGCCCAAGAGCAAGCTTAAACCCTTTTATATAATATTTTCCCTTTGAATAAAATACAGTTGCAAATTGTTTCATACACAATGTACTTGCTAAGTGATTTTGTTTGGGTATTACTTCTGATGAAACTTGCATTGCTATTGGCATTTCAGGAAACAAAAGCTGTCACCTATAGACATACAGAGTAATTATGATCCCTTTGTGGTGTTATCTGCCAAACCCAACAAGTTAAATGTCTATGAAGGTCTTTGACTCTATACGTAGAAGTATTTCAGTTGAGTTCAATACAGCTGAAATACTTCACTAATATTTTTTCATTCTTTATGTTCATATTGGTATACACTTGAGTAGCGTGAACATCTAAAATATGAAAGACTGTTAATAGATTCATGTCTGTAGAGGAAAATAAAAGAAAGAGGCTAGAAAAAGATGAAATAAACAATAATTGATGTAATTCACAATTAGAAACTCATAATTATGCAGATACTCAAAGGGGGAAAATAGCACAGAAAGGAAGAAAATGGTACAGTGTCTTGCTGAAGTAATGGTTTGACAGTTGATACTCAAGTGTTCTCAGCCTCCCCAGATTGTTAGAGTATCTGGCTTCCCAAGCCCATATTTGTTTGAAATGATTAAACACAATTCTCAAATAATTTGACATGGAGTGTTAGAAAGCTGTATTTTTCTGTTCTTAATGAAGGATGAGATTTTCACATGGTTACAGGGCTCCCACTCTGGAATCACAAGAAGCATTGATGAGGAAGATCAGCAGAGCTGACAGCAGAGTGACAGTGGGATCTAGGAGATTCAGACATGGTTTGCATACGAAATAAAGAAACTCACAATCCCAACAAGAACTTTAAGCAAGCACAGGAAGCAGTGAGCAGTTACACACTTGGGTTTAGATTTATCTCATCTGACTTTTGGTATCTCAACATTAGGTGTCTAGCCTGAGCTAGTCCAACACTGAGTGGAAAGGAGACACTTCCAGAGTTCTGTGCCAGCCTTCAGTGGCAGTGCTGGGCTTCGTGGTGGGAAGTTACTGTCTCTTTTATGATAGCAGAAACCTACTTTAACTACTTGCCTAATACTGGATGCTTGGAGTTAGGCGAGATGACTCCCACGCTAAAAAACCAGGGAAGGCTGAAGTTTCACCCAGTCAAAACTCATGTTTTCATAGAGTTGAAGAAGTGGAAGCTTGCTCCTTTGATGATTACAACTGCAGTTGGAAGAGATGCCATGTTAGTCTTCCTCAGACTGCTTTGGAAATGTAAAGCTGTCTAAAAGCATTGTTGTTATGAAATCAGTCATACAGTGCATGGTGTTAAAACCTCTTTGCCTTAGGTTGTCAGCATGGTGTCAGACAGTGAAACTGTGACATGATGAGGGTCATCAAGCTGCGTGGCTTGGGGCATAAGTGCTTGTCATTCCCATCTTCCAGACTGAAATTCAGACCACACTTTTCAACTTTTTCAGCTCAATGTTAGAAGAGGGACTGAAATTGAGATAGCACTTAATTTCCTTGCTTAATGATACAGGAAAGTATTACTAGTAGACTAGCTTAAAGAGATGTTACTGATTTATGATTGACAGTATGAATAATGTTGTGAGAATTAGTGACTCTGGAAGCTAAGTCGAATTAAGGGTTTCTGCAAGTCACAGTAGCTAATTTAGAGACTTATGCCTTTGGTACCTAACCTGTCACAGGCTTGTGTACGCAAGTTGGTTAATCAGCGAAGATGATTCCTGAAGATGTCTCATTTTGCACAGCCCCGGTGACAGTTGTAGTTAAAATCATTACAAATGTAAATATTGGATCACGTTAAGGAATTGTTCCTAGTTCTTTGTCTATTTAATGTGTTAGCCCTTACTGTGTCATTTTTCTAGCTCTTATGTAAGAAACTGTATTACTGATGTAATTCAATCGTATCCTATAATTTTTCATCCCCTCAGGACCTCATTGATCTTTTCACAGAGTTGCATATCATGCCTTGAATATAAAATTGATGGTCACTTCTTCCAGCTTGATCAGATTAACTTCATTAGACTCTGTTTTTCCTAGGCAGCTCAGTGCTACGTTCACATCTGTGTTTTAAGCGAGTACCCAAAAGCAAAATAACTTTTTGAAATTCAGGCCTCTTCCTAAGGAAACACTGTTAAAACTAAAGGTTCTGAAGTACAAATACTGATAGTGCCTAGCAGTGCAGAAAACTGAGTCATACTAGAGTGAATGTTGATTTCATTCATTACAAAGCAGAATTGTCCTTTTTAATTCAGTGAGAGCACGGCTGTCACTCTAACTGATAGAGAGAAATGGCATGCCATAGAAAGGGTATTTACTGACTGAGTCACCATTTACTTTATGACTTTTTGGATGAGGAGGAGAATTATCTTTGCTTATATTCTGGTTTTGAAATAATCACTGGAAATGTGTTGTGGTAGCACAGACCTCTTGTTCCTTCTGTGTGTCAAATTGAAGTTGGGCTTTTCTCTTGTTAAAAACAATATTGTGTAATACGTAAGTAGAGAAGAGCCAAACTGTGTCCTCATGCTCCTTTTGTAAATGGTCTGAAGTGGGGAAGAGTAAAAAGAGCTCCCATGTTTTGCAGTGCTGCAAAACAGTAAGGGAGGCTTGCTGCCTCTGTCTCCATGGGAAGCCTCAGGGCTGGTGGAAGGAAAGTGTGAAGAAGGGAGATGTCCAGGAGCAGGATCTAAGGTGGGGAAAGGAAGCATCAAGTTGGGTCAGGGAGGAGCATTTGTAGGGAAAACGAAGAGAAATTAGGGATAAACAGGACTTGTGGCAAATAAGTTGCCTTCTGGGCTGTGTCCTCTGGCTGAGCCCAGTACTTCGTAGCCACAGCCTGTCTTGTCTTAAACTGTGTGTGGGTTTGGGGAGGGGGGAGTGTGCCTGCTTACCAGGGAGTTGCACGCACCCTCCTTGCTGGCTGTGTATGGATGCATCCCCACATCTCATGGTCCGCCAGGTTTGTCTGTGGAGAATTTACCCTGCTTCTACATATTGCCAACAGCAATGACCAAAGCCATGCATGAGCAGTTATCCTTGTGGGGAAGCAGAAGGAAGCTTGAAGGGGTTAAGGAGAAATGACTGTGAACACAAACAGCCTCAGAGCTGTGCATGCAGCAAGAAGGGGATGTGGTAAAACATGTAGTGTCATGAGCTGAGTCCATGAACCAGGATGGCTGTGTCAACGATGGCCCAATGGACCGAGTCTTGCTTCAGCAGCATATAGGTCAAGGAACAGCATCCTATGCAATTGTGGTCTTAGTAGGTCATTTGAATTGGCAAGATTATTGACAACTGGAGCAACTTGCAGCCAGATGAAGCTCCCTGTATCCTTGCCCTTGTGCAGAGGAGGAGTGACCTACATCTGCTCAGTGGGGCTGCCAACCTCCATGTCACAGCAGCTCGATAGGCTTTTCCGTATTAAGCACAGAGATAAAGGCTTCTTTGAAGGCAGAGGAAAATAAAGGTTTTGTAACACTTTTGCAGACCTAGATGGTGTTCACTGGGCCTTGCCTACAACTTTAGTTTAATTGTATTTGTTGCATGAAATGTGAGGACTCACCGGGTTCACTCCCAGTGAAACTAAAAGCCAGTTTAGATTAAGAAGGCACCTTAAACAGTTTCTTCTGTTTTCTCCTGTTCTGACTTGAAAAGTGCTCTTTGGTGCTTTCCTCCAACCATATTTCAGTTTTCCCCCATGGGGAACAGCAATGAATTTCTGAATCACATTTTTCATCATGCAAGGCTGCATTCATTTGCGGAGTCAGGTTGCAAGGGACCTCAAATGATCACCTGGTTTAGCCTTTCATGGTAAATGGAGCCTAGATGAGATTACCTAGCACACTTTCCAATGCATCTTGAAAACCTCTAGCAATGGGGACTAGAGGCACCATGGGTACCATGTTCCTGGGGACATTGTTGCAGCGCATGATTGTTCTCACTGTGAGAAATGTATTTCTTACCTCAAGATGAAATCTCTCCCACTACAACTCATACCCATTGTCCCTTCTTTTCTCCATATGGCTTCTTGTAAAAGGGAGAGCCTTGATCCTTATTGTAGCTGCTCTTGAAATAGTGCAGCACTGTGTGATGAGGTCCCCCTGATCCTGCTGTTTTTCCTTCTTTCCCAGTGAACTAAGTACAATACAATGTGAAGACCATGGCATCTTCTGCTTGTGCTCACCGCACCCTCACCCTGACATAGCACTGAGACCAGACCTAGAACACCTACTCTAAACTAAGGTCTCTGTGCAAAAGCCATCTGGGGCTAGCAGGCTCCAGCATTTCTTGGCCCTAGACTACACATACCCCACTAACTGTTCCCTTGACACAATGAAATTTGTCTGTGTTTCGAACCTGGTGAAATCACGGGAGTGAGATTAACGTGGGATTTGGCGTTGCATTTTCCTCTGTTCTTTACTGAATTGCATTTCTGTACATTCCCTAGGAAAATGGTCTGCAATTCCTTTATTTTTACAAATAAGACACAATTTTATCCATTGATACTGCTTCTTCCCCTTTTATATGCAAAAGATGAATATAAAGCTTCAGAATAAAATACTCAGTTTGACATAAAACTCCTTTGCTGTTTGAATAAGTTGGCAGTTCACAAATAAAGTAGCACAAAACTCTGTCCAAAAGATGTGTATATATAGCTCAGAAATTTATCCATCGATGGCAGAACTGTTAGTTGCAGAGCTGTGTAAGAAGTGGCACAGTGGCTGTACGCTCCAGGGTTGTGTTTGTGTGAATATAACACGTTTCTCCTATGAATGTGGTGTTGAAAGATAATTGACTGCAGAAATTGTGTAGTCTGAATGTGAAAAGAGGCAACATGCTGATGTATCCGATGGAGGTGAAGGACAATTAGATTTGTATGTGTGTAGCTGAATCTAAGAAGAAATACTGTGACAACTTCATCAATGTTAACTGATTTGCACCTGTGTAAGGTAGTATGACTTTAGCACCAGCACTTCAATGACATCAATACCTATTTATATTTGAAGTAACTATATGATTGTAATAAAACAAGAGTTAATGCCTTCTTAATGCCAAGCTAAGTAGAGGAAATAAAAAACAGGAGTTCATTTTTATAGTTCAAGAGTTAAGACATTTTTATAGACCTCAGAATACAACATAAAAAAGAAAGAAAACCTTTGGAAAGGTCTTTAAATTATTGTTTGTAATACTTTTAGAAACACTTTCATATAGTGGAATGTTAGTAAATTATAATTCAATTAACAATTGAGGGTGACTCGTTGTGGCTTGGCTAGCAAAATGAACCATTGTTTTCCTCATTAGTTTATCTTGCTTTTGCTTTTTGGTGTTGCTATACCAAGCAGGCATTGTTACTACTATTCAGTTTGTACCAGGGAAGGAAAGAGAAATAAGCTGTGGAAATTCCTTCTAAACAGTTTTTCCCCAGTTCCAAACATTTGCTCATTTCCAAGCCAGGGAATGTGCTTGTTCCCCTCCTCCATTCAGTGACACAGATAGAGCAAATATCAGTGTGTCGTGGTTTAAAACCAGTCAGGCAGCTCGTTCACTCACTCCCCCCCTTCTTCCTTTCCCCCTACTCCCGGAGGGACGGAGAGGAGAATCGAAAAGAATTAAACTCCCACGGGTTGAGATAAGAACAGTTTAGTAACTAAGGTATAACACAAATCACTACTGCTACCACCAATAATAATAATGATAAAGGAAATAACAAGGGAAGAGAATACAACACCTCAGCACCAGCCGACAGGCAACTTGCCCCCCCAGCCCGACCAAGCACCGACCGATACCTCCTCCAACCCCGCAGTCTTCCAGCCCTTCCGGGTAACTCCCAGTTACACCCTGGGCATGACGTGCTGTGGTATGGAATACATCTTTGGTCAGTTTGCGTCAGGTGTCCTCTCTCTGCTTCCTCCTCCCTGGCAGAGCATGAGGCTCACAAAGTTCTTGGCCAAACCAAAACATCATTTTTATCAGCTCTGTTCCTAGGCTGAAAGTCAAAACACAGCACTGCACCAGCTACCAAGAAGAAAAAATGACTGCTGCTGCTAAACCCAGGACAAGTGTGAAGAGTGATGCTGAGTGAGGGTGCAACCCCATAAATGCTAAAGACCTGGGAGAAGGAAATAGCACCAAAATGCCAGTTTCTGATTTAGGGTTACAACTGTCTGTATCTTAAAGGCCTGAAGATGAAGGAACTGGTAGGAGTGTGGCTTGAGTAACTGGTGGAGGTGCTAGGAGTGATTATCAGGCAGCCATAGAGCTGCAGAAAAGCAACAGACATAGAGTCCAGTGTTGTTTCTTAAACTGATTCTTAAAATTTTGTAGCTATTTATGGTGGAACTAAGCAATAAGGAATATAAATGAGTTTAGATGTATTCCAAGAAGACAAAACAATCTTTCTGGTTTGTTTCATGGTACTAAATTGAGCTCAGGGACATAATTTCATTTCAGATGTTACTGATGAGAAATTGTAACCTTAGGGGAACAGGGGGAAAGGCTGAGCTTTCAGGTAGTGATGAGTAAACTGCTAAGATCGACTTTGTCTGAATTCAGGTATGAAATTAATGCTGTTAATTTCATATTTAATTAATGCTGTATTGATCTTCCACCAAGGTCAATAATAGTTTTATTGGTTGGCTTCACTGAGAACAGGGGGAAGGCCAGCAGCATCACATTTCCAATGGTGACTTCGCCTTTATCTATTTAACTTTCAGAACGGCACTCCACATTGTTGACAAATTCCTCAGTGGTCATCAACCAAAATGGTTGTATTTAAGTAGGCTTTCGATCTGACCTGCTGCATTGCAGCTACATCCTCTTATAGAGAATGGGATTTGGAAAGCAGGCAGAAAAAATGTTTTCTGGCATGGTCACTGTGGGCTAAATGCAAGGATTAAATTGCTGGGAATTGGGCACGTGCACATGGGATGTGGAGAGCTGAAGATGAGGATGTGTCTAAAATACCCTCTGCCTGCCGGGGCAGGTTTCTTGTTCATGGCTTTGCACTTGGCATTCAGATGCTGAACCTGATTGCAGTGTTTCATCTCACCTTTGTGAATGTGAACAGAGCTGTCCATGCAAAGGCTGGGGTTAGACTCACGACACTTGAGTCCTTGAGTAAGTGGAACTTGCAGCTGTAGCTCCCTATTGGATCTACTGGGGTTAAACTCACCAGACTGGCCTAATCTGGAAACTATAGCCAATTTATTTTTGTGAAGAATGATTTGTGCACATGTGTTTGGCTATGCATGCCTGTTCTGGTAGTGCCATCACCAGAGACAGGCTGAGCTGCGGGAGGTGGGCCTTGCAGCAAGGCAGCCCAGTATAAGTGTCTCCTCTGATTTCCTCCAACAAATGTGCCCTGGATTCAGAAAGGTCAACATAGTCATGTGTTCTTGGAAAAGAAGGAAGGTAGCTCTTCAAAATGGAAGATTCTCAGATCTGTGGGGTGGCACAGAATAAAGCACTCAGTACCCCGCACTCTCACAAAGGATTCAAGCTACAAGCAGGCACATATAGGTGCTTTACCATCCACTACATACGGAAAAGGGAAGGCATTTCCTTGCACTCCTCTGTGGATGGCTGAGAAATGAGATGTGAAAAATCAGCTCGCTCTGCCTTTGGATGTGATGAAAAGCAGGTGTGAGAAGGAGGTTCTCAGCCTTGCAGCTTAGGACTTATATCTGTCCATGCGATTTCAGGCACATGAATCTTCCCTTAATCCAAGTCCCAGGCCTCATAATTCTCAAAATCTTCCAGTTTTTCGGGGGGAGAAAGGGCGGAATGGGGGGTGAGTGAGGTAGAGGGGCAGTGGGACTGTTGTGTGAATACATTGCTTTTTCCCTTGAGATACCCCCAAAGTTAAATTTCTGGATTCCAATTAAAACACATGAGAGGTTGAATCTTTTTGTCTAGATAGCACCCAACCCACATTATTATCTGATAATTTTGTACAATAGGTGGCCAGTGATTGCAGAACTATAAGTGTCTGCATAACTTTTCAGAACAGAGGAAAGCAAAGAAGATCATTTTATTCTGCCTAATTACTTAGCTAATACTAGTTATTTTCCATTTAAACACTCAGAATTTCTGTAGATTAAGACAACTTAATTGGTAATTTTGTATGCAAAACAATAATAAATTGAAATTTAGTGATCTCCTAATCTCTTTGTGTGCATGTAGCATCAGCAGCCCACACAGAAAATTCCATCCCTAAAACCTGCTCCATGCATTAATTTGCTTCCAAGAGGAATACTAGAAAATGATGTTGGTGTCTTTGCAATGCCTGTCATCTTTCTTGCACCATTCACATGATCCCCTGAATGTCAAATTCATATCGTAGTTTAATTCCTCCCCTACGTGCAATTTTTGGCAGACCAGCTGATATTTATTGCCTCGTTTTGCTTCTTAGATTTTTCTTGCATGAAATGCCCAGCTTGGAGTCTGGATATTATCAGAGCAGTTCTTGTTACAGTACCATTTCTACCGCAGGCAGGATGCCTTCCCTTAGCACAATACATCCCATTATGCTGTTCACTTTCCCATCTTCACAGCTAGCTATTCAGCAGATGGTTTAAGTTTCCCTCTCACACTCTCAAGTACTTTCTCTGATTAGTCCCTTGTAGCACCTGACCTTTAAGAAACGAATACCTTCTGTTAATTGCTTGCATTATCCTTATTACATGGCAGTTTTTGCAGCACTAAATCATCGCCTGTGACCTCTACTTAAACAGATCTTTTCTTATCTGATGTCTACTCTTTTTGTTACCTGCCGTCCCTATCAGCTTTATAAGGTCAGCAGGTTCCCTGTGTGGCAGGTTCATTTCTGAAGGCGTGTGACCTGAGGTTCCATTGTGATGGCTCTCTTTGTCCCTTTGCTGCTAACTGGACTGTATCCCTTTGCCCTCTTGCCTGTGTCACTTTGCAAACAGCTTTCTGGACATGTCAGGACTCTGTCACCTCATTATGAGACAAGGCTTTGCTTTTCTTTGTCCTCTAAGGATTTTCTTGCACCCTTTTTCTGTGTTTGATGAACCACTTTTTCCCATTATACAATCTCTGCTAAAGGCTTTGCAGGCTTTCTGTTTGATTGCTGCTTGCTATTTCATGTGTACAGTTTTCTGAAGATTACTAGATGGTGCTCTTATTCAAGTTGGGGGAGTAAAAGGGGTTTGGATCTAGGTCTGCTGTAGAGAGGTTCCCCTTGTGAGAAAGTAGCTGGGAGTGAGGGAAGCTCTGCTTTCATTCGCCTGACTTGCTGGCCAGCAAAGGAGGTCTATCATCATAAACTTCAGGCTGAAGGAAGCTCCTTATTCCCCAGACATAGCAGGGATCAGAGAAGGACTCATGACCCAGTTACTGGTGGAGCAAGCACAGCTGCCTGCTCTCTGTTAGGCAGAGCTCAGCATGGATTCTCAGCCTGATGCTGCATTTTAAGTTTTCCTACTTCATAAGTCATTGTCAGTGTCTCGTACTTCAGTACCTGTACCACAGGAGCCCACAGGTTGTTATTTTTCTTGTGTGTGCCTTGTTTGTGTGTGTGTTTCAAATAAAGATGGCTTATTGCTGTGCAGGAGGTGAGAAGTGTTTTCTCATATGTGGACTTGAGGATGGAGGTGTTTGAGAACAGGGAGGTTAAATTGAAGCTGTTTCTGAGCAGGACAGGTTTTGGTAGGATGCGACTGGTCACCAAGGGCACAATTGGGTGGCTTTGCAAATCCATTCCCAGCCAGAATGGGACTGATGCAAGAGAGGCTGGGAGAAAGGTGGAAGACATGAGTTCAGGTTAGAGATACCATTTATCCAACTCTTTCTTATTAAACCTTTATCCTTTTACTGTTCATTTTTGCTTCTCCCATGTTTTTCATCTTTATTTGGATCATAAATGCAAGGAACATTTATCAGTAGTGCCAACTTTAAACACAACCACCAAGGAACTTGTAAGTTCAGTTGGTAAATGATGACAGGTAAAAGGAAACATCTATTTCATAATTTCTTTTTTGTCCTAGTGATAAAGCATTGCCCAAACCTCTACCATTACATACAGAGGTATACTTAATTTTATTGCATTTTTGTTTGTTCAGGATCATATTATCCTCAATAGAAAATTCAAATGAGCACTCACCTGGATTTAAACCACTGTAAGGCAAAAATGACATGAAGTGGCAACACAGCCAGTTTTTGCAACTGAAAGCATTTCTATGAAATATGATGATTTCTTGGATTTTCCAGCATTTTAAAAGTAAAATTCATTAATTACTGATTGTTTCTGCAAATAAATTTGTTGATCTCTGTTGACACTGGACTCTGTAGTCTCCATTGGCTATTAAACAGTCATACATGTGAATGGTTAGAAACTGAGTGACTTAATGCCCAGGGGGATAGTTCCATAAAATAGAACATCCTGAGTTGGAAGGGACCCATGAGGATCATTGAGCCCAACTCCTGACTCCACACAGGGCATCCTAAAGTTTAAACCAATATGCAGATCCCAAGTAGCAGAAGGATTGCGGTTTGCAAGCATGTACATACATATGGTATATTGCTGAGTCCCAAAATCTCAGGTGTTTTAGCTTTGATTTTTAAGAAATGCTTGCTTATAAATGACTCCATATTTTATAGTGAAGATAAACAGCTGCATTCTTCTCTATTTAAGAAAATAAATGTTTCTAAACATTTTCAAAGACTGGCTATGGAAAAAGCTCAAAATGGTCTAGTGAGGTGGTGTGAACATGGAAGAGCAGAAGCAGAGTTTGACTATATATATTGTCTGTCACCTTCAATTACAATTGACATTCATTTTAACTTTTACTGGGAAGAGGGAAGTGCATACACGAAAAAAAACATGAGTTAATTAGGAACAGATCTGAAATCTATTTAAAATGCCATTTACAACCAATGGTATCATAAGCTATAAAGAGTTTGCAGCCAACTAATCCATTCCAGAGTGGCCTAAATTTGTTGCTAAGCTGCCTGACTGCTGTTTGCAAAGACACCAGTGAAGGCATTGACCTCAGTCATGTAACCTTGGCAGAAGGAAACAGAGGATGGGTGAGGGCATTGCTGTGGCTACCAGAACTTCACTTAAAGTTGTAAGAGAAGCCAAGTGCCTCATCCTTTTCTATAGCGAGGGCAGTGTGCTGTTACTACCTTTATAACAGGGGAGTTGCAGGTGCCTGGGAGGTGTTGATCTGAGAAATCAGTTTAAAGCTATACTGCTTCCTGGATCATTTGCAGCAGCAGTGTCAGGAGGCAGTGTCTGAGCTGTCTTTTCTGTGCTGCTGTCACTGCTGTCTCTTGTAAGGCTCCCCTGAGCCAGCTCATCACACTGAGTACAGTGGTCATGTGCTTTGTGCCCATAAAGCTCATGAGTGATGCTGGAGTTTCACAGAAACACCATCAAACCCTTCTGAGCTCTTCAAGCATTATTTCTGCTTTGCTGTAGCCAAGTGGTGAGACCACAGGGGAAGCTCAGAGATTGCACTTGTTGTAAATTTATTTACTTGTTGTAAATACAAATTAGTACACTCTGACTGCATTATGATCATATAACAGTAATATGCAAATTATATAACATTTAGCCTTGAAAAGGAAAAATCCTGATGAGCAGAGGGAAAGGCTGTGTTAGAGTGAAAGAGTTTTTGCTTTTCCTGCCTATTAATTTACATTCCTTTGGAGTATTGCTATTTAGTGAAGTGCCTTCTGTGTTTCTGCCAAGCTGAAGTAGCCACTGGGAAAAACTCTGTAGGCCAAGACTTGCAAATATCTGGAGAGCTCAGGCAGGGTGGCTGATGGTGATCCAAAAGAGTGCGCAGATGGATCTGGCCTCACACAGACAGCACAATAGTATTGGGCAATATAAAATCCTGCCATAAGGTTTTAATGCCAGAAGTCAGTTGCTGCAAGGTAACATGTAGGTAAGAATTTTTATAAGTTGAATAATTCATAGTTTTGATTCAATGTGCAGAACATGGGACTGTCAGGTGTCAGGCCATGTCAGCTGGGTGCTGTGTGAGTTATGGACCACATCTGGCATGGCCCTGGACAGTGTACTCACCATATAGATTTCTGAAGTCAAAGCTCTTCAGTTGCCTTATGAAATCCTCTTCTGCTCCTGGCAGAAAATACTGGGCAAAAAAATGTTTTGTTTCATATCCATTACAAAATGTAAAGACCTTTTCTGTATGTAATAAACCAAAGGGAAACATTATGAAATTTGGGAGAGTTCCTGATTTCTGCTGTAAGTGATGGGCATTTCTGTAGGATCTACAAACTATCAGCTGTTTCTGCCTCTTATCATGAGATACTTTCAGATTTGATCATAATGACATATATATGCTTTTGAAGCATTGATGGCTTTTTTTTTTTTTAAAGAAAGAATCGTCTCCACCCCCTCTTTATATAGTGCTTATAACCCTTCAGCTGTAGTGAGATAGGAGCTTCACTAAGCCATAAAATTGCACTTTATTCTACACAAATAATCCCCCCTTTTCTTTTAAACAAAGAAAAACCCCAGTATTTCATGTTTTAGACAATAGTTTGTGGTTTTGATGGAGAGTGGAAGGTATTGAACTTTCTGTGACATGAATTGGCATTGACTGTTGAGGTCGACGGAGACTCACCCTTTGATGTACATGCAAGTTAGATCAGTTCAGTAGATTTTAACAAAATTCAGTGCAAACTGTTATTCAACCTGCCCAACAGAGTGAAGTTGCTGTGCTTTTTGTGGGTGGTGCTACACAAATCGTGGTGCTTTCACAGCCCTCCCCCAGCAGCACCAGAAGCCATGGAGGCCTCTTTTCACATTTACACCCCTGGCTGGTTTCTGTTTGCTGGAGGAGAAAACACTGCATCTTTGCTGCTATGTAAGCAAGCAGACACTGACTGGGTAAAGGGTGGTGAGTGATGGAGAGGGGAGAGCATTTGGCTTCTGTGAAGCCTGCAGGCAGAAAAGTGATCTGCATTGTGGAACAGGGTGGTGAATTCCTGTCCCTATCCCAGCACTTTACTTTGGGTTTAGCCAGCTGTTCTCCAAGCCAGCAGTCCCCTTTCCAATGCACAAGCCATGTTACTGCCTTCGTACAAATTTAGTCCAAAGCAAGTGAGAACTCCAGATTTTAATCCTCATGGAGTATTCACATGGTAACTGGGCCAGCAAGTACTGCTTTAAATAACACATCACTGTAATTCCAGTGATACAGAGTGCAACTCTGTATGCACAGTCACGGAGAGATTTTTGGCTTCCAGGTATCTTGATGACCACCTGTGGGAGAGAGACAAGCTCACAGCATCTCCTGACACTAGTGCTGTGCCCTCCTGCTCCATGGAGAAGGGATAGCCTTGCCTGGGGGGATGACCAGAGCAGTATCATACCTCAGTACCTCAGCCTGTATTCTTAAATTGTGGTCCTGCAGCTTGAAGGTTTTCCTCCTTTAAGCCTTTTTTCCCCAGGTGCCAAGCAGCACCCTCAGTGCCTATGTAGGGTGGCATGACCTGATGCAAAGAGCCATTGCTGGCACATCCTGTGTCCGGTCCCTCCGGGGCTCTGCCAGCGGTGCCCTGCCCCATGGACGTGACAATATTGAGTCTTGTGCAGGATGCTATTTTTACACGGCGGCAGTGAGGTGCTGGCTCACGTCCTGTCCTGCTGTGTGTGGGTGCTGCAGGAGTCATCTGACCCCAAGCATGTTGGTGTCAGAGCTGCCCCAGCCCCCAGTCCCCTGCTGCTCCGGCCGAGCTCCTCTCCCCTGGCCGGCCACGCAGCAGCAGTGTTTCTGGTGGCATTTCCCCTTCAGAAGGGAATTAATGCGGGAATGCTGGAAGATACAGGTACAGTGTGATGACTCCACATTTTGGAGGGCCTAGACCTGAAATGATTTGTCTTTCATCCGGAGCTGTGGTGACTAAATCACTGATACCGTCATGAGAATAGTTATTGTGTGTTTACGTGGAAACGCAGCAGAGTGGAGGAAGATGGTTAAACATTTATTTGACATTAAGCTTCATATAATTATATGAATGATGATTTGGGAATTATAATGATGCTGGCACTTAGCTGACAGCTCGGTTTGAAAACTTTCCTCAGTTAATTTAAATTGAATTTAGAGTTCGTATTAGGTTGTGCTGAAAAACAATACCTATTGCATTATGCAGATATATTGGACTGCTGTTCCTATATTCTTTCTGACCATAATCTTACTAAACCCATACAAAAATAGCCTTTACATTGCCACAGTAACGGTTCCTAAAATTAGCAGAGATTTTTACTAACTGCCTTTGAATTTGGTAAATATTTTATCATAATAATGAGGGCAGGAGGTTACCTCCTGCTAGGCTTGTTTACGTGATGTGAATTCTGCACTGAGCATATGGTGAGATTTGGAGCTCTTGCATGCTGATAATTGTGCTGTGCTGCATCTTTTACACATAGTTGTATTCACATTCTGCTGGGTAACACCTCTCTCTCCTTTGACGCTGATCTCATAAACTCTGTAATTAGCAGTAAAAGCAGAGGTTGCTTCAGTTGTGCTGTCTGTTTGCTGTCCTGTATTAGGTATAGGTCTCTGTTCTGATTGTGATCCATAAGAGGTGCTGGAAAAGGCATGCAATCCTTTCCTTAGTGCCACTGGAAAGGCTGTTTATAAGTGATAGAAGCAGGTATACATACAGAAAGGAATGTGATTCTTGAACCATTTCAGTTTATATTTTGGACTTCATGAATGAATTCAATTAAATAGAGACCTATTAACATAAAGATTTATTGAATTTGATGAATTGCCTGCCTTGTGGTATAGGAACTAAAGAGAGAATCAGCAATAGTGCTTTGCTGTAGGAGCCACCAGAGGTCTTGGGAAGAGCAGTGAGTGTTTCTGGTGCAGTGGCTAGACCCACTTGGAGCAGAAAAGCCTCATTTGGGGAAGGGAGCAAGCTCAAGTTCATGAGTGACAGTTCAGCCCTCTATAGCCAAGTGGAGGACTTGTGGGACTGTGTAACATGGACATAGAAAGCAAAACTTCTTCAGCTTTTCCCGTTCTTCTGCTTCTTCTGTTGTGAGATGTACTGAAGGCATTGTGTTATAGGGAAAATCATGCAAACATTTTGCCTGGCTTTTAACACAAGGTGCTAATTGAGAAATAAGTTAAACCAGTTATTTAATGTTACAGAGCATCTAACATGTCAGCTCCTTGGGCAGGTTTGGTACCTATCCCTTTGAGCACACTAGGCTCCCTTCTGCCCTGCTGCACTGGGGTGCATGGCTGGGCAGGGCTGTGCCCAGGGAATTGCTCTTCCTTGCTGCAGAGAGTGGATGGATGGATGGATGGATGGGGAAAGCTTGTGGAGTTACTATTTCATAATCACTCTCTTTTTCTTCCTTTCTGTGCAAAGGACCATCGAGGTCTCAAGCCCCCACAAGGCTCCATAATGAATCACCAGTTCTTAAGGGAAAATACCCCCCGCCAACCCCCTTATCTAAAGTAAATTTATAGCTCACACCCATTTAGCTCTCTGAACGTTGCACATATTACTGTATTACTTATTATTGTGTTATATTATCCTTACCGCCACGTCACCACTGGAAGAGCTCCTTGTCATTGTATTTTACACACAGACACAAGACAGAGATGGAGCAGGGGCCAGATTTAGGCACCTAAACCCAGGAGTTCATGGAATATTTAGAGGCACTCAAATGCTTGTTTCTTTTCCTTTCATCTGGGTTTTTTTAAATCCAACCCTGGGTGTTTTGACTGAGGTGACACAAGGCAGGTTTGGCAAAAAACCAACTTGAACTCCAATCTCTAATTCTGGTCGGTGCTGCTGCGCTCATCTGCTTCTCCTTTAATCCTGCTCAGAGAAGATTGCAAATTTAATTCCCCTCTGGGCTGCTGTGCACCACACCCTCCACAGATCACTTGATACAGCATTTCAGCAATCAATACTTCTGTTCTTCAAATAGTCAGGAAATGCTACTTGGGCCTCATCTGCATTTTGATTTTTGCGTAACCACCTCTGGCTATAGAGATGAAAGCTTTCAGTGTCACACTGAGATATTTGCTGCTAATTCCTTCATAGAATCACAGATTGATTTGGGTTGGAAGGGACCTTAAAGATCATCTAGTTCCAACCCCCTTCATGCAGAATAATATCTGCTATCAGAGCTGAGCATTTTTGGTTCAGAGCTAGAATGTGGCCTCTGCCTTTGTTGAAAAAGCTGAATGTTTTCATGAACTAAACAGCTGATAGTGATAATTTTAGATACTAATGTTTTCTCTTTTCCTCAGAACAAAATATCTTCATCTCATGAAGTGAATGTAATGGGCTGTAAAAAGGGATGTTCCTGGTGAACTTATACAGGAGCCAGTAGTGTTGATAGTTGCTAAAGAAAATTAATATAGCTAAAAGCTGCTGATGGAGGGTTGCTGTTGAAGGCAAATGATATTTTATCTGTATGAGCCAACCCAGCCTGTAGAACTGGATGAAAACAAAAATAACAGGGGAGAGGACCCTTCCCAGCTCCTTTGGTTTTCTTTTTACTGTGGCCTGCAGGTTCTGGTTCCACACTGTTGATCCACAGAAACGCTGTGAGGAGTTAGCACTTTCCCTGCATTGAGATGTAATTGTTTGGATTATAAAAACATGTTCTTTAGGAATAAAATACTTATTGGCATCAACGTTGTCTCTCTAAGTTACCCCTAGTTTAGTTCACAGTACACTTTAAATGACCATGTGAAATATCACAGAAGGCCAGGTTGGATGGGGCTTTGAGATAACTGCTTTGGTAGAAGGTGCCCCTGCCCATGGCAGGGTGTTGGAACTAAATGATCTCTAAGGTCCCTCCCAGCCCAAACCATTCTAAGGTTCTATGATTATAATTGTGTCCTTTGGCTCTTTGTCATGTCAGGTTTCTGTAATCACCAAGAGCAGTAAATCTAATCAGGTGATTTGTCAGAACAGAGTTAAATAATGTAGACTAAATGTGGCCTTGTGTCCTTATATTGAACAAAACCATTGAAAGTCTTCATTATTAGCTTCATACTTGAGGTCTGACCTAATATTGAATGTATATTCTTAATCATGGTACTTTTAAACTTTCAGTATTTGATTTCTAAGCTTAGCAATGGCTTCTATGGGTTCTTACTCTAAATTAAGACAAAATGCACCAAACTGGAACAAGCATTTGGACTGTATCAAATTCTGCAGTTTGTGGCCATATGTTTCTTTCTCAGTTCTGTAACCCACCATGAAGATTTCTCTCATCTGGCTGTCGGACAGCCTGATAGCAAAGGGGTTTGTCATTCTCTTGTGGGCTGGTCAAACCCTTGGAAAACAGGATCATTTTCCAAGGGTTTGATTTCCCTCAGCAGTCTGCTCATGGCTGAGAGAGGGTGACATTTTCCATCCCAGGCTCCATTGCGGAGCATGACCAAGGACTCGGGGGGAATCTTCTCCCTTCTGTCGCCACTATCAGCTTGCCTTGTGCTGCTTTCCAAACGCTTCTGTCTCGCTCAAATCTCATCCTCAACCCTGGCACCTCATCCTGGTCCCCAATTCTGTTAAATCCTACTTAGTACAGTAATGCCAAAGGAGCCATTCTTATTCAAAGGGATGGGTTTTTGTGCCTGTCACAGTGTCCATCTTTGTCAGGCTTCAGCCTTTACTCCAAGTTCTTCCAAATCCAAAGTGCTGTGCTTTCTTTTTAACATTGAAAAACAATATATCATATTCTAACCTTTTTCCACCTTTAGAAAAAGCTTAAGCAGTTTGTCTGAAATTTTCCCCGAAGAAATGAGCTCGAGAACACCAAATCTGAATAGCGTCTATGTGAACAGTTGTAGTTTGGCAAAGTTATATCCACACTGGAAACTTCACTTTACAGGTGCCATAAAGTGTATAATGAAGCTTTAATAATAAGTGATACCACTGTCCCCTCTTCCCCGTGACGCTTGCAGCATGTACATATGTCTTGAGCAAGCAGTATAGAAGTAAATCTGAGGGATATCATATCTGACTAATTTTACAAACCATTGCTAATTCAATAAGTTGCTCCTTATCCAGAACTGCAGAATTATGTACTGCTTCGCCTGTTGGAGAGAAACTGAGACGTGACATCAGAAATACGTGAGCACTGGATACTTGGCAAGATTCCTGGCAGTGGCATCACCAGCAGACAGGTCTTGCACACCAAAAAAGTGCCGTGGAAATTGTTTGCTAGTTCGTTTCTTGCCATTTTTTACCTTTGTCAAAAAATGAGTGCAGTTAAATCTCCTTAGGGTTTGAGGATTGGTGAAGATTAACTCTGCCAAAGCAGAATGCGGTCTGGGAGAAAGGGAAATTTGGATAATTGGGCATTTATTTGTACTTCTGCATAGAAAACTTCATTTATAGTTAAGAAGGAAATTTCTAGTTTAATTCAGTTCTACAAATCAGGGTATAATAAAAGCATTTAATTTTTAATGAGCTCTTTAGTTCTGATCGGGTGAGTAGTCTCAGATCATTACATTTCATCAGTAATTTGCTATTTCATATGTTAAATGTTGATGGTATCTTCTGCTGCCTCAAAGGCTGATTTTGATACATAAAGGCATAACAGTAGAATGCTGAAAATTACCATGTAAGCACATTTTCTTACATGATTTGAAACATAAGTTAAAATGTGAAGTTCCCTAATATAGTTCATTTCTCAAAATTGTCAGCAGTTGCAAGTTCAACATAAAACACAATATATTTTAAAATACTGAAATGTAAAACTAATATTAATCATTTTGTGGTGCTACATGAAATAATAAGTATTTAAAACTGTCTTCAGTAGCACATGTTTATAATGCACCCAAAGGCACTGTATATACCCGCTGCAGTTTTGTTTGATAGTGAGTAGCTTAGTTCTGAACTGAGTAAAACAAAATAATTATGCATCTGTTTGCCGTGAATGTTTTAAATATGATTTGTGTTGCTTCAAGATGAATGGCAGAATTCCAACAGAAATACTGCATCTTTTCCTTTGAAATTTATTTTATAGGGGAGTATTTGGGTTTTTTAAACTCTAAACCTTTGATCCAGAGACCTGAAGGGAAGCAAATGTGTGACGTTGTCCTGCCCTGTGTCTCCGGACACTGAACACCATGGGCATCATGGAAAGTAAAACTTTCTGTTTTCTTCCAGCTTGCAGCCAGGTTGAATGGGGCTCTGAGCAACCTAGTCTGATTGGAAGGTGTTCCTGCCCATGGCAGGGGGGTTGGAACTAAATGATCATTAAGGTCCCTTCCAACTCAAACCATTCTATGGCTCTATGACTCTGTGTTACTGCCCTGCCCATGGGGCACACCACAGCACGAGGTTGCAGCATGAGAACACAGCCATCTGCAGGCCACCGCATTGGCCAGTCACTTATGCCTCTGAAGAGACACTATTCAAAAAGCCTTAGCCATGGGAAGAGTAAAACATGAGGAAAAGGCAAATGTTTAGTCATTCCAAACAGAATTTTGCATTTCAAACGTGTAACTTTTTTTAGTCCAGAATGGTCAAGGTGAGGTCAGCTCTTTTAAAGTCAAATGTTCCATGAATTAAATACTACAAATGTGATGCTTGTTAATAATTGTGGAGGGAGCAGAAGTTCTTTGTCCATAGTTATAAACTTTTAGTAGCTACTTTACTGAGTAACTCAGGAAAATGCTTCGGTTTCTTACAGGGTTGATTCTTTTTCAGGGTGGGTAGTTTGTTTTGGGCAGGCTACAGTAAAGACAAATTCTCATGTCAGAAGTTAAGTATTTCAAAGTTCAGAGTTTCCTCTGTTTTCTCTTGAAGAGTAAGTCGAACCCTCATATTAGCTTGGACTCTGTGTGCTGTTTGCACTGTGTAAATCTGGACATCTGTCTTTCCATAAACTTCTAATTGCCTGTCATGCTGTGTTGTTTTTATTGGAGATGTGCTTAATTATAAGCAGGGCTTCAGTAATAGTTCCAAAGTTCACACTGCCTTGAGCACAACTTTTTTAACAATCCAGGATGTGTAATTTCAGCAGACAAGGCAGAATGCTGATGGATGGGGAATAAAGCTATGGGCATTATTTACCATCGGCAGCCCAGTTCCATGTATCTGTGGGTAAAATGTGAAGAAACTCCCCTGAAAGGCTAGGTGGGAGGCTCAGCATCTCATTGAAATACTGACTTCTTCAGGTCAGTGGATGTGGAAAGGCCTTTTAAGTACCACCACTAGGTGCTGGCCGTGGGGATGAAGTGAGAATAGAGGAGGAAGAGCAGCAAGGTCAAATATTGGAGAACAAAAGCTGGATGACTCTCTCACTGATTTAGGTATCATCTGTTATGTGTTCCAGCTGAGATGTTTGCTCTATAGACTCTTAAATACACTGTGATAAAAAAATTGATGTAAGAACTTCAATAGAATTGCGAGAATAAGGTCCTGTCTCAACTGTTCCACATAACCCATGGGGATGCCAACTTGTATTCTTATTGTTAACAGCCCAATGAATGCAATTTCTAATTTACATCACAAGATGGCAGCAAGTTTTTAATGCACGTAATATTTTACTAACCTGGCTAAACCTAATCTCTTGAAATCATGGTTTACTTATAAAATGACAGCAGGCTTTGTTCAATGATCAGATTTATTTGGCATTTACAGAGATGTCAGTGTTTCAGTAATATGAACTCAAAACATCTACAGAAGTGTATTTCTATCTTAAAATCAGTTAAAAAGACAATTACCTTGAACTTTAAAGATCAGTAGCTCACAGTGTAATTATTACTAAGTCTCATTAAAGGTATTCTGGATTAAAAAATATAGCTTTTATCTATAGTCTTTGACTTCCTGAAGAGAAAATGTGATAAATGCATTTTGTGAAATTCACGCAGAGGCCCTTAAGACCTGAACATGTGGATTCTTTTCTCTGTAAGTAATTCTGATTCATGTCTGAAATGTTTGCAGACTTGAGCTTTGAAAGTTATGAATTGAAAAGCTTATCTCAGCTCTTTGGAAGGTATTTTCTCTTGTCCTGGCCAATATCAGAAGTTAAAACTATTTTATCTGCTTGACCTGTTTTGTCCCAGGTGTGAATTGTCATTAATTATAGCTCTTGCAGAAGATGCTACTGATGGCCTTTAAAACACTCTGCCTTTTGTTTTCCCTTTCAGTAACACAATCCCAGGCTGTTCATAGCCAACTGGAGAAGCCATCAACTACTGCAATTCTCTGCAATACCTGTGGAAATCCGTGCAAAGGAGAAGTTTTGAGAGTTCAGAACAAGTATTTCCATATTAAGTGCTTTGTTTGCAAAGGTAAGTGTTTGTGAGAGCTGTTCCTCTGAGTAGGGCATTAGCACTGGGCATGTAATCTAATGGTCCTGGAAACTTCACAAACATTTTGCAATTTAATTCATGCCTGAAAGAATTACTGTAAACTCTATGACTGCTTACTGTAAGATTGTAATAATCCTAAATCCTAAAAGCGGAGTATGTTTTGGATGGATATTAGCCTATGGAGTTTACTGTAGAGTCAGGACCTGAAGAACAACAGGCTGGGGGAACTGATAGTGAAACACAGTGTGGGGCGAGAAGCAAATTAGCATTTACAAAGAAACTTAGATTTTATCTCTCTTCCAGCATTCTAATGCAGGCCATAGCCATGTCTGTTCAGACTCTTGTGTGCTGGGCTGTGATGTTTGAATCCGAGTGTGATCTTCTGTGCTTTTCCATTTTGTGGGGGGAACTACAGGGTTTGATCCAGGTCGGTGCCTGGTGATCTAATATTAACACATTGCAAATGGCAGAAAGGTGGTCAGGGAAACAGGGAATCTATTAATCCAACAACCCTTCTGTACATACTTGATTGTTTGAATGATTATGTGGAAGTTGCAAAGATCTAATTTGTTTTGAAGGTACAAATGAGTAAATATTAACTGCTGCACAACCTGCTTGCTTCATTATTAAGCAGTACTTCAAATGGCATGGCATGGCTGTGGTCCCAGCTGTGTTAAATGTGACTATTTCCATTCCTATCTGAAGGAAACTAAAAGGAAGAAAGCTGTCATTATTTGTTAGTGACACTGATATTTTTATAAATCCCATGGGATTAAGTATGTAGCATTCAATACCTGAGTAAATCTTTAATGAGTTGGACAGGATTAAATGTTCAGCTCAATAATTGTTTTCTTTGTAAAATTACTTAGCAAGGAAAAATAAGCATAGTGCAGTATCCTAACTAGCAGCAAAAATACTTTGGTCACCTATTCAGAACCATTATGGTATATAAAGCAGAACACAGCCCATACGTACATCTTTCAAACTCTTTTAAAGCTACCTGTTCTTATGGTAAATTTTTATTACCAATTAGATTTCAGACCTAACTCAGGAAGAGAGCAGCTCATTTGCTATTCAGGAATCTTGTCTCCTGCATGAAGTCTCAGTAGCATGCTGGTATATGCTCCATATAATTATCTTGATGAAATCCAAGCCCCTTTTTATACAGATCTGCTATGAGAAAAAAGTGGCAAGTGCTACAGAAGCAACAAAACACAGTCATGTATCCATGTTTTCATTTCATAGGGCATCTGCTTGTAGAGATTGCCAGCTCATCCACAAACGCAGCAAGCAAATTCTGACACTATTCACTGATCCCAAAGTTAGGCAATGCAGAGGCTGTCCCCCCCATCATGCAAAAGATGATGATGAATGCGCTTTAGAAGCTGCATTGCCCCTTCCTGTCTGTAAGAGATAAGGATGAGTTTATTCACTTCAGTCAGATCTTGGATAAAATGAGAAAAACTCACTGTGTTAAAAAGGAAGAAACAGGGTAGCATCTGTCAGCTACTCATGAGACTCTCAGCTGGCACAGGAGATAGTGTCAGGGACGTGTGGTTAAACTGCTTTGTGGTGTCAAAGCGCTTGGAGTACTTCTATTCCTCCTTACTAATCATTTTGCTAAGTGCTAAGTTTGCACACATGGCTGATTCCTTCCCCCAGTTATTTAAATGCTATAATTTCTTTTATCACTTTTCAAGGGTTTCCATCAGTTTGCTGGCATCCTTATGGTATTTGTTTTCTTTCTGTGTTTTATTTATTACTTAAGAAGCATAAGTTGCTTTCTAGTGTGGATTTACCGTGTTGTTAGGTGAGAAGAGTTTAGAATCAGAACAGAGTGCTGAACCCACATTTCACTAGGTAACATGAAGGGGAAAAAATTAGGTTAGGCAAATGTGATTTGTGTTTTTAATTATGTGCTCAAATCAGTGGTTGAAAAACTATAGTTACTGTTAGGGTTTAGCAAAATGTGGTACTCTGTTCTCCTGGTCAGCTGACCACTTTCAGCCTTAGAGGAGAGGCTTGTGCCACAACTCCTTTTCCGAACCCCTTTTCTTGTCATGCTGCTAGACTGCTGTGGATGGGCAGGGGGATGATCCTGGGAATATATTTACCTTACAGTTGACTCCTCCCTGTGGTGTATTTATTTTGATAGCACTCAGAAATGCAGTTTGCCCCCTCTCACCTCGTCTGCCAAAGATAGCACCCTGAAAGAGACTGTGCGTCCAGCATCCAGTGCAGCCCCAGGGCAGTCCCAGGACAGATAATCCTATGAGTGGGCTGGCAGTGTTGCCACGCTAATCTGCCTGCCTAGGGTGAGTGCCTCTGTATTAAATCATGCCATAGCCTCCATCAGAAACCTTTGATATTTGTAAAACTGCAGAAAAATACATTCCTACTCACAGTATTTACAGATGGACAATGATGGAGACAACAAACCGTCAAACAGCCTGTGAAGAAGAATAACAAATGGCCATGGCTTGAGAGGGTGTGTAGGGGTATTAGAGATCTGTTTGAATGAGTTGATCAGTGATAGATGATACTCTGCTGGAAGAAGCCACACTTACCTTTCTGAATAAGTCTGAGATGTGAAACAATTTCTTTGATAGTGCTGGACAGATTATGAGGTTTCAGGGAGGCGGAGACATTAATGGCTTCAGTTTTTTTTTTTTAGGAGAGAAGGGTAGTTTTGATATTGCCAAACTTCCATCTGATCATTCCCATGGGGATTCTGGGTTTCATAATGGTAACAGCAAGTATATAGGTGCCTTTTGTATGTAAGTTAAATTGTATAACTGAGGAAGGTCAGTACAAATTCATTCATTCCCATCCAGTTCTTCTGGTGTTCCCCAGATAATGATTCTAACTAATTCTAAGAAAAGCTTAAAAAAATAAAACCATTTTTATTATTCAAGTTTGAGATACACATAAAAAAATAATAATGCTGTGAACATCTGCTAGTTTTGCTTAGTATCAAAGTTTAATAGGACATATGGAGGTAAATGGGCATTATAAATAAGGTACTTATAATAGCTATTTTTTATATATTATTTCTTCTTTAGTTACATGTCTGATGTGATAGTAAAAGGCTGTAGGGAACACGCCATCTAGCCTCACTTCAAATCTTTACTCAATTTTTACTTTAAAATATCTCCCATTTTAATTGGTTTTAGTAAAAATGTAGTTGTAATAGCAGCGGTTTCCTTTGGAAAAATAAGGCGAACATTCATTAGACTTCAAGGGCATTGGTTCCAATGTTTGTGAATTCTCTTATTTCTTGCTGCTGTAATGAAAGCACCAGGGAAAATGACAAATGGTGATGACTCAGACTATCAAATTAAAGCAAATTGTGTTGTCTAGTTCATTCTGAGAGTGTCTGTCAGCTCAGGACTGCTTCTCATGCAGGATATGGTATGAGGTAAATACTGTCTTGGAGCTGGGTTACAACAGCATAATTTAGTGAGCCCATAGAGAGACAGACTAACATAGGATTGCAGATAGGAGGGATGTAGGTGCTGTGATTATGTTATCCTGGGTGGCCTCTTTGACCTTTCACAATGATAGAAATTACCTTGTTTTAGGAGGTTTTGTGGAGTATTTATTTTTCCTGTGATGTGAAAGAACCCTGGCATTTCCAAAGTAGCAGTAAGCTGTGTTACTGCTATGTTAAGCAGTATTTAGGAAATACTGGAAGTGTGAATCAGAGCCCAGTGTTTCTATAGCTTTATATGTTTTATATAGTCACTCTAGCAGACCTAATAATGGACAGTTCACAGGGAATTGCAAATCTATTTCCATGCAAAAATCATGCAACCTCTACCCTTGTTAAATGGGAAAATGCCTGCAATCCCACAAAAAGCTGTTCCTTGTACAAGATTACTCATATGTGAAAAGAACCATAACTCATGTCTTTGTACTTTACTGGTTTGATCTTGATGAAATGAAGTAAGCTTGCCATCCAAGCCACAGATATAAAAACATGATTGTTATGTAATATCAGCCTTGATATCTATGCGTTGCGCCCATAATCAAAATTCCCTGGATTGCTGTCTTGCTATGAATGCAGCACATGCAGTCTTCCATGCCAGCACAGCTAGCAGTTTCAAGTATGTTTTTTTTCCCCTATGAATTTTCATCTATTTGTTTAATAAACCTGTTAGAGCATATCACATCTTCAGCTTAGGTATGTGATTTTGTGTGGATTATTCTAATAATAATCAGTGTTTCTGATTATAATTAGAATCATGGCATGGTTTGGCTTGGAAGGGGTCTTAAAGCTCATGCAGTTCCAACCCCTCTGCCACAGGCAGGGACATCTTTCACTAGACCAGGTTGCTTAAAGCCCCATCCAGCCTGGCCTTGAACACTGCAAGCCACAGCTTCCTTGGGTAACCTCTTCCAGTGTGTCACCACCCTCACAGTAGATAACATCTTGTTCCTGTAGCACTGCAATTTTTTGGGGATTGTGAAAAGGTCCTGGGGTGGATATATTATTTCTATGCCATTTTTTTCAGTAGAACATACAGCACAACCCAGTTTTACATCATTTATCGTGAAGGCAGATTAATGGGAAAGGCTAAGACAGAATATTTCATGAAAAGCTTAAAAAAAATCAAGTAACTTGGTAATAGGAGTGATTTGTTTGTTGTATCAAATGCATCTGCTAGGATATAAATATGTTAAAAGCTATGCTGAGTAATCTGAAGGACTCGCATTTGAACATAGCTGTGGGTTTCACGTTTCAGAATGGGAGTCATTTATGGGAAGCTCACTAGTAAGATTTCAGAGTCCCAACTTTTGGCCAAGCAGTAGTGGCTGGTGGCATGTGTGGCATCTCATGCCCTGGAGATGAGCATAGGGGCTCTTGCTCATCAGGCACGCTCAGCAATGTGCCCATTGCTTCCCAAGTCCTTAAGGATTTTCAATCCCAGATTGTATTAACTCAGTATAATAGGAAAAACTATACTTGTGACTCAATGCTCATAGTCTGGCTTGGAGAGAATAGCAGTTTTGGGGCTGACTTAACCGATGTCATGTTAGCGTAATACTTTATTTCACTGAAATAATGATGGCAACTTTTATCCATGCAAAAGTAATTTAATGCAGTGGCCAATGGTTCTGTGTTGTGGTTTTGAGATTTTTAAGCTTAAACTTTAATCAATCACTAACTTTCTAAAAGCAACTCAACAACTAAAGCATGAAAAAGAAAATTTAGTCAGTTAGTGAACTCTCACAGTCAGAAAGCAGTTGTTTTCTTTGTTTTAATCAAATTCTTGTTACAACCTTTCTTTGTATTCGTAAAGAACATTCTGCTGCCCCTCATGCCTTGGTTGTACACCGTTCACATCAGCACTATAGTGAAAGGTTTATTTTGTGGCATGTTTCATGCAAAGTCCCATGTATTTTTTTTTTGTTTAAAGAGAATCTGTCATGACTTTAAGCAATATTAGTAAAGTGTAATGAAAGGGACAGAGGAGGGACCATGCTTATGAGTAGTGGTAACATTTCCACGAAGATTAGCTAACTCTCCACCCCAGGAGTCCAAGTTTCTGTTATTTCTGGTTTCCAACTTGACTTATTTCATTTAAAGGCATAACATTTCAGGGATTTAAATCTTTAGGGCATGGTAAAGCTATACATGCTTACTCTTGGCTTTATACCCAGAATGCTAAACAATACCCCTGCTTTATTTTCTTACTAATTATATTTTTCTTCAGTCTTTCCATTGCCTTGCTCTCCCCCCTATTTACGAAACATGGATAGGATTTTCAAAGAAGTACTTGCTGCAGTTTCTGGGGGATGATCCAAACCACAGATACAGCCACGTGCAGATGTTTGCGTTGTAGGGGGTGGTTCCTAATGGGGAGGAGAGAGGTAGCCAGGAGAGGTGCTTGGCTGTGCTGGGAATGCTGAGGTAGATTTAGACAAGGACATGAAACAAATGGAGAGCTATAAATCTTACCCAAGTTGAAATCAAAGTAGAACTGGAACAAAATAGAATGTGTTTAAAAATTATGCCTAAAGTTTTGGATGGTAACAAGCTTTGCAGGCAGTAAAGGTACTGCTCACATAAAGAAGTTCTGGGCATGCATAATTTCAGCCCACATTAGATAACGTGACACCCATGAAGAGCCTGTAATTCCATCGAATAGCTCATGTTCTCTTCTTAGGGTAATGTTTTTCTCCATGCAAAAATTGTCAGTGCAAGGATGCCTTTATGCAGGGGGCCTTTCCATCTGTGCCATGCTCTTTCACCGGGGGGTACAGCAGGGATACAGCCAGCATGCTGGAGTAGTTACTGGGAGTTTCAATGCACTAAGGTGATATGAAGCCTGTGTGGAGACTCAGAGCTGCGTAAAATTCATCACTGCCACGGTGGTGTTGTTCCACCTCCCGCTTTCTGCGAGTCATTAACACGAGACCATCTGCCGTATCTGTGTATAGTCAGAGCAAGCACTTCACTTGCAAACCTGTAACTGGCACACAAAGCTTCATTATGAAAAATCAGAAAATATTTAGTGTTGTTGCTTTACATGTGGTTTTTTTTAAAGCTAGCTGTTTTAATTAGTTTGGCAAATGACAACAGTATTTCATCATAAACATTTAAGGTGCTATTAGGTTGAAAATGATTAAAGCACATTATTCTGTTTCTTAAACCTCTTTAGCATGCTCGTAAATTTTAAACAACCAGATTAATTCCTAAAATGAGAAATAATTACAAACAAGGCATTTGTTCCAGTTTTCCTGGGAATTGTTTTGGTAGCTTGGAACAGCTACATATATTGTGCAGTGAGAGATCCTCTGACCCTTAACACTATAGGAGTGCTTTTATAGAACAGTATCACTGTCTTTAAGCTACTGGGAAATTCTGCTTTCCAGTAGGGAAATGAAAATGTAAATGCACTTTTTAATGCAGAAATTACTAGATGTGTAGTTTCACTAATTATATGAGTCAAGTTACATAGTGCAGAGGTAACTCCCCAAACTCTCAATTTAAGTTAGTACACCTGAATCGCTAATGTTTTGTCAGTCTCATAAAAGCATTCTGAATCTCTAAGGATTTTCCTGCACTTAAGTGTGTACTCCATCAGTTAACTTGTGGGTATCATAGCCAGTCTGTCCTGAGAGCTGCTGAATATGTGCTGTGTGCTGTATCCTTTACATCTTTATCAACGCTACACATGCATGGTGAGGTGTTATAAGATGGATATGATACATCCCCACAGTTCTTTGTATTTTTTCCGCTCCAGAAAGTTGCTGGCTTTCCTCTGGCAGATGTGGCTGCCTTCCTGCAGTTCCTGGTTTGGAGCTAGGGAAGGGGCCAGCAGGTCTGCCCCAGACTTTTCTGGAGCTGCATCTTGTTTACCTGCTCTTGTTTTAGCTGTTTAACTGCTCTTGTTTACCATGGACTATAACAAAACAAGGTGAGAATCCAGTCCTTGAGATTATAGCTGGTATTTCAGACATTACAGTTAAACACTGCTGGTGACTGGCAGGCTTGAGTATACTTGATTTCTGGTTAAAAAGACTTAGATTTCCTGCCTAGGAAGAGTGATTGGATTACATGTATTATTACTAATGAAAGGTTATTCTGTCTTGCTACTGCCTCACCTATGGACAGATGTTTCAGGTGTGAATTGACTAAGAGGGCTAATGAGCTGCTATTATCATACCATGCAGACTTTGCATGCTCAGCAAACTGGGGAAGACTTCCCCAAAGCCTTCATGGAAAGCTTACCTGGACTCATCCACACCAGACCATGAGACAAAGAGTATCACAGTCACAGTTATCTTCTGGAAACAGGCTTAGACCGCTTCCAAGTAATTGTGGTTCAGTTTGAAGTTAAGTCAGCACTGTAGTGGTGGATATTTGGCAGGTGGTTGCTATTGCTTCTCACAGGCATAGTGGCCAGGAGATGTGTTCCGGATATAATCATGGGCTTTTGGAGAATGAGCTCCCAAACTGCATCGATGGCATTTGAAGGCATGAAATTTAGCTGCCAAAAGAGAATTATGTCAACAGCGTATTACATGTTATCCTTAGGGTCTTAGCAACCAACATCCATCTTGGAGATGGAGGAAAATACTAGAAATGGACAGAAAGCCGCACTGCAGAGGAAGAAAATTTTCATTTATCTCTGAGCAAGCAGAGATCTTTTTCTTGCTTTCCTTGTAACATTGTGGATGCGTTTTGTTCCTTCTTTTATTTTCAAGGTCTCTGCCTCTCTCTCCTGTGTTGGATTCATGCCTAGTTGCTTGCATTAGGCAACAAATGGTAGGAAAATAAAATAGACTTCATACATGCAGCTACATGTAAGCAAACTGCTTGATTGTCTGGCAAGCTTAAAGCAAAATATCACTTTCTAGATGAGAGAAAATTCAGTGCATTTTACTGTTACAGCCTGCTGTAGTGTAGTATCCTCTGAGCCTCTCAGGACACAGCTGATATTCAGGCTGAGTACACAGCCAAAAAATTAATCTGCTTTTAGTTGGCTAATTTGCCAGCAAGGAACAGAGCTATGCATTTTATATTCATACAGTGCAAATGGAATACTGATGACACACAATAGTGGAATAGTAATATACTTAAAGTGCATTAATTAATTGCTATTTCTGCTATTTATTTTCATAGAAAATGAAGGGTTGGAAGGGACCCCTAAAGGTCCTCTAGTCCAACCCCCACTGCAGTGAGCAGGGACATCTTCAACTAGATCAGGCTGCTCAGTCCAGTCTTGCCTAACCTTGAATGTTTAATCTAAAACCATTACCCTTTGTCCCATTGCAACAAGCCCTGCTAAAATGTTTGTACCAGTCTTTCTTATAGGCCAGCTTTAAGTATTGAAAGGCTGCAATAAGGTCTCCCTGGAGCCTTCTCCATGCTGAACAACCCCAACTCTCTCAGCTTTTCTTCCTAGGAGAGGTGATTATGTGGCTATTCTCTGGACCCTCTCCAGCAGGTCCCTGTCTTTCCTGTACTGAGGACTCCAGAGCTGGATGCAGTACTTCAAGTGAGGTCTTACCAGAGTAGAGTAGCGGGGGAGAGCCATCTCCTTCAACCTGCTGGCCATGCTTCTTAGGATACAGCCCATGATACAATTGGCTTTCTGGGCTGTGAGTGACTTTGCCAGCTCATGTCCAGCTTTTCATCCACCAGTACCCGCAAGTCCTTCTTCACAGGGCTGCTCTCCATCCCTGCATCCCCAGCCCATATTGATACCTGGGATTGCCTTGACCCAGATGCAGGACCTTGCACCTGGCCTAGTCGAACCTCATGAGGTTCACATGGGCCCACTTCTTGAGCTTGTCGAGGTCCCACGGAGTTATGTATATTTAGGTTCCTAAGATGGTCACATTTTTATAGGCTGTAGGCAATAAAGAATTATGGAGTTAAATTGACTGTGAAATCACACAGCTTAAATGGCAGTGCTGCAAGTGCTGTTACAGATACCAGGCCAGGAAAAAAGTATCCTGGTTCTATGCAAGTAAAGGAGCCCCTCAGATCTGTATGTAGTATTTTGGTATCAGGTAACTGCAAGCCATCTTGATGAGCGGGATTACTGAGTTGTTAGAGAAGCCTTCCTCAGGTATCTTCCTCAGAAATGGTGTGGATATCTTCCGTCTCAAGTGCCATAGCACATCCAGCTACTGGCTTGTTGCCAGACACCATAAGAGGAGACAAACACTTATTCACTACTTAAAAATTACTCCAAATGCTTGTAACTGTTCCAGATAGGGCCTTGCCTTGGTGTGCAGAGTAGTACCAAGACAAGCAGCTGAGTTACTCAGTGTTAGTCTCTTCATTATTGCAAGTGCTGTGTTTGCAGTGCTTTTCTTGTTTCACTAAGAAGAACATCAGTAATGGCTGGAAGCATTTTTGAGGTTTTAAATAACCCTACCTCCAGATACTCATTGTGGTTGACAAGTGTTGGGTAGGAGTGAATCTGTGACATAAGTCTGATTTCCTATGCTAGGAGAGTAAGGTCTGGTAGTTGCCTTCAAACATGCTCCCTAGGCTTCCTTCAGCTTCCCTTTCCCTGATTCCTTGTCTCTGCACATGTGCAGGATCATCTCAGCTAGGCAGGGTCACTGCTCATGTAAGTAACAGCAAGGGGCACAGCATCTTGCCTGAGGGATGGCTAATGGGTCTGTTTTCAGAGCTGATCTTCTCAGCTTTAAATTCAGACTGTTTTAATATCCAAGCCAGTAATTAAACTGGACTCCCTGTGTTCTATGGTCAGCTGTGTGTTGAGTTAAATGGTATCCGATGGTTCAAAGAGTGTAGGAGCAGGAGAGCATTTGTGACTCGAGTTGTGGCTGGTGGAGCATAGCTGGTGGGGGAGTGATGTGTAAAGAGCAAGGGAGGAGTATTTGGCTTGTGGGAATGTGACTGCCTTCATCCTGGAAAGTCAGTGTGTAAGAGGGGGAATGTAACCTCCTGTGCTCCAGATTTACTTCTGATTTTCTTCATTCACTGAAAAAGGTTGCCCAAAGAATGCTCATCCCTGGCAGTGTTCAAGGCCAGGTTGGACAGAGCCTTGGGCGACGTGGTCTAGGATGAGGCCTTCCTGACCACAGCAGGGGGCTTTGAACTAGATGATCTTAAGGTCCTTTCCAACCCTAACTATTCTGTAATACAGCAATATAGTTCTAGTATGACTGTTGTTTTCTGTCACTTAGTGGTTGGGGCCATGTCCAGGGAGAAGTACCACTTTTTAAATGACCACTCGTAATTTAAAGTGGGCCTTGAGCCCCAGTCTCCTATGCTGAGTTCTCTGTCTACTGAGAAAGATGGTAAAACAAGCGTGATTGGATGTGGTTTTGAGTGAGTGTTCAGGATCCTGTGATTCTTGGGTTTCTGTGGTGTGAGTATGTATTATTTTGTGCCTTGAACATGCCTGCTGGGTTAATTTCTCATAGTTTAGATGCAAGATCCTGGGATTCCAAGCAGGCTTTAGTGTGGGTTGGGAGGCTTTACATTTAAAAACCAATGTGCCCATTGGACTCTCAGATACCTAACAAGAGATCTCAGTCTTGCATGTGAAACATTTAGGTACATCTGCTATTTTGGGACCAAGGCACTGAGCAGCTCTGCAGTGTTTTGTATGTGCAACCCAAATTTGATGAGCAACATTCCCACTCACCTTCTGTGGGCTGCATGCGAGGAGTGACACTGCTGCAGTCATCTGTTCAGCCTCATTTGACTGTAAGCACCGTTTGCTGCTGGAAGCACTTCCCCACACGCACATCCCCAGGAGCAGAAGCACGTAGTAACAAGTGTGATGCTGTGACTTAGAGTAAAATAGTAGTCAGAAGAGCAGCAGAATCACCATTCTGATTTCCAGTTCTCCTGGAATAAATTAGTTCAAGTCTGTTTTCAAAGGTCTTGGTCAATAGGGATGAGGATTATCTTCTACATCCCTGTCTGCTTCTGCATGATGTCAGCCAGACTTGTCAGATGGGAGAGTTACATGTTCTGAAAATGCCAGCCTAGTTCTGTCCCTGGTACAATGGAGGAAGCCCCTGAAAAGTCTTACAAGCTTTTGGTTAATCAACCTTAACTCTTTCCTATGGATGTAGCTTAAAATCTATAAATTGCCAGCTAGGATTATAAACTCTGCTTTTTCCTGGAGCAGATGGTTGTAGAGATCCCTCCAATTCAAGCGTGGTGAGTGATGTTTATCATGTCAATATGAGGTCTGATTTTAAAGAAGAACCTTGTGAGCCTGTGGAATTTTACAGCAGATCACACTCAGTGTTTAGAGGGAGCAGTATTTCAACCATTTTTGTGGCCAGAAGGAATATTAGACAACTGTAATCTGTCAGAAACCTTTCTTTGTGTCACTGGTGCTTTAGATCTTACAAGTTTATATCCCTTATGCATTTCCTTTAACCCATTGAATATGATGGGTGTTGTATATACCAGCCTTGAACTAAACTCCTAAAGACTTAACTCTGTACCTGCAGCCACTGCACTGAGGTTAATATTTTTACATGGAATAAATCTAAACTATTAGTGTACAAAATACATCACTGGTATAATTTTCTATTAAATAGGTGTTTTATAGATGCACAACTGTTCTGTGGTCATAAACCCATATATTGAAGTGCTTTAGTATTCTACTAGGAACCACAGGTGAAAAATGAGCATTGTCTTAGAAAGTGAGCTTTGGGTTTCCAGCCTTCTGAGTCTGCCTTTTCTTTTCTTACAGCTTGTGGATGTGACCTGGCTCAAGGAGGATTTTTTGTGAGACAGGGAGACTACATCTGTACTTTGGACTACCAGAGACTCTATGGCACACGGTGCTTCAGTTGTGATGAATTCATTGAGGGAGAAGTGGTCTCAGCACTGGGCAAAACCTATCACCCAGACTGTTTTGTGTGTGCTGTCTGCAGGTATGTTTTCTGCGTTGTTTCATGTAAAAGCTAGATTTTGAAAGACCAATGCCAGGTGTTCAAACTTAAGATTCTGTAGATGGGGGGTGGTGTGAAGGGGAAGGAGGGAAAGGGGGTAGTTTTCAATTTTCCACTCCTTAAAAATAGCAGAATAAAAAGACAGAAATTTGGAGTGCCTCCCTCTTTTCCAAATGCTTTTTCTGTTATATGGTGTCTTTATGTATGAGGTTTAAAAAGTACTTGTGAAACTGCCACTGCCTCTGCCACGTGCCACTGCCATGTGTCAGACCTTTTGCTCCAAATGATGCTTTATTTCTCCAGCATCTGCTATTTTGTCTTTGACTGGAGTTACAAAGGATTCCAGTGCCACTGGCTGAGTCTTCAGTGACCTAACTGGATACCATATTAATAGATTTAAACTGAAGTTTCACAGTGGTGCTTCCCAGAAACTCTGAAAGTCATTTAAAGTAGGACAGAAAGGTCCTGGACTCACAGACAGTTATGTACATGTGGATCACCGAGGATCTCCGGCAGCTGTGAAGGTGACAAGTGATGCAGCACACAAGGTATTCCCTTGCTACAGCCCAGTGTAGTTCAGTGGGATCATTCCCCTCGGGGGTATGTTTGACGTTGCAACTCAATATTGATGGGGATGTTTGCAGTACAAGTGATGGATGTCTGCTTGACCTGCATCTTAATCCTCTTCTGTGGAAACAGCACAAAAAAATCTGTTGAAGACTTCAGGAAGAAACTTTCAAGTTCACCAAACCTTCAGGAAATTCACTGTTAAAGTGTTTGGAGCAAATGGAAATGCTGTAGTAGTTTCTCTCGTTAAACTTGAACCTTTTGCAGTACAAGAGCAACCCTGTGTTCAAAGGGAAAGCACAACAGGGTGCTGATGCACCACGTGTAGGTACTATACATATTAGTGCCTCATCCAGGTGACTGTACACTCCAAAACCAATGTGTTTATGTTGCTGCAGCAGCTCATGGGGCTCCTGAGCTCAGATGTCCTCCTGTGCTGGTGCAGAAGGAAGACTTCAAATTCCAGGACAGCCACAGTCCAGAGCAGGATCTTGATTTATCAATTGCAGGAATAATTAAATAGCCAAGTTAAGGGGAAGACTGAAACTAACAAGCCATTATTATATTCCATCTGTTCAAGTTTTACCAGGCTTAACAGGAGATTTTTTTTCCTTTTGGTTGTTTCAAACAAACATCAAGAGTAAAGATAACAAAAAAGCCCAAAATAGATGTATCATTTCTTAATAGGAGAAAAATGATTTAATAGTGCAAGTGTGGGTCTTATGTGTTAATGGCTGGCTGCACTGCATTTGGCCTGCAACCTGTCGGTATTACAGCTCTTCTGCAGATGAGCACAGCTAATTCTCAGTACCTTTCTTCTTAGCACTAGTACCCTCTCTAAAATGAGGTAGTTTATCATTTAAGAAGGGAAAAAAACCCTGGTTGATTCTGTTTTGCTGCTGTATTTGCTTGTATCTTCAGCCACATCATTGGGTTTAGCATTCAGGCATAAATTATTTACCTGAATGTTACTGTACTTAGCAGCTTGGTACCTAGCTTAGGTTTCAGTCAGGCTGTTGGATATACTAAACTCCAGCTGTATTTAGTCAGTCCTTCCGCTGATGTTTTGGAGACTGGGGGAAAAATTTGTCTCATCTCCCTGGAAATTTGGAATATTTTTCTGTTTGACTACACAGTACCTAACAATTCAGGTGAGCTGAATTGCAATACAGTGAAAGTACTCTGGAACAAGCTACAAAAGATCATGTATGTTGAAGACAAGCTGAAGCTTTTAAAAATCAAGTTCCTGATACGAAAGTATTTCATACTAAAAAAAACCCAGGAGATTTCCTTCTGTATACCTAAATCATTGGATTAAAAGCTATTTCACTGCTTCTAATTGCTGCTATGTAAAGCTTCATTAGAGAGACCCAGATTTGCTTCTGTTGCTTTCCTTAGAAGGACACACAAAATCATGTTGTCTTCATCAGAGCCAACTAATGACCTGCTGACTAGCAGGATTCAATTAGTGTCTCCCAGGGGGGTTATAACACTGACTTGTGGTGCAGAGGAACAGAAGAATCCTGTCATCTGTTTATAGTAAAAACACTGGAGCAGGTCCTCAACTGCCCTAAATCAGCTCTGCTTCAATTACCCCAGTCTTTGCAAGCCAGGCATAATTCATAGTTTTTATGGGAAAGTGTGTCCTATCTAAACATCATCAGCATTTATCTTACTGAGTGATATCCTTAGTTAAAGTAAGGTGGGCTGACTATAAATACATTTGGTTTGAGCAAGAAAAAAAATTTATTTGTTTAAAGCAATAATGTCAAAAGGCAGAAAGCCAGAGCCATATGGTTTTGGGTACAGGGTTATAAAGCTCTTACCATAGCCTTTTCTTCAGTGCAAGAGTCAGGAATGTCATTTGTCTCCTCATTTCCTACTGGTGGGCAGAAACCTCAAATAACTGGCCAGATCACACTGTCTGAGGCAGTTGGCTGATAAGACAAACTGCGTTTGATCTTGCCTTTTACAGATGGACTGTAATGTGGATGCTCTGTTAGAAATTTGACTTTCAGAAAGGTGTGAACTTGATAGGTGGTGACTGCTTCATAGTGGGGATGATCCTGCTCTCAAGGCAACCAGGCAAGGCTCTTACCAACTTCAGTAGGGACGTATTGGCAGCAGAAGGTGCTTTGTATTCATGACAGTGGTCTCCAGAACGTTGCAAGATTTTTAGGTGCTTTAAATGAGCACTTCTATAGTCCGTATTTCTGTAGCTTCTGAAGTAACACTTTTAAACTGCTCTTGTATTGAATAGTAAACCAGTGACAGCAGGAACTCCTTTCTTTCTTATTTATTGGAGAAGATTTGAATAGAAACTGGTGGGAAGTGTATATTGCTTCAGATGGTACAATCAGTGAGAAAATACAATGTGCATTCAGCTAGCTGGAGCAGTGAGGAAAAAAAACCCAGTAATTCAAGCCCACTCATCTTCTGGAGTCCTGGTATTACTACTTCCAAGTGCCCAGTGCCCCACTGTAACAGAAAAGTGCTGGATTCCCTGTTGCCCTCCTCTTTGAAAAAGCTTGTGTGTCAGAAACCCAACCCATCCCTGGGCATCCGTTGGGACTCAGATGCAATAGGCCAGGGCTGCCGAGGTCAAAGGGTGAAAAAGATTGATTAGTGTGCAGAGAAAAACATTTAAAAGTATAGTATAAAAAATACAGATAAAAGTACAATCATCTGTGATTGTTTCTCTTTAACTTGCATTGACCAGGTGGCCCTTAAACAAATTCACATTTTATGGCATGTTTGCTCTGCTGGCATAAGGATTGAGGGCTTAGTCCCTTCTTTTTCTGGTGCTGTTCATAGTCCAATGAAACTTGTTTTCTATTGTGTTTTGTGATGCCTTAAACTAAAAATGAGTAGAAGAAAAACAGCATAGAATGAAAAATGTTGCAGCTTAACTGCTTAGTCTGAATTCCTGGGAAGTGGGTGAGAAATCTTATTCTTACAGCTCCATAATTGGATGAGGCTGTGTCCTCCAGAGGACTGCCAAAGATATTTCCTTCAAAAGGCTCACTTGCTTGGAAAGTGAAATAGAAAGAGGGCCAAAATTAATGCTATCTGTAGCAATAGAAGCTGTATTTTATTAAAATCATGCACATAGTTCTTATATGGCTGTCAGAGGCAGGACTGTATGTCTCCTATGCAGGATGGGAAAGGGCAGAAAATTAAGTCTTGCAAGAACAAATGGGTAAACATGCCCATGGGAAGTTTTAGTGTGTTAAAAGTTATATATGCTTAATACATCTATATAAGATGTATGGTGTCCATAGATTGTGATTTCAGTGTTACTGATGGGCTGTGTGTGCATAGGGTATCAAAAATCTGGGGTTTGGTTTTATGGGTGGATATAATTGGTAAAGTTGTGAGGGGGAGAGTTTATACACCCAGTTGGAGGAATGTGTATAGTTGTTATCCCTTTAATTTCAGGACTGGAGCGCCTCTTGTATGGGGATAGGATGAGAGGGTTGGGGCTGTTCAGCCTGGAGAAGAGAAGGCTGCATGGAGACCTCATAGCAGCCTTCCAGTATCTGAAGGGGGCCTACAGGGATGCTGGCAGGGACTCTTCATTGGGGACTGTAGTGATGGGACAAGGGGTAATGGGTTAAAACTTAAACGGGGGAAGTTTGGATTGGATATAAGGAGGAAATTCTTTACTTTTAGGGTGGTGAGGCGCTGGAATGGGTTGCCCAGGGAGGCTGTGAATGCTCCATCCATGGCAGTGCTCAGGGCCAGGTTGGACTGAGCCTTGGGTGACATGGTTTAGTGTGAGGTGTCCCTGCCCATGGCAGGGGGTTTGGAACTTGATGATCTTAAGGTCCTTTCCAACCCTAATTATTCTATGATTCTATGATTCTTATAATGAAAAGTTGGGAAAATATAGTTTATTGTGATACATAAATAATGAAGAGAAGGGCAGTTTGACTCTTAGCTGGGGATGGATTAGCACATACATTCCATATTAATAACCAAACAGGTTTGTGTTTGCTTTAGAAAATTTGGATATCTAAGTATTACGTTTCATCTTAATTTAGGAAGTTCTCTTGTGAAACAGCATATTGATAAAAGTTGATTATATGCTGAATAGAGGTAAAAAATGTGTGGAGGGGCAAGAGGCAGTTACACATTCTTGAAGGATTTTATGCCAAACCCAGATCTAAAGCTTCTCTCAGTCCATTTGTGTTTCTGTTATCTTCAAGAAGGGAGTTCATTGTGGATAGGCAGTTGAATGTAAAAATTCAGTTCATTCTGAAATGTAGCAGTCATGCCAGACTGAGTTTGCGAATCCTTTTTAATTGCTCATTTTTTTAGTGCTGCCGAATTTCTCAAGGGTTCTATTCCCACTTAAGCAGTACTGGGTACTCCTTAAAGCATCTCCTGAAGCTGGCTGCTTTGCCTGGATGTTGAGGCTAAAGATTAGAAATTGTACTGAGTATTCTTCTTGAGATTTTGATTCTAAAGGGAATCTATTTATCAAGATATCAATATATGGTGTTTCTCAAATTATGAACAAAAGAGAAGATCTTATTCCTGGGTCTGCTGACTGCACTAATGCACATTATATTGGCCTTCGTTGCTCCAGGGACACTCTGCTTACTCATGTTCAACATGGTGTCCACCAGAACCTACACATCCTTTTATGCTTTCCATCTGATTGACCCCCCAGGGTGTACTGGTGCATTGGGTTATTCCTCTCTGGGTGCAGGGCTTAGCATTTGCCCTTGTTGACATTCATGTAGACAGTAGATAGCAAGTAATGTCCACTTTATATCATCATGTTTAACACCAGGGGTCAAATTTGTCCCTGTGGAGCAACCTTGAGGGATGTGATTGTACCAGGTACAAGTTAAAGCAGAATTTGATCCTGTAGGTCCTTAGGTTGCAGTCTGACATTACACCTGACCCAGTGTAACTGCAGTCTGCTATGAAATGAATAGCTTTGCTCTCTCCACAAGGCTGACCATATGCTTCTGTTAATTTTCTTATATCAAATTTAGTTGGCTGTTCAGCTACAGAGAGATCAACAATTTAAAAAACAGAAGGCCATCTGTCATATCTGAAAAAAAATTAGTATTTTCTTTTGCCCCAAAAAGCTTGAATTGCACAGTGCAATAGGTTGAGGCACGGTGCAGAGGACAAGATCAGTCATGACCAGACCTTTTGGTGTCAGCAAACAGTTACCCTGGATTAGACTGAGGGTAGTTTGTTGTTTTACAATAAAATTGTAAAACCAGTCATTCCTGGCTTTACAAATATTGTAATTGGGTGGATAAAACAAAATTACTTGGGAAATGAATCACAGAAGATGTATTAAAATCCTACAAGTCATTTCAGAGAGCTGCTCTAAATATGCTCTTAATTCTCATTTTAAAAATAGATTATCCAAGTGTGAAAATCACACTGAATATTTTTAAAAGGATAAGGACCTAATTAAAACCCATACATAGCAATGTTCAGTGGGTGCTGGTGGTGAGATATTGTATTCAAAGGCAGATACTGTGCTCTTAACCTCCCATGCTATATATAGTCATGCTCACAATTTAAAGAGCTCAGAAACTGAAACCTTGTTAATTGACTGTTACCACCTTCTGTTGTGCCTTCACTCATACTGGTGCTGAAATCCTCGAGCAGGGCTGCTTGTGAAAGGGAGAGGTCAGATGTTATACAGAAACACTGGCAAATGTGTCATATACAAATTCAGGATAGCGGAGCAAACTCTGATTTTTAATTGTGGGTTTAGAAGACCAGCAAGGGAAAGAAATTCTGCTTGTACCTTTGGGTGGACAGCTTTCAAGGAGGATTTCCTTTCTTAAAGCAATATACCTCACACATGTGGAAAACTGAATAGAGAATTGAAATGGTTGCCCTCACCCATCCAAGTGGAAGGGCACTGCAATTACCTACTAAACTCTTAGAAATTAAACCAAGATATGTTTATGGGCTAGGAAAGCCCCTACATGCCCTCCTCTCTAAGGAGACTTTGTGGCTTACTGCAGTCCCTGTGAGGTTTGGTATGTTTTGTGGGTTTCACCTACGTTGCTCTGAGCCATAGAGTGTCGATTATTCTGTTTTTCTCTTCTAGAATCATAGAATCCTAGGTGAGAAGGTACCTCAAGTATCATCTGATCCAGCCTTTCTTGGCGGACATAACATAGACTAGATGTTCCAGCACCCTGTCCAGCCACACTTTTAGAAGTGCCCAACATCAGGGTATCCACCAGTTATTCCAATGGCTGACTGTTCTCACTGTGAAAAATTTTCCTCTTGTTTCCAGTTGGAGTCTTCCCAGGAGTAACTTGTGCCCATTACCCTTCCTCTTTTCCATGTGACTCCTTGTAAAAAGGGAATCTACATCTACATCATCTTTGTATCCACCATTTAAATACTGGAACACTGTGATGAGATCTCTCCGAGCCTTCTTTTCTCAAGGCCAAACAAACCGAGTACTTGCAGCCTTTCTTCATGTGTCAGGCTTCCCAGTCCTTGGATCATCTTTGTCACCCTTCTCTGGACCCTCTCCACCTGTCCACATCATTTTTGTATAGCAGGGACCAATACTAATTTTTTATTCAAATGCTTGTATGCTCATTTGAATGAACTTCTAGGTTGAGTTAATGACCTCCAGAGATCCTTTCCAGCCTTAGCTGTTCAATGATGTATACGTACTCTGTATACTATTATTTAGAAACAAAGGAATTGCTCTTACTGACTTTTCAAGTATTAAAAGCTTTTATTTTAAATAGAATCATAGAATAGTTAGGGTTGGAAAGGACCTTAAGATCAGCCAGTTCCAACCCCTCCTGCCATGGGCAAGGACACCTCACACTAAACCATGTCACCCAAGGCTCTGTCCAACCTGGCCTTGAACACCACCAGAGATGGAGCATTTACAACTTCCTTGGGCAACCCATTCCAGTGCCTCACCACCCTAACAGGAAAGAATTTCCTCCTTATGTCCAATCTAAACTTCCCCTGTTTAAGTTTTAACCCATTACCCCTTGTCCTGTCACTACAGTCCCTAATGAAGAGTCCCCCCCCAGCATCCTTATAGGCCCTCTTCAGATACTGGAAGGCTGCTATGAGATGGAACCTAAATGTAGAATAAGCCACTCTTGGGTGGTTTAGGGAGCAAAATAAAGTTTATTGTTAGCAAGAAGTATCTGTGCAACTTTTGTCATGAAGAAAACCTCTCAATTGGTATGTATCTGAATAGCGGTTGTAGGGGAATGTCATGCAGAATTGTAATGAAATGTTAATGAAATCATCTGATCAGCTGGACTTCACCATGAGGCAGAAGGCCTGTGTTATGTTTATGCCCCACTTAAACCATGTTTTGATAGCTCAGTTGGGATTTAGCTGGACATGAGCTTTGGGTGGGGTGAAATCTGTTTTTAAATCCTCACTGTCGTTTGCTGCATTATGAAGCAATTTGTCTATTTGGTCCTCTTAGAGGAAAAAACCTCAGCAGTTTCTGTGCCCAGACGAGAAAGCTCACAGTGGAAAGCTTTTTGTTTTAAGGACATTGATAAAAAGGAAGGATTTCATTAAGTGTAAGGAGAGCTGTTTGTTGAGTAGAGCAAAGAAATAATGTAGAGGTTTTGGGGTTTATAACTGTGATAGATTTTCTCCTGTGAGAGTTCATTTGCTTTCTGAGCATAAAGATTAGAGAAGAACTTTGATATGGTAAAAGTTGGGAGGGGAAGTGTTTTATTAATATATATTAGTCATCTTTCTCATGCAGCATTTTAACAACATAAAGGAAGCTGTATTTGCCTGTACTTATTCCTTGTAATGCTAATTTTATTTTCATTCTGTAACTGAACCTGTTAGTGATCAACCCTTGCTGATACTGCATTCCTTAGATGCACAAGGATTTGGACTTGAGTGCTCAGTGTGGTTTTGTATCTTTAGATCTTTTCTTTCTTCTAAGTAGAGGTAACATCTGTATTTGCAATTGTCTGTTTGATATGTGTCCCTTTGAAACTTGAGCCTCCAAGTGGCTGAAAAATCATGAATGAGAACTGGGCAAGCAGAGAAAAAGAAACCGGAGTAATAATCAGTTTCTTTGTGGAAAGATAATTAGTTTCTATAAAGGCATGAGACTGTAACCTGTTTGCTTTTGTTTCTTCTGTTGTAGGCTGCCTTTCCCTGCGGGTGACCGGGTAACTTTTAATGGAAAGGAGTGCATCTGCCAGAAATGTTCCCTGCCCCCTTCCAGCAGCACTGGCTCTTTCCCTGTGCAGAACCTGCGGAGTAAGTAGGGGTTTCTTCTTTTCTGTTGTTCGTAGGCTCTGCAGGTTTAAAGAACAAAATCTGACACCAATATGCATAACTGAAACACAACAGCCTCAGTAAAATCTATGTGTAATTTAGACACTAATTTAGACAATTATCATTATAATTTACACACTATGCTGCATAAATGGTGTCAAGAAATACACATGAAAACATATATGGTACTTTTCAAGGAAAGTGTGACATTAAAAAGAAAAGCAAATGGTGCTATTATAGGGTTAACAATACCCATAAAAGCATTTGATTAAACCTGGAGTAAATGAGATTATTTGGGGAAAGGTATAATATAAATGTATTTTTTGAGGATTTAGTCCAACTCCCGCTAAAATAAAATCCAGCATGATATTTAATAAGTTGTAAGTGTTCCAATATTGGTTCAGAAAATATCAGTGACAGGACTGCATGGCTGAATACTACACAGGAGGGGTTAACATGTGCAGTGTGACAAGAGGGACGTTTGCCTTGACCTCAGTTCTATCTTGTATTATCAGAAGATACACTGCACAGAAGTAATGTGGTCTTTTCATACCACCTTTTTTGCAACAGATCATGGAATGTCATTGCTGCTTTGAACTCTGTTCCTCTGCTGATTTGTTCACAAGTAGCACCATGCTTTAACTGTCAACCAATGTCTGTATGCAATTAAACAGCAACAGCAATTCAATTAAACAGCAGAAGACAAGTATTTTTAATGACTATCACATCACATTGAGCTGGATTTGTCATGGGTAACGAAGGGCCTCATAGGTTGCTCATTTTTGTATATAAGCAAAACAGCTTGTTTCAGGGAGAAATCTCTCCCTTTTGGGGAGGTTTTTGGGGGTTTCAATTCTTTTTCCTTATGTCCCCCCCACACACACATTTCCCTACAAAAGTTTTCACCATTTTCTTTCTGTAGTTTGTCAGCAAAAGCTCCTGTGTGAATGTGGTAAGAGACGCTATGCTGATTTCCCTCTTGCTAATGCCGTTCTCTTGTGGAGAGGCGATAGCTCTTTCTCTCAGGTGGTTTCTGTTGTCACTTATTCCAGAGATCAATCATCCTCAGCCATCTTGGCTGGCTGCATTTGCAGATCCATACTTTAATGGCCTATCATCTGTTTGTCTCCTTGTCATAAGGGGAAAGTGCCTTTGACTTTAATGGACATTATTTGCCTGGTTGAGTACTGGCAGTACAAGTTCATTTGATTATCTGTGATACAGAATCATTTAATGTATTTACATTCCCTCTGTACACACACACATGATTTTTTCTTGCATTGCATCTCCCCAGTTCTCTCAGGTCACTGCACTGAGTCTCCCCAGTGCACAGGTACCTGCAAAACTAAGCAAACCACTTGCCTCAAAGGTGGTAGCACATCTTTGTGGCAAAACCTAACCTTGGAAAACAGAAGCTTAGGTTTTCCCCAGATAAAATCTCAAACAGGTATTTAAACCTCAAATACAAGTCTGCTTTATATCTCGTTAGAAATGGAAGAAGTATTCCCATAGATTTCAGTGGAATTTGTTAAGTTTTGGTTCAAGCTTGGATGGTAATATGTTGACCCGTGGGTTTGTTCCTGGCTGCTCAGAACTGCCCAATACATACTATGTGTATTATTTGTCAGCCCATCTATCTCTGACTTGACCTGAAGAATGCTTTCAGGAGATTTCTGGGAACTCACTGAGCTCCCAGCATCACTGCTCCCTCTGACCACTCCTGTTTTTATCCTCCCACTTTGGTTTTGACCTGTGTTATGCATTCCATTCAGAAGAAAGGAAGAACATCGAGCATTTTGCCCGAGTCCTTGATTATTTTTTTACTATTATGCAAATACCTACCTACCTGTGTTGTTTCCTTTGTAAAACTCTAGCTGTGAAAAACTCTTGTGGCAGTGTTGATGTTGAAAAAGTATTCAGGGAAGAATATCAACATGTAACAGAAAATGATGTGTTCTGCAGAGTTATGGGTTGAAATTAGGTGAGTCACCAAAGGATGTTGCATCCAAAACAGGAAGACAAGGATGTTGCATCAATAGGCACTGTTGGCATAGCAACTGCAGTATTTGTTTTTAATTATCTGGAACTTAACAGAGAAAACAGCAGTTGGAAATAAAGAATTAGCTCACAGAATGCTTCATTTCTGACCACCCAAGCTTAAACCAGTCAAATGGTGAATGATATCTGAATACTACACGGTGTTGTATTAAGTTTGTGAAATAAATCCTCAACTAGTGAGGTTAAATTAGATTACCAGATGACCCCCCAGTGCAGGGCAGATCACAAATGAATTTCTGATTGCAGTTAAAGAATAGATACTGCAGAATACTGCAGTATTTATTCTCTTGTGGGACTAAATCCAGGCACACACCCAAATGTTCCCTTTTATTAGGGAATGTCACATGGTGACATTAGAAAGACGTATTATTACTCCCTTAATCCATTCCAAATCCACTAAAGGAAAATAAGAACTGTCCTTTACTGTTGTGCACTCAGAAATGAGGCATTTACAATTGCACTAACAGAGTGTCTCATTAGGGTCACATAACCAACTAAATAGAATCTTGAATCAGAAAGTTTTTAAGAGGGCTGTTTAAATGTTCTAATGAGCTCCTACATTTGGAGTTCCTTCTTAATAACTAGGTAAATCTTTTTCTTTTTTTTTAAATGCTTTTATGTGTCTTTCTCTTCTATGCAAGACATGGTTGTGGTTTTATTTATTTTTTTTCTCTTCTGGCATCTCTAAATGACTCCTGGGGTTTGTCTTTTCTGTAGCAAATTGTTGTTATACATGAAGAATTCCTAAATATATATATATGGTTTCACATAAGTTGGATGATATAATTGTATGGAATTGAAGGGTTACTGAGATACTGATACCAGAATCAATTTATTACTGATATTTATCCCTATTTTTTCCACTGTTTTAACATCTAAAGAAAACTATACTTAAACAGGAACCTAGAGTGAAGACTGAATGAAAGCTGGACCCTGTAGAGTAAGGATTCATTTAGGATATTTTGAACCAGATTAAAATCCCATGCCTGTGTTGCATTTCTAAACAGGGTGCTCACTGGTGGACTGTTGCTGTGGAATCTGAGGGTATATTTGTCTTTTCCTAGCACAGTCAGAAGCATCTATTGTTTGCAAACAAGCAAACCATAAAACAAAAACAACAAAAAGCAACCAACCCCCCACAAAAGTCCTGTTCTCAATTACTTTTATCGGGGAGTATAGCTATGTTTAACCAACATAGCCTAGCCTATGTTACCCAGTATGACATGGTTTACATTGAATTTTGACTACTTTTTTTTAGCTTTATATAAGTGAAATTCTGTAAGTCATAAATATATAGCCAGCCATCACATTCACATATTGCAGTGTCACTACTACTCAGGAATTTGTAGTGCCCCTCATGTTATTTTTCCTGGCCACAGAATTTCACATCAGAATTTCAGCTTAGGCTATTTTTCATGGTTGCAAAAAGAATTTTGAAATACTAAGTAAAGCTTTCAGACCCAGAAACAAAGTCTAATATGGACAATGAATTATTCATTGTAATCTCATGACTGTTAGGCCTTTGTTATTAATTTTATTGGCCTGATTTACAGTGCTTGAAAACAAAATTGGCAACACTGTGTATTTTAAACACTGTATAAATGTGCTAAAATAAAACCTAAGTCTCAGGAAATCTAAGTCATTATTTTTTTACTTTGAAAGATTCATGTCTTCTAGAAATGTTAAGGCAATATTGGGGCAGCGCCACTTGTCATCCATCAGCGAGCGGCCAGCAGTGAGCTTTAGAGACTGCACAAAGCTGTTACTAGGACACCGATGGATCCTTGTACTGCAGTAATCTGTATTGTTGCGGGGCCATCTAAAGCCTGTGATTCACTCATATTGGATTTTTCTCTTGCAGATTGTGGGGGCTGTGGTTCAGAAATTAAAAATGGGCAGTCACTGGTTGCCTTGGACAAACACTGGCATTTGGGCTGTTTTAAGTGCAATACATGTGGCAAGCTACTGAATGCAGAGTACATTAGCAAGTAAGTTAAATAGAGAAGCATTTTCATTTATTTTCAGCATTCTTTTAATACCAAATAATGAATTTAGCATTGCATATCCTTTAGTTTTTGCTTATGTATGTTTGGGAGTATATAAATATTAGAGATTATTATCTAAATTATCAACTGAATTGTATTAGAAGCATTAAAATATTAATTAAGAAAAGTAAAAGTTGAATTTGTGTATTTCTCTGGAATAGGACTTGACAAAACAGCTACCCTATAGAAAGGAATGGGTGTGGTATGCTACAAAGCCCATAGATACACTCTTAGTTACCTGTGTTTGACTTTGTGCAATGCTGTTATGTGGACAAGCACATACTATCATTTCATGTGATTCACATAAGCAGAAATGTTCTCCAAAAGTTGATTAAGGAGGTACGTATCACTCTTTTCTGCTGCTCCAGACCCTCGTGCTGTCAGATTTGGACTGGATGTGATGACAGCAATGAGAAGCAGCACAAAACACACATGGAGACCAAGTCCCATGTCAACACTTATATCAGTGCAGTGAGATACAGGGCTTTCACTGGCCAAGGCACCTGGGATTAATTTCTCCTTCAGAGAAGTGTGTTGATATGATGAAATTTTCTTAAACAACTAAATAACTCAGTCACTAGTGGGCAGAGATGATGGAGTTTCAGAGCCAGTGTCCCAACTGACTTTCAACAATTATTTGGGTTTAGATTAATAGGAGTATAGCATTTAATTTCACAGCTTGCAGGGGAGAAGCAATATATAATAAAAGGGTGTTCTCAAATAAAGGTTGTGCATTATCTCTGATGTTCTGCTATTCTGCTGTAGTTTGCTACAGTCCTTTTTTCTTTTTTGCTTGTTATTTAACAATAAAACCCCATAAATTTTAAAGTTATAATTACCATTAAATCCTCTTTTTGAAAAAGCTAAATGCCAAACAAAATAACTCAAGAGAAGAAACATCCTATCTTCAATTAATTCAATTATTTATTGTGATAACTTATAGGTTCATCTTGAAGCAATCAAACTTGTATGCAAGAAAATTAATTTTTATGTTTCTCCAGGGAAATGTTGAATAAAATTATGTCTCTGCTAATAAATCTGACTGATCATGGGCTGTTTTAGCATAACACACTAAATATATTTAACAATGTGTAACTTGTACTTTGAAACAGGAGAAGAGTCTCCAGTTTCTTTTAGAGCTATTTATTTTCATTCATTGGCTTAATAGTCTAAGTCTAAAATGTCATAAAGTTGTGGTCTAAATTTGATAAGAGAAATGTGGAAATAACTGTTTTTTCAAAAAAAAGGGGGAAAAATGTAGAAGAAGTTAATGAGTAATACTGTACCAAAAAATGGTGTGAGGGTATCAGAGACTAAGTGTTGTGACAAGGGCAAAGATGGTGGCTGAATTCAGTGACAGAGCAGGAAAGCGGGATTGCAGTAGACTCAGGCCAGGATAGTTCATTAACTACTCAATTCTTTACAAAATTAATAAATAAAAATGTCTGGGAGGTGAGAAAGTCCATAAACTCCCTGTGAAGTATTGAAGCGTTAACAAATTTTAGCTGTAAATCAGTAAATCTGTAAGCCTATGAAAAGCAATCTGTGTATGTCCTATTGTTCTTTCCTAGGGATGGTGTTCCATATTGTGAAACAGACTATCATGCAAAGTTTGGGATCAGATGTGACAATTGTGAAAAGTATATCACAGGCAGAGTGCTTGAGGTAAGGAGAACCTGTCATGCAAAAATATCTCAGAGTGTACAAAGAGACTTGCTCTTTTTGGTGTAGCTGTATGCTTACAAGTGAGTTTTAATGCAAAGGTTTAATGTTACTTTATGGAGTACTAGGAACTTCCTCTGTAATTCTCTTTTGTTTCTTCTGTTAATGATTTTGTAATACACGAACTCCCTAAATGGATGTTTGTGGTGCTGGAGAATGTTCAGGTAGCAGAAGTAGTAAGTGACTGGGTTATTGGGCACATTTTGACACTTATGCTAAAGTCCTTTGCAATTTCTGCATTTTGATTCTGTTTTATGTTCCAAACGGTTAGGATGAAGCTGTTGTAAAACTAAAATGAATCATTTGAAATGTCTTTTTGCACTGAGAAATTAATATGTTCTTTTGATCTTAATAGAATTTATCTTTGCATCTACTTGTATTGTTATCCTATGTTCAGTGATTATCCAGTTTTACTTTTTGCCTTTTTCTGTATTTTGTGAAGCCTTAGGCATAGTTAGGAAGAGGTTCCCCATGTCACTCAGTTCACCTTTCTCTTCCTCAGTTAAGAAAGCCTGGAGAAGTCCTAAAGGACTTCCATCAGAGAAAGATCTGATGGGAGTCGTATAAAGACTTAACTATCCAAGTGGTGGACACTTACAGCTAGGTAGGAACTGAGAAGCAACTAGAAGGAAACGACGAGTCCATGCTAGATGGCATGATACAATGTTAGGGTTAGGCATGGGAGGCTTGTCTCTTATCAGATGTTTTTACAGATGTCTCAGAATGCTGGTGTCTAAGAGTGTGAAAGCAGCTTTCTCAAGTGGAAGAGGCAAAACAGAAGAAAACATGTAAAAAATATCAGAAATGTCAGAGGTGACCAGTGGAAGCTGCTATAAGTTTTCAGAGATGCCAGCCTTTGACAGTGAAGGAAAGGTGGTAAGAGAGGGTGGGCTTTGGAAGTGAAGCCAGTCAACTTACATTCAGTGCAATAAGGGAGACAGCTGAATGGAGAGGCAAGAGTGTCATGGTCAAAGCTATAGAAAATTAGAGGTGCACTTTTTCACAGCAGGCTACAAGGAGTGATTAAGACTGGAGAACAGAAGCTCCAATTTCTATACTGTCTCTTTTGGCTTTACAATATTGTGTTTTTCTGTCCTGTTCTTGCCTTGAAATATCTGCACTAGAATACGTTTTTATTTGGTAATATTTTACCCACAGTATGGCTAAACAATAGCATGTGGGTTGAAGTGGGTAAGAATTGGGTCCTTACTGGCTCTGTGGATGATGAAAGGAAAAAAAAAGATAAAAAGATTTGGACAGTAACAGAACTGAGTTGGATTTCTGGGACCCGGGGGCACATGTGTCTACACCTGTTTGTTCTAACTGCTTGGTGAGAGCATACTGAACAGGAGCAGAGTTCCTTGTTTTGATTATAAATGGACCAGCAACAAACTTGAGAAAAGCTGTAGTAGGAATTTTACCATGACTGATTACATATGTCTTTGTAGTTCTAAGTGATGTTTTTGGTTAGTGCATGTATATGCCCACCTCCTCTCCCCTTCCCCAGTGTTATTTTGATGACAGTGATTTTCTTTTCTTTGGTACTGGTGCAGGCTGGGAGCAGCTTTGATTGAAGTCTGTGGCATTTAGCTGTGGAAAAAACACTGATGCAAGATTCTGAAACCTTTTTTAGCAAAAGATGAAGAGAAAGGACTTTCACAATTTGTAAAAGAACAGCAGTGTCAGATAGTGTCACTGACAGGCAGGAAAGCTAGGCTGAAGTTAGTACGAGGCAGGCAATGGATTTGAACAGGTACAATGTTATTTAGTGTCTGGAGGCTTGTTACAATAACCTGGAAACTTTATGGTGTATAATCTTCTTTCCATAAGATTGTATAAAGCAGTTTTGGTTTGTGTGCAACAAAACTGATGAAGCTTGAATACAAGTGCATGTGCTGTGTCCTAGCATTCCACTGTCACAGTAGGTCCTGCTCCTCATGATATCTCCCAAAATACCTGCTCCCATCCCCTCTGTTTCCCAATGAAATATCTCAAGACCTTTCTTTACATTCCCACTGCCTGTTTATATGGTCAGGGGATGACACTCTGCATGGTGATCAGCCTGTGATTTCCATGAGCCTTTTGACTTCTTTAATGAATCACTTTAATGGCCATTGAGTTTCAGTGTTGGTCATGGAGAGCAGTCAGGTGAGGAGGTAGTGCACACCTCATTTCATTAGGAAGATAGACTAAAAGTCATGACCTAAGCAAGCAGATTTGAAAGAACGCAGAGACCATGTCTGTAGCTAACATGGTTAAGTCATTTGTTGTTCATCTGCAGCAGATGGACTTGTTCAAAAGGCTTGCAATTGAGGCTGATCTCTTCCGTCTGTCTGGTATCAAGCTCAGTGTGTGTTTGTCGCTCGTTGATATGTTTGTAATTCTCCTGGTCATGAAGACAGAAAGAAAGTAAAAAGTAGCCATACCTGTTTCTCATTATAGGATGTATTTTTTGTGGGATTGTCTGGAATCCTGAAGCATTTTTCAAAACTTCAATATTCCTTTTTACCATCTTGAAAATAATCTGGAGATACACAGAAATAATAGGGCCAATTGTTATTAAAGTGGGAGAAAAATCTTGACAGCAGTGCTTATTAGGCAGAGGAATAGTTTCCCAAGGGAGCTGCTGGAAGCTATCACTTAGTATTAAAATGAGATTGGACAAGGCATTGGAAAATCTATGTTAGGGAACAGTCCTGCAGTGACAAAGGGAGGGGCTATATGAGCTAATAGGATTTTTTCCATCTCTGATCTCTGTGATACTGTCAGGAGGACAGCTGCTTCCATGATTATTGTGTGCCCAGATTTTATAATATTATCTCCCTTTCCAACACTTGTTCATTTTAAGTGTTTATTCAGCCGAGGAGGAAGGAGAAGTCAGTTAGTGTGAGTTACTGATAACTTATAAAAATATAGCTGTTTTTGTAGGTTGCCAGCCAAATACAGTGATGATTTACTTAAATTCATCCTTCAGTCCAGTTTGTTAAGGCCAGATTCATTCCATGTAGTAAATGAGCTTAAACCCAGGATAGCTCTGTTTAGAATTCCTTTCTTGTTTCTTTCTTCCCTTCCAGTCCACTTTGGCTTGGCCCCAGTCTCCCAGGGAACTTGTACTGGAAATGCTACAAAAAGGGCCAAGCAGCTAATTTACGGAGACCATAAATTCTTCTTTTGCTTTCAGAGGCAACAGTTTTGCTGTTCTTTTATAAAACCCCTGCCCACCAGTGCTTTTATGGGCAAGGTTCACTGTGCTCAGGAAGCATACAGAGCACTGTTCAATGCAGCATCAGACCTCTCCTAGAAATTGCTATGTTTTATCCCTGACCGTACATGTTGATAAACCTGCTGACTTAAATGAGGATCAAGAGGTGTCTGGAGTTTATAGTTTGACTAAAAATGCTGTGTGACTGAAAACCTTTAGGGAGAAAAAGGTTTCTTTCTAGTGCTTATGCTATAGCTCTGTTCCCAATCCAGGAATAGCTAAAATCAGGCAATAACACAGAAAATAAACCCATTTTAAAATAACAAGCTGTTGATTTTTATAACCAGCCATCTCCCTTTTGTCATGTTGCAATCTATTTCTCTGCATTTGGCACTAAAAATACTTTTTCCTCTTTCTTTATCACAAGCACTTATTTATTAATTAAAATCTGAACTTGCGCTAATGAGCATGTCATAAAAATAGACAAAATAAGTGTACTTGCCTTTTTTTTTCTAAAAATATTCTGTATTTCACATGCTAATTCAGATCCTGATACAAATCCTTTTCAATCAGGAAAACCCTTCCCATTTATTTCATGATTTTTAATCAGCCTTCTAGCTGTCTTTTGCTCGGAGGAAGCAGGGGTGGGTTGCCTACCTCCCAGTCCTTCCCACACAACAGGCTATGCAGAGGCTTGGAAGGCTGTTGAAGTGTGTGGAGAAGCTGTGTGACTCCTCCTTATGCTCTCTCCTGGGGAATGTGCCTGTGTTTCCTTAACATCTAGTATTTAGAAACTTTAATTCAGTTCTGGCACCTCTATTTTAAATAGTCTGTGCATAGTTACTAATTCTTTACATACAGTTTGATTTTTAGCTTTTTTGATCTCTCTTTTAATCGATGAAGTCTAAAGATAAGTTATAGAGAACAACCTTAGTTTCTCTCAACTTTCATTTTTGAAAAACTGAATGAACCAAATTCTCCTCTGCTTGTAAACCACAGAATCACAGAATAGTTTGAGGTGGAAGGGGTCTTCAAAGGTTGTCTAGTCCAAATCCCCTGCAATGAGCAGGGACATCTTCAATTAGATCAGGTTATCCAGAACCACATTCAGCCTGGCCTTAAATGTCTTCAGGGATGGTGAATCCACCACCTCTTTGGGCCACCTGTGTCTGTGTTTCAGCGCCATCATTGTAAAAGACTTTTTCCTCACATCCAGCCTGAATCTCCCCTCTTACTTAAAAACCATTACCCCTCAAAAAAATAAAGTCAGCCCCAGGCTCTTCTGGTGATGCTGGGGGACATTCTCACCATATGTTGCTAGCTGGAACCACGTTCTGTCAGTGTGCATGAACACTGTACACCAGATGATGTATCACTACCACATTGTGCAGTTGGAGTAACCTCTTCCACTGTTTCTAAAGTACTTTCTCTGATACATCTTGCACTGAGTGTGGGTTTTGTCCTGTGGATTCATTGATATTGACACCCCATAGTAAGATACGAGCTGGGGGTGTTTCCCTTTATCTGCTGTTTCAGCTGATGATTTCCTACATTGTTAAAGGAAGCTTTCATACCCGAAGAAAACCTTCTGGGGTGTTTTGATGGCAAATGCAATATATGCTGTGAGGGATCAACTGTGATTGTTTGGTTAGGCAACTGCAGCCCAGTGATTAGGAGGCTGAGCTGCCTGACAGAAGGCCTCTATGACCAGCTTTACTGGTAGCTTATGAACAAGCTAGACCTCCACTGCATTTCATGTGAATAAAAGTTGACAGTGGAGCACACTGGAAGTTATGCTTTTGGAAAGGTCTTTTGGGGCTTAGTTACATGAAACCCAACTGCTTCTGTAAGCACTGAGGAGTATCTTCAGTACTTGATTTTACTTCTGTCTACAACTTTCCTATGATTTACATCTACATGGCTGTGGTGTAAATGTGTTTTACAAGTGCTGGTTTCACTTGTTAAACATAAGGATGGGTTCCATTGCTGTGTTTGATGTCCTGACATGGTAGCATGGCTCTCAGTATATGTGGGGGAAGAAAGGGTTGACATTTTTCTGGATTATAAGTATGTGTAAATGGCTAGCAAAGTATAATAAAGAAATCTTTCTTAAATCTTAGTCACAAGTATACACTACCTTAAAATAAAGGAATGAATGCGGTAGGCATTAGGCAGGAATGAGACTAGAAATGACAATTTATATGTTAGATGCCATTTATAACTCAGAGATTTATTAATTAAAAATTATTCTTTTTTGTATGTGTGTTTTGCTTTGCCCTAGAGTTAAGCCACTTTTGTTTGTAGCCACATCTACTTTGTAAATCAATTGCCTTTCCCTTTATGAAACTCAGTATAGCAGAGAGACGAGACTAATTCTTTATAGCAGGGTGTACCAGTTTCTGCCTGCAGTGTGGAAGAATGGTTCATTCTGAAATGTCTGTTACCCTGCTGTTTCACTAACAACAAAACCTAGTGATGTGTGAAAGGTACTTGAGCAGCAGCTTATAATGTAGGCACTAATACTGAAAAGTGCAATAGACGCAGCTCAATCTGTAAGAACGAAGGGTTTTCCTGTAGCATGGGCAGCCGTGTGAAGGTTGTCAGAGCAGCAAAAGGATCCAAGTGTCAGTGCTAGTCTTCAGTTAGAAACTGCTCTCTACACCAGTTTTTCTCCTATCATGAGAGAAGAAGGAAAGAGACACATCTAAATAAATCAGCATTAGCTCTTGCAAAAGGAAACCGTCTAAGGTAGGAAACAATAACTAGCACTTTTAATGCATAGCGTTTGCTGAGATGCAAGGCATTTTGCAGCTTGAGAACAGTCTCTGTTTCAGTGCTGCTTGCATTCATCTGGGGCTGCTGGTTTGCAGAGGCAGGTTGATCATCAGTGCAGAGTATCTGAACTTGGCTGGGTAAGTGTTAATCGACAGTTAACTTAGACTTTCTGCTTTAAAAGAAGCATCATTAAAAATACTGTCAATAAGCATATAAACAGCAATGCAAATGTTTTTAACCTTAGATTTTAGCCTTTTCTGTAGTACAATTATATTGTTTTATATATATTCCTCTTATCTTTATCCCACCCTCATCCTTTCCTTCTCCAGAAAGATATAGAACTACACCTCTGTATATTTATTACCTGAACATTAAAAACAATTAGGAAAAAACAGTGCATATTAAAAGAAACTGTTTGCACAGTTTTTACCCTATAAGTCAGTTTTTATGTTTATTGTAGAAGAGCTCTGAGTAGCATTTGGTGATATCTTAAGCCTGTTGTACTTTTACCAAAGTAAGGGATTCTGCAAACTATTTCTGAATAATACAAACGAGAAGTTCAGAATTTGAACTTCTGGTTAATAGAGAACAATGAATTACTATTGCAGCGTTTGTGGGGTTTTTTTGTTTCAGTTGCTTGCTTGCTTTTCTGTTGAAGATTTCTCTCATATGTATGGAAGAAGTCTCCAGTAGTGCTGCTGTGCATTTGTGCCTGTGTAGTTCTGTATGTGTTAGGGTTTTCTTGCACAGTTAGACTCTTGAGCCAGACAGATCAGTGAATGGTGTCCACTGCCTTCTCAGATTATACAAAAAAATAATACCAGTTACCTATCTTAAACTATCTCAATTAATTAATTAAAGCATCAGAGCAGTGGTTCTCATAGTCACCTTGATACCTTCTGAGCCTCAGACACAAACAGCTTACAGTATATCTGTTACAATGCCTCTCTAAGCAATGTGTCGCTGTGGTGATGCATTATTATCTGTTACTATTTGGCAGCATTTGAATATTTTGACAATGTAAATGTTGCACTTTTTGGATGCCTTCAGTTCCTCATCCCATCGCTCTGTATAATTTCTTTAATTTCTGGTGATCTGACTCACACCTGGGGTACATTGTGGTCAGCAAAGCCACTGCTTTGCAGTGCCCTGTACCTACCAACCCACGATACAGCCAAAAACACAGGTGCCTCCTCCAGCTCTCTCCTGTAACCATGACATTGGTGCAGCAGTAAGTGCACTTAGTGACCATTGCCTCTGTTAGGAAAATATCTCCAGAATGCTCTTGCCCGTGTGACAACAGTTCAGTGTGTCTGCAGTAGCAGGAAAGCAGTTTTATTTCTTGTATCTTTAAGAGTTCTCGTCATGCCAATCTTCAGAATTTTTTGTGCTTCTTTGGATTTCTTTTTCCACCCTCAAAGTAAGAACTTCTGAATAGTACCTTGAACTTGAAATGTGTGGATGAGTCTGAAAGTAACAACTTTCTACTTCCAGGAAAGACTATTAATATCAGTTCTGCATACAACAGCAGCATTTCTAGATCCAGCTAAATTTGGGGATCCTAAATAACAGGCCTTATTCAGACACAGAATGAGAGACAGCTTCTGTCCTCAGATGTTTGCAGCTTAGATCACTATGACCAGTGCTGTCATCTTCTGATAAATCACACTTTCTCTCCCAGGCTGTTCAGTGTTGGTTGCAGCTTCATTCCTCCTGTCTAAAATGGGTGGGCTAATGCACAGCTGGGAAGTTGAAGATAAAGGGGAATATGTCTGCAAGTCATCTTTCTCCTTCTGCACTCCCTTTCCCCTATCAAGGGATGGCAGACATGAGAGCCAGCTGCAGCTTGTCTTGGCCTGTAAGAGTGTTTTAAGGAGTGGAAGAGGCAACTGGAAAAGAAGGAAATAGATTGTTGAGCAAATGGAAAACAAAAGCCTCTTCCAGTCTCAGTGGGTGGCAAGAAAAAATTGCAGAGCTGAGAAGAAAAAGACAAAAATGGCAGATCACTCATTGCATAAAAAATGTAACGGAGTGCAAAATCAGTGATTTTATGCATAACAGACCATTTTGGTTTACAAGATCAGGTACAGGATTCTGTAGAAAAAGCACACTATTGGCCTTTTCCACCTTTTGCCTGACTGCAGCAGGGCTGAATTTGCTCCTGAGTCAGAACTTGCTTGCAGATGTTGCAGAATAGAATTACAGCTATAAGAGTACTGAATTTTCTTTCTGTTCCTTCTTTTTCTCAATTATTCCCTTTAGGATTTTAATGTGATTGTGTTTTTTTGGGCTTTGGGGTTTTCTTTATTTCTTCCACAAGCGTTAGAAAATTCTCTCTGAAAACCCAGTTACTATCGCTCCGAGATAAATGTCCCTGTTGGTACATTTGATCTGCAGTTTATACCTGGAAGAATAAAGAGTGTGTGGGAGGCAGTAAAAAATGACTCAGATGTGGGTGGGAAGTCTCAAGGCTCTGCAAAGTACAGAGGGATGAGCCAGAACCAAGACAATATGAAATAACTGTACATGCGAGGCAGCTGAAGCTGTAAGTAATGCTGCAGGTGCGTGTATTGAACATTTCACGATTGTTTCTTGGAATCTAGTAAGATGATAAATGCATCCAGTATGGAGAAGATGAGCAGAAGAATTAATTCAAAACATTACATTTACACTGGTGTAAACCCTATTGAATATGGTTCATTTACCCTGGCACGCTGCTGAAGTGACTCAATGGTGAGTCAGGTCTACTGTGACTAAGGGAATTAGTAAGTGCTTTCCTCCACATAACTGTCTCTTTATCCCCTGGGTCTCACACTTTTCTCTCCTCAGTACTGTTGTTTTAACATAAGCAGTAAATATTTTGCCAAATACCTCTGCCTTGATCATGTTGCCTGTGCCTTCATGCCCAGTAGATAACGTGACAGCTGTTTACTGACTTAACCATTATTGTATACAACTGTTACTGAATACTGAGTAGTCTTTCAAGTTCTTCTGTAATATATGCAAAACGCTGGCTTTGCTAGAAATGTGGTGCAGATTTTATGTGGTTACACTTAAGTCTGATAACTGAGCAGAGTATTTTCCTTCAAGCAAGAAAAGGTCATCTGATTTTCTGAATATCATCACTCTAATTTGAAAATACCCTGTAGAACACAGTTTATGGAGCCAGTATAGTCCACATAATATGCCACTGTGTGGATGCAAAGACAGAGTTACGAGCATGTAAGGATAACTAAGCACTGGAGCAATCTTCTCAGAGATCATGGAATCTCTATCCTTGGAGTTTTTCAATACCTCACAGGACACATTCCTGAGCAGACTGATCTGATTGAATATCAACCCTGCTCTGAGCAGGAGGTTGGATTAGATGGTCTCCTGAGGTCCTTCCCAACCTGAATTATTCCATCATTCAGCGGTGAACTTACACAATTCCCGACTTTAAACTGAATTGTATTTCTACTGTTAGCTGTATTGTGAAGTGCACTTGAAGAAATCTCAATGCGTTCGAATGAATGAATGGATAAGAATGTCTATGTGAATTAAAATTATTCAGGAAATATTTATCATCTTATTGAAGTTTTAAACTTCTACCCATCAGAACAGTACTTAAGTATTTTTCCCCTTCCCATCCCAAATAATAACTCCCTTACACTTAGCAGCACTCAAGTCCTGGATTTTTTGTAAGAGCTTAAGAGCTTTAGTCCTTCATTTCAGGGTGAGAAGCTGCCTGGTTGAAAGGCTTATTGATTGTCAGCAGGTTTTTGCTTTATTCTGTTTCCTTTTGCTTGAACAGGTCGTTGTTTGGTGATGACCCAGTTCTCCAACAGAATTGTTCTGTGCAGAAGGCTTTTGACTAAGAATGCACAGGCTTTGGTGGGCTTTGTTTCTGGCTCATGCAACTACACCATGCCTTGGCATACCAGCAGGCTCAGTGTTTTGTAGTCTGACTTCCATTATCTTTGTTCAGGATAAGATACAGTTAGGACTTCATTTGGAGATTTTACAGTATGAGGAGGCAGGATTTGGACCTATCTTAACAGGTAACAGTCAGTGGTAATAACACACTATAGTACCCTTAAAATTGAAAATATGCTTTGATATGATTGAATCACTGCAGCAGTGTAACCTTTTCTCACTTCCACATACTATTTACTCCCAGCAGTACAAGATGTCAGTTACCACTGTGCATTTTGATAACAAGATAAATTTTTTTAAAGGTAAGATTACTGAAATCTTCCTTCTCAGGAAAGGAACCAAATAGTTATGACTTGAAAACATATTAAATGATTTTGTCTACTTTTTTTCTTCCTTTATTAGCTACTTTACTGAGTAATGCAGTGAGATGGGATGTAGTTAGACTGTTGAGAGAGTCATTAGAAATCTTGAGCCTTCCTTCCAGGGCTCAGCTTGCGCTTTGAGCTTTAGGCTGCTCTGGTTCAATTCCTCATGTGTCAATTCATAAGCAGTTGTCACTCATCAACTGCAGTAAAAAATTACATCAGTCACCCTCCTAGCAACGGTGTGAGAGGCCAGACAAGCAATGTCATTGTGATAGAGTTACAATTTTTATAAGTATCATCTTTTATAGATTCTATCCTTTCATCAGTTACTGCAGCCACAGCTAGAGAATGAATAGAGGTTTTTGCTGAGCTGTTCGCAATAATGTAGTATCTTTTTCCTGAGTGGTGACAGCTAATTTAAAACCCAACCTTAACTAGTTAAGGTTGTTCCTTTCGGCACTAATTAATCTGGTTTTGCTAGTGTTGCATGTTTCTCAGGCATGGTGTTCATACTCTCATCAGATTTATAATGTCCCTTACTGTCTTCAAATTGTGCTTTAAATGATGTGATTAATATTTGTCACATCAGGTTCATTCTTTTGTCTACTTCAGGCATTGAAGTCATGAGAAATTAGAAAAGGTGGTTGTATGCACTTTGTTGTAGAATTTCCTGGTTCTAAGTGAAGGATGGCTGTACTTGTTGTTGTGCTGTAGGACAGGTAGCAACACTACAGTGACCCCATGCTTACGGCAAGGACTGCAAGGAAGTCCTCAGTCCCGCTGGGAGAATGTTTCTCACGTTGACCCAGCCCAGAAGGTTCTGCCTGCTGTACAGAGAAGATTTACCATTGAAAGCAGCCCTCAAAGGGAATGAAGTAATTCATCATACTTTGTCTCAGAGCATTAAAGACTGTTTAGACTCCACTTTTGAACTACACACCAAGACTTTAACTAGGTGGTTGTGAAAAGCTAGTATAGTCACTTGAAGAGAAATTAAACTGTTGGTGGTGTACTGTGTTGCTAAGGACATGCTTTGCTATTCGAGTTTGAGGAAATCTCAGTTCAGGATTAATCTTTAAATTGATCTTCATAATAATACTATTGTCACATCTGGATGCCTGAGCACAAAGACCTGGCGATGTCTTGAAGCAAATGTAAGATATTATGAAGGTTTCTTACAAGCTACCAATTGAACCTTAGAAGATCTCCCAGAGATGAATGTCGATTCTTCTGTGCTAAGTGTGTGTTGATATTTTATGAAACACTGAGACAACAATCTGTCAAACTAAGCTTTCAAACTGTGCAAAGAAAAAGTAACCATATGGTTAGGAATTTGTTTGCTGCGTTAAATTCTCTCACATCAATATAACCAAGAAAAGGAAAAATAACAAGGCCATTATTACAACAAAACTGAAAACATAAAACAGTTGCTGCCATAAGTTTATAAAATTTCTGTGTTCTGCTGGACCCTGTTCCCTGGACCCTCCTGTTCATCTAGGAGGTGAAGCCCCTGAAATAGTCTGAAGAGAGAGCGGAGAGGAGCACTAATGAAAGCCTTTGTGGCGTGTACCCAGGGGAGGTTATGATTCACATTCAGACCCAACACACCCAGGTCTTAGGTCTGAACATAATTTATGGTATCTAATCTGGGTAACTGTAAAACATATCAGGGAATATTATTAGTTAATCCCTGTATCAAGTCTCTAGCCTCAGGTTCAGCTATCACTTATTTAGAAAGATGGTGCAATCTATGTTAAATACTTAAGGTGGTGCAGAGTGCTATATCTTGTCTTCTGTGCTTTGGTTAGAAGACCAAAATTAAAAACAATTAGAACAGGGAAATAAAACCCATTTGGCAGCACTTAGAGTTATATGAAAAGTTTGAGTATCACCCATTTTAATTCAGGGGTAATTATTCAAAATCCATTGGAGTTATCCTGGAATGAGCATCAGCAAAAGGGATCACTACACCATTCTCCTCTGATTTTTCTGTTATTGTATCTAAGTTGTAAAGAGGTCTTTCTGTGCCATTCTACATCTCGTAGATATTAGCTACTATATGGAGTGTATTAAAATTATGTGTTTGGTTGTAGTGTTAAATTTTGGGAAATAGATTTTATTCTGTGATGTATCCAGGTTCTGATATATCAGAACACATCTATTCTGACAGTTTATTTCAGCAAAAGAATAATCTAATTCCCCTAGAAAGTGTTAGTCTGGAAACTATCAGCTGTGATAAATCAATTGAATTATTGAGGCGGTGCATTGCATTAGCATTGCTTGTTCAGTGCAGATCTTCCAAGGGAAATGATATTTCTTTTCAGATTGATATTCCAAACCTGTGTTTGTCTGGTGATGGTTAAATACCCTTCTGTGCTTAAACACCTGCACTCAGGCAAGCAGTTTTAAACTCAAGGTTTAAGCCCAGTTTAAAGCATCAGCCCATACTTCATGGTCTGATGCTTTAAGGTGTTGATGCAGTAGTGACCATCTTCCACATCTAAAGCTGCAGAAATCACTCAGCAGTCTGTACAAATGGCACCATAACAAAAAGAGTGAACTGGAAGAAGGCTGTTTTGAAAATGGCAATTCTGATGTGATGTGTCACTCTTCCTTATTGCTGATTTAAAATGCAGCAACAGGTTTCAGGGGTGAATCAAGTCAACACTGATGAAGTAAACCCGGACATTCTATAACCAAAATTTACCATACTCCTCTGTTTGATATTGTGAACAGCAAAATATCTTCCAGACACAGATGATGTTCTTCCATATAAATACCTCTGAAAGTTTTGACAGTCAATAAAAAAGAGTAACACACGTCATCCCTGTAGTAACAAGTGTTAAATTTCTAGGAGAATGTACATGTTTACACACTGAAGACAGAGGGGCAATACTTAATAGTCATTTCTTAAAGGCACATAAAATCCTAGAAACATTTGTAACTTTTTTTCAGATAAGCAGGTTGTGAGACATTCTTCATGGATCGAAATTTGCTTATTTTTAACTCCAAGAGAATTTCTTTTGAAGTCAGACTTAGCTTAAACTTTAAGTTAAACTTAGTTTAACTTAGCTGTGAGTTTTAGAGTTACTTGATCACCTGGCTTTTGTTGATAATAGAAGCGGCATTGACTTTAATCCACCTAAACCATGGCCATCCTATCCAGCACAGAATAGTGTGAGGTCAGAAGAGGAAGAAGATGCCAAGCTTTCAGTTATATAGGCATTTTGAAGAATGAGGGTGGTGGGAGCATGCACAAGAGCCAGCTTTGGGCTGTTGAACTCTGTTTTGTGGGTGTCATCTGAAAGATGGGGTAGGGCTGCAGTTTAGAGGGGCTGGCCTGCATTGTTCATTTAGAAAAGCACTGAATGCTATTTTTGTCACTGGCTCAAGCCAACATTGCCTTGCGATGCTGCTGTCATTGACTGTGGGAACTGGAGCTAACAAGTTTACCCACAGTCAGCCATAGAACTGAATTTTGCCCAAGCTACCAAAATTGAGCTTTTCATAAATCCCTTGATCCAATAATCTTTTTTGTCTGATAATCATTTGAGGTTAACTTCAGACTTGTCTGTGTGACACATGTTCTGACATAAACCCTTGCTCCGTTGTAGCAGGTAGATGTCTCCTCTTGAGAAACACATAGAGGTCAGTGGTGAAGCAGTTTAAATTAATGGAGTTATAAGGTAATTTGAATTTATGAAAATTGATGAGTTGCTGAGGTGTTCTGAGCAAATTTAGGGCTCAGTCCTATTCTCATTCTAATCACTGAAAATGGTGGCATTAAGTTTTGTGGACTAATCTCAGAACAACTGACAAAGCTCTGGCTTGTCTGTGCAAGAGACTTAGTGCACAGTACCCAGAAGTGTCAGCTCTGATCTTATAGACCTATAGTCACACCAGACACACTCCTCATGGAAACCCTTTAGTAGACATTACCTGCAAGACACTTTCAAAGCAGCTACGAGCATTCCTTCCACGAGGTGGTTCTTGCTGTACATTGAGATTCTTTGTTCAGTGGGGTCATGAGGAACATAAGGGTTTGGCTGCAAATCCGTGCTCAAAGTTATGTCCTCCCAACTTCCTTGCTTAGGTGAGTCCTAAGTTGCCTTGCACTTGGTGCACACCATGGTTGTTTACAGGGAATATGTGTTTGCTATATAAAATTGTTTCCATTCTGTAAATTCAGAGAATTAACTATTGCACATTAAATTTTGGTTTTGTGTGGGCAAGACCGTTATTTCATTTTATGTCATGAATTGTCTATAATAAAAAAATGGCATTGTGATTGTAGGAGATTGTTGAATTAATTGACATTAACTGATTAATTAGTCATATTCTAGAGGATGAGAGAAAAACTCTTCATAGTGAAGACACTAAATTGATCAGTATACTTAATCATCTGTACCTTTTTTTCCAAACAGGCAGGAGAAAAACATTATCACCCAACGTGTGCACGATGTGTCAGGTGCAATCAGATGTTTGCAGAAGGAGAAGAAATGTATCTTCAAGGTAAAAACAAAACCAAACAGAAACCCAAAACACAAAACACACTTGGCAGCATGGCCCTCTTGCCCATACTTGTTAGCATGGCTGAGCTCTTTTGCCCGTATTCTCATTTCATAGCTACCAAAGAAAGTGAACAGTGCAATGGAAAAGCAAAACCAAACCATTTCTGCTTACTCACCTACTACTTCTTTCTCTTTTAAAATCCAGTAGCAAGTGTGAATCACAGAAGGATGAGTGGTAACAGTCCTTTCCTGCAGATGAAAGGAAAGTGCTTGACAGTGAAGATTATTAAAATGTTCCATTTACTGAAAAAATGCGGCGTTTTTCTGCAGTGATGAATAGTCCAGATGAAAGTTAAAATGCATGTAGGACATCAGGTTCCCTAACACTGCTGTTGCAGTCCTAAGACTAGTCCTGTACTCATCGCCCATTTGGGTATGAGGAGAAAATCTGAAGGTCCTTACCTGAATTCCCCTCAGTCAGACCTAAGTGTCCTCAGAGAGTGGAGAAGAGGATGCCATGGAGCTGAAGCCCTTACCACAGAATACGTCTATACCTTACACAGCCATAAGCTTGCACAGGAGAAATTCAGTTTCTTGTCAGGGAATTGCAGTGGTAGTGGACAAGGGCTTGCACAATAATTCATTCAATGTGGGGAAAAAAGTTAGTTAACATAGGTATGAGATAAAATCTATACTTTATATGCAGCAACTTTTAGCCATACTAAACTGATCAAATAAAACAATGTCTGCACAGTTAAATACAGGGTCAGACACCAAAGAAAAGGGAGGCTTCTGCCTGTGTCTTTGACTGACAGTGTCTTGTCAAAGGAAAACAGAAAAGAGAAGCTCAGTAGGATGTGGGAACTGTAGGGCTGGTGTGTTATCCTAAAATCACATGCTTGTCCGGATCTGTATTACAACTTTGCAGTTGCCCAGTTTTCTAGAAGCATACTTTGAAATAGTACATTAAGCTGGGAACTTTAGACTTTATTTAAAACACAACAGTGGGCTGGGTAAAATCTAATTATGATGTAGTACGTTACTTAAAATGACAATTTTATTGTCACTTTAGTTTGCAACAAGCAACTAGCTCATTAAAGGACATAATGATCCTGGTCTGTGCTCATGGATTCTCCCTTGGGAGCCAGAAAATGCTGTGGTTCATCCAATTGCAAAGTAGTTTAGCAGTACTAAAGTCCCATGGGAAATCAGTGCTTTAAAAAACGATACCAAACTACAAATTTTATTCTAGTTTTCAAACTCTTTGAAGCTGGGTTGCAAATGAATCTCCTTTTTAAGTTCAGTTTGTTGTAATGGTGGATATTTGTTAGGTTTTGTGCTGATTTTTAGTTCAAATAATCACAAAGTATGCTCAGGTCCTGTTAATTTGGGCCCTTCTTAATCACTTTGTTTTCTGATTCATGAGACATTGTTACCAGCTTACTCTCAAATACTTTTTATCTTCACATCAAGAGCATTTCCATTTAACTTAATGAAATATCTGTGATTAGGTATTTGGGCTGCCTTACTTGATGTGTTAGATAAAAAAATGTTGAGGCCCAGGATTTTATAACTTGTTCTTCATCCTCTTAATAAACTACTAAAGTTCCTTCAGGTGTTGCATGTTCCTTAGAAATTGAGTCATCAGTGGTCATCCATCAGATGACTTTTGTTTGAAAGGGCCTTTGTTCTTCTGTGTGAAAGTGTTTCCCAGTTTTGCTTGACCACAGGTAAGAGTAATTAAGAAAAAGTTGATCTGAATACTTCTTAATACCATTGGGAAGATTTACGTCAACCTATGAAGCACCTGGGACAGATGCTGTCAGTGGGCAAGCTAAGACCTACTCGCAATTGGAAGATAAATTAGCATTGAATTTAAATGTGCTATACAGACATTTCTTTAGTGGTTCAGGCCCAAAAAACTTCAGAAACTTAGTAAACATAATGTCTGGTCTGTACTTACAGGTAGTATCTTACTGCATGAGTCTGGGTTCATCTGGGTTAGTTTTGTGAAATAAATTCTAATGATCTCCATCTTATTTCTGGGAAATAGTTTTTTGTTTCTATCTTGTTTCCAAAATCCACTGGTTAAAAAACTATCAAACTGCTGTGAAAACAAAGCATTTCCAATAACTCCTCTTGGTGCTCTCCACCCAGTATAAACATTAAATATTTAAACACAAAGGTTCTCAGCTTCCCATTTAGCCAAGCAGAAATTGCACTACACTCACGTTATTTAACTGTGTGGAAGCTTTGGTTTGTAGCTTGTCTGAGCTCAGACTTACATAAATATAAAGGTTCCTCTTTGCTATTAAAGCTTACAAATTGTTCTTTTGTATAGTTACATTCCACTTCAATTGAATTCTGAGTATTTATCATTGTGTTCAGCTTTTTAAAAGATTTTTTTCCTTTTTATTAATACAAAGCTGTTAAGTTTTTCTCACACATATTGTTTACTTTCATCTCTAGAATTCATAATCCTATCTTCTGTACTTACATGAAGTAGAGAATTGGTTCATTCTGTATTTCCTGCTTTCTCCAAGATGGATAGTTCCCTGAACGTATTTGGTTCTCTAGTATTTGACTTATGAGAGACAAATGTATAGGAAGTGCAAGATCAGTACAGTGAATAATTCAGAAAGACTGGATTTTCAGCTAGTGTTAAATGCTGCTTCATCCCATCAGATTGTGCTACTTACTATGACCTGGGCCAGACTATTACAAGATTATGTATAGCAAGAGAACATGAAATTCTGACTACACACATGAAAAAGAAAAATTTACCATGGTGGTGGAACACATTTTCCAGAGATGCTGTGGGTTCTGCATCCTTGGAGATATGCAGAATCCAACTGGGCACAGCACTGAGCTGCCTGCTATAATGGGACCTCCTAGGAACAAGAGGTTGGGCTGGAAGACCTCCAAAGATCCCATATCACACTTCTTAGGACTTGGGTTATAGATACTGATCTCGCATATTGAAGTACATGTAGCTTTCTGAAGTGCATCGAGTGTTTAAAATGTATCTGATTAAGCTTACTGATGTTGAGAAGTTGTCAGTTTTAGCTTTGAAAGTATCCATGGAATGGTGATGGGATTGGAATCAGTATGCTGTGATTTATAAAACCTTATAGGCAGGTTTAATGATGTTCTTATTTTAATCTTTTTAAGGTTCTTATTGGGCAACAGAATTAAGCAGAACTTTACTTTCCAGGTACATCCATTTGGCATCCAGTTTGTAGACAGGCTGCAAAGGCTGAAGAAAAAAACAAGGTAAAAAGACTGTATATAATACCTGTTGTTATTCCATTATCACGTTATTCTCTGTCCCTTTTTTTTCCAGTGGGCATGGAGGACTGGCTTTTTAATTTTTTCACTACTGTAATCTCAAATATTAAATTATGAAAATCTAGTAGGTTAATGTAATAATTTAATATAAATAGTCTGCTTTTACTTAGTGATTAAAGCTACAGCTTCAGGGGAATGGTGACCTATGAGCTGTATGAATAAGCTGAATAAGGAAAAATGTGAAAATATGAATAAGAAAAAAAAAGTTAATTTTTAACTTCTGTCTTATGATGTGATCAGTTCATGACCTCTTCCTTTTTTATGTGGCTCTGCACTTAAAAGATCAGAGGGCTTTCTCTTTATTTTTTTCATCAACAACAAAAAAATCTCCTTGGAATTTCTTTTTTATTATTTGTTTGTAACATGTTGGCAAGCCAGCCCCAACTTAATTTGATCTCTGGCTTTAAGTACCTCCTTAAGTTGGATGATTTGTGCATCTGTCTGTGTGCAAGGGGAAAAGGGGGGAGTTCTGGCAACTTTAATAATTACAAGGTTAGCAGATGAATAAGCTGCCCCTAGGAAATGAAGAATTAATCTGTAGCTAGGAAATGATCCCTCTGAATTGGTGGGGCTGAGATACAACAATCTCATTTAATGCAGAGGCCAAGTATGGGGTTTTTCAGTTCTGATGTTCTCTGATGCTCCAAGTGGTACGTGTGGTACCCTTGTTCAAAAAAGCTCTGCTTTGATTCACCCAGGCTTGGACAGAAGGCACATGGAGCAAGTCAGAACAGCAGGAAGCAGCAGTTATAAAAAGAATGTTTACAAATGTGGTGTTTTAGCAAGTGCAACTTTGACTAAATTACAGTTTTGAAAAAAAATTTGGTTTGGGCTTTACCCTGAAGGATCTCGGCTGTATCTTTTCTACCCATTTGTATGGGAAGCGATTGGTCTGGCATTCTTCATGGTGAGCTCTGAGTATCAAATATGTAGTGTTTTAGTAGGAAATGTATTGGTTTAACATATATTTAAAATTATGCAATGTATATATAAAATGTATGGTTTAAATTATAAAAATACTTTAAGTGTTGTTGATTCAGCCTGATACTATTAAACAGTATTTCAGGCTTCCTAAAGATTTTATTCTAGCTGAGTAGCTGAAATTGAAGGCTAAAACCCCATGTAATTTATTGAAAATATAGTAGTTTTCCAATTCCCTCCTTTAAAGAAAGACCACAGACAAGGTTGTACTGGGTTCCTACTTAGCTGCCTTTTCCTCACAATGGCAAAGAAAGTGCACTTGTAAGATACTGTGTAAAGGCTGACTCACTTGTCTGAGTACTGAGAGGTTGCCCCTTCCCCAGCAGAGAGGAAGATACCTGTGTCTGCAAGTCAGTGGGAGTTTTGCCTGAGTGGGGGAAAAAAAAGCTGGAATGGAACTCAAAGCGTTTTCCCAAGTGTAGCCATTTTCCCTTCTCTTTGTTTTTCTTCATCCTTTTTGATCTTTACACTTATTATTGGAAGAATAAACCAAGAAGAAAGAATGATATTTCAAAGAGGGTACTTGCAGACTTTTCAAGCTAACTTATAAAGCTGGGAATGGGATATACTGGTTGAGAAATTTTCTGGTCAACCTTTCCAGTTTGTTTTTAAAGTTATCTTTCTATATATTTATGTACATACATGCACAGCATGTAATTAAAGTAGGTGACAATGGCAGAAAGAGTAAGTGGCAGTACAGTTTGAAACTTTGGAGATGGAGTGCAAGTGTGAAAGAAGATGTGAAAGAATGACAGCAAAAAGAAAAATTGAGAGTGAGATTATAAAAAGAAGAGATAAACCTGGAAAAGACAGAAAAATCAAATTAAGCAAGAGAAGGAATAAATATTATCAAAAGGCATAAAGGAATAATAAGTGGAGAAAGAATAAAACTGTGTAGTAGAGAGAAAAGAACTGAACAGAGGCAATGGAGTGAACTGATGTGAGTTTTTATTGCAAAATCTAGATTATGTGCAGCAAGCATAGACTGGGAATGCTAAAAGGGGTAATGGACTGGGCAGAGAAAAAAGAGCATGTGCGATCTATGGAATGAGTGACTTTTAATCACTGGGAGGAGAAATGGGAAAAACTGTGGGAGTACCTGAATAGCATAATGAATCACAGAATCAATCTGCAGAAATATCTTATTAAGACGAGACTTGGATTGCACAAGTAAGAAATTTTAATCAATTGTAGTTGTAGAATCATAGAATAGTTAGGGTTGGAAAGGACCTTAAGATCATCCAGTTCCAGCCCCCTGCCATGGCCAGGGACACCTCACACTAGACCGTGTCACCCAAGGCTCTCTCCAACCTGGCCTTGAACACTGCCAGGGATGGAGAGCATTTACCACTTCTTTGGGCAACCCATTCCAGTGCCTCACCACCCTCACAGTAAGGAACTTCTTTCTTATATCCAACCTGAACTTCCCCTGTTTAAGTTTTAACCCATTACCCCTTGTCCTATCACTGTAGTCCCTGCTGAAGAGTCCCTCTCCAGCATCCCTATAGGCCTTCTTAAAAACAAGATGGCACCTCCAAGTTGAGGAAAGATTATTAAAAAACTCCAGGAATTCATGAAGAGTTATTAAATATATTTAGCCATTCAGCCAGGTATTTTCTGTGTTTTAAGGGCATGCTACACTCTAATCTTAAAACTTACTCCACTGATCCACATGACACAGAAAGAAGCTCTGAAGCTTTATCTCAGGAATCCCAGTATTTATTCAGAAATGACATGATTTCAGCAGGGTTTAAAACATTGGAATTGTGCAGGTTTTTTTAGGTTTGGTTCTTTTTGCTCCACTGCATTAGGCCTCCTGTCAAAACATCATGAAAGAGAAGTGTGGCTTCTACATGACAGCTGTGCATTGATGACATTTCATGTCATTTACACAAGTTTTGGAAAACTGCAGTGTGTTTTAACTATGCAGAAGAGCAGCGCAATTACACTGTCTGTGTTAAATGGTCATCTCAACAGCAACCACAAGTATTTTTCAGAGAGTACTCTTTATTTCCATTCTTGTCCATTTGGACTTTCTGAGTGTGTATAGAGCCTCAGACAATCGAAAACGAGAGGGAGAAAATTCCAAAACCCCATTCAGACATGCCAAAACAATTAAACTGGTTATTTTTTTATATGGATAAGTACCTCCACATATTGTCTCAGATAGCCACGGGGCTATTTGGGCTAAAGAAGGTCAGTGGAAGGATAGTTGTGATCATTTAGTTTGTTTGCTCTGCTAACACAATACAGTACAGATATATTCACATATTGCTTATCAAAGCAAGTAAATACTTCAAATAGAGACTGGAGCAGTAGGAAGGATGCAACCTGACAGCTTAATACTGCTAAAAACCTTTTAAAGGTTTGAACAGTTGTAATCTCTAGGTAAAAAGTGTCAGCTGTTCGTGAGGCAGTAAATGATGGTCATTCTGAGTACATGGGAAAATAGGTACTTTTTGCAGTCAGAGGCAGGTTTTCCCATAGAGGGGAAAGAGTATTTACCCAGAATTGATATATCTGAGTAAAATAGGGTGCAAACCTATTGATTTCATGGTAAGATTTGTTTAATCTTCAATTATGAGTGTCAGGTCTGTTCATTCATGGCTAATAACATCACATCTCATAACCCTTTAAATAACAGCCCTTGTTATTTAAAAGTAATTATATTTTTCATCATAAAGGATGATGCAAAAAGAAAGCAATAAAAATCTGTCATTCTAAATGCCAGAATGATTGAAAACAGAGCAAACCCATTTGACTATTAAAATCAACCTGGTAATCTTACGATTAGAGAGTGTGATTCGGATGCCCTGCATAATGTTGTTCTCTTTCCTCTGAGTGAATGGCACAGTAGTGTGACACTTCCCAGAAGCAATGTAGATTGGTTTGACAGTATAACCTTAGAGTAAAAATGCCACTGTATCATCTTGTAACTTGACCTGTCCTTGACAGTGCCCAAAGGCTGTCCTGGCAGCCCAGAAGTGCTCCAGGCCAATTCATTCTGAAGGGAGGAGAAAAGAAAGTGATAAGTAACTTTTGCATTTTAAAAAAGTTGATTGACTAAAAGCATTCTATTTTTCACTCCTTGGTATGCCTGTGTGTTTTGAGCTTGCTGAAATAAGCCATTTTTAAGTGATGAAGTGAAATATTTTGCATACTCCTTTTGAAGTAACAGTTACATTTACTCTGCCTTTTCTCTGTTTCTTTTCTGGTTCACTTCTCCTCTCTTGCCATAGGAAACGAGGACTTCCTCTGAGAGCATTATTTCTGTACCTGCTTCAAGTACATCAGGTTCCCCAAGCCGTGTGATCTATGTGAGTATTTCACAGTGAAATTCAGTCTGTGGGATGTGGAAAACCCTGTGCTTCCTCCTACGTTTAACACATTGTGTAAAAACTTGGTGTCTCCAAACCACTGCAGCTGGCGACTCGTCTAAAATAGAATTTACTTTCTCATGTTTAAAATATTTGAATACTGCATTTGCCATAAAAGAATTCTGGTAGTTTCCTCTTGGTTTTTGTAGTGTATTTATAGCATTTATATTACAACTGGAGCTGGCTTATACCAAAGCATGCAAAATACCACAGTGCTTTCTAAAGAGAAAAGTTTAAGTAAACAGTACAGCCCACAGGTAGATTACAAGCTTAAATTTGAACACAACTTGTCTAAATCAAGCTTATGAAAACACTCGTGTGTGATTGCAGGACTGGGGCCTTGACAAATGCCAGTCTCTAACCTCAGAGGTCCTTTGATGTGTTTATGGTTTAAGAAGTCCTAGCTCTGGAAAGCTCATAGAGAGAATTTAAAATAACAACTATGATAAAAGCTTATGCAGGGTATTTTTTTCAATACCAGGTGTACCTTGATTGTAATAATTGCTGTAGCTAATGGTCATGGCCAAATCCCCAAGGCAACTACCAACAGGTAAAAAATATGCACAAGAGTGGCACAATCCCTTCAAAGATCTCCTGGAGAGCTTTAGTATTGCCAGAGCTATTCTTTATCCTGTCCAAGTATCTGTCAGGTGGGCAGGTTATTCTCACTGGATACCGTATGCAGAGGAAATTGCTGGAGATACAGTTGACTGCCAAAGAGCTTATTCTTACAAAGACTCAGGGCTTTTATCTACTACAGTAAGACAAGGAAAAAGTGCCTTGCAGCCAAATGTGTCTTCTTCCTTAAAGCAAAAATTATTTTGGATACAATCTAAACTTTATGAAAGTAAGGCTGAAGAAGAAGTGGAGGAACTGCCCCTTATGTAAATGCTCATTGCTGTTTTTGAGTTCTCCTTCTAGTAGAGCTTCATGCTGGTGGATTCCAGTCATATATTCCCAGTAAAATAACTGTCGCCTCAAATACTTTGAAGACAAATCGTTGTGCTTACATTGTCATGTGAGCACTTTCTTTGACCAGATGGTCTCTATCTCTCCAGCCATGCACCAATTCTTTGTTTTCATAAGCATGAACATTCTTCTATGATTTATGTTTTTAAGTGACATTTATCTAACTATTGGGTAGTAGTGTTCTTCTTGATGTTTGTGATTACAGCTTTAAATATGCTTCACTGGCAGCTAAAAGTCAAGGACAAACCTCCAGTCTCTTTTTTGGGGTATTTTTTTTAAGGGGGAGGGACCAGAGTGGGGGGATTTTTTTTAAAGGGTATCGTTAAATCAGCACACAGCTCTAACATTTGTTTCTTTAATATACTTTAGAGGCAGCCGAGACTGCAAAAAAATAAAGTTGTCTAGCAAATATGAGTCAATTAGGAAAAAAGATTCCCCAGAGGCGTGCAAGTTCTTGCTGTATCTGTCTCCTCTCTGACTGCTTAATTGTCAAAGCTGTGAGATTGATTAAATATTATTTTGGCTTTCACAAACAGGAAAGTAAAAAGAATTAAAAACATGTTATTTGACTTCTATGTTATCAAAATGATTCTTTGGCTATCTTTTGCATCTGTTTTCTATTACAGGAGTGTAATGACTTACATACATGATCGAGATTTAACTTGGGTGCTTTCATGATTGTTTTTACCAAACCTAAATTCATGCTACCACTGAAAGGAAGGTCACATGCATGTAGCCCTGTCACTCCCTGGCCATGTCTTCCTGTCTCCTCTTTGATGCTAGTACTGGTGGGTACACAGAGATCAGTCAGATTTGAGACCAGATTCAGCTGAAAAAATAAAGGAGGAAAAACCTCCAGCCGACCTAAGAGGCAAGAAAAGACGCAGCCGTCTGAATGTCCTGTGATACTAATGTAGAACAGAAGGCAGAGCAGAGTGGCAAGGCACGCACAGGACAGCTGCTTTCAGCAGTAGCATGGATTCAGACCCTTAAAACCAATAGTAAAATTGTGCCTTCACAGCTGGTGAGCTCAGTGAAGTACCATGTTGGGCACAAGGGAATTCTGAGAAAAAAGTTAAAGGTTAAGAACCATGAATTTGTGGTGTTCATACTTTCAAAGGCATCAAGTCAGCCATGCCATTGCTCTGAACAGCATGCTATCTCATGGGAGACGTGTTTCTGGTCATGGTCAAGTGGTTTGCTAGAGAAAGATGAAGAACGCATGTTTGATTAAACCTGGGTGTGGTTCACCAATGGTTTACTAAAGCCATTCCACTTTTTCTTCAGCTGTTGATACAAGACTTCGGTGTTTTCTTGGACTGAGAAAGGGTATAGGTCTATGCCCTTCGAAGCTGATGGACATCTTTTCGTGATCTTTAGTGATGGCTTCATTATATCCAGACTAAAATTCACCCTAGTGCCGATGTCCTCTCAGAGTCCCTAAATACCACTTAAAAATCAGTTGATTTCTAAATTATGACATTAAATGAAGCTTGAACAAAAGTCTTTCTTTATACATACCTATATTTTATGAAGCTAGAATTAGGTGTTCCAACCCAATATGAAGACCTTGAAGGTTTAGGTTAGGTTACATAGCTGTGTTGTACATTGTCATCCTGGGAATAGAAATCGCATATTTTTATACAGATTATATTTACAGTTTATACACCTGAAAAATTACATGTTCCAAATGAAATAATAGATATTCAAGAATTAGAGCATGGTTTAACAGAATCCAAAATACCAGATTATTGAAGACATGGTTGGAAGCCTCTTATCTGTAATTTGAGCCTTCCCTAGCGTATTTGAAAATAGGTAAAGTAAATAAAACAAAAAACAATGTAGGCTGGATGTTTGTAGACTTGAGTGTTGAGAAAGAAACTGTATCTCTAAGGTGGCTCTTGAATCCAAATTTGCCTACATTTTGGTATTAAACTGAAGAGAGTTACATAACTGGGTAAATTTTACTCCTGTCAGTTCTGAAGTCTAGTGGGAGGATCTCAAGTTGCACATCTATGTGGAGAAATAGGGGCTAAAATTACCGTAATTCACATTTAAATATTTGCAATTCTGAACTTCTTTGGGTTCAATAGAATGGGATTTGCAGCCCTGCATACCTTAGAAAAGAAATTATCGCAGCCTCCTTGGTCTTCCTTGTAGGTACAATGCTGCCCAAAGTCTTCCTGGAACAGCCCTGATAGACTCCTCCTTTGCATGACCTGTCTCTGCATCAGACCTTGCCACTGGCCCTCAGTAGGGAGGGATTTGTTTCCATCAAAGGGCTATTGCATTGCTTTTTAGCTTGTTAAACTAGCTGCATGGAAGGCGAGATCTGTAGACAACTGAAGAATCACATATTTGATTAAAAGACATTTTTTCATTAGTTTTGAGGATGAGAATATATGATAGTAATGGCAGCTTTGTTCCACATTCTTAGTGAATAGGAATCTTCCTCTTTTCCATGTTGCTTACATTTGCACAAATTCATACATTGTTTTAGAAAAATGGAAAATTGAAAGTTGTCACATTAATTTTTTCCTGTATGATTAACCTAATAGAAAACTTCCCTGGAAAATCTATTGAACTTTTTTTAGCTCATGCTAAGAAAAAAATATTAACACTGCATGCATAAATCCTGGATACTTTCATATTTTTGCATGTGGAAAACATTATTACAGTTTTATAGCAGATTATAGAGAGATATTCAGAGAATAGTAAGATTCACTCATCTTGTTGCCAACAAGGAGCATATCATTCTTATCTTCTGCAAAGCCTGAGCTAGGAGTGACACAATGACACTACCTGTTTCTCCACTCCTCATGTGGCCAGCTTGTCGTTGTTTCTACAAGACACTGTGCTGGGCATGGTTTTGGTGCAAGTTGCCATTATCCTAAGGATAATCTGTGCAAAAGTGGCATTTTGATAATTATATTCTTGGAATAAGTGTAGTAAGAGGAGAATGGGGAGTGACACAGTCCTTTCCCTCTGTTGGCTGTGTGAGTCTCCTGAAAGGATTTGAACTTTACTTAAGTGGCATCTATGATCTTCCTACTAATCCAGCATGGTGCAAATCCATCATCTGCTGGTTTGTGACCCATAATTAAGGGCCACTTAGACATAGTCAGGAAAGGAGATGAAGCTGTGGGACACAGCTGAATGGGAAAAATTAGAGACCTGACTAACGTTTTTCATCATCTGAAGACTATGTGTTGGAAATATGCATTTGATTATTCAGTTCTGCTTATGGTAGTGGAACCCTGCACACCAAAACCACTTTAAAATGAAGGGTGTTTTGCCTAAAAGACACGACAATATCTGTCCCCAGTATGTCTTTCTCGGGCTAGCAATAAGTGAGTTATAACCAAGAAAACTGGAATAATGCCATGCTACTCCCATTAACCAAATGTGAATGGCAAAGAAAAGTAGAAAGCACCAGTATAGAAAAAGATAACAGTAATATTTAGCATTGTATAGTAAATATATTTAAATGTGCACAAACAGAAAAAGTGGTTTAATTCTATGATTACTTTTCTACCTATGCTTATCTGGTCTTTTCTCATTGTATCCTGATCATATTCTTTCTTATTCTCACTGCTTTCTTTCCTCCTTTTCTTAGGCAAAGCTTGGAGATGAAATTCTTGACTACAGGGATTTGGCTGCTCTTCCTAAAAATAAAGCCATCTATAACATTGACCGCCCAGATATGATCTCCTATTCTCCATATATCAGTTACTCTTCAGATGACAGGCATAGTTACGGGGAGGTACTGAAACATGGGTATTTTTTTTTACTATGAATTTGAGATTTTATGTGCAACATTATCATGTGCATAATTTCAAAAAAAAAAAAAAAACAACAACCCCACCAACTTGAAGAGTTACAGTTCAAATACAGTTCAAATAACTTCAGTTAATTGAATCATGTCATCCATTCATTCATAAGGCCTTTCATGAAAACAAGCGTGACGTTCATTTCACTTTTTAGTCTGTGGAACTTTCTGTGATCATTTTTTAAGCAGATGACATGTAATTAAAGTATGTTGTTCTCTGAGAAGAGTTCATGCATGTGGTAGGGAACAGGAGCCATTGCTAATTATAATGAAAAAATCAGAAGCGAAGCCAAATGTCTTTCGTGATTTTTCTTTTTTTCCTTAAAGTGTACCATGTTATTTTCATAACACAGCAATGGTATCACTTTCCAAGGACAGATTTCTTTCAACTGTCCCTTACTAAAGTTCATCCTCATGTCATGCATGCATTTCAACCTATTCATATACAGTGCTAATATGATGCAGTTTGTGCTAGTGAAATTTAACGTAATCTAATACTAATTCTGGTTTTTTGTGAAGCATATTTGTATATAACTCCTGTCATGCAAGTTAGCTTTTTTTTTTTCCCTAACCATAACTACCTTTCACCTGAAGTTCTGATTTTTTTCCTATACTTTTAGATGCGTTTTTACAAATCAAACCTCTTAGATATGCTAGTTATATTAGAAAGATATGCTTGGTCTAGAATGGAAATCTCATTTGTTCTCTATAGGTTTAAGTGAAATAAATGCTATAAATAATAACCATGCTATTTGTAATAACCTCTTAATCATTACCACTAAAGTCTCAGTACTACTTTCACATAAAAGCTGTACATGTGTTAGATTTTGCAGACTGTCTTCCAAACCCTGTCTCTACAATTCTGAACCACAGTAGCTCCATTATAATGCATCCTAAAAGAATTAAGATTGTATCTGGTAAAGGATTTAAATGGGATTTAGGTTTCTGATTTCACAAAACCAAAAGCTGCTGTCTAGCCCTATGGAACCTATGGAGTATAAACACTTACTTTCTATATCAGAACTCATGGGCACTGATAGTTTGTTGCCCTCCTCAACTGCCCATTTACATCTCAGCTTGGGAGAGGTGTGTAGACTAAACAACCTCCCACCCACCTCCTGTGAGGACTCAGGCATTGCACCCACTCCAAGGTGCTTTTGAGCTGTGCTTGCAATCCAGCTTGCACATTTTTATGTTGCTCCAAATATTTATATCCTTGATATTACCAGGGCAGGAATAAACCCTGTGTTCCAGATTTCAGCATCCTGGGTGCTACTTGCAGCCACTATAGTTTCAGTAGATTTGCTTTGCTCAACTAACCAAACATAGTATTTAATTTTGAAAGGAAAATGACTGAAAAGCAATGGCAACAGGACTGGCCTCACTAGACCCCCGGATTTTGCAGTAAAGAAATCAGCAAAATCTTCCTATGAAATTATTTGTATTTCATTCCTTATTTACTTACTTAAAAACAAAACTTGGCCTAACTTAAATGACAGGTGCTTTTCCAACTGTATCATGTATTACACATGGATACTGATATTTTAAGAGTAGTTCTTCTCACAAATAACATCATGCATGGATTTGTATCACTAATTTGTTGTGTGTTGCTGTTTGCAGTCACCTCAGTTGCTCTCTCCAACACCTACTGAGGTAATCCCCAGTGCCTTTGTACTCCTGTTCTGACCCATTTTGTGATGCATAAACCTGGTCATATTGATAACCAGCAGTGTCTAAAATGTGGGGTTTGCCTCCTTATTCTACAGTGCATGGGGTTTTATTTGTTTTCTTCTGTGTTACTTGTGTTGAATACGCGCTTTGCTTCTGGATTGTCATCTGTGTACATCTGCCTCCACTGTCATCCATGTTTCTGCTTTCCAAAATAAAGGTTGTATGGTGGTTACTTCTTCAAGCTCTACTAAATAAATTACATTGGGGAATATGATTTATGTTTACAATATAAGCTGTTATCATGGGTTAACTTGAATTAATGCTCAACACAGCTTTCTCTTTGTCTTTTTATTTTTTACCACAAACAGTTAACTGTAACACATACTGTTACATCACTTGCACATACCTGAGCTTCTAGGTGTGTTTCAATGTGTGATCAAAGCCAGTCACTGTTTCACAAAACATCACCTTGGAAGCAGTGATAGCATTTCACATAGTTTCCCAGATAATAACTCAATTATACATCACAGGCCTGACTAATTACTCCATTATCTCAGTTTTATGTATCACAATTATTTTTTAATAGTGGAGAATTGCAAATATCTGTTAAGGATTTTAAAACACGAACTATCACTATAAGCACTGATTAAACAGAGAAGTTATCCAAGAGGGATGTAATTTAGTTGATAGTTTAAAAATAAAAATGTGCTTTATTTAATATTGGATTTCACTTGATTGCTCCTTCCAGAGACACAAAATGCGCAAAAGGTAAGGTCTGAAACAATATTAAATCTTGGTGATTTGGAAGATTGTAATAATTTCCTTTAAATTAGCTACCAATTAAATTCCTAAAGTGGCACTGGTATGGAATTTGGTGCTGTCATGATTTGTGTTACATGAATGCTCCCATGTTATCCAGCTTCGTCATACTTGCTTTCTTTCTCTAAAGAGTCTGTGATCAGGTGCCCAGGCATCATCATATGCAAACTTGTCACCAGTGTTGCAGGGATTTTTATTAGAGGAAAAATCCACTGTATCATACACTTGGGCACATCATAGAAAATTAGTTAACAGTCATTTAAATAACATCACGAGACTTTCTAGAGACATTGCTGTACTGCTTGTTAACTCTCCTTGCAAGGGTTTGAGTGAGTCTTAAATAATGCAGCTACACTGGGAGGGAAGCATCTCAAACTGGGCATAGAGGAGTTGGTGGCAGAATGTCTACAGAATGTTGTAAGCTTGGGAAAGCATCAGTTTTCCAATTTTTTGGGGGGTGCGGGTGTTGTGTAATTCCTTCTGAAATTGATATTAAAGCAATAATGCTTCTCACCACTATATAAAACTGATTTTTCCATTTTTGAAAATGCAGTCTGTTAGTCTGGGGTGAGGTGGAAGGGATGGAGCACATGTGAACAAGAGAAGAAAAACTGATGATGGGAAAACAGTGCACATCTCTAAAGAGTCAAGGATAAACCTAGAGAAGCTGAGTTTATCTAAAGATGAATTGATGGATATAATTAAGTTGTCCTGATAGTCATTTGGATAGTAATGATGGGGCTAAGTAGGATCTCCTGTATGTTTAAATGGTGAATGATCCAGTGAGAGTCATACGGATGGATGCCTGAAGATGTCCCAGTATTCACAAGTGACTAGCACCTAAATGCCTTCACTCACTCCTACTGGAATAGGAGAAGGGAAGCATTTTTTTGGAATATGACTGTTCATAAGGTTTTAAGTCGTTGAAGCTAAGCGTTTAGTCGGAAATGGCTTGTGTGACTTGCTTTGCGCAATGCTGCAGCATTGATACTAATGCTATATATGAGTGTTTCTATCAATTATCTAGCTAGTAATGACTGTTGTAATATACTACACTGAGCAATTTATACAGCAGATATAGTAATTTCTGTGATGTAATCAAGCCAATAAATGCTGATTTTCATGTTGCCTGTAACCACTGTGCATCCATTCATAGGGTTACAAAAGTGACCATAGTACTACCATACTAACCTGTTCTCATCTTCCACCCACCTGTGTATGGTCAGGGAATTATACTGTCCTGAAATAACACCTCTTCACTGTTCTGTTCTTTTCAAATTATATTGTCGTGTTAAATTTGTGTATGTACTGACTTTCCTGGGAACGTGACCATTCTCTGACACTTGGCAGAACTCTTTCAGTCACACTGCAGCGGAGGAGCTTACGGCTGAAAGCCACCTCATTTCATTGGGATTGCATGGAGCATTACAATAGCATCGACTTCCATCTACATGGCACAGAAATGTGCAAAATCATATATTCTGTCTGTTTCAGAAGTTATTTCTGTTCCCTGATGACATACATTTCCTCTTTTCCTCTCAGGGTGACCAAGATGACAGATCTTTCAAGCAGTACAGGACGTCAAGTCCTAGCTCTGCTGGCTCACTGGGCTATGGTCGCTACACTCCAACCTCCCATTCTCCTCAGCATTACAGCAGACCAGGTAATGGAAAGCACTCTTATTTATTTATTCTCTAGATTTGTTTACTCTTTTATCTTATTTTGTAAAGTAAGGTAGGCTCTGAATGACAGGGGTTTAAGGTAGAAAGTGGGTTTACAGTGATTTATTTACTGTGAACAGATTCCCATGGGGAGAAAGGAAACAAGTGTTTCAGGAACAATCATCTAAGAAAATGAAAACAGGTGTCTAGAAAGATTGTTTCTATGTATCTGTAAACAGAAGATAGAACAGTTTAAAGAACTTAATCCTGATCCCATCTTGCCTGAAGCTACACATTCAGTCCCCATCTCTTTCAAGGTGTGGTGTGATAGTTGTGAACGCACACAAAGCCGGTAGGGTGATTGAGTAACTTCACAAGCCCCTCTTGTACTGCAGGCTTATGGTCTGTGTCTCCCCTCCACAATGCAAGAGCTGGAGAATAACTAGTGATTTTATTGGCTGGAGTTTGAAGGACAAGTTTGTTTAGTCGAGAAGCATACAGCAATGTTTATTGCAGCTTTGGGCTGTAGTAGCAGCTGTGTTGGTCCTCTTGTCACACAGAGAGGAAGGATCACCTCCTTTTAATCTTTGCATGGGAGTCCCTTACCAAAGCCATTCATATTTGGGCACTGTACAGAGTTTTATCCTTGGAAATAATCAACTACATTGCTCAAAATTCATTCTAATTTTAATCTGCTCCATCATTTGGATGGAAAACACAGAGCATTTATATTATTTTTTTTGGGGGGTGTCTCTTAATTTCTTTGGGAGTATATTGTAATTATAAACCATTTTGTAAATTGGGAGCTCTTAATCTTTCCAGTGGAAATGAAGATTTTATGAATAACAGAAACAAGAATTGGATATATAATATATCTATATAAGCAATATATATAGAGAGATAAAGTCTTTGACAAAGTGTAAATGAGATTGAGTATCAAAGATCTATTAAATAGCAGAAAGATTAGTCTCCACTGGAAGTATGGCAGCTATGTCATACTTAAGCTTAGCTGCACATTGTTAAAGCAAGGAGGAAAGATGGAAGAAAATCCAAATTAATTCTATGAAATAATTTTCATTGAAAATTTAGAAGATAGATATTGTAATTGGCACTGCTAGTAAATGCCAAAATATGTTATCAGGATATTATTACAACAACGCAGAGATTACTTTTGAGAATGTTTTTCAATTTACTTAACCACATGTCTAGCTCTCAGAGCTCAAATAACTTCAGGATGTTTCTTCAAATGCTTAAATTAGCCATGCACTCGAGTGCCCTGGTGCGTTGTGAACTAGATCCTACCAGTGTGCACCTGATGGCAGGGAGAACTGGGCTCACTCATAGAACAGTTCTCAGCAGAGACAAGGCTCTCCCCATTTCATTTCATTATACCATTACAAGCATATATCACTCCCTCTTGCAGCTTTTGAATATGCAGATTTTCCCCTGAGTGCAGCTATGCTTTTTATGGTTCCTTTTCTGGAATATTTTCTGATGCATTACATTATCAGTGTTTTCTATAATACTCTTTCTGCCTGTGGAAAGCCCATGTACCTTGGCCAAATGCATAGCATGGCCACTGTGCTGTTTTTAGCAATAACTGTAGAAAGATGAAGTCTCACCTATCAGCTATATGTTTTCTAAGCATCAGGAGGAAAATGTTCCTGGAAAAAAGGATGGCATTGTAATTTGTGGCTTTCAGTAAGTGAACTAAATAGCCTATTTTCACTTACTCTCTGTTGCCCCCAGCTGGTACTCAGAGTCTTGGTACCAGTAGCTGCATCTCCCTGCCCCAACACCCAAGCCTTACATCTACATTCAGACATCATTACATCCCTTTCTTCAAAGGTAAGGCCCAGGAATGCAAAACCGTGCTGTGATACTGTAGACTTATTCAGATGTGTTTCACATTTATGTCTGTGCAAGCATGGCTTCCACTTGGATAAAATTTGTCTTAATTTTGTGCAAGTGCTTTCTTGATGTATTGTGTAAATTTGAAGAACTGAGTGGGTATGGGGCTTATTTTTGCTTTTTTTTTTTTTTTCTTTCCAGTGAGAATTAAGTGTATTTCCAAGGGGTGGAGGGAAGGAATTAGCTTCCATAATGAAAATGAGGGAGGGAATAATTTGGAAATCGGTTTGTTCTAAAATATAGTCTTTACGTTTATTTTGGTGATGCTAAATGAATATTTCAACCAGCTTATACACTGGACCCAACACTGGATGATCAGTTATCTAATCTTCTAACCTACATTTAGATATCCTTCATATTATTTGTAGCATTACCAAAAAATATGCCAGATCAACTGGTTAAATCGATAAAGCTGCACTGATTAGGAAATAATCTGTGCCTAAACCATAGTAACTGAATCTATTCTCCTTGCCTTTTTTTTTGTTTTTTTCCAGTGGATATTAACTTTGAATGAACTCCATGTTCTCATGAAACAGTACAGGGGAATGCCATGAACCTCTGAGGCAAAGGCTATATTTTTTAGCTAGTTAGTTAAATGTCAGAAAGAGGAGACCTTCAGCTACCCCATGTGTCTTTCCTTTGAAAGAGTCTGCCCTCTCTAGTAGCAGTATCAATGGGGCAGAGACATGACTGGCAAACATTTTCAATGCCTTTTTCTTGACTCTCTTGAACTGTTTAACGTAATTAAGCAAAACTGTTCTTGCTGTTGTAACCATTACAGAAAAGGAAGTGACCCTCTGCAGGAACCAGACTTGCAAACTCAACTGAATAGCAGGCACTCATTGCCTTTGGAAAAATAATGGATGCATATTCATTGGGCCCTAACACATTCAAAAGCAGCTCTGCCCACAGCCAGCTGAATTTCACTGGTATAAGCAGGAACAGAATCAGGCTTGAGTCTTCCAAATATGATCCCTAAGAGAAATTCTGAGAGCAAAAGTTGATGAGATTGAGCTATTTCTTACCATTTTAAAATCTACCTGAAAAGCTCCTTCCCACAACCACAAAGCAGTCACCCACACACACGTTTCTGGAAGGCTGGCACATTCCCTGGTATTCTCTGAGGCACTATTGAGCAGGTTTTTTTGATCTGTTTCTCTAAATTTGGGTGATGTTATCCAGCCTGATGTACTGAGTAAGGAAAAACACTTTTGTGTGCTGCAGTGCATGATTTCGCTGTATGGCAAGCTCTTACTCGAAAGCCCGCTTGTAGTTGCTTAGCAGCACTCCTGTTAAAATGAGTTTCTGTTCAGTGCTACCTGATGTTGCTCAGAACACCAGCAATAACTTAGTGCTTCTGTTTGGAGAAAGAAATCCTCTAGTAGCACCTCCTTGTGCCCAAACAATTATTAGTAATGTGATTAAAATGATGCTTTGTGATTCCACAACACTTTCAATCAAGGAGCTGAAATATTTTGCAAGCAGTATCTTGTAGTGCCTCACAGTGCTCCTGTGAGGCAGGCGAGCCCGGTTATCCCTTTCCTGTAGCTAACCTGAGCCCTGCAGAGATGTATAGATTACCTCCTGTTTTACACTGAGTTAATGTCTTACACTGTGTCCAAAAGGAGTCAGATTTGTCCCATCCTCTTCAAGGTCCCTTAATTCCTTTCTCTGAGTTGCAGACTCTATTATTTTTTCTTTATTTTCAGTTTTTTAAAAGTGAAATCAAGCTCATTTAAAAAAAAAAAAAATAAATTATTAAATCCAAAAATCATACACCACTTAATAATACTGGAAGTAATCTTTGTAAAACCAGCACTCCATAGTTGCATCAAAAATGTTTCCTTAGGCTTCCAGGAGACAGAAAATGTTAATTTCCCTTGGGAAATTGAACCAGGAAGAATCTTTCTTTTGATTTCAATGAGTTTGTGTCATATTCTACCAGAGAATTAAACGGTTCATCATTTTTCCAGTGAAAAAAATATGATTACTGACTTCCTGTTCTCTCTTCAGAACACTGTAGTCAAGCTCCCATGAGGGTGAACTGTTCTTTGTCATGCAGACATATGATTTAGTTGTGCTCTTTTAAGGATTTTTCTCTTGGAATGTCTTCAGAGTAAATCCTGTGAAAACCTCAGTTCAAGTAAGCTTCACAGTTCACTGTCATAGAGTGTGATATTCCTAGTACCTATGCTTTGGTGTAACTCTTGAGGTGATGGAATCAGTGAACCGTGCTGAGCCCTGCTGAAAAATACTTACTTAAAATGTGGTGGAAAGCATCTTGCCTTTCTAGAACAGGAGCGCAGCTTCCAAAGCCCATTTATGTGGCTTTGAAAGCTTGAAAAGAATTAGTCATCAAACTTCAAAAAACTTTGTCTTGCTTCATGCACCATGTGCAGAGATATTAAAGGATCCAATTTCAGGATTAGGCTCTGACATTTCCCTCATTAGGCCAGTGGTATCTGTTGTTCAGTCCTGAACTTAGACAGCTTTTAATGTAACTTGTTATCAAGTTTCCCATCCTCCCAGATAAGATAAAAGCTGACAAGAAAAGAGATATAAACAATGTTATACTTTTCCTGACAATCCCTTGAAAAGGGAGCATGGTCTGAGCTCTGGTCAGTTGGCTCCATAAGCACAAGGTTAAGAGCCGCCTACCCTGTCAGCAGCCAAAAGACACAAGGAAGTTTTTGTGGTTGACACTTAAGTTCAAAGTAAGATTCTTTCCAAGTTACACAAAATCCAGGGAAGAGTTCATGATTCTGTTTCTTGCTCTGCAGTCACCAGTAGAGCAGATCACAGCCTGCAGCTTCTTGTGGCACAAGACAAAACCCAAACGCTTGAAAAATCACTCTTTGGGGATAGTTACAATTTCTCTGAGACCTTCTTTGAAGTTCTTATTCAGTGTATACCAGGCAAATCTTGAAAGAGAGAGATTCTTGGCAAAGTCTCATTTGAGAGATTTTAATTATAGGCTAGATGAAATTACTGTCGGTAGTGCCATCACATGAAATTTCTACACGGGTCTTCAGTTTGCTTTGTTATTAAATACTTGTTTTTGTATGCAAAATGTGAAATACAACTCCTCTAATGTGTTTGTCCAAATCAGTGGCAGAATTAAAGTTTAAATGAGCATCAGCTTGTATGAGTGAACCTTTTCCCCCATTTCATCTAATTCTTCTGTTTTGAGCAAGTTAGATGTGATGACTTTGAAAACCTCTCCCCACAGATCCTTGCATCGAGAAGTCTGCAGATTTGCTGTCTCCTGGTAATTGTGCTTGTATCATGTACTCTTAGAAGTTTATTCCTCTTAATCAATGCTTCCTTCTGATTCCTTGCTGACCTATCCTACCCCTAAAGAAGGACCCTAGGTGTGTATGATACCAGCACTTTGGGTTGCTCAGTGAGTGATTGTTCATGCAGGTCATATATGAATATACATTTTTAATAATATTCTAGTTTTTAAGTAAATGAGGAATTCATACACTGTGAAAATCACTTTAAAACTTTCCTCTTCTTTTTAAATATAAAGATTCCAATAGTAACATCACATTTGAATGAATGACAAGTTTTTTAAGGGGTTTGGAGTCGTAAGTGACCTTGCTTAAGTAAGTGTCTACCACTGCTCTTTGCATTCAAACTGGGAGCAACAGTGAGGTATCTTTCCTTTGGTAGGGATGGCCAGGCATCTGGACAACAAGCAGCAAAGAAAGAAGGAATTAATAAATGCACATTGAAAGCCTTTCACTATTTCTTTCTTTCCAAGAGCAAAGCAGGAATCAAGAAACTGAATAACTGTCTGCTTCCTTGTCTGAGGACAGCTTGCCTACAAGGTGGTTGTGATGCATCAGGATTTTAGTAATTCCATACTTCTTCCCTTACCGTTTGGAAGGACCAGAGGCTGTCAGCAAGTGCAGTTGCAATTTCAATTCTCGACTGCTCAGATTACACTTTTCAATGAGAAATCACTGTTACTGACTACACAATGGTAACAGCTAAAAAGTTTTTGAGTTTTAATTTTTCACCAACTGTGAAAATAACAGGCACGCAATTTAGAAGATATTAGTTAGTGTATCATCATGAGATACACAGCACACTTTTCTGACCTCATATGGCTTGTTTATGCTCCTGCTGGATGCAGTGGCACTACCCAGCTGACTTCAGAGGTGCACGTCAAGGCTGGCTTTGCTGACCATGCACCCACTGTTTGTCAACACAGGCAGATACCACCTCCATGGGCATGGACTAGAGAGTTATGGTAATCCAATAGTTTTATAGTTATAAAACTCCCCTTCCCTGAAGTCAGAACGCAGTTACAGATCTAGTATCCCTGAGCTGCTGCACGTTCTTTACCCCCAAAAAAACTTGCTATAATTACATCGTTACTAGCCATTAAATTTGTGCTCCATCCACACTAAAACAATAACAGTGAATTAACAACCATTTTATGTCAGAATAAATGTCATGTTTGGCTTCCAGCTGCTTAACAGTGCTGTAAACTAATAGGATTTTACAAGTCCCAAAAAAGTAGAGCTTTACTTTTTTGTTTGCCAAGCAGCACTATAATGCCATAGAGTGTGCTTCGAGGAAATAAGCTAGGAAAAAATACGTGGCACCTAATGAGCCTTTGACAAAACAAGTGTAAAAATGAATACACATCAATCCTTTGTATATCTTGAAATTTGGTGAAGTGACTATGGCATTATAGATCTATGACTTGATAATCCAACCTTGTTTGCATAAATAGAGCTGTGGCATGTTACCTGTGGGAAAAAGTTTGTAATTAAGAACCAATTTTCAACATCTGTTTTTATCACTGGTATATGCAGGACTATTTGACTTTACTGGAACATCTGTTTTTTAGTCTGGTCCTGCCCTGAGATAAACATCACTGAATGATTTCATTACTGTGTCAGGGGAGGCCATGAGCCATAGCATTAATCATTTGAAAAACATGATTGATAGATTATTCAGTTAAGGCTATGCAAAACACATTGCAAGGCTGTGAATGTTTTTACCTTTCTATTTTCTTCATTGAAGTGCTGTTAAAAAAGAAGTTTTAGTTTCAAAGTGGGGCAGTTTAATCTGATACTATCTTTCAGATATTCATTATTGGTGAGATGCTTGAAGACTAAGCCAATACACTGTTCTGAAAAATAATGGGCTTCACAAAAATCATATTTGAAACTGTTGGATTAACAAGTCATTCTGAACAAGCTTTTATGCTTGAAATACTCTACTTTGCTTTCCATTTTTTCTTTTATCTGCTTTCTTTGCTCTTCCCCTTGGAGGCAGTGAAAGTGGTCGGAGCACTCCAAGCTTATCCATGTACTCAGACAGCAAATCTTCACCTTCTGTCTATCAGCAGGCTCCTAGGCATTTCCATATCCCAGGTAGGCATGCACTGCTTAGCTTTTGATCTTCGATTGATGACACTTGTTTATTCTCTTCTGAATGTAATACTTTTTTTTTTTTTCATTAATCTGTGAATTCGAACTTCAAGAGAAGAAAATGTCTGATAAGTGCAAATCTGTTACCTGTTAAACTTCATCTCAGAAATAAAGTTAGAGGGCTGTGTGTTTGTGGATGTTAAAAATGTAGGTGTTAGAGGAGGCACACAGTGCCAAGTGTTATTAAGCCTACAAAGGTACAATTATTTATAGTGCCATGGCTGCATAGGTCTGCTGAATTTCTGTGCAGGAGAGAAAGCTAAAAGGGTTTTTGGTTTTGGGTTTGTTGTTTTTTTTTTCTTATCCATCTACTTTATGAATTAGAGTTATATTAACATCGACTGAAAATAGCTGGAAGACTTTAAAACTCCAGGAGGCTCACTGTGGCTGTGTCTTTGCATACGTACTATACTGTTTTCACGTTCACATTTGGTCAAAAAGCGCATTAAATTTATGTCCGCACTGTTTAGCTTTTTGACTGCTAAGAAGATCTACCTGCTCAGTGGAATAGCTTATTCATTTTTAGCTTAAGGGGCTAACGTTTCTGTAAAGAAACCATAATGAACAATTGTACCAGCTCAGGTCTGTAATACTAAGTAAATCTGATGTCTGTACAACATGATGTGAGAACCACGGACTGTGGCTCTGGGGGCTTTAAAAATTTCCTGGAAGGCTGAGTTAGCTACACAATAAAAAATATACGCAAACTGTAGGATTTTCTGTAAGAATATTGAGCATTTCAAATATAAACATCTATATCTGAATGTGTACAGTTTTAATAATTAATGGAGAAATTCCTTTTTCAAGCATGGCTATAATACTAGTCTGTTGTACCTGCGCATGAGTTTTATTTTAAGTAGCGGCAAGTGTAGCCAGTTTGCTTTTGTTGTCTATGAAATAGACATTGGTATTCCAGCAAATTGACACCATTCAGGGTGTCTTGAAGCACTTTGAGAAAATTAGGAGGGATTATGCTGCATAGATGTTATAGACAATGTATTCCAACAAATTGACACCATTCAGGGTGTCTTGAAGCACTTTGAGAAAATTAGGAGGGATTATGCTGCATAGATGTTATAGACAATGTTTTAAATATATATAAAGATGACGGATAAAGGTTCGTTCTCATGTAATAACCAGTGAATGACAAACCACTGAATGAATGCTGAAGTCTTTGGTGAAGTGTTTGTACTTTTTAGTGTTGTTGAGAGGAGGCAAAGAACATTGTCTGAATTGCTTTCTTACTCTTTTATTCTTTCCTTTCTCTTTCCTCTTCCTTAGACACTGGCGTAAAAGATAACATCTATAGGAAACCTCCTATCTACAAGCAGCATGGTACAGTCTGCTCTTCTCTGTTGCAGCTTTATCTGCATGCCTTTGTAAAGAAATGCATATTGACTTCCAAGTTTGTTTGGTGTAGTCTTTGCATTTCATTATGTCCCTAAAATCTCAAGTAGAAAAGGAAGAAAAGTAATGAGAAAATTAAATAGCATTTTGTATATGTTGTCCAAGGACTCAGTAAGTTCTCTAAAACTGGGATAATGATATTTTCATTTGTCTTGGTAATTCAGAGCTTATACTAGTTTCAAAGCAGGTTTCTCATTTATGGAATGCTACAAAACATGTAAATGTTGAAGGTTGCTCTCCTGTTTTCAGACCATGCCTTGGGGTACCTAAGTTTTTTAAATAATTCTGACTTCTACATTGCTGAGGAAATAAATGGTCATTGATAATTGGTGTATATGAAATATCCACTTTTCATCTGCAAGTTCTTTAAGCTGTAAAACACCAAGAACAAATGTAGTCCCACCATGGAAGTTAGGAACAAATTAAGTAGATGGTAGTATCAGCAAGATGTGATTGGAAAACCTTTGGTAGACTGGGCAACAAGGCTGCTGTCTGAGTTTCTAAACAACACAAAGAAATACATGATGTTTTCTGCCACTGAGAGTCTGACTTAAGACCCTAGTAAATATGAAAAACAGAAATATAAAGTCTGTGTTCTTCTATTAATATTTCACTAATGAGCATCACTGTGTTGCCGTCAGTGCCTGCCTACTATGTTCTCAGTGATGTTTGACAAAGATCTTGCTTTGTGGTACAGGATTAGTAATAGGAAATTCATTTTCCCAAAATGAATTCCACCATTAGTCTTTGGAAACAAATATGTAGGGATTCTGCTGCATTAAAGGTGCCTGAAAAGTGCAGAAGTTTTAAAAATTATGCTTTCAGGTAGTTATCATCTTTATGCTATCTTTTATGGAAAACAACAGTTATTTCTGGTTTGGATGAAGTTCTAGTTTGGCTCTGATACAGCAATAGAAGAAGGAAAATTGTCAGCTAGTGTCTCCCAACTGAGTGAGTCAGCCTGTACATGTTCACTATAACTGGAACTTCATGCTGAAGTAACTGCACATGCAGATCATCAAGATTTAGATAGCCTTTGTGGTTTTTCTGGGTATGGTTTTGAGCAAAGCAAGACTTGCTAGCGTTTTAGGGCACTTTAGGTGTTCGGTCTTTGATAGACATTTTGTGCTCATGGTGTCCTAATCTTGGACAAACTACTGTTACCTCTCAGGCAAAAAGATAGGATCTGTTTGGTTTAGTGCATGAATTAATGTAATCTTTCGACCTTACAGTCTACCCAAGCTCTCTAATTCCATCTTTAGATACGCAAATCACTTGAGGCAGCTTCAGGCTGAGCAAAAAAAAAAGCTACTGACAAGGGGAAAAATTGCATTTTGTAGTGGTATTTGGAAAGATCATGAGCAAATGCAAAGTTACAATCATCTGGTGTAAATCAGCATAGCTTCACTGATTTACACAGGCTGACAACATGGATCCAATGTCCTGTATCCCGGCTGTATCATTTAATTTTATAGACTTTTTGGTTTGAAAAGAGGATTCTAAGTGGTAGCATTTTTTTCTTCCAGGCCAGGCACTTTTATTTCAATTTTCCATCCATCAGATAAGCAGTCGAAGTCTGGATTATGTCAGTTTTGCACTGCTGGATGGAGTTGTTCCTTATAATCACTGGAGTGAGCTGAGAATTAAATTATCAAGTCAGCAATTTCTGTAAGCTAACAAGGATATATGTTTTAAACTTTATTTATAGATTATAGATGCTCTGAAAGGTTACATTGAAAATGCACACTCTGTTTTCTGCTGAAGAGCAGACCATAATTTACTCTGACTTAAACAAACAGAAATCTGTGAACTTTCCTTCCAATAAAAAAGAAATTAAAAATAAAACCAATAAATAAAACTTACCTTTTGTTCTGGAAGTCGTCCTGGCTAAAGCATGAACACGTGAGCAGCTGATGATTCAGCTCCTCAAGCTAATGGGACACTGAACTAACGCATGCAGAAAAGGAGCCAGAGAGCATTCCTTCATTGAAGAGAGCAACTTTGAACAAACAAGGACAAAAATGTTCTTTACAGAAAAAGTGCAAGGAGCTCTTCCAGAACATTTGGCTTTAAAGGTTTCAGTTGCAGCAGTGTCCAATAGATTTGCTGTATCTACACCTTCTGTGTTTCTATTGTAAGCACCTAATTCCAGAATGAAAAAAGGTGGTGGAAAAATTGGGGTATAAGAGCGATCAGGCTGAAACCCAAGGTCGGAAAGTGAAGAGTGCGGGAGCCTCCCAAAACATCAGTGAACCAGATTTAAGTACTTCTTGCAATGTAGGGACTTTATTTTTCACCTGTCATATATGGATACTTCTTTCTATTTATTTCCTGGAGAAGCAGTTTGCCATCTTGGAAAAAAACGCTCTTGTCAGGATGCTGTTAACTAACTGTGAAAACCTTGAATTTGTTCATAATTTAACTTTTATTTTATGACCCAGCTTTGTTTTGCTACATTAAATTGAGGGGGAAAAGAAAAAAAAATCCAAACCCACAGTTGCGGATTTTCTCCTCTAACCCCCAGGTCTTTTTCCTTACTGCAGTTTGTCATTTTTGTTAAGTATCACCTCTTCAGCAAAACCAGTTAATGTCTGGATGTGATCTGTGTGACGACACCAGAAAATGAAACTGAACAGCACTGAAATGCCTTTTGCCCGTGTTATTTAGATAAAGGACAGATCCTCTCCTAACATGCTAGTGGGGGAAACAGAGGGGGCAGATTTGTTCCCAACTTGCTGCTTGTGTTGCAGCGCTTCTGATGGTGCAGTTTAATCTTCCCACCTTTGTCTCCAAGAATCTAATCTGAGCCTTTATTATTATCATACTATTTCTATTAGTAATATATGTTTTCTGACTACATATCATTGCATGGGGCTCTTGTGCTGCACTTTTATTCAGGCATTGCAGACAATCCCTTGTTATGATGAGTTCTCATGGCTTAAAATTAATGCTAGATCACTGCATTACTCCATTTGTGTACTATTAAAACTCTCCCCAAAACAATATTAAGTGATATAAAGGCAAGTAGGACCCAGAATTTGTGAATTTATCTGAAGTGATGTGAAATTTGGCACAAAGCCTTTCTGCAAGTTTCTGAGGTGTAACTAGGTGTTTGGAATACTCTGGGACATAAAAGGCAATGAAAACCACATTTGATTGTTCAGAACTATCTAATGAGTAGCTTTTAGGTTTTCAGCTAAATTTCTTCTCAGCAAGATGGAAAGTTACAAGAGAACAAACCAACAGTAAAATATCGGCAATATTTTGTTGTTGTTGTTGAAAGACTCTTTAAGAGAGCAATATAGTCAGAAAAGAGGTTGGTCAAAGAACTGTGAATTCTAGAGCCTGACACACTCTCTCTTGCTGATTTCATAAAGAAGTAATACCAAATTTGTTCCAATTTGCCATCACTGCCTGTCCTCCATAGGAGACCCAGGTGTGCAGACCACAAAATATGTATGTAACCGTACGTACGTTCATGGTCATGGTAACACAGGAGAACAGGGGAATGACTGCGCTGTGAGCAGTGACTATATAAATCTGTCCCTAAGTTATGTTGTAGGCTTTTTTACCACCAACCATTCCTTCAAAGTAGTTTCTTCCTAAAAAGGTAGGCTTGAATCCAGCAGGAATAGATTGTCTGAATTCAGTGCATACCTGAAAGATGAGTATTAGTATAATAACTTCAAGACAATTTAAATAGTTCTATGAAATTATAGCTCTACACATCAAGTTGTCTGGCCAGGAAATTTTTTTTCCCGTTTTTTTTTTCTTTTCATTGTTGTTATTTTTAACTCTTGGAACAGCCAAAACAGAAAAGAAAAAAAAAAAAAAGATGCAATATGTTCTAATTTTTAAAATTAAATTAATCTTCCAGCAGCAAGAAGATCAGAAGGGGAGGATGGAAGCATGGATCAGGACAGTAAAAAGGTATTGATGAGAAAAAAAACAAAAGGAAGTAGTTTATTTATCTTTCTTTAAGCAAGTGTTTTTTAAAACATATTCATATGTAGAGGTTTTATTTCACATAACTGAAATAATCATTACTGCTTTAGGTCTTTCCAAGGAAATAAAGAAAAGCTTAATCTCGCACCCAGAGGGTTTAGAATCTACATTCTGCAGTAAAGAGAGAAGGGATATTGAGATTAAGAGCAATAAACTCATGGATTTTCACTCAGTATATACTTTGGTGATTCAGTTAAGCTTGTGGACTTTTACTTAGGTTGCATTTTAGCATAGAAGAAAAATATTAACAGCAGACTAGTTACAAGAAAATGACTGCATCTTCAAAAGTGGGGCACAGTGAGCATCTTAATTAACAGAGCAGCTACCCTCAGCCTAGCTTAAAGTTAAATGTTTCTGGTAACTGTGACGTCTAAGTCATGATACAGTCAATTTTGACAATTTGATAAAGGATGCTACAAGTTTCACTGAACATAAGCATGCTGTCAGTTCACCAATTTCTAGGCAGGTGAGGTAGGAGAGCTTCATTCAGATGTTAAACAGGCTTCTCCTCTTTCCAGCTGAAGACCAGTTGGCTTATTCTGAAGGGGGATATGGACACCAGAACTAACTCCCCGGATTCAGACACGCGGTCCCTGTCTCTGGCTGCCGACAGAGAAAACTTCCCGAGGGCACAGGAGACTGCCGGTTACTCCAGTGAGTACTGCATCCCCTGGCCTGCCAGCACTGTCAAGTAGGAATGTGGCAAGAGAAGGTGGCCCAGCTACAGCCTAGTCCACACAGCTCTCCTGTTGGCTTCATGTTTCATATCTCTATCATAATTACACCTCTTTGTCAATTTGTTTTGCTGTGGCTTGTAAGTACTAAGTGCTTTCAGATTTCAGTAGTAAGCCTGTTTATAGTTTCAAATTAGTGAAGGAGGCAGCACTGTTTGTACAAATGCTGTATTGTCTCTGTGAAGAGCAGACATTCTTTACCACAAAAACCTGCCCCTCATTAATGCATAAAAGTATTTATTATGTGCTATTTTCAGTAGACAAGATGGTAGATTGTTGGCTTGTCCCAGTAACTCTTGACACAAATCATGAATTTTGAATATCAGTAGAACCATTTCTTCTGTATCGTGATAAGCATAAAGAGCACTTTGCTCCAAAGGTTAACTTAGAATAGGTATTATCATTGCTCACAGTTATACCTGTAAGTTCACTGAAATCCCAGGTGGAATACTGGGATAATTTTGTTACTAAATACTGGTCTGAAGACAATACACCCGTGGCTAGCTGTCAGTACCAAAAGTGTGGTCTACACATTTCTCACTCCACTTTTCAGCAAGTCAGGAGGTGAAGGAAAAGATCATCAGAATCGGGTCTGAATTTTACTTTTAGATTAGGTAAACAACAAAAAAAAATATTAAATGAATTTTAGCAGATATCTGGGCCATTCCTCTCCCTGCTTCCTCCGTTGCACCATGTGGCTGTAGCAGGTCATCTGAGGTAGACAAGTTGGGGAAGCAATTTTCCAAAAGAATGCATCCAATGCAAGGCATGTCTGGCAGCAGAAGTGGGATGTCAGTCTTGTGGGCATTTTGGTAATGTGATAGCTGGCTCCATCAGCTTATATTAAGGAAATTATGGCTTAGCCATGAAAGGAACAGGAAAAACAGATGGTACAAAGTCTGTCGCAAGGCTGTAACAAGATAAAAAGTTATTTCGGATCATCCATCTTGCTGGCTAACTTGAAGGGATTTGGTTCCTTAGGCCTCACCAGACGTCACATGCATGTGCACAAGGTGTATTGTAGGGTTCCCTGTGCAGGTGAAACCAAGTCTGACCCCCTCACACACCTAACATCTGGACATCTAAACCTTTAATTGTAATACACATGTTGGGTGTGTTTGGGAGCTTCCTGGAGTTGATCTAATACTTTTCTGTAGTCCTATTTTCTATAGTTCTATTGATCTAATACCTTCTACAACAGTCCTTGTACACAGATTTTAAGTAGGGAGATGTATGTAGCGACCAAGAACTGTGTTACACAGGAGTAGCGTACAGTGTCAATGTCACTCTTCTATACTAGCATTTCTTTTATGGTGGGTTTTTTTTTTTTTCTTATTACTATTATTATCTTGGGAATGTGGACCTATAAAAACTAGAAATGCAAAAAGTGGTTCACACCTCTGTCAGTGTCAATATTACCTCTGTGTTGATGCCATATAAGTTGTATCATTCATTTTTCATTGCTTTTTGCCAGCATTTCTCTATCCCTCCTGAAAATTGACCATGTTGACCAAAGAGCAGTAACACAGAAATGAAGTTAAAGAAGTTTTATCTTCCTGTTATTTGCATTTCCTATTTTTTTCTTTTCCTTTATAATTTTGTTCAGCCACCTGTCTTAATACTCATGGACATCCTATGTGATCTCTTCTTTACTCAGTGTTTCCTATTTAGTTCTGAATATTTGTAGTCTGTCACGTGCCCTGTTGGCCATGGAATAGTAGTAGCTCGTTTGCCTTTTGCAGTTATGGTGGATATGGCCAAACGCTTCTTACAGATAAAATCTCCATCCTGAATCGTTGGTCTGAACATTTTCAAACCCTCTTTAGTGCAAATCGTGTAGTCCAAGGCGAAGGAATCCAGCACATTCTGCAACATCCAGTGAAAAATGAATTGGATTTAGCCCCTACCATGGGAGAGACTCTTAAGGCCATACAGCAGGTGAAAACTGGCAAGGCAGCTGGGGTTGACGGAGTCCCACCTGAAATATGGAAGCATGGAGGCCAAGCACTCCACGCTAAATTTCATGAGCTAGTTGTGTGCTGTTGGGAACAAGGCAAAATACCGTCAGACTTTCGTGACGCAATCATCGTCACTCTGTATAAGAAAAAAGGTGCCAAGTCAGACTGCTCAAACTACCGTGGTATAACTCTGCTCTCCATTGCTAGTAAAATTCTTGCAAGAATACTATTGAACAGACTAGTACCTGCCATCGCAGAAGAACTTCTACCTGAAAGTCAGTGTGGTTTCAGGGCTAATAGAAGTACCACAGACATGGTATTTGTTCTCAGACAATTGCAAGAAAAGTGTAGAGAACAGAATAAGGGGTTATACGTAACTTTCGTTGACCTCACCAAAGCTTTTGACACTGTGAGCAGGAAAGGCTTGTGGCTGATCTTAGAACGATTAGGTTGTCCCCCCAAGTTCCTGAAAATGATTATTCTGTTACATGAGGATCAGCAAGGCCAAGTCAGGTATGGTGATGCACTCTCTGAGCCTTTCCCAATAACCAATGGTGTGAAACAAGGTTGCGTTCTCGCACCGACCTTATTCACAATCTTCTTTAGCATGATGCTCCAAAGGGCTACAGCAGACCTCGACGAACAAGACGGCATTTATATTCGATATCGTACCGATGGTAGCCTATTCAATCTAAGGCGACTGAAGGCCCACACTAAGACCTTAAACCATCTTGTCCGTGAACTGCTCTTTGCTGATGATGCCGCCCTTGTTGCCCACACAGAAGCAGCTCTGCAGCGTTTAACATCTTGCTTTGTGGAGGCAGCTGAGGTTTTTGGGCTGGAAGTCAGCTTGAATAAGACAGTAGTCCTCTACCAACCTGCACCCCAAGAAGATCATCGCCATCCCCATATTACCATCGGCGAGTCAGACCTTAAGACAGTTCAGCAGTTCAGCTATCTGGGAAGCATCACTTCCTCGGATGCCACGATCGACAAAGAGATAGACAACAGAATAGCAAAGGCATATAGAGCCTTTGGAAAACTCTATAAAAGAGTCTGGTGTAATAAACACCTGAAGAAAAGTACAAAGATCAGTGTCTACAGAGCCATTGTATTGTCTACTCTTTTATATGGGTCTGAATCATGGGTCATCTACCGTCATCACCTGCGACTCCTGGAATGCTTTCATCAGCGCTGCCTCCGTACAATTCTAAACATCCATTGGACTGACTATGTGTCTAATGTCACTGTCCTCAAACAGGCAGGGGTCACCAGCATCGAGGCCACGTTGCTGAAATTGCAGCTGCGCTGGGCACGGCGCGTCTCTAGAATGAAGGATCACCGCCTCCCCAAGATCGTGTTTTACGGTGAACTTGCCACTGGTAGCCGCAAGAGAGGTGCCCCAAAGAAGAGATACAAGGACTCCCTGAAACAATACCTTAGCCTTGGCCATATTGACTACCATCAGTGGTCCACCTTGGCCTCCAATCGGGAGACTTGGAGGCACACCATACATAATGCCGCTGACTCCTTTGAGTACTCACGAAGAACTAGTCTCAAGGAGAAAAGACAACGCAGGAAGAATCGTGTCCCACCTGTTCCACCCAGGGAGACCTTCTGCTGTGTTTTTTGTAGCCGGATTTGCCTATCCCACATTGGCCTTCTTAGTCATCAGCGCGCTTGTAGTAAGCGTGGGTAAATGCCCTTCCCAAATCTTTGTTCGCGAAGTCAAGCCGTGATGGAGTAGTAGCTTGTCTGCCTTTTGCAGTTATGGTGGATAACTGACATTCAGCCCCATCTCCGTGGCATAGTTAGTGAGTATCAGAGAAAATAAACTTTTGGGGGTATAGTTTGGGTGCCAAGTGGTTACAGGCAAAGTAGAGGGTAACAGGCATCAGACTGTGAGTCTCTGGTGATGTGTCCAAGCATACTGTGCAAACAACCCTGTGTACAAACAACCCTGTATTCATCTGCCCAACCTCTGAGTAAACCAGAGAAGGCTTATTCTACTCTGGAGCATATTTGGCCACATTAAATTAGCTGTGTGCCCTGAAGAATACATCTAACAACAAAGCACATTAGTACAAAGCTTATATAATTAGCAGGCACCTACAGTGGAGCTTGCATCTCCTTACATCTGCCTGTGTAAATGTGTTTTGTTTCTGTATATGTAGATGTTTAATTATCAAACATTTACCATAATTCATTATTTTAAGTGTTGCAAATTTAGGAAAGCAGACAGCTGGCAGGGTGTATAACCCATGATGTTCTGTGTCCCTGATGTGCTGAGAGGCAACCTCAGAATATCCAGATTAAAGTCAATATCATACTGGGAAAAGTAGGAGCCATATTCATGCAGAGAGTTGCTGATGTTCAGATAGTGCCTAATTAGAGAGCAAGATTGTTTTATCTTGGCTAGTTACTCCAGAAAATTTACTGTAATGGTTAGATGCGATAATGAGCAGTATGTGGTTGTTGGCTCCTCGGATTGCATTTTTCCTTTATATTAAAAAAAAAAAAAAAAGCAGCAAAATAAAAAGTGTTTAGCTTTGTAACGAAGTTCATGGGAAACAGAAGCTAAGTGAAACACAGTTCTCACTGGAGTCGGTGGGTCTTGCCAGCTTGTTTTGGGCTATTTCAGCTTTATTTGCCTCTTGGATTTCTTCCAGCCGGCCACACGAGGTCTCCTGTGCCTGCAGCAGTGGTTCAGCTCTGGCAGCCTGGAGGCAGCTCCTCAGCTGCAACCTGCTGGAGTGAGCCCCGTTTGGTTTCAAACTGGGCTTTACCTTGGTGTATTTTAGAACAAAACTGTCTCACCCATTTTCTCTGTAGGCAAGAAGCCAAGAAATTGAACTCTGCACTGGTGTTCAACACCAGCATCTTCTTCCAGGCAGAAGCAGGGATTCTGTTCTGCATACATTTATTTTACCTCACACTGTTATACTCTTTTCCCTCTGGTGTCAGTGCCATTCAAATAACAGGCAATGATAAGTTTCTTAGTTTCCAGATTGGAATAGCCAAGTGATCTATCTATTTCAGTAGTCACCCCTATGTCCCTGTATCAGATGTGGAAACCCCCTGTGAGGGTGGTGATTGATTACGTATCTAAAGAAACACTTGCTTTTATAGACCATTTTCATTTTAGTAGCTTAAATAAGTAAAATTTATCAAATCTCCTTTCCTGTGATGAGCTTTCATTGCCCTAGTTATCCAATAGGCCAGTGACCTAGTGGACTTGATTTGGCCCACTTGAACACAGATGAACAAGAACAGCACAAGGATTCTTCCAGGATCAACTGTCACTGTCTGAAAATACTGTCTTTTCCATATCTGTGATGTCTCAGGACAGATATTTCAAACTTTTGCCTTTTTTTTAAACACTTGTATTAGCAACTCAAGGTCATCTTGTGATCGAGCTTGTGAGTCATCTTGTGATATCTAAGCTTGTATCCTTCACCATCATTTCCAAATTATGAGCTCTCAGCTTAAACTGTAAAAGTCTGGGGTATTTATTAGTCCCCAAGTGCATGACTTTTCCTGTGATTTATTAAATCATACCCATTTCTATGCATTAATATTCAAGGTTATCCCAGTTCTTTATGATATCACAATCTTCCTCCTGCCTCAGTGCTTTGTAACTCTGTATAAACAGGAAAGTTTATTAGCCCATTACTATTTTTGGTGTCCCAGTTATTAGTTAAAACTGGAGGTGATTTTAACACAACACCAGTCCGTGCTGACACTTCTCTGTCAGCTCTGCTGAGTTCTCACTACCCATTTCTTTTAATTTCATTATTTCCTTACTGACCCTAAAATTCCTCTGATAAACTCCATATTCTCCAGATTTGTGTTTAATTCCATGTGCAGTCAAATACCAAAAACTGTAATGACATCAGATCTGATAAAATGTGTGATGTGCAGAAGTTATTTCTCTTAAAGAAAGCTGCCACAAAGTCTGTCAATGTCCCTTTAACTTATGTCACACCAATTAAAAACTATGTGAGTATAATTGATTTTCTGTTTACTTCAATGTTTTTATTTAGTCTTTACTTAAGTTTTCTGTTGGGAGCAAACTGTTAGCTCCTTATTACCTTTTTTCCCTTTTTAAATATAAAAACTGTAGTTGCAGTTCTCCACTGGTGACAGGTTTTGGATTTACAATTCAATGTGAGCTTATCGCTCTCTGTTTAAGTACAATTAAGTGCTTTGAATTATATTTCCATCACAACCATGATTCATTGGTGTATCCTTCCTCCATTAGATTCCCCCCCTTCCTACTCAGTACTCTACCTTTTGCTCCTTACAACAAAGGTGAAATACTCTTTCAGTGTTGGAGCTGTACCTAGGTTACCTTTCACCTCTGCTGTGTGCTGACATAGTGTAACTCCCAGTAATCCCATTTCTTCTTCCCTTGTTCTCTTTTTATTTGGATAGCTGGAAAACCTTTTGCTGTTTGTTTTAATATCGTTTTCAGTGCTTAAGTTAGCTTGACTTCTGGCAGTTCTTACTTTATCTCAGCACATTGTGAGCTCTTTCCTGATCCATCTTTTGTTTTTTCTTTCTGTATGCTTATGCCTAATGATCTTCCTTAGGCTATGTATTAATCCAGTGGGGTCTGGATTCCTTTCCTGCATTCCCCTTTGGACACAGATTGGTAACACTTTTGACAGAAAGAAGTGTTGTGCATTCAATTCTTTGAGCTGATGTCTGTAACTCTTTGCATCAGTTTATCAAAATATCCTCTCCTGGAATCAAGAATCTTTATCACACACGTGTTTGTTCATCTTCTGTTTAATTTAAACTAATTTGGCTTGCATACAGCATTATTTTTATTAGCCAAAAGCCAATATGAAAGACTTTTGTCCTTTCACTGACTAAAGATATTTCCAAAATCTCATATTAGATTCTCAGTATTAAAAGTAAGGCTCTTCCGTTGTTTCATAGTGACTGCACACAGTTTCATCACCATATTCCATCCAGTTTGTTCATGGTAACACCACTGTCAATCTTGTCTATCTTAAAACTTGCATTCTCTAGAGTGTTTGTACTCTCACTGATTCACTTTATCCATTGTCATATCTTCATGTGTGCCTTTTCCTAGTTGAAGCAGTAGAATAAGTTTTAAAGAAAACAAAAATGAAATAATTTTGTGGATTTTTTAAAGTGCTAGGATACCAACCCTTCTTTTTTAAGAAACAAAACCAGACCACGTGTATCATGATCAAAAGTGATGTAACTCTAAAATGATGGCACCTTTAATCCTATTTTCAAGTTATGTTTTAATACCAAATTAGAGGGCAGAGATTACACAAGCTCTCAAATCTTCTTTGCATCGCATAGCTACATAAGGCTTCCATAAAATGAGTCCCACACCTCTCTTCATGTCCTGCCCAGTAAGATGAGTGCACCCTGGCATGCTGTTATTTATAGACATTGTCACACATGTTCATGTTCATTAAATATGGAGAAAAGATGAGCGTTACTCAGTAATGTCTCACCCTGTTAATAGAACATACTTTTTGATCTTGTAATTGCTGTTTCTGGACGTTTTCTTCAATTCAGTGGCTTAGTACGCTGTAAAACACTTGCAAAAAACATAGTTGTGTGTTTTCTTTTACAGGATTTCCATATGCTAAATCTGCTTCTCTACCTGGCTATGGAAAGAATGGCTTGCATCAGGTAGGTATACATTTAAATGCATTCTTCAGGCAGTAGTGTATCATAAGTAGGCAGCCTAGTAACTAGTTGGAAATCTACACTTCAAAGGTGTTTTGGCTGCAGCCCTGTCTGACAGATTCATACCCTTGTCTGTCTGCAAGGGTAGGACAGACTGAGGCTCCTCCTTTTAATTGTGTCCATCATGAGCATTAGGAATCTTGATTTTCCTCCCAAAACAGAGGTCCAAAACATAGAGGCTGCACATATTAATAGATCACAGTATAGCTTGAATTAATGATAGAAAGGGCTAGGCCTATAATTAGGCAAGAAATTATCTTAGAGCAAAGGTGGAGCAGCCCACTTGCATTTCTTAAACCTTCTGATATGCATGTGTGTGTGTATATATGTATATACACAGAGTTGTCATATTTTAAGGCACTGAGAGAGCAGTATAAAGAAAATAGCAGACAGCAATCTAGAAGGCAAAATATATACCAAAATTATGATCCAATCAGACTAGGCATTCTTTTTCTAATCCTTTTTTATAGTTTTTGTATGTCTTTAGGAAAAAGGCATCTTTGACACTGCAGTCTCTGTGGAGTCTGGCATTGTGGGTTCTCGGTTCATGGCATATATATTTAAGTACAAACCCAATATGGTTAATAGTGATAAGCTGTCTGTATATAGATGCTTGTGCACTTACATTTTGAAGATTGATTTGTGTCTAAATGGCATCAACAGGACCTCGTTCAAATTCCCTCCTTTCTCTAAAAGAAGAATTGAAAGCTGTAAAAGTACATGAGCAGGATTAAAGTTCCCCAGTTGTAAGAGTCAAACTGCAGGTCACTGGAAGGAGCTATGAAAAAGCAACTGTCAGAGAGCAGCTAAGTGTAGTTTTCAGTAGCTGCTGAAATGTCCATCCCTTTGAGTGAATATTACAAGGCTAATTGTTCCTTCATTGCTTCAATACCTGATTGCTTAAATTCCTCTCTTAAGGAACCGATAGCACTGCAACTTGATCAAATGTGATTTAGGAATTTAGAAGGGTCTAGGTAAACCTGACCTGAATGAAGAGTGTTTTACTGACTTTTCAGCATAACAGCTCCCAGTAACATGAAGTGAGTGAGGGACCGACTTGCACCCAGCCACAGCACTTGGTAGGCACCGAAACCATCAGGAGGGTTCTCACAGATGAGGCCAAAGTAAACTCCATCACTAGTGAAGTTGGCCATAATTGTTGTCTGATGCCATGCAATATAATATGAAGGCAGCAGATGGCAGCATTTGCCCCGCCTAAGCATCCAACCTCACAGCGAAAACTAGGAAAGGTGAAAAGGTTTATCATGGTCAAATCCTTGAGGCCAACATTTTTCTCAGAATGGATGTCCTCTGTTTGGATTGCAGGTTCATGCCAGTTTTTGTGGTTTGTCATTTTTAAATCAGCCAGCCCAATGCTGCATAACAAAATAAACCAAAACCAAACAGTAAGGAGCCTTGCAGGTTATTGTGAGCATAGCTGTGCACACTGGTGATATCCTAATAGGCAAAAATGACACTCAGGGGAAAAAAATCATATAATAGTGCTTTTCTGCTCTCCTATAGTGTTTTTCACCATAGCATTAGCCAGCAAGAAAAAAGGCAGTGGGTCACTCAAAGCTGTAGTACATACATGCAGATCTCCCTGGTCTTAGTGGCATCAGCAGTGTGAGGCAGACTGAAGAATGAGACAAGCCTCAGTGCAGCGTAATTGGTTTGTGATGATGGCAGCAAGACATCTGCAATCACAGGGAAAGGCATATGACAATTTCAGTCTTAACTTACGGGAACAATTAAGTAGAGTTTGAATGAGACTTGATTCTTTCTCTTTCACAAGGGTCAATATTTTGATTGTGTGGTACCAGCTGGTTTTCTTTCCTTTAAACAATGTGCAGAGTGGTTTTGTGTGTTTTGCTGCTACACTGCTTCTTTCTTTCTCTTTCAGCCTGAAAATATGGGCCAATACGAAACGGACCAGGAGGCAAGCTGGGGCACGAAAGGTACATTGAAACATCATTTCCACTTCACTTACTGTTTTCTTCCTTTGAGGATGCTTTTTAACATATTGCCATGAAGAATTCTATTCTGAGATTGTAATAATGACAAGACAGAGACCCAGCTCAATACCATGTTTATCACAGAGAATCTTCCTTTTAGCTAACCAAACGTAAATGCCTGACTGAAGTTTTGCGCCATCAAGTGGTGTAACCATGCTGAATCCTCAACCATGCCAGTACCCTCAATATATGGTGACGGCCTTTGTGATGGTGGTCTTGTATCAAAGAGGAGTTCTCACACAATCGTTCCCCTCTTCAAGACATATCTAATTCAAAAAAATATGTCCACTCTGCTTCCTGTTTGTGCTACAGTGTGGTTACAATGTACAGAATCCAAAAAGCAGAATTCATTTGCATTCATTTCTTTGTTACAGTTTAAATGGACTGTGCACTTAATATGAAACTTGGGTTGGAATTTTCAATAGAGCTGGGCAATTTAGGAACATTTATCTGCTAATGGGGAAGAGTAGGATTTTGCTTCCAAGACACTTAATCTCATTTTAGAAATCTTACTCTAATTCTTCTCTTTATGCCTTTGTGTTGACACGATTCTTTGTCTCTATGTTTGAATAGTTAGAGATACAGATTTTTTAAAATAGACTTATCTCTGATTTCATTTCAGACCATAAAGATGTCTATGAAAATATTTGCTATCATTATTGCATTTAATCATCGTTGTAAATAGATGACCTTGCGGTAGTCATGTCATATATAGTCATATACTGGTCTTATTAGAATACTCTTGTACTAGGTTAGACCCAGGTGTCATTGTCCCCACACCCCCAAATCATCTTTTCTTCACTATCATGAAGAAAAGTGAAATCAGCCAAAGGGCAGTACATTGGCATCTTGGAATATTTTATTTACTCAATGGTTTTCATATACGTTCTCAAACTGGCATGTCTTTAATAATGCAAATCTTTTAACTATTTTCATTAAAGAGCAATAAGGGCAGGACTTTTGGGTGACAGATTGACTTAACACTCCACAAAAGTCTCCTGTAAATAGAAATTCCCAATTTTGCCAGACGTACTGTGTAACTCAATAGCATGGGGAGATGGATTTTCTGTAATGAGCCTTTGATTTCAAAGACAAGGACTATTACTTCAGCAGTAGGCATTCAGAGCATGGGGGTCAAATGCTTACTAGGCATGCCATTATCCAACAACTATTGAAAAGGGAGAAATGTGTTAGTATAGCAAATTGCTGATGTACCTAAATATTCATTGCAGTGACTTCAAAAGAAGCTTTTAAATTCTAAACTATGAACCTGTTCTCATTCTCTTGCAGAATACAAGGTAAGAAGGGCTTTTCCACCACTGGAAGAACAATCAGATTCAGCACTTCCTAGCAAGGTTACATGTGTTCCTTGTTTTATTTTATTTTATTTTATTTTATTTTATTTTATTTTATTTTATTTTATTTTATTTTATTTTATTTTATTAATTTTGTCTCAGTGAAATACTTGTCAAATCGGGATGCAGAAATGTACCATTTAAATTAGTAAGTTCCCCCCACTGTCATTTCCACACATCAGAATTGGATATGGCTGGAGTTCATATGCTGTTGTCTTTTTAACAGATTTATCCTTATGAAACTCTTATTGTAACAAACCGAGTTCGTGTGAAATTGCCTAAGGACGTGGACAGGACCAGGCTGGAGGTAGGAACGATACTTGCTTGATGGCTTTGAGAGTCTTCGTCCTGTCTGTTTGCCATCTTAGGTACTCCTGTGCCCAAGTAATAGCAATGAAAGAAGAGAGAAGAGAAGAATAACATTATATATTATATTTTATTTAAAAACATTAGTATGTAGTCAATTTAACCAAAAAAGAACAGCGAAAAACTTGATGAATGCCTGATCAGATAGTTTTACAAAGATTCCATTAGTTTTAGATGATTGTACAAGATATTGAAAGTTGGAACGGGATGGGTGAAAACGGGGTTTTAATTCCTATAAAATCATCATCCTGAAATAACATGAGCATTACAAAAAAACCTCCATTCATCTTGCAATTATATGCACCTATGTTTCTGGTCCACTCTCCATTCAGTCTGTCCTTTGGGTGTGTGATCCACAGATTTGCTATAGCATCCCCCTCTCTCAAAGAGTTGCAGCATAAGCTGAAAAAATGCCATTACGATTTATCATAAAGAAAGATTAATTTCCAAAGGCCAAATCCTGAAGTTGATGTTCAGGCAAAATTCATGAGGTTGATTTTTTTTGACTGAGTAATGACAGGACTGAATAAAGACTCACCTAAATTGTTAAACTAACATATCTTTGTGTGAATTACTATCAAGAAGAAGAGATAGTTCAGTGAAAATTGTGTGCTAACACTACTGGACTTTCGGGAAGATGTATATTTAAATAAACATTATATTTTTAACTTGATAATGTGACAGGAAAAGAACAAAGAACCTTTAACCTGAAGAAAAAAAAAAAAAAAAGAAAAACTATGAAGTAGTAGAAAGTTCCTAATTTTAAAAGGATAATTTACCAATTTTTTATACATGTAGCATATTTTGGAAAAGGTGTTATGTTCTTAAACACTTCAGTGTGCTTGTTGCTTGATTACCCAGCAAGTGGTATTGATTTGATTGAGAGTAAAAAATGGCCTGAAACGTGTGCTGTTTTAAGCCTGGGGTATAGCAAGTCATAATAGCAATAATAAAAGCCATGAGTCCAGAAAAAGGAGCAGGGAGTGGGAGGAATACTCATCTGGACTCATTCTGTAAAGGATCCTTTTTACATATATTTGTGCGTGTGTGTGTGTGCTAAAGGACAGAATTTTTGTTTAAACACATCAGACTGGTCTGAGTCAAAAATACAGCTCCAAATTGCTTTTTTAAGGCAGCGTATAGTTTGCTTTGGATGGATTGTGCCTGTCCTGGCTGCCATGATCTGTAACTCATCCACTGTCCTCAGCTGGGATCACTGTTTGCTTAACACCAGAGATGCTCAGGCTGCATCTCACCAGGTACCTGATGGCTCAAGAAGCCCAACCACTTCAAAGATCTCTCAGAGGTTTGCAAATAAAGAACAATAAACAAGATCTGCTTCAAACCTGCACCAGAGAAGCGATAAGGGGACCACACTGATCCCACTGATCGCTGCACTATGTTAAACATGTGTGTCTGCAGGAAGGACTCCTTTGTAGATGATCCTACATTTATTAGGGATTGGTAGTTTTTTAAACAACTAAATTATCAGTGTTTTAATAGGATTATAGCTACTGGAAAAAACACAGGCAGCAGCTCATCTACACATTCGAACCATATGCAGAGCTGAGTGACAGGCACAAACTGTTCTCTTCCCTCCTGGCTTCTTCCCTGCTGGCTTCTTACCTCCTCCTTGTCCCTTCCTTCTGCGTTACAGAATTGCTGGAAATAAGTAGCTTTGCATAGAAAAGCAGTTTATCATTATTTTCTCTTGTGGCAGAAGAAGAAAAAGATTGTAACTTAGTTGCTGACTTGTGCATTCATCAGATTTCAGGCTTGGGCAAGACCCAGGACTCAGGGAGCCCATGACGACATGGGTTTACAGTTTTACATAGGAACATACCAGGATTAAAAACACACACACCCCATCCGTTAGTAGAGGGACCTACCTGGCATATCTTCCTGTCTTTAAGCTTTTAAGGCAACGCTGGGAATACAGGAAACAGGTACTAGGTTTGGATATTACTTTTTGTAGGGCTCCTGTCACATGCACTGGAGAGTATGACTTGGTGCTCACGGATCTCTAGGAGGCAAGTGCTCTCTCTGAGCAGACTGACTTGCCGGCTGATCTGTTTCCATCTTGCACAACCGTGTCACTTGCGAAAGGGCTGGATTGTGACTACAGAAATGGTAAAAGTGATAGCACTGCTAAGCCAATATCCGGACTGTAGAGTGATTTGTCTAGAAAATTAAAACAAAATAAAAAAAAAAAACCCTGTGTTTGAATATTCCAGCTTTATTCTGTTCAATTTTGCTCCTACTGTTTCAAATCAGAACAAGCTCCTGAGTGTGATGCCTGTGGGCAGAGTACAGGTGGAGTCAGTGAAAAGAGACCTAGAACTGTCATGTTTTGTACCAACTATCAAACCTGAAAGCAGTTTTACAGTGTCCAGTATGATTAGAATAACTCACATGTGATGTTTCTGATTCCCTGGTCTACTTAATAGCAATAAGGCAACTAAATCTGTGTAAGTTTGATTTATTTAGCTCTTGCAAGTTGACTTGAAGCAGGCTCCTGTTTCTGCAACAGAATTTGTTGTGAACTTCAAATGATCCAGCACAGATGTCATGGAAAAGGCGCTGTTGTTTGTCTCTGATTCCCATTTCCAAGGGAACTCTCCTATATTGAGTGTTCCTGTCATGAAAAGTGAACTCAAGTAAATGGTATTAGCTCTTCGGGTCAAATTAAGGGAGGCTGCAATGAAGGCCTTGGCTAATGGTCAAGGACTGCAGGAGGGTGGGGTGTAATGGGTGGTAGTGTTTTCCTGACTTTGCTTCCATTGTGAGTATTTTTTAGATTATGCTTGTTGTGTAAGAAATTTATTTTAAGGATTATAAAAATATTTTCTTGTAAAAATGCGTATTTTTCTAAGCCCAAGAGGTATCTAGAGATTAGGAAGGCTCAACTGGTAATAAATACATTCAAATAGTAGGAATTCTTTCTTCAAAAGCACATATATCCAAACGTGGAAACATGTTTTTGTTTGCTTATTCTAACTCAGCAGTGGGGTAGAAGTACCCAGTTCCTCATGCTCCCCCAGGAGATGTTTATGCCAGAGGTGAATTAATACATGTAGCATTGAGAACTAGTTGCAATAAATGATGTGGTGATTTTTAAATGCGTTACTGGTGCTCTGGATATTGAGTAAGTAGCCTAGATCTTAATTTAGTATTAAAGCTGATTAGAAATGCAAGGAATTTACACTAGATAAAGATTTGGCACAGGAACATTTTTAGAAGTTTCTGTCTAGCATAGTGCTGTTTATTCTAACGTTATTCTAATGCTGCTAAGTGGAACAGAATTCCCATGAGCTATTTTCATGGGAAATGGTGAAGAACAAGTTAATTCAGATAATGTTGCAGAACAACAAAGGAGTTTAGATTATACAGTCTGGGTGAAGAAGAGGCATTACACCCTCACTGCATCTGCAGATGACACAAACCTGGGGAAACAGCAGTTGATGCTCAGGTGAGCAGAGTCTCTGTTCAGAGGGACCTGGCCAAGAGTGGAGGAATGGCTTGACAGGGACTTCATGAAGTTCAGCAGAGTCAGATGAAGATTCCTGCACTGGTGGCAGAATAATGCCATTCATCAGCACAAGGTGGGGAACAGCTCTGCTGAAAAGTATCTGATGGTCCTGATAGAGCTGAACGTAAGTCAGCAGCCCACCTTTGTAATATAGGGGTTATAGCCTTCTCAGAATTAGGCACTGGAAGGCCAAGAGACAACAGTCACAAGTTGCAGGAGAGGAAATTACAGTTAGATACGAGGGAAAAGTTCCTTATTGGCAGAGAAGTGCACTGGAACAGGTTGCCCAAGAGACAGTAGATTCTTCATCCCCGAAGGCATACAAAACTCAGCTGGACAAGGCCTTGAGGAACTTGGTCTAATTTTGAAGTTGGTCCTGCTTTGAAGACCTCCGTAAATCCCTAATTTGCTTAGGTTGGTATATTCTGTGAAGAAAAAGCCTTAACATAATTACAAAATAGGATTACTTGGTGCTCTTGTTGCATTTGAAAAAGACCATAATCTTGGAACATTTTGTCAAAAGGATCATTTTATCGTGCAGAGGCTTAAAGATCCCTGGAGCAAACTTCCCTGTTTTGGACAACTTAAGCCCTCAGTTTCCAGGACCCTGTTGTATGGTACACATCAACACATTTCTTACCTGCTGGTTTCCTGATGTTCTATGTGGCCTGTTGTTTTGGTTTGGTTTTGTTTTGTTTTCCTTAAGGAAGCTGAGCGTATGGACACCTTTGAAAATCTTGATAACTCTTTTAAATACTTGACTACCTTTTATGATTTAGGCCTTCAGCTCCTAAAAGCAAGCACTTGATACTTTTGTCTTAGTTTGGGTATTCTTGCCTGTTGCTCAGTCTCAGCAATATGGCTCAGTGCTTGCACATCCAGATTGATGGTTCATGCCCAGCTGCATAGATTTTGTTTTCTTTCCCCTCCTGAAATTGTTTTTATCCCAGAGTATAAGATTTCTTTTGTGGTCACAGGCTGGTAGTTTTGAAAGCCAGCATAGTCAGAGTCTTCCATTTGGAGACCATCCTTTAGTGTTTTCATTTTTTGTTTTCTTATCTTAATGTATCTTTGTTTCTTCAGCCTTTTTCTTTTGAATGTCAGAGAGCTAAAAGCATTATTCATTCATGCCTACCAAATGCAGCGGAAAGTAAATTATTCCACTTTTGTTTGAGCCTGTTCATCCTTTGTTTAGCAAGGATACATTGAAACAATCGCTAAGGAAAAAAGTATTCTGGAATGTTAAGTAGCAAACCTTCATCTGCCACCTTGTTCTCTTGTAAACAGAAATGAGAGATTTAAACATGGGTGCGGTCTTGTTTGAACAGAGCACTCACATTAATTCAAACATGCTTTTCCTACTGAAACTGCTTGTCTGGATTTGTTTGAGGGATGACATTTTTTCCACTAGTTTTTATTCAACAGCCACCCTGGGTCCCAGCCACTTGGGCTGCAAACTTTTTAGGACTGTTTTCCAGTAACTGAGTGTGAATTTATAACAGCCCCATCTCCTAGGTGTCATTCATACAAGTAATGTTGTGTGTCCCACCTCCTCCAGAGCTCAGGTGGGGAACAACTGGCATGCTCTGTGTTTTAACACAGAGAAGTGTAGTTTGGGGCTTGATTTGAGGTAATGGGCTCTCTTCATGACGAAGCTCGTAACCTGGAGTGAAGGAGTGCAGGCCACTGACTTTGGTGGACCTTCATACTGTTTGACTTGAAAAACATTTGTGTGGTGTTTCTTATTCTAGGCATGTGCTTATATTATGATCAGTGGTGGATGTCTCTACCAGTTTTCAAAGCCCTTATGAAAGGAGCCGTTATCAAATGAAAATATGCATTATAAATGATGTGATATGTATGAAAGTTAATCCCTACAAGAGTGGAAATGCTGTGGAAGCAGATTAGATGTGGAGCATTTATATTACAGATGCACTAGGGCCCAAACTAAGGGAAACTGGAGGATCTGCTTTAAGAATAAGGTATTTTGTGCCTCAATCTAATGAAAATTTTGAAACTTAAAATCTTCTAATATTCTCATAATTCATTAGGATTCATATTTTTATTTATGAATTCTTTTCTTAACTATTTAACATTTTTATCAGCAGTCCACTGAAGGTGATTACATGTCAGTCTGAAAAGGCTCATTTGTTTGAATGGCAGACTGATGGCACAGGTTGTTCTCAGGGATGTTCTGCTTGTACCACTGTGTAGGTAATATATTGATACCCCTTAGAGAAATACTTGTATCTTATCAGTTTCTTGCATATTTATGAATGACTCAGTTGGGGAAAATGTTGCCTGTACAATGCTACTAACAGAGTATTTTGTTTGTGCCGTGTGATTTCACAAGACATTGGATTTTCAGTACCACATGATAGGAGTGCTTAGTGAAATGTACTCTGTGAAGTTTTATGATACCCTAAAATACTAAATGAGATATAGCCACAAATCCAGGAGCCCTGTATAGATGTCTGGGGTGACATCAGCACTGGAAAGGGTTTCAGACTCCTTTCCTTCTGCTTCTGTTACTCTACATTTAAAACTTAAACAGGGGAAGTTTAATGCTGGCAGTGTTCAAGGCCAGGTTGGACAGAGCCTTGGGCAACATGGTCTAGTGTGAGGCATCCCTGCCCATGGCAGGGGGGATGGAACTGCATGATCTTAAGGTCCTTTCCAACCCAAACCATTCTGTGATTTTACTATTTTACTTTTCCTGGGAGCCTTTTGGGGACCCACATTGCTATGTGGAAGCAGAGGAGAGAAGGGGATCTATACCTCCTGCCAGGGCTTAGTTGCACAAGTGCTCCAACTGTTCTGTGTTGTGAGTGCCCTGATCTAGCAGGACCAAAACTGCAGCACCTCCTGGTTCATTCTCTAGTCAGTGGAGCTGCTCTAGTTATCTTTTGATACCTTTTGAAGTTCATTAGATGGCAACTCATGCCAGTTTTTAACTTTCCCTCCCCTATCACATAATTACTTAATAGTTTGAAATATTTATTAAGTGTGAGCCTTAATTACTCCACGGATGAGCACATCATTCAATACTCTCCTGGAAAACATGACACATGGTTAACTACACCTTTGTAATTAGCCATGCAGTGGGCTTAGAAGAAATCTCTGAAAAACCTGCTGCACTCCAGCAGTGCAACAGAAAAGGGTGGAGAGTGCAAACCTTGAGTATTCAAAATGCAATAGATAGAAGAGAAAATCTTCCAGGGAATTATGAGGGGGCATCCAAAAGTAGTATTTGGGCTAATTTTGGGAGACACAGGAGGAGGGAAGAGAGGGCAAGGGGAGAGGACTAAAACTGGAGAAGGGAAGAGGCTATCATTGTTCCAAATGTTGAGGTACCTCTGACATCCTAAATCTTAATACATGAAAAGACTGTCCCACTGGCAAAGCCTCTGTATTACCCTGAAGAGCTAAGATTTGGTTATTTACATGAATGCTTGCTTACCTGCGAATAAACCTGTCCCAGTAAATCCCGATTTAGTTTGAGTATTTTGTGTTTTGAAGATTCTGGAAAGGGTAGATCAGAGATCAAAAGTGTTACAAGTACTCTGAACAAAAATGAATGAAAGTGGACAACTATTCAGAATTACAGTTTATGAAACAGAGTGCACAGTGGTGCTTCAGAGAGAGACTAGCTGGAAGATTCACTATGGATTCAGATAAAGGCAATGGAATATTCAACTGTTATTTCCTGTGAACATAGAGTAACAAAGAGCAAAACAGGAACAAACCTGAGGTTTTAAATGACCTCTAGGAATTAGGATTTCGATTTGTCTTTTCTTCAACTCATCACCTCCTGCCATCTACTGTGATGGTTCAGTGGTTCAGTATTGACTCATGAGGAAGTATGGTATCAGCTGAATTTCCTACATCAGCAGGTTTTCACATGAGGACTCCCATCCAATTACTGACCCGGAATAAACATGCTTGTGCAGGATGACCTAGTCACAGTTTACTGCAGCATGGCTGTGAGTTAATTACAATTTTCCCTCTTGTGACTTATTCACACTAATGCCATATTCCTAAGTGTTAGTTTTTAACATCTCTAAATTTCATTCAAAGCACAATTATACTCAAGGAAATCTCATTGAAATAAATAAACATTATAACTCTATTTAGAATGATTACTGGCTTTTTAGCAGGTCACAGAGAAATAGAGGCAAGCTTCATTAATTTACATTGAAAAGCATCACTTCTTTCTGAGATAACACTGCAGCAAGTATTTGAATGTAAATTAATTACTTTTGTTCTGAGAGACCCAAAACTGAGTGCATATCTGTACTATTCATTTTAATGGGTGTGTTTCATAGAGCGTGAGGCTTTTCCATTATAGTGGTTGTGTTGCAGCAGAGGTTTAGCTCAGCCCTTGCTTTGCTGTGTACATCTTAATAAGAAACATTTGTAGTTTAATTCTTCCATTGTGTGTTTGTATGTTTTGGGAGAGCTAGCTACATAATTAGTGCAAGGTGTTGTCACTCTGCATAGTGCTGTGCTCTATAGGTAGCATCTAGGTGAGGAATTAAAGCAGTCATTCAATTCCCAAGCTGCAGGCCATCTTTGGCCTTCCCAAAGTGAGATCCCATGGTTGTGATCCCGTATCTCTAATCCAAAACACTGTCAGTGCAGGTGAGAGATTGTGCTTCTGGAGATCTCCCCTCTTTGATACAAATCCACTGCTGTGACCCATGGACACATCTGGTGGATCCTCAGCACTTCACTGAACTTGAGTTTCACTGTTTTTCTGATTTCCTATGCAGGCTGACACAAAATGCTATCCAGACCAAAAGATTGAGCACTATTGACTTTACAAGCCTCAGATTAATACAATTTTATCAGAACAATATGAGGCAGTTGTCCTTTCTAGTTTGACAATTTCATGCTTAAATATATCCAAAACGCTGGTGATATGATGCTGTGAGCTGTGGTATAGCAGTCTTTTTAGGGAAGAACCGCCTTTAAACTGTTTACCTTATCTTTTAGAAAGGTTTTCAGGTAGCATCATGTTAACATCACAATGCAGCTTCCAAACTGAGCTTTCTTAAATAGTAAGTTCAAACTGAGGGCAGAATGGGACCTTAATCTAGTCCTCTGCACTCTCCTCAGTGTCGGCAACACGTCCAGCTTTGCCGCTGATGCAGTGCAGAGGAGTAGATTGAGGTAGGCTGCCTAAATACAGCCAGATTGTCACAAAGGGAATTAAAAATCGGTTACTAGCACACTGTAAAACACCCAGATTTCCTATGTAAACAAGGCTAACACTAGTAAAAAAAAGGAATGAATGTTACTTTTGCTAATAAGTTTGGCCATTCCTTTAATGGCCCAATGATGCACTATTAACATAGCTGGATATTTTAAGCTGATCCAGTCCTGAAAGAAAAATGTTCTTGGCCTTGTAAAGTAGCTTTATACACACATCTTCCCTCATACCTCAAGATGAATATCCTCCCTATTCCCCATGCATGATTTTCAATTTCCCTTCTTTTGTTTAACTAATGAGACAAAGTAACGCTTCAGTTAAGACACATTAACATTCAAATAGCTGAGAAGAAAGATAAATCAAGCTGAGTTCTTAGTGGTCATTTTCTTTGCCTTTGTTTGGGAAGAGCTCTCCCTCTTAAAGCTATAAGGTTTAGGAAAGTCCTAACAATAGTGTAGACAAAATTTAACATCACACATAGGAAGAAAAGTATGAACATAAACTTCCCACACTGGCCTATTCCCATGGTGTTTGGACCCTTCAAATGCTTGTAGACATTTACCATACTTTTCCTTAGTCATCATTTGGCTAAGCTTATACATACTTAGTCCTTTTAGTCTTTCCTCATAAATCAAACTCTGCAACCCATGATTACATTTGTTACTTTTATCTGAAGCTTTGCCAGTTTGATGACATCTTTCTGGGATCAAGATTTATTCCAAAATTTGCAGACAGCACTGTAATCATTGCTGCTTCTAGAGTCAGCCCCAATGCTAGAGCCCCTTGTGCTTAAGGAAGGAATGGTTGAAGTTTCTGAGATGCAAGAAAATCAGTGGGAATTATGCTACACTGAGGACAGACTGGTGTCCTCAGAGAGGGTTCAGACCAAAGGGGAAGTGCTCCCTTCTACTAGAATTAATTTTCCATGTGGATAATGCATTGATGGAGTAAGAAAGTTTGCTAATATTGCAGTCTGGTTATTAGTCCTTGAGATGAAGGACAGTATGCGGAGGAGAATTAAAAGCAAAGAAACTGTCTAGTGGAATAGGAAGTGGAAATTAGTGAGCTTGTGCTTCCCCCATCTCAGTCTTTGCTGATACATTCCCGATACTACATCTCAACTGCTTTAGAACATGTGACACCAACTAAGAACTTCTTTGAGGAAAAAAGTGGTGCCAGTGTAAAAGAAAACTTCAGTGTTATTAGGAAATGAGTGCATGAAAGGAATGAAGGTGATGTCATCTGAGTACAACCAGAGGAGCAGAGACGCATCTAATTCATACTGGCTTGGATAGATGTATGTGGACTGAAAGCTTGCTATGCTCAAGGACAAAGTAAAATGATAAATGGCAAAGTATGGCCTTGGAGAGGAAAGGGGGAATTGCAGAGCTTGTATTAAGATTGATTCCAGGCTTTGTTGGGAGGTTAAGATGTAGCGAGTATTTGGCACCCTGAAGAAAAGGTCCGAGGCCTGACATAGGGCTTGCTGACTCTCCCTACATTGAATTTCAGTACTGAAAGGAATCTAATGAGACCACAGCACCTTCTAGCAAGACATGATGTAATTTACCTCAAGAAAAAAAGTAGTGAAAATATTTATTTTGAAGTTTTACGTTTCCTGTGGTTTTAGGTGATAGGCAGAGTGGATTTACCTGCGGGGTATAGGCTTTCTGATTTTCTCTTTGAGTATGAGCTACAGTTTGTCACTGCTTTCTCCTGAATGAGAGCACAGCTCAAGTCTTATCCACAATCTAGAACATAAGAGAAACCAAAATATGACACACTTTGCTCATCCATACTTCTTTTTCAATCCCACAATTTACAGACATGCTGAAATTAAGCTTGCTCACATTTGTCCACTGGGTTACCAGGAAAATATAGGGGGGGGGGGGGAAATCAATACAGAAAGAAGTTACTTTTTCTTTCCAAACCCAGTAGAATTAAATTCTGTCAGTGAGATATTGTTTCTAAAGTACATTGTCAGATGTTGCTCATTTCCATGCGAAACAGGATCTCCTTTGCCAAATATGCATGGCGTGTTTGTTCCATGCTATGCATAGTGCTTATGGTGGCTTGCTGTCATTGGTCAAATGAAAAATGAAGGCTCAGTTCCAAAGTCTTAGTCACTATTGTTCTGCATCTGTGGAATCTCAAGGGAAAAAAGACCAAGGCTGTCCTTTTTCAAGAAACTACAAGAGCCCAAGAGCTTCAAGGTAATTAAATGTAGCGACTTCTTGCAAACAATTTAATTAGCTTTCCTGGAGTAATTTACATTGCAAAGATAAACTCATTGGTAATAAGAAGAAAGTAAAATTTTGCTTTAAAATTTACCAAAAAAAAAAAAAACCAAACAACATTGTAAGTAGGGCCAATGTGGCTGTGCCCATTCTGCTCAGGTAAACCATTGTGGGATTACCAGGGTGTATTAGCATGATGCATGCCATAGTTTTGGCTAATCATAGCAAGCACTCTTCCAGGCAATGCTAGGATCCACTTCAAATGATAGGCAACCTATTTGAATAACTGATAAAAACAGTCTACGCAGTGGCTCCACTTCCCCTGGCGAGCACTGTGTTCCCGACTTCAGCATCTTGCATTCAACGTTTGCTCGTAGCATTATTCATGTTTGCAAGGAATATATCTCCTTTAAAACAACCCTTCTGGGTGGCTTACCAACATGCATCTGATTAACATGAATAATGTGGACTAGATGGTGGTTTTGAACCTCCTCCAAGCGATGAGGACATTGAACCCAGGTTTCTCATATCCTGGGAAGTTCTGAAGCCAGGAGGTAGTAAGATTAAAGGAAAAGGCTAATATCCTTCTCTTGAAATAACACAGTTGTCTATAGCGTGATGAGCCTGATCTGCTGTGTGAGGCATATCCAAGCATTTCTTGTGCTTAGCAGCTTTGGAGGACATAATTTTTGCATGCAGAGGGTCCTTCAACAGGCGCTGAGGTGCTCAGGCTGGAGCTGCCTGGATGTGCTGGGAAGGAGAACTGCTTCTGGGAAGCTGCAAGGCAAAAGCTCAGCTGGGGATGAGAGGGTTAGATTGCAGGGCTGGTCCCAGGTTCCAAACAAATCTTTGTGGAAGAGAAGAGTCCATGCTTAAAAATTGCAATTTGTACTTCTCATTGCACTGAATCTGGCCATTTTAGGCAATGTGTGCTCTCACATCAGAAAGAGAGAACAATAACTGGTACTACTGAAATGCTTGAGCAAGAGCTTGTCCACAAATATCAGAAGAATTTTGTATGATATTAATTTCTTATTCACACATTTATCTTTTCTGCTTTTCCTCTGTGTGTACAAATAATTGTTAGGCAATTGTTATCCTACATCCTTCCAATTCTTTATGTTGGTATTCTCCTCTTTTCTCTCTCTTTTTTTAAAAACCATGAACCATGAAAACCTCAAATAAAAGTGTAGTTCTTGGCATCTAAAAAGAAAAAAACAACAAAACTTTATCCAGCTTAGACTTCTGATATGAGTATGTCCCCATGGTTGAGCGCATTTTTGGGTTTAAGAATTTAGCAGTGTGCTTTCTCCTTTGTTACAAGACTGCTATTAGTGGACCAGTGTGGTGTCCACCACTCTCATTAAAGATCAAGGCAAAATAAATCCAACTCTGAAATTACATTGTTATCATTCTCTTTAAAGTCCTGGAATAACTTAAATTTGTCTCAGTGTGCTCTGTTATCAAGCACCATGTATAAACACATCTTTTCCCCTGAGAACCATAGCTCTACTCAGTTGGAACTGTACTGAAAAGATTACATTTTTTTTTTCAAAAGTCATTGCTGCCATGAATAATTTCATTTCCCAGCTACTCTGAGCGTATTTGGTTTTGATGCAGCCTTTTCTAGAACCAATTTGGGAATTTAAACGCAAATCCTTATTCATTATTTTGCGGTGTGTTTTAAAACTTAGGGAAGAAATATTGCTGCACAGAGATGAGCTTAATGATACTTTTTGTATTTTCATTTTCAAGAGGCATTTATCTCCTGAAGAGTTCCAGGAAGTCTTCAAAATGAGCATTGAGGAATTTGATCGTCTGGCACTTTGGAAGCGGAATGATCTGAAGAAAAAGGCCCTGCTTTTCTAGACCCTCCCAGATAAAATATGTGCTTACTCAAAACAAAAATAGTCTTGCCAGAACTATCACATGCACTTGCTGTTGAACCATTGTCCAGCTTCATTGTGTTAGTATGTGTCAGGGGAAACAGGGCAGATTAGATGGCAATGTGTTGGAATACAGAGAATTTGCTAATTTTGCATGACCAGCTGGTTTTGTCAGTAACTCCTGGTCCTACCCAGTTTACAACGTGCAAAAAAATCTAGCTTTAAATTTATTGTTGCTTGCAGTTATTGCTTGATGCAAATGGAAATTCTGAAAGGAAGAGAAAAAAAGTGTAGCTGTGACAAAGGAAATGCATCCAACATTTTGTTCCATTAAGTTTTACAACACAATTTTTACAAAATCAAGTAAGTAATGAATAAAAAATTCTATAACAGGGGATTACATGCTATTAAAAACATGGTAAAAGCCAAAGAACAGCATGTCCTCAAGCAACTATTGCAATTGTTTATGTGTGGTACTTTTTAAGAATGAAAGCAAAAATATGGAAGCACCTTAATTCTTATATTTAGACACAGCCTACTCTTTGGAAGGTCATATTTGTCTAGAAGGTAACTAGCTATCTTTAATTACAACACAAGAGTTTTTATTTTATTAAGAATATATTGTGACATAAAACAGACATAATGACTAAAATGTATACAGAACTACTTAAAAACTTAGTCCTATTCATCTGGAAAACAGAAGCCTTATATAAAACTGGTTTAAGAGTGTATCATGCCAGTTAACTATTTTCCTGCTAGTTTGGGGTTTTTTGAAAAGTTTTTTTTTTTTACATTTCATGCTGATAAAAACACCATGTAATCTTAATTATATGTAGATAGATATATCTATCTATAAAAGAATTATTTTCATTAATATATGTCCTAATTAAAGACATTCTTACTTTCTCCACTTTCTGGCTTTACATGCTAAGTAAGCCATGAGAACTGAGATGGCAGTTGTTAGGTGTAGAAGTGGAACAGTTCAGCATAAAATGTAACAAAAAAAGCTTGGTGTGCTCTATCAATAGTACATCCAATTATAATCAAATATATAAAACCATCATGCACTATTATTCGCATGTTTCTGTGCAAATCAATTTAAAAGAAAACAAACCTATGTGATACTGATGCAGTACCTTGGAACTATCTTAAATAACAAGCAAAGCTAACAAAATCTTAAGCATTTGATATGAGCGTTAGACCTTAATATCTCTTCCAGCTGAAAGACTGTATTAAATATAATACTTTCATATGGTCAGAAGTATGGTTGCTGACAAAGAATGTTTTAAAGTGAGTTGCTAGTTTCGTGTGATACTAAAAGAGCATAACAAAAAGTACATTTTTCAGCCATGTGTCAGTATTCTGCATTTTTACGGCCTTGAATGTTTGTGCTCACTTCCTACTTCACTATGTCTTTTTGCATTTCCTTAAAGTAACTGGTTAATATATGCACTACAACACACTATTTCAACTGACTCAGAATTGGAAAAATCATAGCATTGAATGTGTCTTCTTCGAACTAACTTTGAAAGTCCATGCTGTTGGAAATAAATATTTTCTCATGACCTACGTGTTTTGTCTGATGATACAAATGTTTAAAAAAATTCATTAAAACAAAGAAATAACTGAATGACTTTGTTATGAATGTGTGCATAATTTTTAGATTGTACTGCTGCTCTGGATAGGATCTTCCCATTATATTAATGGAAATAACATGTATTTTGCATTCGATAAGCTCACTAAGGAGGGCATTAATTGTACCTCTGAATGTCAAGTTGCTATGAAGTTGCTCATGATTTAAGCAATTCATTAAGCAATTGTCACATCTCACCAGGCAATAACTGCTTATTGGTAATGTTCAGTGTGCAGAACCATTAGCCAGTTTAATTCAGAACTCCTGATCACATGTAGACAACATCTATGATGGTTTTCAACCTTAGAACAGCTTACTATTTTGCCTACATATGAAAACTGGCAGCACACTGAAATGGGCCAATCTAAAGTGTGATTAGCAAGGTCCATGGGTACTATGAAAAACTAAATCCAGGAGAACAATTGGATGCGGAATGAGTAAGTTGGACATTGATAAAGACCACTCTTCTCATCTAAACCTTCTTGGGACATTAGATTGATTGCAAGTGTCTTCTCAATGAGGCAAAACTATTGCAGGTTGATCAAAGAATTCCATATACTAGTGCAGATCAGGTTTAATATGTTACCTTAATAATGATTTTAACATGGTAAGCACAGAAACTATTGTACTGGTGTAGGATTCAACCTGTGCTGGAAGGAAAATGTGCATTACTAAGCAACACATGATTAATAGCTCTATGCTGCTGTACTGTATTATGCAGATGTATGGCTGATGACAAGTGAGGACAGTGAGAACATGTGAACTCTGACCCATTTATGTTGTTTTGAGTTAGTCTGTTAGAATGTCAAGAGCCCTAAAAACGTATCCTGAAGGTCCTTGTCCTACCTGAACTAAATCAGATACAACTCTTGTTTTACATACCCCGATGGAGATGTTTTAGTTCATGAACATCAGTTCTTATCACAATGCACAAATGTACTTAAGAGTGGTACCCCATCATCTATCTGTACTTGCTTACAAGTTTGACATTCTGTGCTCCCTTTTATAGTCAGTGAAGAGAAAAAAACACTTCAATCACATCCTAGTGTGCAGAACAAGCTATATGAATTTTATCTATTTTATTTCTGCCCACAGAATATAAAGAAAGCCAGTACAACTGCAGAATTACACATTGCAAGCATCTAATCTTAGATTAAATTCATTCTTTCCTACAGTCTGTAAGTGAAAAAAATAAACCAGATTTTACCAAGTTGGTGGAATACCAGTCTTATAATCACTGGCAGCTGGTAGACCACGTTACCAAATCACTTTCAAGCCATCAGGATGGTACTTTGAATTGCGCAGATCTCACGAAACTCCCTAACACAGTAATTCTTTGTGTTCATTATACTAGTCACCAAACAGGCACATATTCAATGCCAAACACGCAAAAATGTTTTAGAAGACAGCCAGTTTATCAACTTGCGTTCCTTCTACCAGCCAAAACCAAGAAGGAATTTTGGCTTCCACGCACAAAACCTTTGCTGACGTTAGATGAACAAGTACTCTTGTGTGTCCTCCTTATTTCATTTTCCTGAAAGGTTTAAATGGTCTGTAGATGTCTGTTCTGTGCAGAGGTGGCATAACTCAATAAGCTGTTCTGTTTTTCAGATGGTACGTGTAGGTATATCACTCTATATTTAAAGCATCTATTGTAGTGTATTGACCTATTTAGTTATACTTTCTAGCCTAAATTCTCATTTACAGTATGATATTGTATGCTGGATTTGGCACTAGCCAAATATACCAGTGTAAAAAGTCCATAAAGTGAGTAGTGTTGTAATTCACTTTATCGCTAAGTGTTTTCTGTGCATCACCTAAACGCTGTAAACCAGAAGACAGTATTCTAGAGAATGCAACATTTCTGTTTCTAAAATTTATCATGCTTTTCCAATTTAAAAACTACAAATCGGAATTTTAGTCATGTAGTCTTCTTTCAGGAATGTAAAAATGTCTTCTTAAATGTGAATAGACTAACATGTGCATAATCAATATTCTGGTTTATTTCTAGAGTTCCATATGCTAATCTTAAACAGCACTCTGAAATGGAAAATGCATTTCAGAGCAATGAGGTAAGTCCTTGCCAGAATATTCCATCTGATAGTGTGCTTCTGCATTGGCAGTAACAAGCCAAGAGTCTCGACAAATCATCAGCTGTTTTTTAGATAATACTCTTTAGAGGTATTAAGATACTGTTCCATGGTCTTGTTTTCAAGGAAATGCTGTCTTTCAGCATTTTAGTAAGTATGGACATGGCTGTGCAGCTCAAAAGGATTACTATAGCTCTTGAAGTAACCTATTGTGATGTCTATACAAAAAGCAAGGGAATTTTGTCAGCAATTTCATTTTCATGCTTGGATCCGAGTTGTGTGTCTCAGCTGTTCTTGACAACCCTGATGTATGACCTAATTCTCACCTCATGTATTTTAAAGAAGGCATGTCTCAAACACAGCAATGAAAGAGCCAACTTCTTTCATCATCATAGTCTTTGAGACAAAGGAACATATGGATTTTTGTGGTTGCTGAGGAATATCTGACCAATGATTCCAGATAGGAAACCAGGCATGTCAGATTACCATTATAGCTGTCTGAGAAGGCTGGACATTTTTGTCTGACCTTCTGCTATTCTTTTCCTTGTGGTTCAGGGGAGAACTCTGAAACCTGGAATTACAGAAACATGAAAATACATTCTTGTGAAAAGCTACCTGGCATCCAGTAACCCTCTGAGAGAAGGCTAGTTTTACATGAACAAAAAAGATACAGTTCAGACCAAGAGGGATGCCTCATCTTACGTTCCTCTTTTTGATGAGGAGCCATGTATTTAACATTTCCCAATGACTACCCCTTGACCAATGTGATAGGTCACACACACGGCTACCGTTTTTCAGTATATATTTTCAGTATTTGAAAACAACTGTTTTTAATATCACAGTGACAGACTGCAACCCTCTTGTACATGTAAAATTATACTGGAGCCTTGCATTTCTTCTTCATATTCAATTCATGTCCGAACTATAGCAAAATCCTCAAAAGTTCACAGAAGGTGCCAGCTCAGGCTTCTTGAGTCTTTGTATTCATTCTCACTTTTTTTTATTCTATGAAAAGCCATGTCAGAAAAGGTGGTACTCAGTAAAACTACATTCATTTTAAACGTTAGATCTCAATAGTTTACTTCTCTGGTAATGAAGCACTCACAGCAGTTTGAAGCTTGCTGGGTTGGTACAGCTGGTTATTATTTCCTCTCACAACCACCATCTCTGTGAGTTGCAGCTAAGAGAAGTAGTTTTGTGTTTTTCTAAGTGCTCTTGTCATGATTTCACGTTATCTTCCTACCACTCCGTGTTTGACATCTTGACTACCATGCACACAGGTGTTTGTAAGTAGAATCATAGAACAAACTAGGTTGGAAAAGACCTTTAGGATCATCAAGTCGAACCAAGTAGTTCCATATGTTTTTTTTAAATGGTTGAACAAATATATGCAGAAGTTTGGTCCAGCCAGCAGTCCTTCCATGCCAGACTGCCCAGCAGCAGCAGCTCCACAGTGATCAGTAGAAAACCAAACCCAGACAAAAGCAATGTGTCCCACATATCTAAATGTAATCTAAATCTAATGACTCAAAGCTTTAAGGAAGAAGTTTGCTGTCTCAGCTCTGGTGTATTTACCATTTGTTAGAAGAAGTCTGGATATCCTTGATTTCTGTTTCTGAACCTTGCTACATTTACATCATGGATGGTTTGCTGTTGACCTGCTTTTTCCACTTGCTTTGATGCATTCCTTTATTACATCCTTTAACTTATCTCTCTACTAAAAATTGCAGTGTGTTCAGTTTCTTTCAAGATTGAATCCTTCCTTTGCCCTTGATAATTCTTCTGCAATCTCCTCTCAGCCTGTTCTACCTTGTATTCAGGACGTGGTCTGGCAGAGTAAAGGCATTGCAGTATTTGGTTTATATTCACCATGTTATGTCAAATATTGCAACATCTTTTTTACAGGGGAAGAAGAAAGGTAAGAATGACTTCGACTTTTTTGCTACAAATATACATTATGATGAAGCCCTGGCTGAGCTGATCTCACTATTGCAAGTTGCTGGGTTTTTTCCTCCCACGTGGACATGCTTCTGACCTCTGACATAAGACTCATTATAATTTTTTACAGTACTATCTATATTTTTTCTATTAATGAATAATTAAACAGATACCATGTTTGACAGCAGATTAAACAATTGAGGTTATTAATGGTCTGTCTGAATTTCCTTCCAGTTCTCTGGCCTGGAATAATTCAGTTGGGGAACCAGGCTAATACCCCTCATGTCTCTTGACTATTTTGCTAGTCAGACTTTAAAAACCAATTTTCTCAAGTTATGGATGTGAAACATCACAGACAGTTTCGGCTCCCCAGTTTTTGCTGGTTTCATGCTAGACATTTTTAATCTCCCAGCTAGTCTTTGATAGATGGAAGTGCCTGCAGGACTTTATGAGTCACTTTATAATCATCAAATTGTTCACATTGCATTTTTTTTCCTTAATCCTTTTTTTTTTTTCACTGTAATAACTGGTTATTGTTATAGTGCAATATCAAATGCTACTGAAATACTTTATTCCACTTTAAGTGGCACAGAAGAGAATATAAGTACAGAACATGAGCTGAAATTCTGGGGGGAACTTATTTTGAATAAAGGCTAAAATTAAAGGGTTCTGCAGCAGAACGTTCTCCTGTTGTCATCAGTGGAAGGACTCTGCTGCTGTTGGTTATTATGAGGTGCTGAATTTCAAAGCAGATACCTTCCTCCAGGGTCTGTGGATGGTTTTTAAACTTTTCTTACCTTTGTACCTCTGAAGCAGCCTCATTCAGGAGATGACTAAAATTAGTATTTCTATACTAATATCAGTTGGGCAACACTACTATTATTCTGAAATTCAAAATACTTATGAAAATTTTCTTGAGCCCTTACTAAAAAATGATAAAAAATCTACTGTGAGAAATTCAGTAATAAATACAGAGGCTTAATACTTGCAAAACAAACCTCACAAAGATACTACTCTATCACACATTGATTTCCAAACACTGTACAGAAGCTAATCATTAATGTAGCAAATGCCCAACCATAAATAAGGTCTTTTTCTTTGAAAATCCTTCTAATTAGATGGCTTAAATGGAAAAAATTAAAAGGGTTTTTGGAGCAGAAATAGGTATGGCTTTGCTAATTTTGAAAGTACCATTAAAAGCCAACTTGGCCAAGCTTTCTTGAAGGAGTAAGAAAATTACTCATGTAAAACGAGTCATGTATCACAGTGAGTCAACTGAAGAGTAATGAGATTGTAAAACAGCACAGAGGGTTTATCCGAATAGTTTAGATTTTCAACAGAATTACACAGGTATTATTTTGGCAGATGATAAAGTTTAAGAACTGGCTGTTCCCTGATCTTGATGATAAAGGAGAAGGAAGGTATAGAGAGGTATAGAGTTTCATATCTTGTCGAACAGTGAAGGATAGGGAAGGGCTGAGATTCCATTTTTTGGCCCAGTCTTGCTTGAATACAAAGAAAATGGGCAAGGCAGTGAGATTTACAGGAAATCTTCTTCCAGTGTGTTCAACCTTAACAGATAAGAAAAGTGACAAGACTAGGCTTTTTGTTTGTTCTGTTAAAATTTGTACTGCGCAACAGTACAGCTACTTTTCAGCAGTGCTGGGGTTTTAATATGCAGCTCATAAAAGGATGTTAGCATTTTGAAAATGTCAGGCGCTAAATGCTAAGCCCACTGAAATCACTGGCAGCCTTACCTGCACAAGACCATGAAGGTCAAGTTATATAGAATCTCTTCTAAAAGTGAAATCAGAACAAGGGATTGTTTGCTTAGGTTTAGCTCAAACAGAAGAATATGAATGGGAAGTAACTACTTTTAGCTGCACATTGTGATTCTGTAAGATATGTATTATCCTTTTGTATGTATTCCCTCTGCCCTCATTCAAAGTCAATTAGCAGTTCAATGAAGAACCTAATTTAAGATGTTTTACAACTCTGTGATGATATGATAGTTGCAAATAGTATTGTTACCCAGGAGAAGACCCATCTGTATAGAGAGTAAGGAGAGGACCGTGCATTATGTAAAAGCTTCATAATCCCTCTTCTTGAAGGTTCTTTAATGCACATTTTGTCCAATTTGCTTTCTTCAGAAAACTGAATAGCATTCCTGTTAAAAGTTTTACCTGTAGAAGTGATTTGGGGGCACATATATACTTAGCACTATGTGATTCCTGGAACAGATTTTAAAAGTATATGTAAAATGTGACTCCCCACTTTCCCCCAGTGAACCTGGAATGTGGGACCCAAGAAAAAAAATCAAAACAACTTATTGAAGAGATGATAGTTCAAAAAGATACTCTTCTTTTAAAAAATGAGAAAGGTGCTGAGTATTTGAGTATTAATTACAATAGGTTCTGCCATAACAGGACCACAGTATATGATAAGGAAAAAAAACCCCAAGCAAAACACTTCAAGAGCTTCTTGCTGTGCATAAAAGACATATATTCTATTTATTCCATTGCTATATTTGTAAATGCTTCAAGTGTCTGAAACAGCTGTAGAAACGCTGATGATTGCCTGACAGAAAAATCACAATTTCAAATTAGCAGAAAAAGATTTTTGTTCTAAAAAGCGATAACTTGCCTTCTGTTTTTGAAATCCTGCCATCATTATGTTTTACTGGAGAGTGGCAATTACTGTAATGTCATTCCATCTCTTGACAGCCCAAATTGCACTATATTTTTGCCTGCTTTTCGCTGTTCCCTGAGACCGTCCCTTCCCCCATGCCAACACAATACGAGGGCAGGAGGTTGGAGATGGCAGGAGGCAGCCGCATCAAGGCTGGTTCCAAGGAGCCCTCATCTCCCCTGCCTGACATGCTGGCTCTGCACAAGGCAGTGTCTGGTCTCTACATAAAGTCAACATTTTGTCAATTGTAGATTTTTTGTGTCTGCTTAAACAACAAAAATCCCTCAACACGCCACAAACCCCCCTAAAGAGACAGGTTGTTTTGACAGCCTTTCTGGTACTGAATAACAAGACCATACAGCATCTTTCTAACAGGTATGATTTCACTTTGAGATACTGAGCACTTTCCTTCTCCCCCCCATCCTTCCCTAATCCTGTACAGGCATCTTGAAGGGTTTTACTGAAAAGTATTGATTGGTCTTTCAGAGGATACCAATCATCACATCATCCAATAGTTTTTCTTATGCTTGTTTTCTCACCAGGATGTTGCTGAGGTTTTGGGGCCTCTTAAACTAGTGAGTTGTGTGCTTATGGACTCAGTCCAAGGCAGATTTGAAGTGGAATTGAGTGTATCTTTAAAAACTGACCCATACTTTTAAATGCTTAAAGTACTGTTTTCCTCCCTTGTTACATTATTTAAGTGAGCCAAATCCAAATTGCTTGGAGCTCCTTACAAGACATAAATCACAGCAAATGGTTGGAGATTTTATTCCTCATGCCTGTGTTTCTCAGATTTCATACAATGCTGATTTTCCAAAGAGAAAAATAGTATCTTAAAACATGCATAATAACTCTTCTAAGCACATCCTAAGGATAATAAACATGGCCTGTCATTTTCGTGACTTTTTTCATCCAACACACAATAGATGACTAAACTACATCAAGTCATGCTTGTGAAGACTATTTCCACAGTAATGAAGTTACCTTTGATAGAGTGGAAATGTATTGTGAGTTACTGAGAACACAGGTAGGGTTTGGAGCACTGCATGCATGTTTGGTCTTAAACTTTAAGACAGAAGGCACATTTTCAAGCACGGAGAATGTGTGTTTCAAACAGGGCCACTTTTACAAATTTGCCTTTTATTACTTTGTGTTAGAGGATTAGTTTAAGAGGTTTATTGAGTGCAAAGTATGGCGTACAGTTACTGTGAGCCACAGGTTTCCCATTAATGGTGTGACTTCAGTTTCCCTGCAAGAAATTCCTTAGTAATCAGTTGATTTATTTTGATGATACTGTATTCAAGGTGAGTTATGTTCTGTTCCTTTTAATTCTATAAAATGGAATCTGAATTTAAATAGTGTCATTGAATACTCATGGGAAAGAAATACACTGAATCACTAAGGTCTGTTTTGCAGCTGAAGCAGTTTACAGGATGCACACAGACAAACTCAGAATTGGGGGGGAAGGGGATGTCATTTTACAATGCAGCATTATGGAAAATAAAAATTCATATAAGAAAAAGCTTCTTTTGAGCTCTTCAGCTTTAGACAGAATTTGTCTTCAAGAGGATCCCTTTGTGCTGTCTGATGTTTGTCTCCGTGATAGATGGCCCCTTCTTTACTCCTGATGGCGTTACTACCAGTATACAAGAATTCCTTGCCAATCCCTCCAACAGCCTAAGGACAAATCTCTTGTTATCTCACTTCCTCATGTGGCACAGGACATAAAGCACTTATTTTCTTGCCGGTCTTGTGATGACCATTTCTCATCTTTGATTCTTTGCTGATCAGCTTCCTAACATCTTCAGGACATTTCTGTGGGAGAAATACTCTGCAGTGTTGCTAGAGCGAAGCACCCTGCTTAGAGACTGCAGAGATGCCACAGAGTGTCTTAGGGCAAGCAGAGGCTACACATTGAAGTGTTATTTAATGTAATGTGTTATTAAACTTTACCAAAACAGAGGCAGTAAAGCTACCAAATCCTGGAAGTGCTCGCTGCAAGCATACAAATCAGTGGTAATGTGCACGGATTATACTCTAAGCGACAGAGCAGCCAAAGGCTGTGCTTTTACAGCAAACTTTTGGATTGCTCTCTCTAGTGATCAAGTTTTACAGGTCATGATGCAAATCAAGTAGCTCTAAGACAGGAATAGCTGAAAGTGATTGAACTGTGGGGAAGAGGAGTATGGTTTAATTTTTCAAGGCTGACTAAGCCCTTTAATATAGCCAGAAAAATCACTGCTTCTGACTACTCCAAACCCTACTCCTGCCAGCTCCCAGCAAGGAGAATGAAAAAAGGCAGGTAGGAGCAGGCTGCTGCTGTTGGAAGAGCTCATCCAGGAGGCAAGTCCTTCCCTGTCTATACCCAAAGGCATACAAGAAAGAGAACAGCTGAAAGTGAGATTTTAGGCTAAGTAATTTGTCCTGACAAGGTTGAGCTGTGAATTCAGCACTCCTGGATTAGGGTACAGAGATCTCATGCGTACCCTGGCTGGCCATGTAGTGTAAATGCTCAATAACTAAAATTTTCCCTAGTTGAACCTATTACTTGTGTTATCATCCTGTTGAAATGACTGCATATAGAGTGCTCCACCAGTACATTTGTGTATCCAGCTGTTAGACTTGAAGTAAAAGAGAAGATGCTCTAACACCCGGCTGGACTAAAGGTGAAGAAATATCATTGCCTTAATTAATGTTATTCCTTCAGCAACATTCCCCTCTGACCTCAGTTTTCTAATTTCTTTATGGACAAAAAAGAAAATAAATGCGTGAACTTGTCCCATTTGGAACATGTTTACACACCTTGTCCATGTGCAAGTTTGCACTGGTTTAACCTGCACCTCTGTTAAAAACTGAGACCTGCTTTAAGCTCTTGGGGGATACTTTTAATCAATATAAACCTTAACCAACATAAGCTGCCTCAACTTGCACTCTTGATTTAAACCTGTCTTGTATCAATCTGACCAAAGATGACAGAACTTGGTTTTAAATCCATGTTGGGTCTGTGCATGTTGGATCTGTTTCAACAGAAGGGCTTAAGTTGTGATTTTAGATAAATGGCAACATGCTTCAATAAGAGGTAGCACATCACAAACACCCTACAGTAGATGATACTATGGTCAGTGTGCTCCTGTTCCGTGCTGTGGGTTGTTCCCACAGCTGAGTGTCAGGGTTACAACATCTCCTGGGTATAAATGGGAAGGGGGGGGACTGCGCTGAAACTCCTGTTACGGTATCACAGTATTTCAGCATTTGCTCCGGGAAAAAGCCTCCTTCCACCAAAGATGCTTTACTCGGGGGCAGGAACCCATGTCTGACCTGCCAGCATCTGCCTCGCTGGGGTCACCTCGGTTCACCTGCCTGCTCCCGGCGGATGCCGCACACACCTGCCCCGCTCCTGCCCTGCACTAGCGGTCTGCCGCACCCCGACACCGCCCCCCCCCGGGATGCTGCGGACCCCTCCATCCCCCCTTTGTTCGATGGCTCCGCCTGGCCCCTGGCCCCGCCCCTCGGGGCGGTGGGACCGGGCGGGAGGAGGTGCCGGTCCCGCCCCTCCCGCCCCCGGCGCGGCGGTGGCTGCGCCCCGCGGCTCTGCGCTGCGCGGCCGGAGCTGCGCGGAGCCCGCTGTGAGCCGACAGCAGCGGCAGGACAGCCCTAAAGGTAGGAGGGCTCCCGCGGCCCCGCAGCATCTCTTCCCGGCTCCGCGGGCGAGGAGGGTTAAAGAGGGGGAAGAAAGAGGGAGGGGAAGGGCTGATCCAGAAAAGGTCTTTTTCTACCTTTTCCGCTGCTGCTCCCGGCAGCCTCATGCTAAGAAAGGTGCGGGCTTACTGGAAAAAAGCCTAAAAAGCAAAAAAAGCCTCGCTCGTTTTCTTGGCCGGGAGCAGCACATGGAAAAAGCTGCGCGGGAGGCGAAGCATCAGGCGGCGGCAGCTCCCTTCGGCTTCCCCCGGGCTCTGGCAGCGCTGCACGGTGCTGCCCGTGCCCGGGCTTGATAGAGCAGAAATCTGACTGAGATCCTCTGGGATGAAACCTCTGTCTGCCATCCCGAAACTATCATCCCTGCCCGGGGAAAGGCACGAGCCTGGCAACCGCGCTACTGCTTTGTACAGCTGGGAGTTTCATTATTCTCTGCCTTTTTAGGGTGGGAAGAGGTGGTCTCTTTCCAGCCTTTGCCATTTGAACCCGTTTCATCGTAGCCGAGAGATTGCATCATGTTACAGTCTCTGGATTCAGTAAGGGCAAAGGCGAAAAGAGCCATCCTTCCAGATTTATCCCATTGGCTTCCCGGTCTGATCCCCTCCTTTTTATTTCCTGTTTAACAGAGAGGTTAAAACTAAAAAGCAGCCTGCGATTGGTAGCCGGTGGTTCAGTTCACAGCGACGTATTTTGATTTCTTCCACTGAGGGTTTTTTTGGAAGCTCTACTGTAACTTTCTTGGTTCTGTGTGCGTTGTGTCTTGTGTGTGTGGGATAGCGAAAACTTGCCAAAGATCTAGCCGGTAGGAAAATAACAGGCGGCAAAGAGCCTGATAAACAGCCAAAAGCAGGCGTTGCTTTATAAACGGCAAGCTCTGGACTTGGAGGAGGTGAATGGATTCAGGCAGGCATCTCTTGGAAACCGAGGCGTTCACCTGCCCAGAAAGGCAGTGTAGATGGATGAGTACAGGTTCTGAAAGGCAAGACAAGGCAGATGTCAGGAGCAGAGAAGTATTTAGCTAATCTGTCCTCTGGATCCTATATGATCAGTTTGATGCAAACACTTGGTGTGTCTGTGCCTGTTTTGTCATACCTTTGCAGTGACTTTTGAGCTGAGATCTGGTTATAAAACAATACATCTCAAAGCCAGAAAGATCCAGTTAAATATTGTACTGCAGTCCAGGGCTTTTTAAGCTGACTGATCTGCCGTTCTTTGTGCAGTTCTTTGTTTTGTTCCATGGGAAAACGGCTTGCTTTGGCCCTCAGTTGTGTTTTCCATACCTAGCATCTCACCCTTGCAGGTGCTCTGTCTCTGTCTGCTCCAAGTGTTACAGGGACACCTTTTTCTTTCATGAAAATAGCAGTATTTTGAAGTTCTTTTTCTCTCCTTCGCCAGGAAGGGTGGGTGTGTGCAGAGGCACAAGGGAACAGCTTGCCAGCCAGATGGATCCATCCATCAGTGCTCTCCTATATGGGCACTTGGTGCCCTTCCATCATCCCTTATGCCTCCTGGTGGTTTCCATGGGAAGAGCTAGACAATTACTTTCTTTTGAACGATCCATTATCCTTTTGAAAGTGGGGTGTAAGAGGTACAAATCCTGCATTAGAGCCAGAGGGAGATCTGTCCTGTCTCTCTGGGGCTATAGGGCTCCAGGTGGGTTTAAGAACAATTTGAAATGGTTTCTGAAAATAAGCAGTGCAGTTTTCTTTGTGTGTTCTGGGCACCCAGCGATGACAGTGACAAGCCTGTGCTCAGAACAATGAGCCGACACTCACTGCCTTTGGTGATATATGGCATTGTTTGGTGTTTCCCAGGAAATATATCAGCAAAATTCAAAGTAGTATGTGTTGTTCGTGAGTCTCATGAAGATTTTTAGAGGAAGGGATTTGGAGGACATGAGGGGTTGAAACTACAGTGTTTCTTGAAGCAGTATCAACAAGGAGGGGTAACATCCAAAGGCACACTCACACTGTTTTAAAATCTTACAGTCTTAGTGAGGTTTTTCATTTTCATCTCCTGAAGCTGTCAAAATTGGAAGGATGCTGTCAGAGACATAAAAATAATAAATCTCACTGGGGGCAGGCTGTGTTTGATACACATATGACTAATAGTGCTGTTCCTTTTAGTGGTACAAAGAGAACCTGCTGTAAGGTCAGACCAGGAACTGTCTTGCCCTGCTGCTCACTGTAGATTTCCGTAAGACGTTGCCCCATGACAAAGTGCCAGTGGTTCAGGACTGATTTATGCAATCTGGAGTCGACTGATTCAATTTCTGTCCATTTTCAGAAGTTTCCTATCTGATGCGACAGTCAATGGGAGAATGATATCTGGGATCCTGCCTGGTGAATGGCATTGTTCCAAGCTGCGCTCTTTGTTTTGTGAGGAGGGGGCGAGGAGGAGGAGGAACAGGAGTGCTTTATATTCATTAGCAAGAGATCTCTTGCTGAAGTGGGAGGGTGGGATGCAAGGACTTGTGCTTCCAAACCCCTCTGCAGTTTAGTTCACTCTGTTATTATGGTTTTAGTCACACCAAACCCTGCTGTGTCAGCTTTTCAGAGAATTTATGCATCTCTTCCAGTTACGCAGTTCAACTTGTTTTAGATGTGAATGACACCTACCTACTGGTATGATCCTGGTTTTCCTCTGATTCATCAGTTTATTGATCATGTTTCATCTGGGACAGGAATTGTCTGTTTGGGCTGGGCAGGTGAGTTTGTTACTCAGTAGGTGTTGTTCCAGGTTAATATACGCTAATACAAAAAGTTCTTAGGCTTCCAGTTGAACTCTAATCAACTCCAACAAAAATAACACTAGAAAAATGAAAGTCAACCAAAGGACTAAGAGTTACTGTGAACTCTGAACCAGGACTGAAAAAACTCAGTCTTGAAGGTACTCCTATTCTACACCTATTAAGGTTATCTACTGAAGTTTATGAGGAGGAGCTTTTCTACTATGAAGCATCCTGAGCTGGCCTTAGAGCAAACTTACGTTTTTAATATCACACCATGTCTTTTGGGGAAGTGTCTGTATAAAGCAATACAAAGAATAGTCTGTCAACACTATGAACAGGTAGGAAAACTGTGAGCAGGTATGAGCAACTGTTGGACCACACCTACCCCTCTATGTACATGTGGAGGTTTTGCATTTGTGTTGCATATGCAGCAGCACTGTAAAATACTATGTATAGATTAAATGATAAATTAATAATTAGTAAAATAAATTAGATTAATTGCTCTTACTCTCTGATTATAAGTAAATTCTTGATTCTCTAGGTCATGAAATACATGCTGATGCTAATAAGGCTAATGAATAGTATTGCAGGAACATAAGTGGAGTGTGTGGAAAGGGAGATATCCCTTAGCAGGTAACAAACTTTTGGCGACATAAGCCCTATTTTCTAGAATATGGTAAAACCTGAAATCCTGAACGGCAGAAACCCAGAATTGTCTGCCATCCATCACCCCACTTCCACCTTAACAGAAAGTTGGTCATGATGTATGGTGCTTAGTGAGCTTTGACTGCTCAAGGTGCTGAGCACCCTTAACACACAGGAATGGCAAATTGAGTTGATGGTGATCTCCTCTCTTAGAGCAGCCTTGGGATAATATACCGTGCTGTGAAAAGGATGAATTAATATCTGTTGTATATTTTACATCAGGAAATCAAGAGAAGAATCCCTGAAGAGGTCTTTGCGGATAGATTTAATTTTGTATCTTTTCGTTACGTGTAGTGGTATCTTAAAAGTTGATGGTATATGTTTGGCAGTAAAATAAGCAAAACTGCATAGGACAGTCTTCTTTAAATCTCTTCCTTAAATTGAAGGAAACACACATTTGGGGAAAAAAAGCAGTGCATTATTCCTTTCATGGTGACATAGTGGTGGGATTTTTAACTGTCTGGGGGATTTCTGCTGCCAGCATCTCACTCCTGTCATGTATTTTTGAGCTGAGTGATATAAAGGCTCTTCTTTCTCTAGGACAGATGTTGGTAATGGCCTTATTGTGCCAAAATCTTTATGAGTACAAAATGCTGAATAAAAGTATTTCCATAGATTAATAATAAGTGCCAGAAAAGAGTACACGAGTGGTTTCAAATTTAATCTGTAATGTAGCTGATGTCTCAAAGATAACAGCATTTTACCCCCAAGAAACCCAGCACTTTGTGTATGTGAGGTAATTGCTGAGTCGCAGTAAATATATATTATTCATTAGGGGACTGTCATTATATGATGTTTGTGAATTCCCCAAAGTCTCTTATCACTGTCCTAATGGCATCTCAACTTTTTTATGGGAAACAAGATTTTGGTGGCCTGCTTGACTGACTGATGTTTTGTCTTGCTGAATTTGTCCTCAGCTGGTAGCCACTTTTAATCAGCATGCATGTTTGGTTCATTTAAAATGAACAAATTTTGCAGTATAAATTCATGTATTCACGTTATCAGATAGGGTCCTTCACACAGAATATGTAGTGGTATGTTATCTCACTTCTGCAGAGAAACAAATAGTAGAAGTTATTTAATATGTTTCTATCATGCTAAACTACTGTACAATGTCTTCAAATGTATAAAGGCCCAATATCTGGCCAGCTGCTGTGGGTGGACTTTTTTTTGTCCATTCAAGTATGTTTAATTATCGATTTGAAACTTAACTGGTCTCTCATTGGTTTCACATGTGCATGGCATTCCTGTTCAAAACTGGAAGAGAAGGCAAGGTAAGGAGGGATTTTCCCTGTTATTAGTAATTTGCAGATCCAGATTCTATTTTGCTGTACCATTTCTTACCCAGAGCAGCTGCAAGGAGAGAATTACAGTGTGACCTTCACAGCGTTTCCTAGAGCCATCATCAATCAGATCTGGCAGGAGCTTTATCGCATCTATCAGTGTGGCTCATAAGCCACATGCTGTCTAGTCTGGGGGAAAAAACAAACAAACAATGGGAGCTACTGTAGGTTTTGTTTAAAATAAAAGAACCAGGAGCGAGCTTTTCCCATATGTGCCAGCTTTGTAGGCAGATTTCAATTTTACCATGTGCTGTTCGGCTGATTAATAAAATACGGCGATTGTAAAGCAGTAGAAGAGATTTCCACTTGGTCTCAATGGCATTGGCACATCATTCACAAGCTGTTGCAGCTTCAGTCTTTCACAGTTGATGCTCTCCAGTTTCATTCTAGGCCTCAGCATTATTTTTACTAAGAAGGAGTTGATGCAGTTGGATTGATTTAGGTGTTTTCTGCACACATAAGTGTTAGGGAATAAAGAAGTGTTTTCAGACTTCTCTGTTTCTCATGTGAAATAACATAGCTTTCTCAGTTTGCTATTCTTGTAGGAAGGTATGTGCCTTCGCAGCCTGTTCTAGAGCTCATTTGGAGTCAAGTTTATAACGTAGTGTCCAAGGTCAACCGATCAGCTGCAGCATCCCATTTTTAAACATGCAAAACATTATTAACACCCTGTGTTTTGTTTGTTTTGTGTTTGGTCGGTTTTCCCTACTGACCTTCTGGTTTTGGAATTTACTGAAATTTAAAACATTTTGTGTTCTTTGATTTTTATGGGTTTTTTCATTGTTACACCAAGTTCACTGCTGTTTTCCAAGTAATTTGCTTTCTTTTTTCTAGCAGCTTTTCCAATAGCTTTTCCTTTTCTTAGCTGCATCAAGTAAAACTTTCCAAGGCTCAGTACAGTGACAGGTTGTCACTTCATGCCTGGCTTCCCTGCAGGAAGCTGGGACCCTTGCGGGCAAAGTCCCATCTCCAGGGGTAGATGGGAGAGCAAGAAACAGTGGGACAGGCAGAACTGCTAATACGTAATTCTAACATGGGCATACATTTTTGTATATATGATATATACAGCTATATATGTGATCACAGGTAGGTATATAGGTCATATATATATTAGAGCTGCCTTTGTCACACAGGTTTTCTGAAAAAATGGCTAATTGCTAATAAGTGTGTATTTACTGTTATACTATCAAGTAAAATGTTAAGACCCTTAGCTTCAAACTGGCAATGTTGATGACCAGCTGCAGGCTATGATGTATAATTCTAGTGGGTTTTAATCAGCCAGTTCTTCGTAGAAACTACATTGCTACCAGATTTGGGCAAGGAAGCTTGAAATGCTGTAAGGAATGTGCAATAGCAGGTGCAAGGAGAATGCTCATAAAATGTGAAATACATTTAGCAAAATGGTTATCTGTCAGGAAAAAAACCCCACGTGAATTGGCTAGCTGGCTATGGAAAGACTGACTATTGTGGCTTTCCTCTGTGTGTGCCCTGTCAGTTTGACAGATTTTACGGCTCCAGCTGCTAACTGGCATTAGGCAGGGCAGTTGCTGCAGCTCTCAGGCCCTGCTCTAGGGACCATCGAACCTGAGGGAAAAGGAACCTACCCAAGACAATACTTCATGTCATCCATCTTCAAACACTGGGGCTGCCCCAGAGGATTCTGGCAGCTGAGGGGAAGGGTTGGACAGACATCCTTGTATGATTTCGATGGTGTTGTTGGCTGCTGTGCATCAGTGCTGCCTGTCCTCACTGTTGATCGGGCATCAGCCCCTGGGTCTGAGCCCAGCATCTCTGCCTGAGCAGGGGATGATGGGGCCAGGAGAGGCTGCAACTCTGGACCACAAGGTCCACCAGCCAGGCACCACAGCTATACAATTGCTTGGTAGAGGGGTTTTGAGAGACCAAAGGCATAAGCAGTCCCACTACATCAGGATGATGAGGAAGAGAGGGGAAGCTGCCAGCAGGAATCAGCCTCAGGAGCTCAGTCTTGTGTCTTTGTTTGGGGGCTCCTGCTTCATGAGCAAGGAGCAAACCAGCTGGCTGCCTGCTGCTAGCATAGACTGAAGGAAAGGACATCGTTTCAGCCCTGCAATCGGGGTGGGCCACAATGAGGAAATGATAAAATGGCAGGAGTTGAAAACAAGATAATGTAAAAGGCAAAGTCGTTAGATAAGAAGCAGGACTGCTGAGTGTCACCGGAGCAGCAGTGGCCAAGAGCTGAGCTACAGAGGGGCCACTGTTTGATGCTGCTCTGCCACTGGGGCTTAGCACAGATCAAACCGAAAGAAATTGGCCTTGTGAAGAGTGGGATTTATTCTTGTAAGGCAACTCCATGCTGGGGAATAGAGTGAAATACTTACTGGATGTGTCGCTGGCTGTAGGAGATACAGACGGGAGAAAATAAAGACCTGAAAATGTTAGGACCTAACTGATTTTCAACTTTGATTTTAACACGCATTATCAGAAAACACCCTTTGGAAAAGATTTGCTTGTTGGAGTGGGGAAAATAATATTCAGGCTGAGAAGCTTCTGTGAATACAGAGAGCTCTTCTTGCTTGATCCCTTTATCTGCACCATGTGTTTGCCATTAGAACCAGGAAAAGCTGTGAGTCTCCTTGGACAAGGGAAGATGGGTGCATGGTGGGTCCTTCAGGAAGAGCTGAAAGGAGACAGAGGCTAGGTCAGGCCGCGGCATTTTGTTTTGAGCTTAACGGGAATGAAATCCACCCTGAAGAGTCTTGGGGAAAATTCTGGATGAGGGCCAGTATGAATAATGCTGCATGCAGATGGATGGGACCCCACTTGGTTACAAAACCAGTCCTATTTCCAAGGTTAGTGAGTCGGGCTGAAAAAAGGGACATTTAAGAAGTAAGGTCTCATTTAAAAGGAAAAAACCTCAAACATTTGGAGACCTTAAAAACCCCAAACAAAATAAAAACCTAAAAGTCTCTTACTTCAGAAATTAAAGAAAACAAGCCCCTGAACAGGCAGAGAGCTGAAAGCATGCACCAAGAACTTCAGATAAACAAAACAAGTGTCCTCTGGGGAAAGGAAGAGCTGTTCCCTCTCTGGGAAAGTTTGTCTGTTCCTGTGGCTTGTGAGCTTCTCATCTTCTCTGGGACATTCTGCTGTCCTTGGTTCACTTTTTTGCAGCTTCTCAGTCTCCTGCACTTCTTTCCCTGGAGCTCAGAGAAGTGTTTATGCAAACACTCAGCTTTGAATAAATGAATCATTTTATTTGATGTTGGTGAGATTACCGCTTGGGGTGTTTATGCTGGTCTGCTGAACAGGAGCCCCTGCGGACAGCAGTCAGCCTGGGAAGTGTATAAGTGTGCTGACCCCAAATCAGCCATTCTGCCCCCAAAAGGAGCCCTCTCACTGACCTCTACTGCTGTGACCTGAAGCTACCAAGACACCCTCCCCCTGTGACAACCATATTCCAAGCCCAATCCCAGGGCTGGTCTGGATCAAACTATATCCACTGAGCCAAAAAGGCACAACAATTAATTTTAGCCTGCCTCAAGTCCCAGTTAGTCTCTCGGTGACTACTGTTCCTGTCTGTCTGTCTGCAATGACTGAGCCTCAAAGCCTCTCAGCACTGCAGTTCCCTTCACATCCTTTTGGATCTTCTCCTTTGTTATTGTTTACAAAATGCCATCTGGATTTTGTGTATGTGGAAAACCTTACTGAGAGCTGTCACCTCTTTGACCTTATCTTCTCCCATATCTCCCATTTTTCTGTCCTTTTGCTTATAGTTACTACAAGTAGGTACTATGTAACTTTTAAAAGTACTTGGAGTGTTAAAAATAAGCTATACTGAAGGCTTCCCTGTAAACAGTAGCTCTCTACAACCCAAGGGCAAGTACAGGTGTGTGTTAAAAGCTCATTTTACTGACTTCCCAAAGGAAACAGCTGAAAAATTGATTAAATTACAAGGAAAGTAAAAGCTGTCTTGAAGAGCTATGATGTTAGGGGATTTTTAGACTTCTTCAACCCTTTTCAACTCCTTCAACCTCTTTTTCCTACCACAGTTACATCTTTTTAAGCAGTACGGGACTAGCTCTGCTGTACTTGCACTTGGGGATTCCTTTCTGGTTTATGGTCAGCACATCTGCAGGCTCCAAGATCTAAGTGCAAACTCAGATTGCCCTGAAGTTTATTGTACTTTATGAGAGCAAAGGGTGAAATCCAGCTTTGAAACTTGGGGTCATTTGGGCTAGGTTTCCTGACATACCAGTCCTTACAAAACCCCAGCTGTTCTGGGGTTGTCATTCTGCCAGCTTTAAAGAAAAACAACCAAATAAAGAATACTCTGCCAAGTAGGGATCAAACCTTAGCTTGGTGTGAGTGTGCTTGAAGTAGTCTCAGTCTTTGCATTTACACTAGTTAAGTTCTTCTTTCCCTTCAGAGAGTGAAGCAGTATTTATGAAATACTCCAGCCCTTTTGCCGTACATGACTGTAGGGAAGGGCGCTTCCTACTGAGCTCTGGGTGCTTTTGTCTGTGAATTAGGATCTGGATAACCCCAGAGCAAAATGTAAATGTAAATATGTGAAAGTAAAGATACATGAAATGAAGGTACGCAGCTTTCCTAACTGTGACTGCAGAGCTGTTCTTGGCCCGGAGGCATCACCTGGATGGTTCAGTCACCCAGCTGAGCCAGGACTAAAGTTGCCCAGAGACAACGTATCAGGAATGTGCTCTTGCTCATGTTATAGCTTGAGTGATATATATAACCGAAGAAGTGTGTGCCCTTATAGCAGGTTGTTATCAGTGACCTACAGAGCACTTGGAATATCCTAGAGCAGCTCTTTACATGCTAATAACTCATAAAGAATTAATGACTTCATGGGATGGGATAGGGAGTAGGAACTGGAAATGGCAGATCCTGAGGGTGCAGAGGGAAAGAAAGAACTGACTTAGTCTGCCTAAATGCAAAATAGTGAAGTTGTAAGAATTTTGGTAGACTGGTCACCTCTCATCAGCCCTGCAAGTGCCTCGGGAGTCCCAAGATTCCAGTATAAAGCCATAATCTTTGCTTTAATAAAGTGCACAGGAGAGAGAGAAGCGTGCAACAATCCTATAGCATCTTTTCCCTTTTTTGCTGTAGTCTCCCCACATTTATATGCTTTCATCTTAACTCCTGCAACTCAAGTGACTTTACGAACTCTGGGGTAACCAAACATTTATCTACTTTACCTGGAAATTAAATTTTTGGAGCAATGGTAGGTGTTATATCCAGAAGGACATTTGTCACACCACTTTTGAACTGCAGGTTACAGGCCCTAGCTCACCTGCCCCTTCTGTCAAGCAGTCTATAGAGCAAACATCTCACTCTCCTTTTTTACAGCTCTGGACTCCTTACATGAGCAGTGTCACGTAATCCTATACTATTTGCTATTAAAATTACAGGCTGCACTTATCTCCTGATCAGTCAGTGGAGAATAGCAGTGCAAATTATCCCACTGATGTGAGATGTGCTGGGACTTTCCGTACATACGTGTGCCTTTCTTTGATTGCATTCATTAGGGTCAGCTGTAGGCCATGATGGCCAGCCTTGATCACTTATCACTTCACTTCATTACAGTTGTATGCCAAAATAGTCCTTTCCCTATTCAGTACAGCTGCACCCAATGCAATGAAGCAGTTAAAAGTATGTGTATCATTCTAGAAGGCTCTTATCAGCTCTGGGAGTGGTGGAATGAAGCATGTCTGTGTGTGTACTGTAGCACTTCACAGGCTGATTTTGCTACAGTCAATAATAAAGAGCATTCTTGCATAGTTCAGAAAGGCACAAAATAATATTGAGCACGTGTACCTTGCTATAAAAGTCTGTCAGGTTGTAACTACTTGAAAGCAGACAAAGGACATGACAATAAGGTTTTTCCTTGGGTTGAAGAAATTGTTATTACTGGCATAATTCTTCAGAATTGTGATTATTGAACATTTTCCAAGGTAACCCTACCTAGGAAATGTTAAACTCCTTTTTGTAATAATTTCTTTATTAAAATGAGAATTTCTTCCCAATGAGATTTTTGTAAGGAGGAGACAGACTCTCCATGTTCACCCATGGAAGTTGTCCAAAACACAAGGGGGTGAAATGCCATTTCAAACTGTTAAGAACAGAATGATAAAAGCCACCTGGAAAAATAAACATTCAGTGTTTGCTGATTCCATATAAAGTACATTTTCCTGTGGAATTATTATTTATACTGTACTAAACCTTGTAAAGTATTTAATAATGTTATCAATTTTTAATTTGGATTTATAATTAAAGTTATGCTTCTTTCTTCCTGTGCTTATGAAATAGCATCCAAGCCTGTAGTGACTCTTCCTCTGCCTACAGCAAGTGAATTTTTTGTCATTGACTAATAAGAGAAAGATCAGGGACTTGGGACCCTAATAATAGGACTGCTGGGAAATCACAGAACGCCAGCAGAGAGCCCATTGAATGAGAATTTTCATTGTCTGCTGCCATTATCTTGTTTTGCATTCAGCTTGTCTGCAGGCTTGTGACTAGTGGTGAAGATTACTCGAACATGGGCTTCTGAGGGTGCTATTATTTTCCTTTTTATCTGATCCTACCATGGAATTATGTTACTGAATTCAAATTTGACAGTGGTAGACTGTGTGTCCTGGATGATTAAAAGCTTCATCAGCATAAAGTTACATATTCTTTAATTTAAGGATCAGAAGGCTGCATCTTATCTCTTCCAAGTGTGAAGGCTAAGAAATAGCTTTACTAAGCTAGCTGAACAACCGTAAAATATATGTTGAGACTAGCAAAGAGATTGACTTGGGTAGGTTTGTATTGCTCTAGCTTTTTTATCTTCCCAGAGGCTTTCTTCTGCATTCTCCCTGTGTGCATCCATTTTTGGAGTCTTTCTAGGCAAGAATTGTGTATTGCGTAGATAAATAATAAATAATGTGTCACTAGTCTTTTGCTGTATTGGTATTATAGGATTTTTTTCAAGATATTTGTTAGGTCAGTTTCTAGATTAAAAATATGAACTTCTGAATGGAAAATTTAAAGTAGAGCACTGATTTCAATTCTAAGTGTCTGTGCTTCAAAGAACTTGCCCCAAGACACAACAGCAACAAAATAGTGTTGTTTAGAAATGAGCGTGTTTGCCTGCTTTTCAAAGTCACTTTAAATGTAAGCATGCCATAAATTTTAATATTTGAATAAATTTGGGAAAAAAACCCACAACTCCTCTGAGGATTTACTCAACCATAACAAAAACTTCCAACAGCTTTTCTAAGTCACCAGTGTATGAGTGATTACTTTTTTTTATAATGTGAAATGAATAACTTATGTACAGGCACTGAAGGAACCCAGGGCATTGTACCCACCCAATTGGTTCAGCAACTTGGGCTAGATTCACAAGTCTTCTGGTAGAAATCTGACTGGAACTGTGTTTGCTTAAAATGCGACTCTGGTCCTTTCCACACACTCCCACAACATTACATTTTATATTTATCTTCCCTGAACCAGAGTGGATTTTCTATGCTAAAACATCACAAATACGTGAATACTTTGCCTATTTAGCCATGCTTTTTGAACCGGGAATGGGTTTCAAATGTACTAAAGTGCAAGAGCTTGCTTGCATGAAACTATGTAAGGATTAAACGGGAAGTTTAGATTGGATATAAGGAGAAAGTTCTTTACTGTAAGGGTGGTGAGGCTCTGGAATGAGTTGCCCAGGGAAGCTGTGAATGCTCCATCCCTGGTGATGTTCAAGGCCGGGTTAGACAGAGCCTTGGGTGAGATGATTTAGTGTGAGGTGTCCCTGCCCATGGCAGGGGGCTTGGAACTAGATGATCTTAAGGTCCTTTCCAAACCTAACTATTCTATGATTCTACAATTGTGATTGATAACTGCTTTTGCAAATGATCGTCTATCAGCATCTACTCATACAGGGCACTTTACAGTGTAGGATGAGCTTAATCTAACTGCATCATCCAAAGATGACAATATTTCTATTGGACTTAGAAAACATTAGCCTGTTTTGTCTCCACAGTGAAATCACTTTACTTCTAAATATCCTCCCCCAAATAATGATATTCATTATTATTTATATTTGTGCTTGTTCTTAAGCAAAAGCCTACTCCAGACTGAAGGTTTTTTGGACTTGATACACATTCATTGCTGAGCAGTACCCTATCCTCCATATGATTGTTTGCCATTCTTTTGTGGGGTTTTTTGCCCTGCCTGAGGCTGTATTTGATTGAGTATGTGGATCTGATTGAATTTGCATATGATAGAGTCAGTATCCTGACAAATTGCTTTAGAATACAAATGATGATAAAGTGCCCCCTCGTAAGGAATGAGACCAAGGTGTTCCAGTGTAGCGGTTTTCTCATAAATACGTATGCCTTATAACACAGAGTCTTGCCAATGGAAATTTGTTTGGGTCTGCTTTCTTATCAAAAGACTGGGGTTAGAAATTATGTAGGGGATTTCATTTCAGCTTCCTTTCAATCACTGTCCTTCAAAGATGGAATGCAACTTGACACGTACAACCAAAGGCAAAGTGAAGCAGAGGGCAACCAACTTGGACGTTGATTGAAGAAGAGAAAGACTTCAAATAGTAACATGATTTGTGAAGTAATGCATTGATCCTTATCTACATCAGGTGTATAAGAGCAGTACTGGTATATAGAAAAGTAGTGATGGGTCATATATAACTGCATTATTCAGTGTACTTCAAGGGCTGGAGCTAAATTGACATGACTGAACTGGTGTTGATAGGTTAGGAAAAGCAAAGGTACTGAGTGCAGGGCAAAACCCTGCCCTTTTTATCCATGGGACTTGAGGGAATAGGCATACTCTTTGTTCAAATGATTTTCATTATGTTTGTGGTGGCTTGTCGCATTGGCTGTTCTTGATACATGGCTGACAGCTGTGAGCTAGAAGTGCTTCCTTTCCCTCCTCCCTTCTCTTGATACAGTGGGATGAAATCTTTCATTTAAGCATCATATGTTTTCTTTCGTATGTTATGTTTTTTACACCACGTTTTTTAGACTGGGAGAAAAAGATCTGTGGTGGGGCTGTGACAGGAGGAAGCCAAACTGAGATTGAAATGAGAATGCATTTTCATGAAGTAATGTTACATTTACTAATCTTGAAGATTAGCATTTGGAAATGTGCTTTTGAACTGGGGAGAAACAGTTTTAATCTATTCACTTCTAAATTAGGACTCAACTATTGGTACTTGCAAGGCACTAAGAAAGCACTCACTTGGACCATCTGTATTGAAAAATGGGAATATGAAGCTAAATGTCGTATGTTCACAAGTCCTGTCTGTCCCTGGTTCTTGTAGCAGCAGTGTCGTGCATGCTGAGTTAGTCAGAAACCCAGGAGTCTGTGTGAGCTCAACTGTGGCTCCCAATGGTGCCACTTAATATGCACTTCAGAAAATGTAGGTCTAGATATTTCTTTTACTTCTATTTTCAGTAAAACTGGTTAAGCACACGTAAAGGATGACATTAAAATGGTAAGTAATAATATTACTATTAAATATATATGTGAATGTAACATGACTATTTAAACATCTTTCTAACTATATTTAAATAGCTTTACTGTAATAAGAAAGGTCCTTTTCACTTTTGTTTTAGTAAACATGGGATCAGATTTTCAAATTAAAGGCATGTGAAAGCTGATAGGCACTTAGAGTGGCATACATCCTGCCAGACTCAAGCCACACACGGGAGAGCAGGTTTACAGCTGAGCTCCTTCCCAGTAGACTTTCTTTACAATCAGGGGATAGAAATCTACTTCTCTAGGATGTAATTAAACTGATCTGTTCTAGATGTCTATTTTAGGAAGCCTATATTTCTTCATTGACTGTGCGTTGAGCCTAGGGCAACTAGCTGAGATACAGATGACTGCATTGTAAGCACTGGCATTTAGTCAAAGGAATGTCACCTCTAAAGCTCAAATGGGCTGCCTCCCTACTTTCAACCCTATAAAATGAGTAAGTCTGCTGAAGTAAAATAATTTATTCAAGAGGCTTAAAACAAGATGATCATTCTTTGGATTTGCATATATAGGTGGCTTATTTGTAGTCTTAATCTGGGTTTAATCGATGCTTAGAGAAAAGTTTGTCATGATGTCTGCATGGCTACTTCAATGCTTTGAAGGCTCATGGGACTCAATGAAAACATCCTTGAAAAAGAGACTGGAAATGCAGGATTGATGGCTGAGGCAGATTCTTGGAATATTAGTTTTATGATATGAAATACTTAGTGGTGTATTTCTGGGCATTGCTGTATAATTTTAGTTCTCTGCTTTATGAGTAATTTGCCATATTGGTCTCCTGTAAGATCATTCATATACCAAATCCTGGTTCATTCAACTGTGAGATTTTTATTTGGACTGCTGTGCTCAGTGCCTTACTAAGGTATCTTGCATTTGCTGAGATTTGACTAAGGTTCTTAAACTTAAAAACAATAAATGGTTTTCTTTATTACCACTGTTGAAAATTAAAAAGAAAATCGTGCTGTCACAGAAAAACATGTTCTGAAGACAGGAAAAGTGAAAAAGAAACTGACTGTATAGAGGTCTAGGAGTTATCATATGGGAAACTGCAGCTAGAATTTGGGAAAATTTTGTTGCTTGTATCCTTGGAAAAGGTGCACATTAGAAGCCATCATTTCTGGGAAGCGGGAAGGGTCTGGGTGTAGCCAATAATATACTAATCCTTTTAAGCATGAATTGTACATCTGAGTAATGTCAGGGATTTGGGATTTTGAAGGGAAGTCCAGGGAGAACCAGTAGCTTGAATTTATTGCCAAAACATTATTTTTTTGTAAATATACTTGAGATTTGGACAAGATGTGTAGATACACATGATTGAGAAATATGGCTTTCTTTAGCAGAAATCCATATATAAAGTATTGTATTGCAGGCTGATCTCCTAAAAGGCTGTTATTTACCCAAACTTTGATTTGTTTTGGTTTTTATTGTATACCATATTACATATTAAATGCATTGCATATTATATATATTTATCATTCTCAGGTAGTTTAGTAGGGCAATAATTTCCATATCATTTCCTGAGGAGATTTACATTGAGATGGCTTGAAAATCAACATGCAACAGCACTCAACTCCATCGGGAAAAGAACACCTATAAAAATAAGGGTTTGTCCGTGAGACCAAATCAAGCAAAGTTTTTACACATGCATGTGTTCCCATTGAAACCATTGGGAAAATTCAGAGACTTAAACCTGTGTATTATCATCACACCAGCAGGTCAAATAAAACTGCAGACATACAAGATGCAAAGCATCTTGTGATGCTCGTTCATCCTGGGGCTAACTTCACCCCTAAGGCACAGTGTACATAACCCATGTTCTATATTTTTTTTTTTCCTGTTGACATTTGTTTACTGGTATCAGCTTTTGACTGACTTCTGTTGCTGTTTAAGTCTTAAAAATAGTTCAAAGACTTAAAACCAGTTGAAGCTATTTTTATAAAGAATGTAGTTCTTCACTGCTTCAGGCTGAATAATTGCTATCTGGCTACATCTCATTTATATTACCTACTGTAGGTGACCTCCCACAAAGATTCATTATTGTTTGAAACATGATGATTATTGCTGTATTGTTTTACCTAAATATTTTTTTCTTGAAAGAAAGAGATAAGCTAAATATTATTAAGAGCTGGAGAGGTAAAGGATTTATTAGAAAGTGCTATTCATAAACACATCACATACACTCAAGTGTAGACCACCACATGGTTGCTGTTTAGTTTAGGCAAGCATGCATTTACATGTTCTTTACAAGGGCTTATGATATATTCAGCAGCTGGAGTTTATGTTAGCATTCCATATTAACCAGAAAGGCAAGATGGAGCTAAATGAAGGCATCAAGCCTTGGTAGGTATTTCTGTACTTTCCCAAAAACTGTATCCAGATCCCTAGCAAAACACTACAAGTTGCTACACATGTTGGTAGAAACAGATCTATTGTAGATATTCACACAACCCTCCTCATCTTATTATCTAGAGAACTGCTGATATCTCTTATAAAGACCTTAGATGCAACAAAATTTAAAGGACTGGGCAAGGATTAAGAATTTAAGTGCAAGTAACAGTCTTCTGGAGGTGCCTCCGTTTCACTATTGGCTTTGCTTTGGGAGACACTGGGTTATACCTGCAGCCATATAGTATATAAGTGCTACTACCTATTTGCTTCATAAGAATATTAACAATTACTACTTTGGATTGGATTTCTTGTCTTAAAACTTACTTGCACCTGGGAAGTAGTGAGGTCTGACCTAGTAATCTAGTAAAGTGTATTGCAAGTGTAGTTCTGGGATAAAAGCAGCCTACATCAAGAGAGCACAGGTTCTCAGTTTCAAAAGGGTGAAAACAGCTAACTTTTTTCTTCAAGCAGCCTCACTTGCTGACTATAAATATATTTGGGGAGAATTGGCTCCAGCTTCTTAATAGATGACTAGCTGGTTCCCATCACTCCGCCCCTTTCTATTGCTATCCCACTACCAGTGTCCCATAGAATATGTATATACATACATGTGTATGTGTATATATATAATATACATATATACTCCAGGTTCTTTTCTTGGGTCAGTGGAGGATGGCTGAGAGAAGCTGTGCTGTGAAATGACACTCCAATCTATGTATACCTTTACACTGTACTGCCCCACCCCTGATTCAGAAACCCCACATTTATGAATTGCAATACCTGTGTCATAGGAAAGATAGTTACTGAAACTGTTAGGAGCAGCTGGTCTTGTATATGAATGCAGGTGTGTGTAGTCTGCATGCATTTATACTGTGTGACATCCACAGATAAGCAACTAGAAATACAATATCATATGTAACCAATGTCAGGGGAATTCTGAAAGCCTTCAGGAGGGATTTCTTCCGAGGATTTCAGGTACTTCCATTTTATCATATGCAGGAAGCACCAAAGCTTTCCACCTTTCCATATTACATTCATTTGCCATGCTGCTTGTGGATTCCAAAACCTTGCCAGGAAGTACTTAAAAAATTGCTGACTTCTCTTGGTTGTTACATGTCAGCATGAATAGTTTCATTAAATTAATCTTACAGTGTCAGATTATGTAGGCATTTTCCATTATTATTGCTTCTGTAAGTGTTGAATAATGTGGTTGAACCATACTTCTGGGAAAAAAATGTGTAGTGGGAACTGTATTATACTCAGTTTCACCTGGAGAACAATGTTCTGAGAGTTAAAATGCATCAAGAAATGAAGTAGGTCTCTTTGAAATGTGAAGATGTGCGTAACTGTGTACATTCCTCCTTTACATTTGCTTATCCAGCATCATTCTCTTCTGTTTAATTATCAGAAAAAAAAGCACAAGGTAAAAAGGGTTAAAGTAAAGGGTAGGTGTGGTAGCCCACTGGTTCATTATTCCTGTAAAAACTTCCAAACAACAAAACAACCCTTTACTGATTTTGTATTTAATGACCTTAAGGCAAATTTCAGAAGGGAAAACAAACAATGTCCCTAATGTAAACCACAAAATGCTACTGAACTGTTTAATTCGCGTAGAAATATTCCAAATGAACTTTACTGCTGTTTGCATGGTTGCTTTGTAGTCTTTAAAAGCACAGAGCTGCATTGTTATCAGAGCAGCTAATGCTTTCCACAGAGATGCAGGAAAACACCCCTGCTAGGAATGCACTGCCCCAGGGAGGAGAAAGCTAAATGTGAGCCTATTTGCAGCTATTGCTTTCATTTGAAAATAATTATAACGTTTAGGCTATTGGTGACATTGCCTCTGGTAATTTCAGCAGTTCAGAGCACTGAGTGTATTTCACATACAATCCACAGAAGTATTTTGCATATGTGTTTAATAAATACCATTGTTTACCTTCAGGTGTTTTCCTGCAGTATGGTCTATGCAGCCCAAAATTTCTATGTTTAAGTCATGCGCGCTCCAAGAAGCTGAGTTACTGCGTAATAGAAACATGTTTATTTTTGCTTCCACATAGCTACTGAGTCCCACACATAAACAAATGAGACCCCATTGGAATAGGGACTCTTCTCTGAGGAGCTCGGGGTGAGCTGCGACTTTCCTGCCATACCCCAAGTGCCTGACCCAGGAGACTGAGATGCTTCCTGCCACCACTTGCCTCGCAGTAGCTGTCATGTTTCTTCCCACAGCAACATGAGGAAAGTCATTTATGTTCATGTATATTTGTGTGTGTGTGAACATACACACATATATGCATATACATAGGCATAGACCTTGCACAGTGGTCCCTTCCGGTGTTAACCATTGTATAGTATCTACAGCAGTGGCTGTTTCACAATGGCTTTAAATGTAAATGTATACTGCTACTGAAAGACATGATCGAGTTCATCCTTCCTTGCACTTGCCCTGCCTGGGCACCAGCAGAAGCTCTTGCAGGCACACAGTGAGCTGGCTCTGTGCCCTCCTCTTGCTCACCCCATGGTCCCAAAATGCTGATGTTGGCCTAAAGAAAGGCATGAAATGAGGGATTAGAGACATTAATCTGAAAGCACCCTGTGAGCATCCTGAAAGGGAGGGGGGGAAGTTGAGAGAGCATCAACAGAAGGGATATTTTATGTTCACTTATGCATCCCATCCTCTCACACAGTGTGTTAATTGCTGACAATCTAAAGAGAAGTAGATGAATACCTTAAGAATTTAAACTCTTAGCAATGTCAAAATCACCTTTTTCTGACTTTCCTAGGTATATTATTTGGATGATATGTCACAGTCAATGTCTAAATAACTGCTACTTCCTGACAAACATCAGACAGATTCCTTAAGAACTTGATTTCTTCCTACTTAAACAGCACTTAGCATGATTAGATCTTAACCATTGATGAGAAACACTTATTTCCTGTGAAAATTATGTTATACGATAAACTAAGAAGAGGAGATTCTTAGGAAAAGGTGTTACTTGAGGTTATTCACAGACTTGTTTACTGGTAAGCCTTTCAAACCCTGCTAGGTTAAGATCTCTGGTGCACCATTCATGGCCAGCTGAAGTTAATACTACCTGTGCATGGCTAAACTACTTGTGTTTTAGCTCTTGACCTGCTGTGATGTTTAAATACTAACCAGAAATAGGGATCTTCTGCATTAACATGACTCTTTCAGCCACAGTGCTCATCAGCTGAAGTAAGACAGGTGTCACTTCCATGTGTGAGACAGGGAAAGTGATAGCCTTGGCACTCGTGCCAATGTGCCTCCAAAACCTAGGAGATTTGTGTCATCCTTTCGAGATGAGTTTATTTCGAAGGGCCTGTACAGTGCCTCGCTCTGTAAATATTCTGCCTGTTTTTATTCTCCTGCTGGAACCTTTGTAACAATTCAGGATAAACAGAAAGGAGCCTATAACTTATTATCTCCACTCCATAAGTAGGCTTTGTCATGTGTTCACTTCTTTACAAACTACTGCATATCTTTACTACGTATCTTTACTACATATCTTCACTACATAGCTACTACATATGAAGAAAGCAGTGTTTCTTCTTCATAACTTTTAATACCATGAAAGGATAAGGGCAGTTGGGCTATGTACATATTGTCACTATTAATACTTCAGACAGACACAGACTGTTTTTCTGATTAAAATGGTGTGCAGTAATATCTGGAGGTGATAGATTATGTCATGTTCTTTCCCCTATGTGCTGACACTGTTTACTCAAACACTGCTTAAACAGAAAAGTAGCAAATCCAGGCTGAAGGCTCTTCTGGGTTCCTAAGCACTTCATTTGTATCATTCATTTGCAATTTTTCCTATTTCCATCATTTTGCTTCTCATAAAACTGATTTTTGTAGCATGGAGGAGGTCTTCTTCAAAATCTTGGCATGTGGGAAGGGGTCTCGACCTGGAGCAAAGAAATTTCCTCAGACAGCTGCCAGATGGGATGTTTGCAGCACATTTGACATCTTGTCTCATGCCAAAATGACAATAAGATTCATTATTCTAGGCAATTAGGGTGAGTTTTTCCCACTTGGTTTTCATCTTTGGTATGACAAATTTGGTGATGAAACCCTGAAGACTTCTTTTTGTGTTGCTTATTCAGAGCCCGAAGGCCAGTACCACCGTAGTATGTCATCCCTGTTCCTCCCCTCTGTGTGTTTATGTAATAGAAACAATTCAAGTTAAAAGTAAGTGATACCTTTAATTTTGTTGCCTTACCTGTAGCAAGAATATAACAACTGCACGCACTGCAAGATGTGCAGATGTGACAGGCGCGTCTTGGCCAAGTCTGAGGGACTGATTTCATGCTTTTGCCAGAAAAACAAGTAAATATTTGATTGGGAGTGTTGTTTGGAAGAGATGGGAAATAATCCCTTGGGCACAGATAACCTTAGGAAGGCCTCAGCTGGAGCAGTGTGTCATGGGGAGCTGCACGTGAGGGATAATATGTACTGTTGGAGAGGTTTCAGAAGGAAGCAGCAGGAATAATCGGAAGGCTGGAAGATGCAACCTGTGAGAGATTGGTGATGGGATTTCAGTTGCTTAGCAGAGAGAAAACTGAAGAGAGGCATGATATGAGTCTTCAAATATGTTAAGGCTGTTACAAAGAGATAGAGAATGTGTTCCCCTTGTCTTCTAGAGAGAACCAGAAAAAATGGGCTTAAAACACAGAAAAGGAGACTGATAGTGCATGTTAGAAACACTCGTTTCTTATGTTAACAGTGACTGGAAGTTGTCAGCAGAAGTCAAAGGTTGAACAGACTTCCATGAAGAATGAAATATGTATAACTGATATCACCTTGGATGAGAATGATGAGCATCACTTCTGCAATGTTTCTTTCAGCCATATTATTAGATTGAGCAAGAACTCTTTAGGTTGTGTTTGTTCCCATATTTTTCTAACCTTCTACCCAAAAGATCTATTTTCTGCTGTTTTTTGATAATGACTTTCCTCAGGCTAATACTTAATAATGTCTTAGCAAAGTTGACTTGAACATAGTAAAGATCATTTTTCGTAAGGGTAAGATTGGATTTCTTGGCTGTTCTCTTCAGAGAGTGACCTGACAGCTTCTGTTTCCCCATCTTGAATAGAGTCTGATGGTCATACAGTAATGCAATATGGTTTTGACATCTTAGAGAAATCTTTAACTGCTAAATAATATTGTTTCACTTTCATATCCTTAGTTCTGTTTTCTCACATCACAGTCTCATATTCACCTAGAGCTTTTCCATATAATTTCATATTTAAAACTATTCTGTCCTTTTCTTCTTTTATTGTGTTGAAATTGAATTCTGCAATTCTTAGTAAAACTGACATACCTTTGATAGCAGCTGCCGGATTAGTTGCTTTGTCAGCTCTTCTCGACAGTAATACCTTTCCTTTCTGCCCCTCCCATTTGCCTCTGAAACAGGCAGAAATTACAGATGACCATCTGATGAAGCTGCTGTCAGGCTGGGACACACTCACTGCTCCCTTCTTTCAGTTCTTAGCAGCTGGCACTTCTCACTCCCTGATGAGAGTACATCGTTATTCCGAGTCAGCCCACCACTCACTCTTATGAGATGCAGCCTCTGAGAGATATGACTTGCAGAAGACAGCCTGCTCAAAATAATGTACACACAGCTAACCACAAGTCAGTGATTATTAAAGCCTAACTCTTCTGGAGGAAAATTTCCAACTGAACAGTTGAAGGAGCAAATGTTGGAGAGGCTGAGCAGACATCTCAGTCTGATGTTGCGGTCTGTCCCTCTTCCCTTCCACCTCTGTTGTCTCATCCTGCTTCCTCTGATGGCTGCAGCTTTAGAAGTGGCTTTAGGACAAAAAGGGATTTCTTTGAAGTATCGTAGAAATACCTTTTGCACGGAAATACAACCAGCAAATGTCCAGCTTTCCTTTTCAGCTATCTTCTTAGAGTAGAACACCAATATCCATGTTTTGCCCCCTCTGGTGTAGCATGAAAACTTTCAGTGACTTTTATGGAACAATTACTTTTGGCAGACTTCAGTTTTTCATGTTAGACCCACGCACTTGTATAAACATGACTGACTTCAAGCTGTGTTAAATATAATCACTTAGCTACAAAAACAAAAAGCCAGAGATAATGACTAAGATTCCACTTTTTATAAACATTTTGGGGCTGAAAATGATGATTTGGAGTGGCAATCACACCCTTGCTAATATTTTTCCCTTTTGGGTTCTTCAGCTCTTGCATCTTTGCCTGTTGTCATTCTCTTTGTCTTTGCTAAAAGCACTTTTTTCCTACTCTGAAGCCCACAGAAATAGATTCTGCCTAAATTGTGTCTTAAAAAACACACAGAGACACATGACAAGGGGAAACATGAAGCAAAAGCTGAAATATGACACCACCACTCCTTAGAGAGAGGAATACTGAATATTAAGTGAAATCCTGAATTTCCTTGAACTGCTGCCTAAAACCAGCTTGATGTGGGTGGTGAGCATTAAAAACAAACTGTGTTGTGGAAGGGATATAATGAGGGAAAAAAATCAGAGAATACGTTGGCTTTATGTTGATGATTGAGAGTGAATGTTTGTTCTACAGAACAGTCAAATGAGAAAAAAAGAAACTAAAAAATAATGTTAACAAAATCAGTGTGCAGGCAAAAAACCCTGTAAATGATGGAACAGAAGAGATGCAGGTTTTATTTCATAGAATCATAGAATAGTTAAGATTAGAAAGGACCTTAACATCATCTAGTTCCAACTCTCTTGTCATGAGCAGGAACACCTCACACTCTTAGACCATGTCTCCCAAAGCTCTGTCCAGCCTGCCAGGAGCACTGTCAGAAATGGAACATTTACCACTTCTTTGGGCAACCTTTTCCAGTGCCTCACTAATCTCATAGTAAAGAACTTCTTCCTTATATCTAACCTGAACTTATCCTGTTTATTTTAAATGGATCTTGGGATGTTTTTTGAAAACACCTTCCTTCCACACCATCTTCCAAAGCAATGGATCACTTTAGTTTTTGAAAATTAAAAATAATTACCCAAAAGAAGAAGAAAAAAAAAAAAAGAAGAACCAGAACAAACCCCCAACAACCTCCTTCACTTTTGAAAACTGACACTAAAAGCAAGGAAATGTTTTCCCTTACAAATGAGATCAAAACAGCCTCTTCACTCCCCCGACACTGCCCAAACTTGAACTCTCTAAAAGATGCTTCCTGAATTTCAGAAAACCCAGTTGCACATTACATGAATATCACAGGCTGAAATAAGAATTTAATTTTCTTTATATCCATGTCTGTAATCCTGGCCTTTAGTTCAGACAAAAAATAACTGTGCCAAATGGTAATATTAAGCCTTGTGTTACCTCCTATTAAGCTGCAGCTCTGGGACTGCTGAGGCTTCAGGAAGGACTGATGGACATGATTAGCTGCTGCATCTTCTGCAGACTTCACTCCTACACTTGCCCAGGTGTGAAGCTGTCTACTTCACTTCCCATAGACACTTTAAAACCTCTGAATGAAGCTTGGTGTTGCTTTCAGTATAGGCGAGCAGGTAAGGTAATAGCTGAGTAGGTCATAGACATGGGCCTCTATTCTTGCCACTTCCCATTGTGGATGGGGGCCAACAGAATGAGTTGTTACTCTGTGTATTCCCAGTATTTCCTGTATGTGCCTGAAAGGCCGTGGTGAGCTATGGAGATATGCTCCCATAAGGTTTTGTAAAACCCATCTGGAAAGGTGAGAGGTATCTTATGTGCACTTGATAGACCTCCCACACCTGAGCCGGGTTAGTCCGTTGAGCAATAAAGCAGATGTTCTTGCAGCAAAAGGCATGTTTTATCAGGTATTTAAGTATGAGTTTCATGATGATTGGTTGGTTGATTATATGGAAGGTATTAACTACTGAGCAGTCTCCAACAGATTTAAGCTGTAAATCTCACAGAGAGCTTCACACAAACATTCTGAATAAGAATAAAAAGATCCCCTTGAGTTTCTTTTCTAGCTGTTTGTAGAACCTGGGTATAATTTCAACATAATTTTCTTCTGAAAGGATAAAAATACCCCAAATTTCATAGTAATAGAGCTGAATTTTTGAGAAGTCCAAAGGGTCATTTTCTCTGTGGTCTAATTTGCTCTGTTGATAAAGAGCAGAGCATGTGGTTAGTATTACTAGAGAAAGTACACACTTTTATTGATGGCACTGCTTTAGTTTGCTTGGTTTTGGAAGACATGGATTTACTTAGGGAAAATCCAGATGCAGATGATTAGATGAAAGGGAAAACTACCAAAAACAATAGGATGAGACTAAATCTGTAGAGCCACCATAATATATCTGCGTATCTGGATAGCTATTTTCTCATAATGAGTAACAGGACCCGGAAACCCTTTAACATATGTTACATTCACAGTGAATCAATGCACGGTTTTACTCATATCCTTTTTATACTTTTGTAAAACAAAATTTGGATCTGGTTCCAGCAATTTACAAACGTTTTATGGCAACTGAGTCGAAGAAGTTGGCAGGTTTTCCAGTTTGGAAGGCCACTGGAATGTTTTGCAAGAGCCATGATAATGTCTTAGTAATAATGAGGTAAGAGTAATAAATTTTTCTGAGTTGCAAATAGTAGGATTCTTTCTCATTTTTGTTTGAATATTTAGAGGCTAGTCCCTTTCTAGGAGATTCCTGTAGTTTTTCCCTTTCAAATGACAGATGCTGTGTAAGTGTAATGCTGGAAGAGTCCATGAGGAGCCTTCTTTCTTTTACTTGTACTTACATGGAGATGCATGGTTTGATTTGATTTGGCAGAGATAGACTGCATTGTTTTGTTAATAGCTTTGTTTAGTAGTTACTGCAAAAGAAATGTAGTATCTTCTAATATTAGAAAAAAACATTGATAAGTATGTACTGGTTTTCTAATCCCAAAACTTAGTTTTTCAGGGAACTGAGAGACAGTGTAGGATTGAGTTTGTATATTTAGTATAAGGGTCAAGTGCTCCCTGGAAATTGTGAGAATGTAAGAACATCCAAAAACTCTCACCTCTCTTACTTAAATATTTCAATAACAGTGTGAACCACCATGTCCAAATGTTTAATGTGTCCTACATGATTTTGGCATAAATAACATGATGCTTTTTCTATTATATTTACTCCCTAGGTTTTGGGGTTTTCTTTTGTATATGTGTGTTTTGGTGGCAAGTATTGACAATTCCTGACAAGCAGAATCTGTTACTGATACTGCACTTTTCCAGAATTGCTGAGATGCGGAATGAAAGATTACACAACTGCAAAGGGGTGACAAACTGGTTTCTTGCTGCCACTGCATTGTGCTAAATATTGTAGGAATATAGCTGGATCTTCTCATAGGTGGGAGTAAAGCAAGGAGTAAATACATCAATGTTAACAAAATGTTATGTGTATAAAATCAGTGTGTTAGTTTATTTACTCTATGGTACCAGCTAATGTGGCACATGAGGGTCTATTTGTACAGGAGCTGTTGGATGATTTCATACTGTAGAAGTTATATTCTCAGTAGTCAGGCTCTGGTGTCCTTTCTGAGAAGCAGGCTGCGTTAAATGTTTGATGTGATAGTTCAAAGGGGTATGTTGGCAGTCTGACCACTCTATGGCTGTAATCAAAGAACTTCAATGTGTTACAGTGCTTGTGAAAAGAAGGTGCCAATGTGTTAGTGTTTTCAGAGACTGTAAATAATATCAGCATAGGCGGTACTGGAAGACTGTGAAGAACCTGTCTCAGTCTAAATATCCAGCCTCCCTTGTCTGAATCTTGAAGCCAATGGTTCCTTACCTATAGAGTAATGAATCTTGAAAACCACCAGTGTTACTGCATCTGTAGATCAGCTTAAGTGGAGCTGGAATGACACTGAATTCTTGTCTTGTACCCACCCTGAGGGTAACTCCTTTCTTGGCTCTGTTAGACCTTGAGACTCCACAAAACCCCTAAGATTTTGATTTCGTTTTTATCTGGTATCTGTCTGATATGTATGGCAGTTGGACATGTACAGGATGTCTTTGAGGTGTAATATGCTTTCCTGTGTACTACTGAGATTAAAGTACAGTAGTACACATGCACACGTATAGTACATTTGTTGTTCATGACCACACAAGTATGCGATAAAGAGGAGTGGTTTCTCCTGTGTGTCTTTAGAATTAACAGAACTTTAGGGAAAATCAATGTTTGTGCCACATATTCATATTCTGTCTTAAACTATTAACTCCTTTAGGCCAGTTATGATGATAAATGCTTCATTTATCACTGGTTTTGTACTATTCTGTGGCTATATACAGTATGTTTATTTGCAGGATAGGAAGCACATTCTCACTGCAGCATTAAGAAGGGAATAGTTCAGTAATAGCAACAGACATCTATAAATTTGAAGCAAAGTAGTTAAGTAAAATAGAATAGCAAGCAGTCTTAGACTAACCTTTTGTGTTTAAAGAAAGCTGTATTTACTTCAAAACCTACCATTTAAAATATATAATAGTAGATCATCATCTCTTTGTTTTTGTTGTATTTTTAGTTTTGATTACTCTCTTTTTGGTGCCATGTAGTCTGGAGTTATTTTAACTAGCACTCACATCGTAAACAATCTCTACAGATTTATTATTCTTACAATTCATATTTACCAAATAATGCTTCTTCTGTTAAAGCAGTTTACTCATAAATTACTTACTTGTATCAGAATCTCAATAGTCTGTGAACTTTTTCAGTAGCTGCTCAAGAGCAAGAAAGGAAAGTTGGACCACACAGCCATCACTGGAAACTGCTACCATTGGTATCCTGTATTAGAACTTGCTTTTACTGGATATAATTTTGATTGGCCACCAAGCTTTCCTTGCACTTCAAAGGTTTGAAAATTGAGTCAGGCATGTCATTTGAAAGGTTATAGTAAAAATTTTGAATAGATTACAATTTTATGTGTGTTTGACTTGATGGCAATTCTAGTTTTTAGACTATTCTTTAAACCAGTAAATCTAGTGTTTAATTCAGACAGTGCCAAATCAATGGTTTCTGCCAGCCTGTCTGAGAATGCTTTTCTTTTTCTCTCTGGATACAAAGATAAGTGTCTAGTAGTGTCTGTTCAAAAGGACTCAGTAATTGGATATGTAGGATTGTTCATCTTTAGGTTATTAGTTGAAATCCAGCCAACCTCAAATTCATTAACATGGCTGAGGCTGTTTCTAGCTAGTGTGAAATGAGCTGAAAGTCTCATCCAGTTATTTACAGCCATCTATAGTAAAATGCTTTTTCTGCAACTGATGCAGAAAATATATTTCTAGTGGAGGTAATTCAATACATAAATAAAATAATGCAACTTCCTAGGATGCAAAAAGTTTTTTAGCTAGAAAACTTTGTCTCAGTATCATGTTTGAGGTCTGTTAGAGAAGCATCCTCTGGAATTTCCTATTCCATTATCATGCTATACCTGCCAGGCTCTTAGAAAGAAGACTTCAGGTTTCATGAATGAGCTGTATTTCAGACGCAGTAGAATAACGTTCACTATAATTACTGTGTCTGTGTCTGAATAAAACCTTGAGATAAACATAATCTTGATCCAGAATGGAATAGAATTAACTCTCTACTAACACTGAAATTAATACGAGAGGCAGATGAGCTTATATGTTGAAAAGCCAATCTGAGCATCCAATCCTTCAAGTATTGTACTGTCCTCTTGGGTATAATAAAACCTCTGTTATTTTCACCCCATTTTGCAGTCTTTTGGGTATTAACATGATGAAAATAATACAACTATTGCCAATATGCTATATCTGTCAGGCAATGTTACTGAGGCCTATGATTCTTCATGAAAAGGTTTGTTCTGATGACCAGGGTCTTCTGCAAAAAGATCACTGCACAGCCCATCACTGGCATTCAATTAAATGAACTTAAACAGATTGAACTGAAAAAAAAAAAAACCCAAACATGCATTTGCCATTGTAGTTGCAAAAATGTGGAATTAAATGGCTTTTGAAATATAGCGAGATTAACAGGATGGGATCTTTTGCAGCCATAGATGGTAAAGGGGAAATTGATTTGCAAACTGGATGTGTCTTTCATTCAATTTACTGAGAAAATTTTACCGACAGATATAGTAATAGCAGTGATTTAGGAAAAGTGTATTAAGCCTGAGGATAGTTTTTGGCATGCAATGGGAGGACTGAACCACATGGAAGAGTCTTGCACCAGTTTTCAACCACCAAGACTAGAGGAGATGTGGGAAACCTATAGTCAAGCGCTGACTCCTTCCTTGACTGAGCAGGATCAGTGCTGCGACAGTGGAGAAAGGCTTCAGCTCCCCAACTTCACCCTTTTTCTGGAGTGTGAGTGATGGGGTGTCCATGTAGGCCAGTGCAGTTTGGTCCTGGGCTAGTGAGGGAAGGATGGGGAGCTTTGTCTGGCTCCAGATCCAGGCAGCATCTGATTGCCTCAGGCACTCTAGCACTTCCCACTCCTTAGTTGGGGGGAAGTGTGAATGTCATGGATTTGCTTGAGATGTGAGTACCATGCTGATATATTTGGTGCATTAGCTGTCCTGGGGAAGAGGGTGGGGAGGGGTATGATTACAGGAAAGAGTGTCAGTATGTGTCCTGCTGCACTTGGATGAAATGATGTCGTCTTGCCAGATTATGTACCAGCTCTCTAAGGAGCCAAGAGAAGGGTTTAATCTCTGAGTAACTGAGTCTTAAACGAGCACGTGCTGAAACAGTTGATTAGTCCCATGAACTCAGATAATTATGCATGTGTCTGGTATATTTTGCTTAGTATTTTGTAGGAGTAAACCTTAACAGAGAGTAAAGATGAAGGTTCCCCACCTGCCATTCACACTCCAGCAGTTCTCTTCCGAAACATCCCAGGTTGAACTCTGTTTCTAAGTTGAAACTATGTTTTTTACTTTTAGGAACCTTTTGTTTTTCCTTAACTACTTCAGCACTAGAAAAGAAGCAAGCACTGCCCTGCAGCCTGAAGGGTAGTTTCAAGGCATGGCTTTGTCTATGGACATATGCACAGGGTGCTTATGGGGTCTGTAGGAGAGAGGCTCAGATCCTGGCAGAGTTATTTTGTGTCTCAGAGATGTAGCCTGTGCCAGAATGTGGCCTGCAGTTTGCAAAAGGCAGTGGTCTAATATAAAACTGCTAGCAGGAACTATTTAATAAAACAGTAGAAATCAGTTCCATGAAAACAGCCTCTAATTTTCCTGTATCTCTGCGTTAACAAAACATCCTCTTAAAATAAGAGTGACCTGAACTGCTTCTGGCACAAAATTTAACTGCCCTCTGTCATAAATTATCTAATGAAATTCAGGGCAGTACCACTGAACAAACAGTGGAGGAATGCACTTTTTAAGTATAAGTGAGGTTTGTGATTAAACCTGACTATGGAAAGATTGCATTCTTGACTTCAGACATCAGCAAGCAGAACAAAAACCAGCTGGAAATCGAGTAGCTGCAGAGTCATTGCAAAATTAAAGTCAGCAGCCCTGAAGATTACAGCACCTGACTGGATTGCTTTACCAGTGACTTGGTTGGCTCCGTGATGAATGCCCCAGATCTAACAGTTAAGCTGGTGTAGGGTGAGATGGCTCTTAGTCAAGGAAAAGGAATCCTTTCCCTATGCACTGAACCAAGGCACCCTGTAACTGCTCAGTCTGGTCCTCACCGCAGGGAAATGCCAGAAATCCACACAAGAAAGCTGGGAACAGAACAGACCCATCGTTTCCCAGCAGCCGACAATCACACTGGAGAAGGAGTGACCAGGAATTGATTTTCTAGCTAGATGTTACATAGGAAGATGATTTAAGTTAAACTTTTGAGTTTGCTATAGGTTCTGCAGATCTGTTCATAGCAACATTTCCCACGTGCCTGAAAGAAAGAGAAGGCTTTTTAGGACTATACCTTATATTGTAATTGTCTCTTTGATGTAATGGGAATTTTTAACTTTTTTGTTCACATTCAACCATATCAAAGTAGTATGTTATGGTATTGGCACTAATACTATGTCCAAATTGGTGTTTTTATTTTACTTAGAAAGTGTTCCAAGCCAAAGGCAAAATGCCCCAAATTAGCATAAAAAAAATACCCAAAGAAAAATTGTCCCATGGATAAAGCCCAGCTCTGGGAGCAGAGAGAATTAGATTATCTTCCTAACTGGCACCAGCTCCTGCATAGCATTTGGCAGATTACTTCAGTCAGACTTTAGCTGTAGTGTTTATGATTAAGTGGAGAGGCCCTGGTTTCCAAACAGCTTAATATATAATGATATCTTAAGTGATATTAGGGGCCAGGTTTTTAAAAGTGCTGAAAAGTTTGAACTTTTGGGGAATTTCAAGGTGAATCAATAAGATTCATTTTTTAAAATATACATAAAATAGTGATGTAAAGACAGTATCTTTCTATACACACAATTACCTAAAGGTATTGTGATGCCAAAAATTAATAAGCATTTGAAAGGAATGAAATGCATTGCTGTTTAAAAATGCACAAAACAGCCAAAAATAATAGCAGAATGTTAATTTTTTACCATCCAGAATAAATAACTTCTGTTCGTTATAAATACTACAATGAGGGAGGTAGTGCAAGTTTCAAAATCTTTTATTTGCTTTGTTTTGAAGTACAGTTGAAATTGATTTCTGTTTCAGGACAATAATTTAGACAAGAAAAAGGAAGTTTCTCATGACAGATGATTTTAATTTACTTCTAATGAATCTGACTTGTAGCATACTCATTCTTCTGGGCTCTTATTGGAAACTGCCTGAGCAGAATGTTCATTTTTCCTGAAAAGTCACACTTCCTTCTGGATGTGAGTAAGAATGTGTGTATGTTCCTTCAGTACAAAGTTCTTTAATCTTTTGGGGTTTTTTTTAAACTAAATGAAAGACCTTTCCAGATATACAAGGCTGCCAAAAGGTGGATATTTGCTGGTAAGCTACATGGTAAGTTTCCAGGGCATCTTTTTCTAACGTTTAATGCTGTCGTATTCTGAGGTGAAACAAAATGCTCTTGTGCCTTGAAGGCATGAGCAAATGGCTCTGGAGCACTGGCTGAGGGGACCTTCTGACTCTATCTCAGTACCACAGATTGGTGGGGTCTTGTAATTTGTCCTGATAAAAGACTTCTGAACAGGTCTTTGGCTCCCAAGGGGCCTCCTGCCACCCCATGCGATCCTGCCTTTTATGCTTAGCATATCGCAAATCACTCCTCTTGGTGTGGCAGCTTCTCATGCTTTTGAGGAGAAAAGAGAAGGATGGTTGAGGATGTGCAGATCACTTGCTCCTCATCACAGCATGTGATTCCTGCTGAGAAAATGGTCATGTAACCCTTCACAACCTCCTTCTAGAACACCAAGACATACCTCCATCGGAGTGGAATAGGGGGCTGAATTCACATGATTCTCAAGCTCCTGAAGATCCTTGGCAATGGTCTAATATGTATGTGCCTATATACAGCTGCCTTTCATTGGAGGGCCTCACAACTGCTCAGTACAAGACTGTCATGTTACAAACTGGGAAACTTTGTATTTCTGGTATGGGGCTTCTTCCATCCCTCTTGCTCTGGAGGTGAAGCTGGTGGCTGTCGCATGCAGTTCAGCATCTCCTTTTTTGTGAAAATAAAAATACTCACCAAAATTGCGCTTTACCTGCTTTCATGTACCTAAATCCTACTATAGAGGAGACTTCTGTTTTCAAGAACACAGTATATATTCTTTTACAATGCCAAAATAAATAGGGGGTAGGAGACAGGGATGAAACAGAGCTAACGAGGATTTTCTGCTGAGTGAATGTTTGGATTGTAAACTCTACGGGGGTTTGGACTGTATCCACAGTTGTGTTCTGGAGAGACTAATCTCACTACCAGTGTCCAACAATAAATAAGGTTTTGCGAAGAGAATAAATATTTCCAAGACAGATAAGGCTGCAGGCTGTTCAAAGCCAGAAGGCAGCAAAGAGGCTCATTAAGAGATGCAGAATCTGTAAGAAAACACAAAGAGGCGATGCCATTGGAAAGCGTGCAAACTAGAAAAGGATTTCATAGAAGTAAGTGAAACACAAAGTAATAAACAAATAAACTATGACCCAGACTATTCCTCATACTCAGCTCCTGCCTTGTCTTCTTCTCTGCTGATTCACTGGCGCCAGGGCATGCTCCAAGTCTAGGGGCAAAACCAAGGACAATTAATAGTGATGGAATCAAATATTACTAAGATGCTCCCAAAGCAAATGCAATGCTTTCCTCCTCTCTGCCCTTGTCTGAGTGCACGGATGCACCTCATCTAACAAATGCACAAGAGGATTTCTTACCTCATCTGCTCGGTGATCTTGGCATAACCTGCCCTTCCGGAAAGTTTCATCTTAACCCCTGAGAAATCGATACCTTTGTTTGGTCTATTGTTCTACCCAGGGATCAAAAATTATTAGCAAAAAAATTATTCTTTGTATCTTTGCTGACAATTTATATTCATACTTTTCATATGACAACTTCCTATAATTTCCTTTTATGTGTTTGTTGCCTTTCAGTTTTGCTAACTTCTTACTGTTTAATTATCAAGAGGAGTAAATAGAATCCCAGTGTCCTGGTTTACATCATTATCTTTACACTTTTTCTTTCCTTACATACGATTCCAGAGAAATGGATTATGTTTTTGGTTTTCCCCTGAAGCAAGTCTGGCTGATCTCTTAAGCATCTTAATCATCTATGAATGGGTTCTGTGAGCAGCAAGTAGCATTATAAAAATCAGTGGGTTTCCTGTCCCATTGTTCATACATCCCCTGTTCTGTTGCTCATTGTGGTACATAAAGTATATGTGTTCACTCAATTTTCCTTCTTACCCCATGGGATAGAATGTGGAATCAAGACGTCAGTGACAGAAGGAGCCTGGGGAGGTGCTGTGGACCACATCTGGAACTGCTGGGGTGTCACTAAGAAGTGAGGGACACACTCCTCCACATGGGTGATGCTGTGGAAGAGCAGGAAGGACTGATAGGGGAGCCCCACAGCCCAGCAGAGCTGGTGGGAATGGGCATTTCTTGGTTTCTGCACCAGCTGGTGGGTGAATGATGGCAGTGACCCTTTCCACAGTTAAGCCACCCTGTATGAAAATGTGGTGTGGAGAACAGCTTCTCAGAGCTCCTTCCTAAACTTTCTACCCAATTTTCCCTTTCCCAGACTTTATATTTTCAGGTTTCTGCCATCTGTATTGCCTCAGTCTTTGATTTGTTTTTATTCTCTTTAAAGTTCTTATGTTACTTAGCTTCATATTGTTTACTTTTAAGTGGTAAAGGCTTTAAGATATGTATTTATTTGTTCATATGCAGAAAGTTCACCGTTATTTAGACCACCTAGAAGATTAAACCCTGCCAGGGTACCAATGAGCCTTCCTGTGACCTTTATTCAAAGGAACATACTGGAAATGAGAATAAATAGCAATTTTTTTTCTATTTTAATGCAGGGAAAGTTAGAAATTACTGGACAAATAAGGCAGATATGTTTGGTTGCTTGCTGGCAGACCTTTGGGTCATACACTGGTTAACTACATTTGCAGCACTTTTTCTTCTTGTCGTGCTTTCAGATTTGCATGGTTGAAAAACCATTGAGTTGTTAGATGGCATACGCAAGAATTCTTATGTTGCTTTCATATGTGTGTTTTAAAAAACATGGTGTAATGATTATCTATCTAATCTATCTATCTATCTATCTATCTAATCTATCTATCTTTAGCTCAAAATAACAGGGTTTAAAATTACTACCTTTATCTCCATTGATGGGGAACCCAGAGGACAGAGAGGAGATATCGCTTCAGTGCATTTCATGAGTCCATGAAGAACCAGGAGCAGGTCTACAGAGTCTTCTAGTATCTTCCTTAGTCTGCTTTTTTGTGAAGCAAAGGTATTGGGGCACAGCATATTACATAGGTATCAATCTCAGACTCAGGGAGGTGTTTGCTATCGTAGTCCTCAACTGCAAATCAGAGTATATGGGGCTTACAAGACATTCCCTGACAAAATGTTATTTTCCAAACTTAGGCTATTTCCTGAAAAATGTCACCAGGAGGTAAGAGCAGGGGTTTTGAGGGGGTTTCAGCTGTTGCTGAACCTAAAATTTGTGTCAAGAGCTCAGTGAACCCTTTTCTTTCGGCTTTTAATTTGAAGCTTTGCTGACAGCACTGCTCCATTGATCAGCTTCATGGATCATTGAACTGTGCCCTCACAGAGCATGCCATGGGAAACTGCTACCAGAGCTTCAAACAATGATATTACTAGCTCATGACTTGCTACACTTAAGTAGTGTTCCCAAAGGACTAGGGTACTGGATGGAATTTTTAGAGCTCTGAATTCATCTCTGGCTTTCTCATTTATTTTTATAGTAGTCTTAAGCAATTGCTTTTCTCTACAGTCAGTTAATGCTCTTTTTACCTTAAAGAAAGGTAACTGTTAGAAGACTTGATGAGGCTATGGTGATGCTACAGTCAAGTTTGACATAGGTGTCTGAAGCCGAGCTTGTATGCCTTTCTTTGTCTTCCATAAAGGGAAGATAACATCACCCCAATCTGAAACCTCCTAAACTGGGAAGCTTAATGAATATTCATGCAGTGCTCTGAAGGATAAAGTGTATAAGAATTTTCCAAATAATAATCACACCTGCTGTCTCTTATTCCAAGCCCCCTTTCCACCCTTGCTCTTTCATTATTTCAAAATATAGTCTCTCTGTGCCACAGAACTGAGACCATTGCTTGGAATTTCATAATGAACATTTCAGACTTACACGTGTGGTTTACTTGAATATGATTAAGATTTTCACCTCTTCTTTTATTTCTCCATGTTCTTCTAGTTCCAGACTTGCAGGCCAAGCTGATGTAGTGGGATGCAGTTTCACTGTAGCCTGTGAAGTAGTTTTTGTCAGTGTCATTGTGTCAGAATTGCACTAGCCGCATACGGCTAGGCTGCACCCTAGCGCATGCAGCAATCTGTTGTTGACATTGGTGGATGAGATGCATTTGCCTTGTTGAGCTTTTTTATTCTGACGCATTTCTTTCTCAGCATGGGAGAGTAAAAAGTGAAATCCAAGTAGTTTTAATTAATCCATGCTGCAAATAATCTCTGGTTTGGCTGGAAATCCAATCCTCTTCCTCACTGCTCCTGGACCTAGGTAAGCCATTTGCCTGCAGGCTAGTGCAAGTCAGGAATGTAGCTCTGGGGGCCCAGCATGGCCCCTGATTGTCCTCCCAGGCCACACTCCTTGTGTTCAGTGGGGAGCATCTTATGCTGAAACTGGGGGTCCCTCTGAGCCTGCACCTCCTGGTTTGGCAGCTGCACAACATCCTTCTGCTCCATGTCAGGGTAATTAGGTGAGGGGCCCCGGGGGCCGAGAGCACTGCCAGGATGGCTGTCAGCCTCTGACTTCTCGCCAGCCATTTGAGGCGCTTTGGCGGTACACATCGAGGAGAGGCTGGAAACCGTGAATGCTTACATGGTTCTGCCATCATCATCATCATTACTATTATTTATTAGCATTTTTCACATCTGGTCAAGCCATGCTGCAGCATGGGTAGAGTCAGCTCCATTCTGCCACATTCACAGGGCAGTGGCCCTACGATAGCCCTGCAACATCAGGGAAACATGCAAAGTGGTGTAAATTTATTAATAAACTTAAATATTGCTAAAGTTATTACTAGTGTAATAGGAAATTCTGTATGCTTTGAACCATTTTTTTTCCTATTTCTCTAATACAAATATCTTAATAATTTACTGTATCAGGTTTTGGACTTTTTAAATGTGTAAGGGAAACCTAATTCTTCCTTAAGAAGTCCTTAAGGACTTTTCACTGCTTCCAGGTCACATGATATAGATCCACATTTTAATTACAAAAGCCAAAGACAAAAATAGACAACACTGGCAAAAAAGGATAAAATGAGTCACATTATCTTGAAAAAGCTACAGCTTGATTTGGATTTTCAGATGTGCTAAGGGTTAGACTAGCTCAGCAGCCACTAGCATTGGGAGAACTTTGCCATTAATGGGAATTGTTAAGAGAAACGCTGTTTGGATCAGATTTTGTCCCAAATGTTCTGTGTTACACATTCAACATGGATATATTTGGTCTATAGGGTGAATTTGATGTTATAAGACTAAAATGATGTTGTCACCAAATTTGTGGATTTAGAGAAGTGCAGAATGTGAAATTTTCCCCATCTTCTGCCAGTGTCCCCAGGAGGGGCAGGCATTCCTGCTTTAGGGTGTGAATAGAACTCCAGTGTGCAGTGTGAATGGGACACCAGCCCTCGGTATGTCCTATCTCTCCTTGTTAGAAAATAGGACACAGAGGACTTCCTGGTTCTTCCATATTGCTATCTCCCACTATTGCCTGATCCTAGGATAAACAGTCTGAGTTAGGGACCACAGCCCCATGAAGCTCCATGGAGCATTAGTTCAGGTATAAGTAGATCTGTGGTGGTGTTGTACAACAAAGTTACTCTAGCATAACTAGGTATTGCACCTAAAACCTGTATCAGTCCCTGGCTCCAGTCCATCCTGTGGCTGCACAAGCAGATGTGCCATTCCAGAGAAGAGGCAGGAATGACAGCCTGGGTTTGGGAAAAGTATGCACGGCTGCTCCTTTTGGTGGCAGCACTGAGTTATGCCTCATGAAGGTCTTTGTGGTACTAAACCTGCCTCAGTTTCCTATCTGTGCTACTTCGTAAGCCAAAAGGGTGATAGAAAAATGAAATAGTCTACAGTGCTTTGAGAATGTAAATTACTTTCTAAAAGGCACATGCTGATATTTGCTTTCCTGCTTCAGTCTTTTGAAAAATTACAAAGATTTTTATTAGAATCCATTTCTTCATCATAATTAATTTCCTGACTTGACTATCAGTTTTGCCATCTGGAATTAAAAGAATGCATAGGCTGATTTTGCCTTTCTTTATATGTTTTCTAAGAAAAATTGGGGCAAAAAGGTGTAATCCTGGGAAGACAGATTAAAGCAGCATAGAAGAAAACTCTACCAGAAGTGCATGTTTGAATCTTTCCTATAAAAACTATTTAAGTGAGATAAACCATTTTGTTTTCTTCAAGTAATACTGTTAAGGTTCATGGATGCCAAATGACCCATCCCTCTGTTGTTTTCCTTCTCATGCTCCTTCCTATTCACAGGACAGCCTGGCCTTTATGAAGCACCTTTCTGCCGTTCTCAAATGCTCCAAAACAAAGGCTTATTTAAATAGTTTTCATTTTTCCACTGGCACTTTCTGCCTTTTGCCAATCGTCTGTCATTTTCTTGCTGCTAGGAGGTGAAGGAGGTCATCTTGCTGATGTGCGTATGTGTCGTGACCCTTTGCAGATGGGGGGACAATACTGGAAAGGACTAGGACATGATGGAGCATTTTACCCATTCTTACATTATTTTCAGTTTTAGCAGCTTCTTTGCTATAACCACAGTTCTCAAACTATAGTTAATGAAAAGAATGGTTACAGACTGTCTTCTTAGAAGTTTCTTCACTGCATTTTCAAACTGCTTTGAATAGGAGGGAGTATTTCTTAGATGCATACATTTCTCTAGAATTCCCATAAAACCTATCAAAGTAGATTTCCCTGCTTGCTTTCTTACTGTAAATAATTTCTAACTTGAATGATGAAAAGTGCATGTAGGGTAAAATAATTTTTACCAAGAGGCTTTTAAAAATATTCAATTTGATAATGTTCCTACAAGCAGTTTCCAGCATGTCTTACATGGGAAACAAGAGAACAGATTTCTATCTATCTCAGTTTTTCCCCTGAAGCCTGTGAAATTAGTCCTTCTCTAAAACCAGTATGTTGCAATTTATACACAGGGAATACCTCTTTGAGACTTTCTCTGGATTAAAGGCCACAGAACAAGGATTTGTATGCTTATGCTAACCTCAAGGATTTTATGGCAGTGCATACTTGATTCTTCTCACATTTCTGCTTTTCTTCACACAGTGCAAATCAGATGCAAATAGGAAACTATTAGGAATAAATGACTGAGAAGATAAAATGCAATTATAGTTTCCTTAATGTCCGTGATTGGCGAACAGCCCCTAGAAACAGGGCTAGGAGATGTAATTTATACAAGCAAGACCAGTCCTGAGTTTTCCATGCATTTGCTTGTGAAGGAGCTTTTAATGCTCTTTGAAAGAGATTTGCACTTTATTGATTTACTTTTTAGGTCTGATGAAAGTGTATGGGGGAAGAAAAATAAGGGAAAATAAGGGAACACAGGCTAGGAGGAGGAGGAAGATTCAGTCCAATTTATTTTCAGGATCTACCATTGCAAATGAAGTATTTTGGTCTCTCTTGATGAAGGACAGATCCTGTCAAATTACAGACCACTGTCGCTCCATTTGATTTGCAAAGAGAGTTGCAAGTGTAGTCTAATCATCTGTAATGCTAAGCAGGACAGCTGTAGCATTAGCTTCTGATTCAAGCAACCATCGTATTAATTTTCAAGTGAGCAGCAGCAGAAGCAGATGGTGAGACAAGGCAAAGATGCAAATGTTTGCCATCCATTAGCTTTTACCTTTGTGTAATAACTGTGGCCAATGCTGGGCTGAGCTGGTGGGCCCCATCACTGCCCAATTGCTGCTTGGTCGCACCAGCTGGTCCTTTCCCAGCCTGGCTGCAGAGGGATGCTGCACAGAGCTTCTCTGCGCACGGCTGCGGGAGTGACACGGGCTCTTTGTGCTATGATGCAATGATATAACTTTTATATAGAGTCAGCACATTTTTGACAATAACTGAGACCAACAGATGCAGCAGTCTGTGGTTTCCTAGTTAGGTTATAAGTCTGTGAAAAACAGAGCAAATAAACCCAGGGAAATATGCAAACTTGCTATAAACCAAAATCCTTGGGGGTTTTGGGGTTTTTTTGTGTGTTTTTTTTTTGGGGGGGGGGGCAGGGTGCTCAGTTTTTGCCTGAGTTGGAGAAGACTTGGCAGTGCATCTTCTTTGTTACTCAGGAGTAAAGGAAGAACTGGGAAGCACCTTTTGGCAAATATTGTTAAAGCAGCCATTCAGGACCTTGCCCAGCAATACAAGGCAAAAGATCTATGGCACAGCCAACCCTTGGTGAAGCTCATGTTGACCAAGATATTCCCTCAGCTATGACAGAAGTCTGGTGAGGACAAACAGAGTCACTGTGATCCTCCTAGATATAAAATGTGGCTCCCTTGTCCAAGTGATATTGCTGAAGTATGCTCAGAGGTGTCATTTGAATTTTTTGTTTTGTTCTGGGTTCAAGGGGCCATTTTTATGGTACCCATCAGCTGATACAAGTGGGCAATCATGGGGAGAATACCCTGAGGATATGTATAAAGAGAATTTTATTCTCTCCCCTAGCCAGATCTGAAGTTTTTAGATGCAAGCTTAGGTTGCTTGTGCTTCTTAGTTCTGTGGCAGCGCACTTTACAAATGGTAAATTATCTCATTGACCTCAAAAATGCATGCAGACTCAGGGTGAGAACTGCTGGCAATGGTAGCATTTTGGAAATACATCCTTTGAAATACTCTTGTATGGAATAACTATGATGATGATGATGAGATATTGATGATGATGATTGTAAATATCACCTCCCTGTTGGAAAGGGCCAGCTGGGAAACGGAAGCATGGAGCAAGCGCAGCCAGCCAGGCAGTTGCCTGTGCTAGTGGCAGGGTACGTCTCAGCAGCTGCCCTGTTCTGCTGTCCTCAGTGCTGCATCCTCCTGTGGCAGGCAGGAGGAATAGATGTCCGACTGTTTGTCTCCTTTGCTCCTGTTGCACAAGAGTGAAATTACTGCCTTTTAGATGTTAATAACTAAAACACGGGCTATTTTTTTAATCTGGACTCATCCTGTTGTGAAACCGATCAGGATTGGGACTTTCTTTTTTACCATGGGAAAATGTTTGCAAGGTCCAGCCTAAAGGTAGATAAAAAAACCAGCTGCATGACGAGACACGGCACAACTGTGAGGCGAGGGGGAATGTGAGGATTATTGTTGAAGGGACTGCTGAAAGAAAGAGGGATTTCATGGGAGAGAGGGAAGTTGCTTGGCAGGGAGAAGGGAGGCTGTTCCAAACATATGGGGCAGCATAACCAGATGTAGAAAAACTGGATAATGTGCAGAAAGCAGAAAGTGGGGAGGGAGAACCACTGAGGTGATTTTTCCCAGAGATCTTATAGGTAAGCCTGTCTAGCACAGTCTGTATTCCGAAGAGGTGTGAGGTTGATCAGATAGAAGACAAAGGTGGCTGGAGCAGCTGAGGAAAAGGTGTTGGCAGCAGTTTATTACTGTTTGTTAAACATATGTTTTCCAGTCTCATGGCAAATTCAAAGTACATCCATAATTAAAATGAAATCTCCGTAACACACAAGTATTAGCTGTAAACCCTAGGTTGCAATGAATTAGTTGAGCATCACTGAAACCATGAGAACTACACCATATAAGGACCCACAGATTTTAATAAGGGTGGGTTTTTTGTCTCCTGTTTTCTTTTTTTTTTTTTTGTGAGGGGAATTTGCTTATTTGTTTATTTTACTCTATATCCTTAGAATATGAATATAGATTAATGTTTATTTTGTTTGATGAGGGAAACTCAATTTTAAGTCAAATTTCTGTATTCAGGAAGATTGTATATTCAAAAACCCCAAACAAACCCACAAACAATACTTAAATAAATTTGTCAGAATCTACATTTTTTCAGGCAAAAGTTTCTGCTAGAATTCTGTACTATAAAGAAACATCCCTGCACACAGAATGAAGAGTGCTGTAGTCCAGTTCAGTGTCCAGCCTTGCACTTCATCTTTCTGCAGGTCCAGCTCACCATAAGTCTTCAGAGTAACTGTTGATAGTATGAAAGTTGGAGTTTTCTTTGAAAGCTTGTACAATACCCAGTATTTAATGTTGCCAGGATCTGACTATGCATTTTGAAGGTTACCATAAAGAAATAACTTCAGTGATCTCCGTGATTCTGTCTATTTTATGACATACTATACAGTCAGTAGTTACAATGACGTATCACTTACTGATGATTATAGGAGGAGTAGATGGTTTCTGTTTTGTACCATGTAATGCTTAAGTCTTTTGAAAGGTAATGGTTTAATACCTTGTTTTCTGCCTGATCACTGCTGGAGACAAAACTCACCATACATCAGTACTCTGGTAATTGAAAATACTTTGCTTTGCAATCAGTGTATTTCATATGGGTCACCGGGTGACATGGTGACTTCTTACACCAGATCTGTGCAGTCTAAATCTGTTCATGAAAATTGTTACAGAGCATTTGTGATCCTTCCTCTATAGCATGCTTCATTTAGGCCCCATCGTGATAATACTGCCCATGTTTTATGAAGGCAATGAACCTTAGATGGAGAAGTTTCTTCATATTTTTAAAGGCAGCGGTATGAGATTTTGTGACAAAATAGCATTTCGAATTCCAGCACAGTCTTTAGCTCAACTGGCAAAATTTCTGTTGACTTATGGAACCGGCTAGTTACTAGAGTATTCTTTAGCACCTCTTCTAATATGTAAAGAATTACTTTTTTGATGTCTAATTTTCCCATTTTAAGGAAATAAAACTTAGTGTCTGGGACTTAAATTTTCATAGATTTCTAAAAGGTACTTGCTAAGTCGATCTGATTTTAGAGAGAAAGTATAACCTTCACATTGTAAACACATTTATGGAGACCAAAATGGGGCTTTGAAGGCTGCTCTGTGGAGCTGCATTAGCAAGTGTGAATTCCTCTCCTGGCCTGATCCCTTACCTCCAGTTAGTGTGTTTGCTGTGGCCCTCCTTTGGAGCAGTCTCTGTCCAAGCCCAGAGGCATCTGGACCTAATTCAAGCTCTCAGCACTCACAGTGGCCAGTTTGGCACAGTAGGGTTACATAGGGAACCTATGGTCAGTCTTGTTTTGCATGCTGTAGAGGTGGTCTGAGTGAGGAGCTGAAACGAATGTGTCTCTGGGTGGCTGAGCTTGGCTTTTTTCTTTTGTCAGAAACTAAAAAATTGAAAGTTTATCTAATTTTCCTGTCTACGTAAAAATCATGAAGGAGGGCCACAAAGAGGAGAAAATAGAGAGACATGGATGTAGTTGAGAGAGCTAACTTGAGAACCCAAAGGGAATTGAAATGATCTATTCCCATTCAAGGGAATTAAAATTGCCCATTGAAAGGGGCAAAGGGAATTGAAATTCCCCGTTTTAGAATTTCAACATTCCTACAGTATCACAACTAGCTGAATCCATTGTTGAACTGAATATATTCATGTTTTCAATAGAGAATATATTTCATGGTTACATTTATAGATCTTGTGTGTCAGAGACTGGTCCAAGTAGACGGTGCACCAAAGAAGCTCTGCAAAGTGATGGATGTTGTGTGTGTGCATGCTGAATCTACAGAATTATTTTTTCTTTAATAAGATTTTGATTTTTATGTTTCTTTACCTGTGCGGCTTTACTTTCAAAGCTACATTAAGGTCTATTTTTTTAATACAATCTACATCTCACATAATTAAATTCCCAAAATAAGAATAATGGGTGACACCAAAGCAGACGGAAGTTTCTTGGTAAGGTGGGAAATTGTCTATTTTCCACATGAACAGAGATTTCACCATTCTGCTCTCTGTTGGCGTAAAGTATTTTTCTTTGGTCTTACTTTCTTATCATTAATCTGTATCAATCTATACGTCTATTTAAAGAAATTTTAAAAAGCCAGTCATAAAAATCAGAACATGCTTCTCCCCTTGTGAAGAACATCAGAGAATAAGCAATATATGGTAGAAGTTACTCATTGCATAACAGAATCATAGAATCATGTAATGGTTTGGGTTGGAAGGGACCGTAAGATCATCTGGTTCCAACTTCCCTGCCATGGGCAGGTTCAACTTCTAACAGACCAGGCTGTTCAAGGCTCCATCCAACCTGGCCTTGAACACTGCCAGGGATGGAGCATTTACCTCTTCTTTGGGCAACCTATTCCAGTGCCTCACCAACCTCACAGTAAAGAACTTCTTCCTTATATCTAATCTAAGATTCCCTTGTTTCAGTTTGATCCCATTCCCTCTTGTCCTATCACTACAGTCCCTCTGGCATCCTTATAGGCCACCTTCAGATACTGGAAGGCTGCTATGAGGTCTCCATGTAGCCTTCTTTTCTCCAGGCTGAATTTTCTCCTGGATAATTTTCTCCTGAATTTTCTTAGCCCCAGCTTTCTCAGCCTGTCTTCATACGGGAAGTGCTTGAGCCCCCTGATCATCTTTGTGGCCCTCCTCTGGACTTGCTCCAGCTGTTCCATGCCCTTCTTATGTTGAGTACACCAGAACTGTACACAGTACTCCAAGGGGACCCAGAAGTGAGAACTGTGGCATAAAAGTGTTGTAGGATACAAAAAAAAACCCACACCCCTTTTTTTTCCATCATCACATAAAAATGTGAGAACTTCTGAATCTGGCTTTAAATTAGCTGCAAACTGGAAGCCTAGAGCACCAGATTCACAGAGTGCAGTCTGTTCTTGGATTGTACTGCACGTATGGCTGCCATGATCAGACTCAAGACTCCTTGAACAATTTTTAAGCTTGGTGTTTGGCATGTATAATAAAAATTGTATTGCTGAATACACAACAAATTATATTGTGCAGTTCCTATCATTGCCATATTTGTATTTCTTTGTCATTGTTTTGCTATTCTGTTTCTCCATTCCCTTAACTTCATTAATTTACTGCCTTGCATTTCTGGATATGTAATTATTTATAACTTTGACAGAAATCCTAAAAAGGGATCTGTGTGCAGCTGAGGACCCGAGCAGAGAACTCACAAGGCGTAGTGCAACACTTTGCTTTCTTTTCACAACCACAGGTTATCTCCTTCTGTGTTTCTCAGACTTCACTGAGCCTCATCTCCTCCTGGGACTTAGAGCCTGGGGCAGACTTTCACCTCCTACCAGAGGTTTTCTGTCTCCTTTTTGCATCATGAGGGAGCTACTTTTCTTTTGTGGAATCAGAGCCCATTTATTAGTTCTGTAGTGGCTGCTTATCTTTTGTGGTTTGGAGTACTGGAGGAGTTGAGCTAATGCAGGAGCCAGCAAGCAAGACCTGGAATGTCTTGTCCTGATGAGATGATGTCAGTTGATACATTTGGAGATGGCTAAATGCAAGAAATTTCCATTTTCTGCCCTAGTAGGGTAATGGGAGCCTGAAAAGAAAACCCAACCTTAATGCCCACAGTGAGGACAGAGGCAGGAGGGTGAGACGCTTGCAGGGCATGCAGTTGGAGTGAAATCCATGTTCGTTTGCTTTACAAGGTATGTTGCATTTATTTGGGGAATAAAAGAAACCTCATGTGGAAAATATATTTTTAGAGAAAGCCTTAAGCACCTTGAAAAAGTCCACTATAAGTTGCTGTAGTTAGTTATCATATTGTGGATTTTTGGGTTTTTTTTCTTTGGCTAACATGAGTTCAGTGTAGATAACTAGTACTTAAATAAAAAGAAATGCTGTAGCACTATTTTTTTCTCTTTGCATTTTCTTCTTTGTTCTTTTGTTTCTTTAATTCTATTTTCTTAGATCTTTTTTGTTCTTTTTTTTTCTTTTTGCTTTTATCTTTTTTCTCTTAGTTTTTTTTTGTTTTATTTTTTCCTTATCTTTTCCTTTTTATCTTTTTTCATGTCTTTTTTTTTTCTTTCTTGTTTCCTTTTTCTTTCTTTTCTCTTTTTCTTTATTCCATTTTTTCTGTTATGAGCTTGCGAACTTGGGTAACGGGAGGCATTCCTCTCCAAAGGCTGTGGCACTGCTTAGGAACTCCTCTGGCCTTTAGAAAATAAACTCTTTATCCATCCACCTTATGCTAATGGATTACACTCCTGCACTGCTGTCGCTCATTGTATGTCTGTAGTTGATTGAGCAGGATTTTTGGCAGCTTGTTTCTTGTCCAAACATTCCTTAATGCTTTCTCACCTCTTGTTTTATCACCCAAGTATTGCAACAGCAGCATTTGGAGCTCTGGTGGTTTTTTTAGAAAGCTGGTTTTGTAGAAGCCAATTCCTTGAAAACTGAAGCAGAGGGAAAAAAGAAAAAGAGGAATACATGTGGGCTGTGGCTGAAATGATCCCTTGACACTCATTGAGGTTGATCATAAATATGCATGAGACAGGAGGAGTTTATAGTAGCTGTGTTTTGCCTCTCTTGCCCCAAGCCGTCTGGAAAGAGAGTTTGTGACAGCCTGGGGAGCTCCAAATTTTAAACAAAAGATGATTATTGTGATTTTTAGAGAGGCTTAAATATAATTATTTTCATGTTAAAACACCAATGACAATCCTTGTACGTGTTTTACTTGCTCCATGTTTCATCTACTATTTAGGGTTCACTCCTTTTTCATACATTTTACCATTCTTTCCTATAATTCTAAGATGATAATCTCTACTTTCTGCAGCAGGTTTTTAACATACTTAACAGGTAGAGCTCGTCACACCTTGTACACTATTATTATTAGGGCAAAGAAGGGCCAGTGCAACCAAGAGAAAACTTTTCTAGTCAAAAGTCTTGTCTTCTCATGCTGTGTTCTTCAAACAGCACAGCAAGCCTTTTGTTTCTTGGTGGATAGGATTTTGATACAGGCTTCGTCTAGTTCCTGGTAAGATACTGAAAAAGTTTTTCCTAGTGGTAAATATGCTATCAGTGGCTATTTCCAGATTTTATGTATTTCTGTGCGAAATCTTTTCCCTGGATAATGATAACATAGTCATGAAACGAACTTATTCATTAATTACTGGGCTTTTGTTACTGCATCATAGGATTGAGTGGAAGTGAGTCAAAGTGATTTTGTGTATTTCTTCATAAAGACTTCTGTCCCCTTAAGGCTCTATATTCTTTGTAGTCTCTCTGATATTTATACCTTTATGAAATACAGACACGGTTTCCCCAGTGGTGTTCTGTTATGAGCTTTTTAATAAAATATTCAAATTATGACATCCAAAACTAAGGATGGTGACACTATTTCAATCGAAATGGGTACAACATGCAGTTCACACTCTGGTTTTGATTCAAAACTAAATCATATGTCTGGTTTCTCCACTGTTGCTTGTGTACCCAAATGCCAGTGAGGCTTTTTTGGCAGGGTGAGAGAGTTTGTGTTTCAAAAAGTTTTTACACATTGGATCTTAATAGGCTTTAATCAGATTTCAAAACAGAGCTATATTTAATCATTCAGCCAGGCAGTCATCACTAGCTTTAAGTTTGTTCTGAAGAAAGTCCTAATATTGCTAACAGAATATGGAGGCTTAGATTTTTAAGAGGTGAGAACATATATGTATTGAAATTGGCCCATGTGGTTTATAAGTTAGAAGACATCTTTATGCAGTATAAAACTGCAGCGTGAACATTTTCAGAGGATAGATTCTATTATAGGCTTAGGTATGTATTTTATTGCAATGCTATATTAAATAAATGACCATAAAGGCAAGGTTGAGGCTGAGACATCAACTTTGAAAACCTTTTAGTGGTTACCAAATATAGTGCTTGTGTGTGTGTATGCCTGCTTGTATTGGGTTGTAGTTGAATTCAAATACACCTATTCTCAATACCTGATTTTCATATATAACTTGATGATTTGCATCAATATTCAAATCAAATTTGTTACAGGAAGTTAAGTGGGATCTCCGTCCCCCATAAAGGTAGGGTTCAAAATGCTGACATAGATTTTTTGCTTTCCTGGAAGATGTGCTTTAGGTAAATACAAATCTCTCCACTAACAGAGGAGTAGCTAGATGTGAGTCTCTGTCCTGTATTCTACAGAAAGTCACATTAGGTGATTTCTTCTGATGGATCTCATTGATGTGGTCTGTTCTGGCTTTTAACATCTGTAAATTACAAACTAGACAGAGAACAGAGGATACAAACCCATTGAAATTTGATTCAGCAATGTTCAAGGAGCTGATCAAGAAGATCTAAAAATTAGAAGCTCAATTTTAATTCATATTTCTATGATAGATTTGCATACTGGCATATTTGTCTACATGCATTTATGATTGACGGGCAAAGCATGGAAAAGTATTTACTTTGTGTGGGTTTGTATTGTGTGGACAAGACAATAATTAATAAAAATACCTCTTGTGATTCTTTCTGGATTTCTGTTTCTTTTTCTTTAAAACTTCTTCAACATATATTAGTCAACTGGAAAACACTTTCGGGTCATTTGTCATATGGCAAGGTTAAGAGATACTGCAGTTGCTGTGAGTGACCAAAAAAACCAATCTCACCATTCTTTTAATAAGCTCATCCTTGTCTTTTCTTCTTTAAGCAACCTTGGAATCACGTGTGCGATATAGCATTGCTCCTATGGGTTTTTTTAAAGCAATTGTAAATGAAAACTTTATATTCCTAAAAAAACGGTTATAGGCTAGTACCCATAAATGTAGATCTGGAATAATTGCATCATCATGCTCTTTCAGTCCCAGCTGATTTTAGTTCTGGTTTGGAACAAAAACTATAGTGTGATGTAATTGCCTTCCTCTGATTATTTTTACCTTGGTGTATTCTGTTGCTGGCTTGTATATGTAGTTTTTATGTGCTGTCATTTGAAAAACTAAAACTCTAGAGAGCCAGTCTTGGAAACCCTTCTGGATGTATCATTGTTTTTTTATTTGTGCATGGCAATTGCAGCAGCCCATTAGGGGCCTATAATTCCTGTTGAGCATAGAATGAACTTCTCATCATTTAATGTGGAATGTGATTTTGCTCCTCAGTCCAGCTAAAATCTGCTTACTGTTGTGATTACCATCCCTGGGTTCCACCCTGCTTTTCACCACCTGCCACTTACAAGTAATTCCTTTGGCAATGAGAATATAGCCAAAACTGTCAGATAAATTGGCCCTTTTTTGAGAGCCTTCTGCTTATTATTCTTATTTTGTGGTGATGTCAGATTTCCAAGGGTAATCTCTCACTGGAGGAGTATGTTTTTCTTTGGGACTTGCATCACCCTCTCATTTTTAGTCTCCATTTCAGATGTAATGATTGCTTACTGAAAATATGCATTATGTGGATTTTCAATTATTCAGATCCATTACTTTTCATGAGCACATCATTACAGTTCTAAGAAGGAGAAAAGAAGATTCTTTAATTCAGAAAGTAAGCCAAAGATTGACAACAGGCAAACTTGTTTTATCCCCAAGTACATACAAGTTCAGTTGTTACCATCTTAGCAAAAAGAGTTTTTAGTTCCTTCTTTTGAATACTTTGAATGCACTCTACAGCAGTATTTTCAGAGAGGAGAGTGACATTTTACAAGGACATGTAGTGAAAAGACAATCGGTAATGGCTTTAACTGGAATAGGGGAATCTTAGATTAGATATTAGGAAGAAATTCTTTACTGTGAGGGTGGTGAGACACTGGAACAGGTTGCCCAGAGAAGCTGTGGCTGCTCCATCCCTGGCAGTGTTCAAGGCCAGGTTGGACAGAGGCTGGAGAAACCTGGTCTAGTGGAAGGTGTCCCTGCCTGTGGGAGGGGGATTTGAATGAGATTATCTTCAGGGTCCCTTCCAACCTGCGCTTTTCAGATACATGGGAAGAATCATAGAATCATAGAATGGTTTGGGTTGGAAAGGAGCTCAAGATCATCTAGTTCCAACCTGCCTCCCATGAGCAGGGACACCTCGCAGTAAACCATGTCACTCAAGCTCCATCCAACCTGACCTTGAAGAATGTTTCTCACTAGCTCTGAGCAGTGTTTTCCGTCTTCATTTTTGCATGTTTGATACTGCATATATACAGAGTTAAATTCAGAATTCCTCCCTTCACACTTTGATGTTTGTGATGGATGCTGTTATCTCTAGAAAAGAAAATACAACCCCAGTTTAATCATGGTGGAAAAATAAGAGAAGCAGTGTCTATAACTAGTATTTTACAACACCTGCTGACAATTTTATTCTGTTATCATACTAAAGTTTTAAACTAGCATTTACGATTGCCTGTTTGAAGTCTGTGTCATATACTTGCAAGCTTACAATGTCAAGAAGAGCAAGTCTTCTCATGCTCTGTATTTCTTTATGATGCATCAGATACTTGAACCACAGTGCTGGACAACAGGCCAAATGTAAATGCAGTTACAGTGAATGTGTTACACAGGCAGTGGTTTTGAGATGTTTTAAACATTTTCTCACTGCTATCACAAGTTCTAACCAAGGCTTGTTTTCAAATCCTCTGCTGGGGGCAGTTAAACTGGTTCCAGTAACTTAGGTGGCTTAGTCATCGTAGGTCAATGGGATGTGGTCACCAGTGACTGCAATGCAGATTTCCTCCAAAGACATAGAGGAGGGCCACACATTTATGGGATGAAGTCTCAGGAGAGATCTGGGCTGATGCCAGCTCCCAGAAGTCTCTCCAGCAGTGGTTTCCTATCTCTTCTTCTCTTGCTTCCTTGTCTCTTCACCTTATAACTAACTCCCTATTGCTGTTCTCACTTCTTATTTTACAATCTGTATGTTTATGTTAGATTATAAACTCCTAAGCACAAGGATCTTATAATTTTTAATAACTGAAAAGTTATTACACTGTGCACCTCAATGGTATCTGGTGCTTTCATCTTTTTCTCTCTTCCTTCCCAGAAGTGAAGGTTCTCATCAAAGAGATGGAGCTATTGTGGCATAGGGTATACTTTGGTTAAAAGGAAGAGGGAGAGCTCACTTTCAGCCTACTTACAGTCCCTTGCCTTAAAGAATGCAGAAACCATGCCATTGCAAAGGAATTTCAGTGCAGTAACGCATGCAATTACTGACAGTAATTTATATGGCTGTAGAGCTACTTGAAAAATAAATATTTCTTGTACTGTATACTGATTAGATTTCACAATGACTGCCTACATTGTATGGTAATAATAGCTTTTTTTCTAGGTAATAATAGCTTTTGAGATGCATGTATTATAATAGATATTGCAATAAATATAATAATTAATTCCATAATTAAAACTCATAGCAATACTAATGCATCTTATATTCAAAGCACGTTTAAAACCAAAAGATCATTATACACTTACTGAAATATACATCTAGTTTCTAATGAGTTTAATTAAAAAAAAATTGGTATTGTGGGGTTTTTTGGTCATAAGTCCTCCTTCTTTTTTTTTATGTCCTTGAGCCTTGTGATCACTCACCACTTCTCAAACCTGAACCCGTACCTTTTTGCTTCAGAAAGCTGTATGCTGGAGCTAAATATGTGGTTGCTCCATAATGTGAACAACGCTAAAGTAATAGGATTGTTGTGAAATACTCTGGTTTTCTGACAGACTTCTAGACAGCTTAGACAGCTACAAGTGTGATGGCAAAACAATTTACCTTTAGCCGTGGGTTGTGTTTCATGAGCTACATTATGAAGTGATGTTGACAGTTTTGTTGTCATTTTGGATACCCTCTTTCTGCTTATGTATTTTAAAAATCTTTAAGAAACATACTTCTTGAAACTGTGGTCAGTTTAGATAATGGCAGCAGTACTGCTCAGTTGAATAGAATAACATATTGACCAAGAAAAATCTTAGGCAGGATGGATATATACTTAAAAATTAATGGTGTCTTTCAGAAAGCCCAAATGTACTTCTTCAGGGGTTTCTTTGTTAAGATGTTATCCTGCCCTGATATTGCAAGGTGGCACGTCTTCTCTGCCCTGCTAGGAGTATGTTGGGTTTCTGAGAGCAGCCTGAGTGTACTTGCAGGTACAGTCCACAAATAAATGGGAAAATCTTCATCCTCTGGAGACAAGAAAGGGGCCTGTAGCTGACATCTGCAGGTTTCCTTGCATGGTGCTGTCTTCAAGTATAGCATAAAACAAATACATCTTGACCAAGGGTTGTTTAAACATCAAACAAGTTTTTGGGAACAAAAGGAAGAATTCCAGGTTCACTTGGGTAAACAACTGTATCAGAAAATGTTTTAGGAGTAGGGAGGAGCTGGTAAGGGAGTAAGCAGCAAAGAATGTATTTTGTTGAGGTCTGAAGAGGCTTAGCAGCGGTCACCCTGCTAGGCCTTGAAAAGACTATCAAAACAAATATGATTAAGTAGAGAAAAAATTAACTAGAGGCATTTTGAATGAGGATAGGGCTAATACTGATCCTAGGTGTGGCTTTGAAATTAAATGGATGTTTCTCCTTATCTTTTTATGAGGATAGTGTCATCAGGTACAGAAAGTATGGAAATGTGAACTGTTCTGTCCAAGATGAAAACTAACAAGCCCACTTAAGCAAAGGGACCAATGAATCTCAGAATAATCATAGAATCATAGAACAGTTAGGGTTGGAAAGGACCTTAAGATCATCTAGTTCCAACCCCCCTGCCATGGGCAGGGACACCTCACACTAAACCATATCACCCAAGGCTCTGTCCAACCTGGCCTTGAACACCACCAGGGATGGAGCATTCGCAGCTTCCCTGGGCAACCCATTCCAGTGCCTCACCACCCTAACAGGAAAGAATTTCCTCCTTATATCCAATCTAAACTTCCCCTGTTTAAGTTTGAACCCGTTACCCCTTGTCCTATCACTACAGTCCCTAATGAAGAGTCCCTCCCCAGCATCCCTACAGGCCCCCTTCAGAGACTGGAAGGCTGCTATGAGGTCTCCACGCAGCCTTCTCTTCTCCAGGCTGAACAGCCCCAACTTTCTCAGCCTGTCTTCATACAGGAGGTGCTCCAGTCCCCTGATCATTCTCGTGGCCCTCCTCTGGACTTGTTCCAACAGTTCCATGTCCTTTTTATGTTGAGGCCACCAGAACTGCACACAACACTCCAAGTGAGGTCTCACGAGAGCCGAGTAGAGGGGCAGGATCACCTCCTTCAACCTGCTGGTCACCCTTCTTTTGATGCAGCCCAGGATATGGTTGGCTTTCTGGGCTGCAAGGGTAATGAGAAAACAGAAGCATGAAAATGAGGTTCAATACCATGGGCTTGTCATAAACTTGCTGCATTGGGACTGTTCAGCCTGGAGAAGAGAAGCCTGCATGGAGACCTCATAGCAGCCTTCCAGTATCTGAAGGGGGCATATAGGGGTGCTGGGGATGGACTCTTCATTAGGGACTGTAGTGATGGGACAAGGGGTAACGGGTTCAAACTTAAACAGGGGAAGTTTAGATTGGTAGGGGGGTTGGAACTTGATGATCTTAAGGTCCCTTCCAACCCTAACTATTCTATGATTCTATGATAGGTATCGTATGATGCTGTAACAAATGTGTTTATAACTATGGCCTGAGCTACTGCAGTTATTAAAACACTGCAAGAATTTGCCTAATTGGAAAGGAAAAAGAGTAGAAATTTGCTTTGTATCAATCAAGTTTGTAGATTAAACTTTGAAAAAAACATTTGGAATACAGAGAAGGAATGTAATTTTTTTTCTAGGAATGACTTGGAAATCCTCAAGGTCTGCAATAACAGGATGAAATATGAAGTGCATCATCAGGAATCTGGGGAGTAGTAAGAAGTTATGCAGTGGGTTGGGAGCTTGTCTTTGGAAATTATAAGAAAGACAAATCACTGTAAAGAAGGAATACCTGCACTTTTTTACCACAGCAAAGAGAACAGTAAGATGAGGCAAAGAGAGACTTTCCCTGAAGATTTATGAAAATATCTGTGTGTCTAGAAGCTTTACCAAACCCGTTCTGCAGTTACAAATTATTTGTTAACGAGAGAGGAACCCAAGTGGCACTGATAAAAAAGCAAATAGCCACTACTCCTGCACTCTTGTCTAGTGCTGGCTTGATGATGTGTTATGTGAAAAGAACTGTCTTTTCTGCACCAATTTTGAGGCAACTACTACTAATGCCAGTACTGCTCACTAATGGGCTATTCTCTTGGGTTTACTAATGAATAGCCCATTTCCAGCAGGGAGAACTGTACATTTTTAAAGAAATACTAGAAAATCACTATGAATGCAAATAAATGAGAATTAATTCTGCTATTTTTTTTCTAATGGGGCTTTTGAGAAAAAGTAATTATCTTTCTTTGTCTTTCAGCCATGGAAGAGTTAATAGTCGAGCTGCGCCTGTTTCTTGAACTTCTGGACCATGAATATCTAACTTCTACTGTCAGGGAGAAGAAGGCAGTAATAACGAACATTCTCCTGAGGATACAGTCATCAAAAGGTCAGTGTCAAGGGAGGGTGTTCTTGCTTGCAGAATGCACAGAATAAGTGAAATGGGTTTAAGGGCTAAAGACAAACCACAAATCGAAGCAAGACAGAAAGACGGGGTGAAACCAAAGTGTAACTTTCCTGAGCCTTTTCCTTCCTGCTCAGCAGTAAAATATAGCACAAGGCATACTGGAAGTATCTTGGGTGCACACGGGTGAATCCAGCCACAAAATTATGTGCTACATGGTTCACTTCTGCTGAGAGCGGTTACTTCATTTTATTTGTGGCAACAGTGCTATTTATGAGTTTTGATGGAAAACTTATACTGTATCAGGGAGTGCTGCCCACAGTACAGTTCTGTACATGTGTGGCACCACATGCTGCATCTCTGTCAAATGACCCAAATCCATCAAAAGGCTTGATATTAAGGTTTCCAGTATGTTTGGTTTGCATTTTGCAATTAGAGGTATATACGCTTTCCCCCTTTTCTTCCCATCTAAAACCATTTTGATTGCACAATCACTTTTGTCTCCATGAAGGTTATGGAACTGAATGCTATATAAATGATTCAGTGTGTACAGTGACTTTTCTATACAGCTTATGTGAAGATTATTCCTCAGTATTTTTTCTAGCAGTACTTTTACATTTCCTTAAAACACCTTTCTGCGTGAAAGTGGCATCAGGGTTATAAGACCACTGTCTCCCCTATAGTTGACACTGACGGAAATACTGTCAGTGTAAACCCGCAGTTTAGCTGTTTGAAAAATACCAGAGTGTGTTGAAGAAAAATGCCACATTGCAAGCAGCTGCTTTTCTCATTTCTTTCTTCTCCCATCCTGAAATCCTATGGTCTCGTTTGATGCAGTGTTTCCCCCTTCAGTAAAGAAATCACTTTGCCACAGGATTCAAGTCCAAGATTACCTTGAAAATAATGGCTGTCCTCCTTTCTGTTTTGACATTCTTAAAGACCCATCTCTATTTTTACTTTACTACTGAGAGAAGGAAGCAGGTACTGATTTCACATATTGTGGCAGGAGGCTTCATGCTCCAAAAGCTGATCAAAATATAACAAACCCCCCAGACCAAAATCCGTAAATGAGAACCCGCAATTTGCTATGTTTAGAAACAGCTTTATTTTACAGTTCAAAATAACCTCAGTAATTCTGATTTGACACTGCATGTTCTCCTTGTAATCTTTTCAACTAGATTTATTAAGAAAAACATTAGGCTTCCTCAAGAAGTCCAGTGACGTTCTGTGGACAACTTTGCAAACACAGGGAAGGGTTGTCATACCCTTTCCTTCTGGACTGTGGATAATGTTGCAGCTGTACAACTAGAGCTACAGCTCCAGCAGTAAATTTAGCAGTGCTGGGTATGTTTCTGAACCTTAGAACTCAATTATTTATGCTGGTAAAATATGGAGTGGTCCTTTGCATGGATTTGGCCTGAGCTGACGTGTCTCCTCCATCAGCTCCTAGGCATGATGTGTGAGTTAGCATGGCCAAAGATCTGTTCCCAACAAACAGTTCAAAATCATCACCCTTCACCTTTGCTTTGGAGGGTGAGAGATTTTAACCCTGTGGATAACAATTTCTCCATACCAGAGCACCTTCATAGGCATGTTTAGTTTATGACTTCAGATTTGGCCAAGGATAAAAAGACCCAAGGTCCATAGCTTTGTGTCTTTCAGAACATACCATTCTGGTTTTAAAGCCTATTAGAGATATATAACAAGATCCACTACATCCTATTACAGGATCCATCCATTAGCAAGCTCCATAGATGATCCGTCTATTAAGTGGTAGAGTTTAGCTCAGTGCAGTTGTTGCTGGAACATTTTACCTACTTCTAGTGTCTACATTCAAGGAGATGAAATTTAGACATTTCAAAGAAAAGTCATAAAAGTGTTTGAAGGATCCAGAAATATGCATTCAAGTTACCTAAATGAGGCATCATAATTAATCTTGATGTAGAAAAAGAGTGACTGAGAATGAGCTCTTAGACTTAACAACAGTAAGTGCAATGGCTAAATGTTTGTTTCAAAGTGGAAATAAAGCACATGTTTTGAGCACTGAAGCTATGAACTCATGGAAGAACTTCGTAAGCTCTGCATGCCACTGCTGGCATTTCATCAGAATGGAATATTTTGCTAAAAGATATGCTCTGGTTCAAACAAGAATTAAGTCAAGGAAATCCCATAGTTCAGTTAAGCAAGAGGTCATAGGACTATACTTTATATGTCTATAAACTCTAGTTTATGGAACTGCAATTTAAATAGTGTTTAAGCCAGCATGGCCTATAAAAAAAAGCATCCTGTTTCTCTCCCCAGGCTACTCATTCTTGCTCATCCTGGATTGCATCTTCCCTTCTGCTAGCACAAGCATTATTTGCTTTTTTGGTTTTTTTGCTGGTTTAGTTCTAACCGGTGTCACATCCCTGGTCTGGTTCAACCTGAGGCTACACACATGCTTATGCTGGCATGAAGGAGAGGTTAGTGCAGGGACAGGAACAAGGCAGGGAAGGAGAGGAAATGCCTTCTTGAGAGCTCTGCTTTCCCGTGCTGGCTTCAAGTGTGTGTGAAACTACCCAGGGAGTCATGTACTTTACTGAATCTGACCCTGCTGCTTTTTTTATCAGTTATAACATTCAGTACTCCCATCCCTTTGAAACTATTCATCTCTTCATTAAAATCAAAAGCAATAAACGATGCATAAACCCACAGTACTCTGTAACTAAGTTGAACTGTCATTCGGAGTCTGTTTTGCAAAACGTTGTTTTACTACACCCACATAGCTCCACAAGAACTTTTGGGTCGCTGGCACAGTTTAAGAGGCCTGAGGACTGTGCTGAGTTCAGGCTCTTCATATGCATTTGCAAAAATCAACTATGTGAATCCAACAGGATATTTCGATTGCTGGAGCAAACCATGGGGAACAGTAATAGAGGATCTGGGCAACTGGGAACTGGCTGGGCTCTTCATAACATCTGGAAATGGACAATTATGTTTTTCTTTGTAAAGGTGTGGAAATTACTATAATGGTCTGGTTATTTTTTCTTTTTTTTTTCTTTTTTGTAAAATACCTATAAGTCAGTAATTTCTTACTTGGGGAATTCTTCAGAAATCTTTTGCCTTGTTTTGTTCCATTTCTCAAACACACATTGTTTTCTTCATTTAATATCTTTTAAGCACAGAGAACTAGGCCAGGCAGATATGTTCTTCAGGTCATAGATGCCTGGCCTCAACATGCCTCATATCCAAATCAGTGGTTACTCTGAAGAGCTGACAAAATTCTAAACTTTATTTTTCTTCCTGAGTCTTGGCATGCCCATGTATTATAGGTCTGAAGAAAACACTTGGCATTTCCTTCTGAAACTTAGACTTTCTTCTAAAAACAAAGACACAAATAGTTTATTTTGGAGTAGGAAATGTTGCTAGATTTAGTCATTTAATATGACTGTCAACTTTGCCTGTTTTCCTTAAAGGGACCTGATACTGTAAATCTATAGTGCTCACTTTGCTGTTTGACTTGGTAGAAGAAAATCAGTGTTAGGGCAGGTTCTTGCTTAAATGCACATGGTTTAAAATTGGGGGAAAACTAGTTTCCTTCATATTTGACTTTTGGTTGCTATGTAAAGCATGGGAGACTTGGATATGGGTAGCAGTCATTACATGGATTCATCCTACTTAAAGAGGAGAAAGTGAAAATTATACTCGGAAAAAAAGAAAATAAAAAAAAGATTGCAATATTTCCCAGGACTAATTCCCCTTTTGATTTGTAAGAAGAAAGGAGAATCTGTAGCCCTTGGAGGCAGTTTATTTTATCAGTGTTGGTTTTCAATCCCTGACTTCACAGCCAGTGGGACTGGTGTATTATGACAAGAAACATTTAATCATTGATTACATTTTCAAGAATTATATGATCATGACCAAAGGACATCCATTTGACTATGTAAATATATATTTTAAAACCTAAACTAAACACTAGGAGCTAAATTCAGTTGAGGGGTGAGCAGGGTACAATCCAGTGACCGAATTTTTGCCAGAACATTAGGGAGATGCATCTTAATCTCCCTTTTAATATTTAGAAAAATAAACATCATGTTCCTATGAAGTGAGTTCAACTGTGATGCAATTAGTGTGCCAAAATGTCAGAATGAGTGGGTGACTCCTTTTTTCCCCAGGGAGGGAGATGTAACAGTGATACAAAGGACCCTCAAAGCAGCTTTTGTGTTAGCTTCCTGTTACCTCTCCAAATTCACCTGGAAAGGTCTGGATTGTTTTTAAGAAATGAGGGATGAGTTAATGGTGAGTTGTTTAGGGAAGTGTTCCTGTGAGCAACAGCGTGCTGCAGGTTGGCATGTCACACCATACTGCATCTCCTAGGACTTGTGCAGACTTGCATCATGGCTCCATAATCAGAGATGGTTGTGGCAACAGGATCGTGCCCAGGGAACATGGGCACTGTGGCCTTGGCCATATAGCTGTCACTGTCGCTGTCAGGAAGGAAGGCAGGCAGGATCTCTTCTTCTGCCCTTTTTTCTACTCTGTTGGCATGAAAGGTGGTTTTGAACTCACTTCTGCTTGATGGCTTTGCCCATCCAAAATGTGCTTGTCTCCTCTGGCAAAAGGCAGCCAGCCCCATACTGCCTACAGGCTGACTGTTTTATTCACTGTACAATGCCATTAGGGTGTTCACAAGTGTGCTCACGTCTTACCTCCATAAATGGTTTTATCTATATGGTAGATGCCTGGCAACATGTTTGAATTTTAGCTGTTTAAATCTTTCAGTTCCAGATGGATAGGCAGTTCAAAACGATTTCCTGCATATTTTTTCTGTGTCTGGTATTTGTTGATCCAAATAGCATATATGTCATTATCATATAGAGCAAGTATGTGTTTGTTCTGCTTGATTAAATTCCTGAGTTCCCAGCATTCTTCCAGTCCTGCCTCAATCACCACACTTGGGAGGTAGGCTATGAGCAGCACTGCATGCCAGATTTTGGTGTGTGACAGTCAGGCATGGTGTCCACATGTGGAAAAAATGTCCTGTTTGCATCCACCAACGTGTCAAGTGATGTCTGTTGCTCTTCTACAGGTTTAGAAATAAAAGAACATGTACAGAAGCAAGAAGTCACCAACAGTTTGCCGGCGCCTCCTCAAATGCCTCTGCCAGAAATACCTCAGCAGTGGCTGGTGAGTGTTAATCTAAATATATAAATATATTTGTAAGAGAGAATATTTGTGATAAGCAACAACAAACTGTTACAGGGGGAAGGAGCCTGCAGGTCCAGGGAAATTCTTATACCTATCATTTTCCACTCTGCTTGAGGGAAGCAGGTTCCATTTGCAGAAGAGAAGGCAAAAAAATGCCCTATGATGAAATAAGCTTGGGAACAGATCACCTGCAAAGGCTGTGGGAGCACAGTCTTTGGCAATTTTCAAAGTTCAATTGGCAAAAGTCAGCAATTTAAGATTAACTTCAAGGGTTGACCTGTCTTGTGCTGGAGGTTGGCCTAGCCCACAAGTGCCAGTCAGTTTCTTATGATTTTAATGATCAGTTTTTCCAGGAGTAAGCATTATGAAAAAGATTCCCTCTTGATAGCTGGAAAATGAAGGCTCAGAGTTTCAAAATGAAGGATTAATACTTCTTGTTTGTAAGAAATCCAAGTCTTTAGTACCCTTCTGTGCTCAGCCTCTGGGTAGGAAATTCCCCGCAGAACAAGCAGAAGTGCGTGTTCTTGGAGATGTTTATATCAAAGATACTGATTGAGATCTGTAATTCAATCCCTCCAGTTGGGAGCAGCTGTCTTATTATAAAATAAACTATAAACATATTTTAATGCTCCTCTATTACTGCCTTCACAGGAGATTTGAAGAAAACATTTTCAGCTTTTTCTTAGCGAAGCAGAAGCAAATCATGGGTTAACCCATTGAAAGGTGGACATGGTCTTAGCCCTAATACTGAAAATTATCCATAATTTTATTCATCTGTGGGAAATTTTATGCATGGTGAGAAGGACAATGCATGGTGGATCACATTAATTGGCTGAATTGAGAAGTACAGATGCACCTTACAGGGGCAGAACTGAATGGCTGATATTCTGCTTGATTTTAGTGTATTACTCTGTTATTCCATTTCTGCCCAGTTTTAAGAGATACATAAGATATATATATCTTATATAAGCCAGTAGCAGTTTATGAGCATAAGAACCAATTTATCAGACCAAACTCTTGGCCAGCCTTTCATAATACTTTTGTAATTACCTTTATTTGGTGGTGAATAGTGCTGTGTATTGCAGAAGAAAGTAAAAACACCCAACAAACATGTATTATGTAGGATACCTTAATCATAGTTTATCCCTCAGCACTGCCAGCTTTTGGTTTGTGACCTGAACAAGATTTGTATATGCTGCAGTCGTTATAGGAAGAGAATGTTTGTGTTAGAAGCATTCATATCCAGACCTGGTATATATACTGTAGCAAAATTCAACTAAAAGGGATGCATTAAAATAATTATGCATAGATTTGAATGGATGCAAAAGTGGTCTTATTAATATGCAGTACAACCTGGAGAATTCATTTCATGGTTAATAGTGCCTGAAAATAATTATTTTTCTTTAATTCAAGATGCATATAGCATAAATTACAAGGGAATAGGTTGATGAGAGGCAGGAAAATGATGCAAAATGCACATGCCTTTGAAATGTAGACTTTAGGTGCTGGCTTCATAAACTGAAGCCGGTTGAGATTCTCCTTCTTTCATGTTTATGTAGGTTCAGTTTAATAAATTAGCTCTGAAGATTCAAATTGTTTTTATAGAGACAACTGACTTACTTTTTCTTTCTCATACACTAATGTGTAAATTCCCTGAAAGTTGGTACAGCTGCATAGTGTGAAATATGAATTAGGTCCAGCAGGTCAACACTGGGTTTTGCAGTAGTTCAGTTTGCATTTTTGAGTAACAAAAATACTTTTCTGAGATCCAGTGGGAATTACCATGGAAGTTGACACAGAACTGGTTGATCTGAAGCATGACCTTCCCATATTGAGCCTGGCAAAGTGGAGCTTGAACATCGCCATCCCCTCTGACCTGCCTGTAGTGCTGCGGACACTTTCAGTGAGGTCACCAAGCTGACCTGTTTTTTCCATAGTGGTGGAAGCTGATTTTTGCCGGTTTTTCTGCAATTCCTTTTTTTGCCGCCAGGCCGTGGCGGTTTCCACCTCCCTTTCTGGTGTCAGTCTCACTTTGAAATCAGCCACAAAATGGCCCAGGGCTCTCATTGACTTGCAGTATCCAGATACAGGTTATGATCTATTTTAAGATGGTAGCACATTGTAATTTGTGAAAAAGATGACAGGCTGCTGCTGTCCTGCTAAAAGTCAGGTGGAGTCAGAAAGGAAGGACAAAACCATCAGCTTTCTGGCTTTTGAACACAGGGGCAAGCTCAAACCACAGTCTGGCTGTTTAAAAACTCCTCCTCATGTTGAACTAATGGAATTGATCTTTAGCTGTTTATTTGAAACCTTTCCCTATTAGATGCCTCTTTATTAGCCCCTCAATTATTAGTATGATCAGAGGCTTTCATATATTGTCTTCCTTTTTACATCAGGCTGAGGCATCAGTGACAGTGGCCAAGATATAATTTTGCTTTCCTTTAATGCTCCTGTGACAGAAATACTGAACTACCTTTCCTAGCCACTTTTCATAGACCATGCTTTCATAGTCAAGTAAAAGAAATCTCCTAAGCCCACTAAAGGACAGGGAATTCTGCTCCTGGTTCCCCTTCTTGACAGAGCAAATTGGAAGTCATGTTGTATGGTATCTCTTTTTCTCAGCCATTCAGGACAGAAACATTTTCCACTTGCTGAATAACATGGTGGTCTCAGCCTCCAGCAGAAACACAGTGGGCTCGTGGAACATAAGAATTTACTGGAAGTGGCAATCAATAACTTTAAATGCACTATGCGCTGTTATTGAGTATGATGAAAGTTAAAGTTTCATTTACACCACTGTTTCCCTTTATGGCACTCAAGGGATTCTGTATTCAAAAATGTTTAGTTTGAATTGATGTTTAAGCTTTTACTTATGTAAAGATGTGTGGGTGGAAGGAATTCAATACTCCTTAAAGTAGTGCCAGGAGACAGAAGTATGTGTGGGCAGGTGCTGTGCAAGGTTTCCTTTGTAAATCTGTAAATAGACCTGCATATTTGCTCAGGCCAAATCTTGTATCAGTTTTGTTATTCATCAGCCCATGAACAAAGAGTGTAAACTTAATTTGATTTAGAAACATGCTGTTAATAGTTTAAATATAGTCTCCAGGTATTAAAACATATTAAAGCCTGGAGAGATTTCCTGGACTCAGTGGGCTTTAGACCAGGTCTTAAAATTGAGGGACAAATTTGGACTTCGCATGTACTTTACTTGAATAGAGTGAATCACTATGTACACCTTCTGTTAGTAATTCTCTTTTTCTGTGTGCATTCCCTTGCCTACATCTGGGCTACCAGACTTTCTGTCAGGCTTAGGAAGCACAAACCCTCACTTGCTTTAGCTTTTGCATACCGCTGCTTCAGATGGCTGGCAAAGTAAAAGCTGCAGATAAAGAATGTGAGCATAAGGGCAGCTTGGGAGTCCTGCTGCAGAACTGAAAGGCCATTTGCTTGGGTGCTTTAGGATGTGCTTGTTAGCATGCATACAGTGCCAGCAGCTAGGGAAGCTTTGCCTAGCTCCATAGCAGAGGAGATCACCCTGTTTAAAATAGTCATATTAGTTCTCTCCTCTTGACTCTACTGAGAGGGCTTGTGTCTTTTAGCTTGCTTTTTCCATCTCTACATCATCAGGTACTGTTATGATGTTTCCTTGCTCTTGACAGGCAAGTAGCAGTGGTAGACGATGAGTTTGGTGGGATAACAAAGCCAAGGCTCTGTGTGTACCTCTAAGTGCTGCTGGTGGTTTAACACCTGGGATCTCATCATTGTTCTATCATCAAGTTGCCTTGAAATATGTTTTCCATTGAGGCTGTAGGATAACATCCGGTGTGTCCTGCTGCTCAGATGTGCCTGAGGATTACTGGCATGAATTATGCCCAGCATGACAGTGACAGAATGCTTCCAGCCTCCAAGCATTTGGTTGTCATATTACGTCTGACAGTTGGTGATTTCAGTTCACTCTGCAGTCCAACAAAATCAAATACAAACAGCACACTTAGCTATTTTTCATGATTTTCACAGTAAAATTGAGTATACGTTTTGTTTTTCCTGGAATATTGTCAATTTAATAATTATTTAACCACAACAAGTGTCCAGCAAGGTGCCAGAACCCCTGTAGATATAAATCAGAAGGATAGGTCCTGCAACATACACAGTCAGTCTGTAGGAGTGTTTCATATATATGGGTTTCTTACTGCAGAGAAGCGATTTGACAGCCTCCCTTTATCTGGCTGCCTTGTATACTCTTAGATACTAGAAAATGCTGTCCTTGGAGAAGAAAAGAATCATCCAGAAATCAGAAGGATTTTTGAGGTGATATATCACTAATTACGTTAACCATTCTTTGAACAACAGCCAGAAAAGTGCCAGTCTTTAAGCTTCTTCTAAAATGTGCAATGAGGCTAGTGCCATAACTAAAGCAAGGGTTCATGTGCTAGGCAGGTACTTGCGAACCTTTTATTTCATCTTGTTTTTCCTTCTGACACTGAAAAGCAGTTGTTATTATTCTCTGTTCATGTTAAAACAAAATCTTAGGACCGTATTGGCCTTGCAGCCTTTTTCTTGCAGGACATTTTTAAAAGCCACAAAAAAGAATTGAACAAAAATTCATCTGTTTAATTCTGAGCTGGCCAATAGCTTCAGCTTGAACAGATCTCAACAAATTCTTCTGTAATGAAGGAACAACTAAAGGGGCTTTTTTGATTACTTACTGCAGTCACTCTTACTGCAAGCAATTATTAAAGAATAAAATTATTAATATTTTATTATTTTATCAATAAATAAATTAAATATTAACCTTTCAGAAATGTGCCAAAATCTATTTTCTAGAATGTAGGTTTCTTTAACCCACTATTTCAATTTGAAAGGCTGTTCCACCATCCCAAAGTTAGTTGCAAGCCTTTGTTCTTGTGTTTAAATATATCATTTTCTTTCCTCACATTCATACCTGTGCCTCATGTATCTTCTGAAATTGCAGTCATATTTCTCTCAGGTTTCATTTCAGTCCATTGCATATAAGAAAGGCTCTAACAGTTTCATTTTGATGTATAGTTTAATCCTAGTGAACTACATCAGTATTTCTCCCATGCACCTGCTGTAAGGTTCATGTTAAAGTTTGATCATGAGTGACCAGAACAGCAAAGTCTTCAGGACATAGAATCATAGAATTATAGAATCATTTAGGTTGGAAAAAAACTTTAAGGTCATAGAGTTCAATCATTAATCTAGCCACTAAACTATGTTGCTAAGAGCCCCATCTACACATCTTCTACACGTTATCTACAGTGACTCCACTGCTTTCCTGGGCAGCCTGTTCCAGTGCTTGATAACCCCTTTGGTGAAAAGGTTTTTCCTGATATCTAATCTAAATCTCCCCTGGCTCAACCTGAGGGTGTTTCCTCTTGTCCTATTACTTATTACATGGGAGAAGAGACAGACCCCCACGTCACTACAACCTCCTTTCAGGTGCTGTAGAGAGTGATAAGGTCCCTCCTGAGCCTTCTCTAGACTGAACACTCCAAGGTCCCTCAGCTGTTCCTCATCAGACTTGAGCTCCAGACCCTTCACCACCTCCATTGCCCTTTTCCGGACCCACTCCAGCACCTCAGTGCCTGTCTTGTAGTGAGAGGCCCAGAATTGAACACAGGATTTGAGGTGTGTCCTTACCAGTGCCAAATACAGTGCAATGATAATTTTCCTCTTCCTGCTGAACACACTGTTTCTGATACAAACCAGGATGCTATTGGCCTTCTTGGCCACCTGGGCATACTGTGTGAAATACTTTCAATTATCATTTGTGATTACATAAGGAATAAAGAGAAAGAAATGTTTGCAGCCTCTTTGTTGTGTTGGCTGTGTCTTGCCAGGACACTGTAGTCGCCATTTCCATTTCCCCTGGCTGAGGCTGGTACATTATTGTTGATCATTTATTTCACATTTGCAAATGGTATCAAAAGTTTTACTTAAAGTAATTTCCTTCTCAGTTCCCTTATAGTATGCCTTTTTAACAATGGAACATCACCATATTTCAAAGCTTTCATCATGTCTAAGCTGCCAGAATGAGCTGTTCCTGACTGCCTTTAACTAGAATTTGTATTTAAAAAGGATGAGCTCAGGTCAGGTTTAGAGTAGGATTGAAACGCTTTTCGATATACTGTGTGAGTTTCTTGCTATTTACATTTGGTCCTCTTTACTGCCATATTTACCTTCCTATTGCTTAAGCCAAGTTATCTAATCAGAAATCATATGTGTTGTGAAATGTTTGTGTTCGTGAAATAGTAACTTAGTTCTTGGTGAGGTTACTGTGTAAATGATCTCTAGACAATCTTCTGATCAAGCTGTAGAGCCATAGTATGCCCTGACTCATTCTTTAAATTCGAGCAAGTCTGTTCAGATCTCTTTCCCATCATCAGACTGTTCTTTGTGAGGCTGTGATCTGTTTATGGTCACTGTACTCTACATGCTAAGCACTTTTCCAGCGATACCTTTAATTAGCCATTCACCCCTGAGTCAGCCAGGGCGCTCTCAGTCTGTATCAGATGTACCTCCACTCCCAGGAGGACAGGATGCGAAGTACTTCCTTTTGATCTTACTCTTAAGCTTGCTCAAGTCATTGTCCAGGAAAAGCTAAGGAAAACCTTTGCTTGTGCTTACACTTATCTTCTACCTCGCAATGCTTTCTGCTTGCATTTCCTCCTTGCCCTTATCTGCTCAGCACTGCAGCAGGAACTAATGGGTTACCCATCCAGCTCTTTGTAGGATTCTTGTGGGGTGCTGGGCCTCCCATCATGTCTGACTCTGGCTGCTGATTTCTTGGCCAATTCCTTTAGTTTTTTTTCCAGGTAGCACTGATGTCCCGTGCACTGTACTTGGATGGGTACACTCAGCGGTGATTGGGTGGGACTGTACCAACAGCCTGTCATGCAGCTGTGTTACCCACCTCATGGTGGGACTGACAGGGTTACTCTGATTAAAAATGCTGAGTTTGGTGTCTGGCTGGCTGGTTTGCTGTCTTCTGCCAGATATACTCAGAAAAGGAAAAGAGAGGTTCATCGACTTCTTTCACATTATTTGGTGCCTGGTTTTGTAGAGTTTGGCTGACAAGCTGAGAAATTAATAACCCTAGAATACAGAGCTGAGGTCAAATGAAGAATTCTTCTCAGCTTCTGCTTGTCTACCCTCAGGCTAGTATTTCGCTCCTGCATAGCTCTATATCGTCTTAGCACCCCATATAGTCAGCACTTTTGTCCTGAATAAATCAAAGATCCATTCAGGTCCTCAACTGCTGGCAGTAAATGGTGACTTCCATTTATTGCCTGAGCAATTCTGAGTTTATCTAATTGCTTTCATACCAAGTCCATGGCAAGTACTAAGGCCCAATTTCCAGCTTTCACAGCAGTATGACAAAGCCTAGTTGAAATCTGCAGTTAGTAATTTTGCCAGTTGTATTCATGCTCAGATTTTATTATTAATCTTGCTTTCTGGACATCCATTTTTTTACATGTGGAGAGAAGGATCATAAGTGTGTGAGCACTCTTTCTCCTCCAGGCTGAGGATGCAGTGGGGTTGTACAGAGGTTAGGTCTAAGTTTCTCCAAAGCAAATGGCATGTGCATGTGTCAAGGTTTCTTCTTGACAGCCCACATTTGCCTGCTGGCTTCTGAATAGCTTTATTATGCATCACCCGTGTGTGACCACTTTTCCAGTCTCATGTTGCTGCTTTCAGTGTTGAGGGCTTACGTAGCAGCTGGCTTCATAGTCCGGCTGGATCTGAATTGGTGGTTGATCTAATAACACACATGCAAGCATGGCCCTTGAATTGCTGGCAGCCTTTGCCTGCAGCACGAGCGTACTGACAGTTTCTGCTAAAGTCACTGCTTTGCACTGGAAATCTCCACGTCCTAAATCACTGCATAAAGGGAGGTGTTTCTTTCTATTTCCTGTAGAGTGTAAGTCTTCACTGGGGTGTAAAGTGATTTTATATCCTCAGGCCCCTATACGATGACATTTATTTTCCTCTGTCTTTCATACTGCTTTTCACACTATATACTTCCATATAGTCAGCAGATATTAGCTAGACTATCCCTAAAAAAAAGTTACTGCCTATCTTGCTGGATATCCTTGGACAGAAGGGGGAATTAAAGTAATTTATCTCCTAAGAGAAAGAAACAGTTTATTTGTGGAACACAGAGGGGCAAGTGGAAGAGAAGACCGTAATATGCCATAAAATTAATATTTCCACCGAATCTGTTTCATAGTGTCCGGTAGAATTATGAGTATTATTATCCAAGTAAATATTGCTTCTTATATTTGTGTGTTTCTCACAACAACCCCTCCTCTAAACTGGAGTTGGGCATCCCATGCACGAATCCAGTCTTAGCATTTGTGCCAATGCCTCTCTGCAGGTTGCCAGGACTTTCCTCCAGATACCACTCAAACTACACATGTTCTAGGGTTTTTTTGAGATTTAATCCTTTTATAGAATATGTAAATAGTTTTGTGGGTTTCATGTCCTTTTTATTTTTCAGACAGACTAATGAGAAGTTATTGAATAAAGAATTATTTCAGTTCATAATTCATAACTTCATCAAAATTTTTCCACTAAAAAATTGCTGAGTTGAATGAATTAAACAATACAACAAGCAATACTAAAAAAAAAACATAGCACTGTAAATATTAGTAAGTAATACCAGAATGCTCAGATGTACTTTTTACATTTCTTGATGCTCAAACTCTTACATATTCCATAGCTCCCAACAGATGTAGTTGTTTATGGTAGAGATTTTGAGTGAGATATTTGTATTCTGTATTTAATCAGCTGGATTTTCTTTCAATATTAAAGCAGCCTTGCTTTAATCAGAAAGTATTTAATGTTTGATGTTTCTGTTTCTCCTAATAATTTTTTAAAATATAAAATAATTGTTTTCAACTTTGTTATGGCAAGCACTGCAAAATGCATTTCGGAGAGGAGGGCCCAGTTAATTCAGCAATGGATTCCATCTGTGTTGATGTTGGCTGCACAGACCAGCCCGCCCCAGCTGTATGAAGTAACTGGTGCTCCAGCAGGGTCGAATTCAGACAAGCACCATTTGTGTTTCATTTCCTTTTTTTCTTTCTTTCTGAATAACATTTTGTCTAAAAACAAGGATTTCCCCCCTCCTACTCCCAATCTTTATTGGAACTTTTATTTGTTTCTGGATAAAAGATTGCTTTGAAACCCCAGTGCTGTCAAGTCAAAATTGGAATGACTCTTGGGATGGGTATTTCCTGGGTGAGTTAGGTTTAATAATGATAGGAATTTCATATATTGTATATACACCTGGCTGGAAAAATAGTCTAAGGCTAGACCAAGGTATTAATATGTCTGTTTAATGAAAGGGGTGGTATGAATCAGCACTGCCCCAGGAACCATCCTTGTCCCCAGCTCACTTGAGCAAGGCTCTGCCCTCCTACATAAAGGGAGAAAATACAAACTCTTTGAAGGCAGTTCCCCGTATTGTGTCTAGCAGTTCAGGATACACAGAGCTGATGTCTGCAGGTGTGTAGGGTAAAATTAATAATTGCTGACAATTTTCCAAGAGTAGTATATTTTGTGTTCCTTACACCTGTTTCACAGCAGCAGCTATCCTTGAAAGATTCATTTATTTTAGGATATTGCGCAGATTTGCAATGTGAAGACTTTTGCAGCAGAATTCAGGAACACTACACTAAAAGTAATTTTTTTTCCATTATTTTGATTCTTTGAGAGATAATTCACCTGGTAAAACTGGTCTGTGAGGAAAACTCATTTGGTTCACATTGCAGATAACAGTATTTGTCGTCTTTTATCTGTAATTGAGTGTGACATATGAAGTTGGGTATATCATTTGATATAGAAGTAATATTGGTATAATTCTCAGTCTGACCAAGAATGTCTGTATTCAGTCGTGATTTGTTTCATTGTTCATGAGGAAGTTTCTAATTTTACTTAGTACACAAAGGGAAGTCAGTGCTGGATGATCTGAAGTGCAGGTTTAGACACTATCTCTTTGCCTTCCTGCACATTGGGAATACGCAAGCACTTGCCTGAAAGGTGGAATAACCTACTGGATATGAGTTTAACTACAGAGCACCCTAAAAGTGGGACTTGTCTTGCTGATGTTAAGAATTAGAGTCTTTCTTAGGTTCGTAATCAGTAATGAAATTTGGAGAGGTCTAGCTTTGAAATATGCAAAGATGAATTCAGCCCTGAAAGTGCCCACAGAATTAATTCCATTACAGCTAATGCCACGTTTTGATAAAGCTCAAGTTCCTCTTTGGTAACTTTAAGTCTATAGCAAAAGAGGAATATAGTCACTATGGCTTCATCTATATTATGTGGAAGAAGGCTCTATGCCTCTGCTGGACTGTTCAGCCCACCTGAATTGCAATCCAGAAGTATCTGTATCTGACTGTGAGCAAAGCCCTGGCTAGTTTCTTACTTCAGTATCTCTGCTCATTTTCTGACTTTAGACTGGATCAGTCCAATGCAACCAAACACCATTACATCTCTTTCATTACGAGAAAAAAAAAGAGAAAGATGTATTGCAAAAAATGTTATTGCAGAAATGAGACTTTGCTTATGAGTTTTATTTTTGGTAATTGCACAATAAACCACTTATGCTGGAAAAAGACTTCAGTATTTTCTGTAATATGAAAATATGGAACTAAAAACCTGTGGCAAATATGAATGAGTTCTATAAAATACAGTTGTTTTGGTACTTGTTAAGGAAATAGAACAGCAAAGTCATATGGAAGAAGTCACGGAGTACTGAATTTACTTTGTTACTATATCAACATACCGGCAGTCAGTCAGTTTTAAATTTAAAACAGGTTTATATTTAGAAAATAAACATTTTAGAATTTGACCTGGTATTTGAAATATTTATTTTATCATATAATAGTTTCTTGATTTTCCAAACTTTTCATTGGTTCTAGCTCAGTTTTCACTATGTAGAAATAGCATTTTTAAAATGAATGTCTATATTAAGAATTGATTTGCTATTGAAAGCCAAAACGATCATAAAAATATGGTCTAAATTATCTGTCCTTGATCTCTGCCAGCCCAGGCTATTTAACTTTAATAAAGTGTCCAACCAAACTGTTATTTGCTGCTGTAATATAAATAATTTCAGGTGTAAAATACTTATAAGTAAGCCTTAACATTGTAAAATGCTCTATGCACAGAAATCTTTTTCCTACATAGACCCTTTAGATTTCTAGTTCTTCAACAGAGAACTATCTCTTTTTAACAATTTGACAATAATACTAAATTTTAAAATGTATCATTACAGTATGAAGCCTAAATAAGGCACTTTGTGGCTTCAAATCTCTTCCTTTACTTATTTAATTATAACAACGTATGAGGAAATTGAGGTTTAGGCTTCTTTCCCTTCTAAAAGATGTTACCCTGCAAAACACACTTTATCCAAAGGATGTCTGATTCACCCCTTGAGAGTTTTGCCTTCAGAGATAGCAAAAGAAACAATCACAAGAGCAACCATTGGGTTTGTAACGCTGGTAATATTAGCATTTATCATGAACAGATGTTCTGACCACGTTTAATTTAATAGTTTGTTGGTCTGTAATCACTTTTTCTTTTCTTTTTTTTTTTTTTTTCTTCATTTAGCCACCAGATAATGGGCCTCCACCATTACCAACATCTTCCCTTCCTGAAGGCTATTACGAAGAGGCAGTGCCACTTAGTCCTGGGAAGGCTCCTGAGTACATCACTTCCAGTGAGTAATATATTTCCAGATTCCAGTTTCTGAGCAATTGCTAATTCCAGTGTCCTTAAACCTTTATAGTTCTCAACAGCCACATCTCTATTAGTGCTGTGGTGATGTGTCACAAGCATGGCTTTGACCATTTGGGGATGGTTCTGGTTATCGGCCCTGGCCATGCATTGGTTTGGTTTGCAGAACTGGTTTGGTGTGGACAAACCAGGCTCCTTTAGAGGAAGCTAAACCTGGAACTCAAGTTAGGTGCACGTAAACATGTTTCAGTTGCTCTTGGAGACAAAGGGTCCAAATCCATAGCTTTGAACCATGAATGTGGTGGGGGCATTGGATCAGGAGTCCAGAGTTAAGCATCATCCAGAGTAAACACCTCTGAGCTGGCGATATTGTAAATGTAGAGGTCTCAGAAACTGGTGTTGATCTGCAGATCTACTCATATGCCTTTATTGTACTGAAATCTTTGCTAAAGTAGACAAATAATAAGAAAAAAGGAATTATCAAAAACATGTCATATGCAGCATTTCTGATAGCAAATTGTGGCAAGGGATAAATCAGTCATACTGATTCTCACAAGCCATGTTTGATGCATATGGCAGTATTTTTGTGACTACTTATTTAGTGTAAAAGGCAGAGGCTACCTCCTAACTGACCACCAGAATGTCCTTCTGCAACATGTTCAGTACTTATCCAAAAACCTTATTCAAAGTGGAGCTATACTGAGAGCATGCCGATGGAACGCTGAAATGACTGCTGTGAGCATTTATGCAGGGTCAATCAACAGGACATTATGTACCAAAACATTGCAAAGATTTTTCTTTTTGCTGTTTTTCTCTTGGCTGGAGTAATTTATTACTCATGTATGGCTGATCTATCATTAATCATTATTTTCTGTGGCCCAGAGATTAAAGGCGTATCTTCGCCCATTTTATGGCAACTTTTATTATTTGAACAAGTGAATAAAATATCTCTGTTCTTAAAACATGCATAGGAGTCACGTTAGAACATTAATTATCCATTTGTACTCTTCACAAACTGAGATTATCTGGCAGCTCTTAATTTACCTAACAAATTCAAGGTAAGAAGGAGTTTCATATACTGTTATGAAGGAACATTAGCAGAGCAGCAAAATTACTCCTCTCTTCATTTCCTCCCTTGAATGCTGCAGGGTGGTCCTACTACACCCTATAATCCAGTGAACTTCTGATTTGTGTTTTGTCATTAAACAAGAGCCATGCTCAGGCATAAAAAAGTTAATAGTACAAATATTAATAGCGCTGCTAAAGGATCACCTAAGGAGAAGAAAAAAAGATGAAATATGTAACTGATTTATTGTACTTAGCCATCCAAATCCATAAAATATTTAAGATATCAGTCTTAAAAGTTCATTCATAATTCCATAATTTAAGCATATATATACAGACATTAAAAGTTCTGCTATTGTAGCTCACTACTGATTTCACTAACTGTGATTTTGCTCTGGTTTATTATGTCCTGACCTCCATATCATTTATTTTAGTTTGTGCTAAAAGTATTCCGCTTCAATATGCCATTAGTAATATATCCCCAGTCAAGCAAAACTTCCACTGAATCCACTTGTGTAGTGATTAAAATAAGCCATTAAAGTAGTGTACTAACCAAAGATGTAACCTTAGCTGTTCAGTCTGTTTGAGATGAAGAACATTACAAAGAAGTGCACAAATAAACTGCTAAACAACTGTTGGGATAGATGTCATTATCTTACATAAATATTCTTATGGAATACTTTTGTAATGTTATTAATAGCAAGGAGGCTTACATGCCATGTGTCCTACCTGTAAAGGTGGACAGGAACTGCAGAATATAGGTTGTGAAAATGAAGTATCTGTAACTTCACCTAGTCCGTGTAATCTGTCTGTAAACAGTTGCATGTAGATGAAAACAGGACTGTGTATGCCTTGTCTGATAATTCTTTATTAAAAGCTACCGATCTGTGCAATATGCCTAAATTGTCACAGACTTTGGAAATTTGCTATTGCAAATAATGAAAAAGTCCATTTTAACATTTTCATCCCTTACCTGTGAAAAATTTGGGGGAAGATAAGGATCAAAAGACAATTCCAAAAAAAATCTAGAAAAATCAGAAAATGCAGATCCAAAAAACCCAAAAAGTAGATTAGCAGCATTGGACCTTGTTGTATCAGTGCATCTTAAGTCTTTGAGGCTTCAATAGGCTTAATAAAACCACTTTAGTTTGGAGAGACATTTTTCACGTTTTCTGCACATGCTGATTTGTGTCTCAGAGCCTGAAAGCCTTGTTTTGGATGTGATACAGCAGTTTGGAGAAACAATGAATAGAAGCGGGATGTGGCAAAGGGCAGCATAGTTTCAGCCAGAATGATATGAGTACTCCAAGGTGGTCATCCTTCCTGGTGTGAGTCACACAGCAAACTCTTCTTCTGGCCAAGAGTCCTACAAACCCAAGAAGAGAAACATAAGGAGTAGTTAATGGGCAGGATATGGCAGCATTTCCCCAGAGATACCATTAGACTGTGTGCGGATGGGAGCCTCTGAAGTTCCAACTGGCTCTCATCCTCCTATAAACAGAGATTTGGATGAACCTGCAACTGCTGTGCCAGCAGAGTCCCTCTGCTGATCATACAACATATGGCTAACATGAAATCTGCACTTGGACTGCTTGTGAGCCATACAGGAAGTACCTGTAAGATATTTAACATGCAGAATTTCAATCTCAACTTCTAAGTCTCAATCAGCACTTTCTGCAGTTAACTTTTTTAGAAACTGGTAAAACTTGCGGTAAGAACAAAAATAATAAATGTAATGTTGTGAGGAAAAAGCAGTGATTTAACCCAGTAACTTTGCTGAAAAGAATGCGAGATTGTTGTATGGTATGAAGAAAGCAACTTTTCGATACGTGGCCAAGAGATGACTAAGAATTTTATCCAAGGTGAAACCTTATTTTCTGCAGTATGAAGAAGTTAAATCATGTCATAAAGAGGAACGAAAAACAGTGTGTTAAAACAGATTTAAGTTTTTCAATCCTGTTGATTGATGCGCTTAAAAACAGAGGTAGGGAAGGCATATTAGATAGACCATCCTCTGATAGAAAAGTCTTGCACTTTCATGCAACTGTCCCTTCTTCAGAGTGTACTCAGAGTCTAGAAAAACAATCCTGCTCCACTTTCGGGAAGACTGTATTTGAGGAGTTTTCCTCCTATACAGTCATGTTTCAAGTTGGTCTAATGAAAATTAACCTCCAAACACTCTCGCTTTGAAAAGGTGATTTCTCAATTTTGGAGGATAAATCTCATTAGTAATTAAACAGAAAAAAGCTGCCAGAATAGTATTTCCATAGTCAATATGTCCATATGTCAGCATGTGCTAGTGATGTCTTATGCTACTTAACTCAAAAAAAAAAAAAAAAAGAAGAAAAAAAGTTGGTTTCTGAATAATAATACTGCCAAAACTAGAACAAAATCACAAATGAGGTAAACAAGTACTGCAGAAATGGAGCAAACATCAAAGTGAACACTGTGACAGTGGCATAGCTGAAACAAAGGTCACTGCTGAATTTGAAGAAGGGATGAGGAGGTTATGGGCACCGAAGTATCTGAAAAGGGAAAGGCAGGTGTTAAAGAGCAAGTTCCCATAGATACAGCAACTTCAGGTTGTGGCTGCTTATCCCTTAGCCTGTGCCTCTGGGGGAAGACCTGGAAGATGCTGATTTAATGACTAGACCTTCCATCTTCATATAATACGACATAAATCATTCTGCCTCTGTTTCAAAAAGGCTGGCATGCTACTGTGTGATTGAGACTGGTAACTGATCTCTCAAGCATTTCCTGATGTTTCTGTGTGAAAGTTTGTGGATAGCCACTCCAAAAACAGATCTGGTGGGAGAATGTTATGTTTTTGTTCTGGTTTTGATGGGAGTTTTTTTAGGCTTTTTTCCTGCTTCATTGAGAAGAAGGAGGAAGAGATGGATGAAGCAGCAAGTTCTACCAGATCTAACACATTCTTTTAAACAAATATGCAAAAAAAAGTACTCTGGAATTAATATTTCCATATCTGTCAGTTTAAACATCTACCCTAGATTTTTCCACCTTTCTCTTAATTCTTGTAAACCAAGTGAAAAATCGTAGTGTTTTCCCATGGGTACTCATCTGAGGCTTTTATCACCTGCCCATATGGAGCTGCCCCAAACCAAATGCTCTGTAGCAATATTGAACATTAATTGGCAATTAATTAAAATAAATAAATAATAATGAAATATATTATTCCAGAACTTCAGATTTTATTTTCATTTCACTTTGGAATGGAGTTACACTGTTTTGTGCACTCCTATGGAGACACAAATCAGATCAGAATATCTAGTCTTGATTCAGAGATGTGAGGTCTGGATATGTACAAAGGCAGGAACTCATGTAGAATGAGCTTTTCAGCAGTCTACCCTCTTGTCCTCTTCCAAGTTGTCCCAGGTCTCCTTCCTACATCCCAACTGTGTCCTAAATACCTAGGTAAAGCAAATGAGAGATTTATCTTCCACCTTATGGCCTAAAAATATATCAAAGTCTACTTGAAATGTTTAAATGAAATTTCAGCTGTTAAAAATATTCTAATCAATTTTCCTCCATAGGAGCATATGCAGTGGGTAACAGGCATGCCTTCAGGTATCTGAAGGGCTTATATATATTATATATATATAGCATATATATATATATATATGCACCTGTCCTGGGTTTAGCAGTAGTAGTGTCCTAGGTTTAGCAGCCTTTGAGCAAATTAAACGCGAGATAGTTCATGCAGTAGCCCTTGGACCAGTCCGGACCGGGCCAGATGTAAAAAATGTGCTCTACACCGCAGCCGGGGAGAATGGTCTTACCTGGAGCCTCTGGCAGAAATCTCCAGGGTAGACTCGAGGTCGACTCCTGGGCTTTTGGAGTGAGGGATACAAAGGATCTGAGACCAGCTATACCCCAACTGAGAAAGAGATACTGGCAGCCTATGAAGGGGTTTGAGCTGCTTCAGAAGTGATTGGCACTGAAGCACAGCTCCTCCTGGCACCCCGGTTGCCCGTGCTGGGCTGGACGTTCAAAGGCAGGGTCTCTTCTACACATCATGCAACTGATGCTACATGGAGTAAATGGGCTGCACTAATTACACAATAGGAAATGCCAGGCATTCTAAAATTTGTCCAGGCATTCTAAAAGTCATCATGGACTGGCCAGAAGGCAAAGATTTAAGAATATCACCAGAGGAGGAGGTGATGCGTGCTGAAGAGGCCCCACCATATAATAAACTGTCAGAAAGTGAGAAGCAATATGCCTTGTTTACTGATGGGTCCTGCCGTATTGTGGGAAAGCATCGGAGATGGAAGGTAGCTGTATGGAGTCCCCAATGACAAGTTGCAGAAACCGCTGAAGGAGAGGGTGAATCAAGTCAGTTTGCCGAGGTGAAAGCCACCCAGCTAGCCCTGGACATTGCTGAACGAGAAAGTGGCCAGTACTTTATACTGACTCATGGATGGTGGCAAATGCCCTGTGGGAGTGGTTGCAGCAATGGAAGCAAAGCAACTGGCAACGCAGAGGTAAACCCATCTGAGCCTCTGCACTGTGGCAAGGTATCGCTGCCCGGGTGCAGAACCTGGTGGTGAAGGTACACCATGTAGATGCTCATGTACCCAAGAGTCAGACCACTGAGGAGCACCAGAACAACCAACAAGTGGATAAAGCTGCTAAGGTTGAAGTGGCTCAGATGGACTTAGATTGTCAACATAAAGGTGAACTATTTTTGGCCTGGTGGTCCCATGACACTTCAGGCCATCAGGGCAGAGATTCAACATATAGGTGGGCCCATGATCGAGGGGTGGACTTAACAGTGGACACAGTTGCCCAGGTTATTCACGAATGTGAAACATGTGCAGCAATTAAACAAGCCAAACTGTTAAAACCTTTTTGGT